>NC_057424.1:7629403-8235653 GCF_019457755.1 Venturia canescens | reverse complement strand
TAAAGTAGATTTCGCTCGATGAACAATATTTTTTTTTTGTGTGGCTGCTTCAACAAATTCGTTGTTTCTTACACGGCCTCGTGTGTGTGTGTGTGTGTGTGTGTGTGTGTTCGCGCGCGCGTTTGCACGCGCGTGTGTGTCAGTGTGCGTGTGTGTGTGTGTGGGGGGGGGGATGTGTAGATGTGTACTTGTAAAATCGCTAGGCGCTTTTTACTCGTCTTCGCCATCATCAGTGTTTTTTTTTCTCTCAATTTATTCTGAATAACAACCGTTTTTTGTCAATTATCATTTCCCTCTTCACTTTTTTGTTTTCACTATATATATCACAAACTGCCAGTGGTTAATGCATTATTTGGACTCGTGTCAAGACACTTGATCCTATCTGCACTTGTTGAAGGTTGGAATATGTACTTTCCGATCGAGATTGGAAGCGCTTTTTGATGCTGTTCCAATCGTCGGAAGTGAGAGTCCAGGACGAGAGACTCGGGTAAGTGTCTTGGCACGACTCTTCGTAATACCACCGGAAAAAAGTATAATGTTAAGGAGTTTACATGTTAATTAGTTACATCACCGTCGGGGTACGCACGTTTGTTTTTTTTTTTTTATTCAATCCACAGCCAACAATGCGGATGATGGTTTTTTCACCCCGCAAATTGAACATTCAACGCGTTGCTGTTCGGTTGTTTGTTTTGTTTTTTTTATTTTTTTTTTAAATTCTTTTCTGTATATGTATTGGTACCCCGACATAAAGTTATTAGTTTAAATGTCTTACTAGTGTATTTTTCTGCATATTACGTTGTCACAGAAGACTTTCCCCCTTTATTACGCTTAATGTGTAAATATATTTGTAAATTCATAATCTTACATATTAGGCGATCCATTTTCATCATTTTTCGATTCCAATAGCTGTTAATCATTTAGTTTTTTTTTTTCGTTATTTATTACTTATGGATTTGTTTTTTTATTTTTAAGATAGATGACTTTTTTTTCGAGAACTTGTAGTCAAGGGGGGCGGGAGGGGGGGGGGGGGGGAGTAACGCGGGGGCAAGAAAGAGAAAGTGGGAAGAGATTACGTCGCGAATTCGGGGCCAAGGGAGCGCATCGAGTATTTCACAGTGATACGATACGACAATGGAACTTGAAATTTTTGTAGCCACAACGTCGCAGACATTGAGGAGCTCATTATTGGATTATGAGACCGGGAAAAGTGCACTCAGAAACCGTTTCCTTCGTTGCTGAACGATAAAATATAAGTACGAACAAATAAGTACACTCGAAGTACATTCGTAATAATGAAATTCAATGGAAACCCTTCCAGATTGGTGATGTACAGATTTTGAACAACGATTTTGATAACTCGTAAGAATTAGCCGATTCGAATGGTCAGCTTTGTCGAAGAATATCGATCGATGCTGTTATTTATTGAGTAATTTCTCTTCGACAATGTCGAATATCGGTGTTTTCCGAGTGCGCACGGGTACATTGAATGAAGAATTAAACGGCAACTGCGGGAAAAGCCGAAAAAGGCGGTAAGGGAGCTGCTGAAATGAAGTGATTTCATTGATTGGACTGGAATGACTTGGACCCAAGCATTCGGCGGAAAAAAAAGTGTCGGGTGAACCTTGAAGTTGTCGCATTGTAATCGCACACGTAATGAAACTAGATAATGACATTCTAGGGAATGTTTTTTTAGAAAACGTCAAGAAAAACGAAGCATCTAAGGAAGGGGCGTCGTTATTCAATGCCCGAAACGTTGCACTTAATATGTCCGCGATTATTGGACAAATGAATGGGAGCACGCGAACAAAAGTATTGTGACGTACATACAGAAATAGCGCAGATAAAAAAGCGGGCAGCGGGCCACAAATGCTATCAAGTAAAAGCGAAAAAGTCTATTTATATAAGCTCTACCTTCCGTATGTTTATGTACTACACACACACACGCACACACGCGCGCACACACACACACACACACACTCACGAGTGTTACGATTTATTCGTTACGAGAAAAAAGGTATGGGTTAGCATATGGAGGATATTAGGGTAAAATCGAATAATATGTTAATGGGATTTGCTACTCTTTCGTTAATGCTATTTAATTAGGAGAAGCGAGTCTTAGTCGTTAAGGCTACCGGAATATCTCACTCGGAGCGCCAACGTATAGGCGTGTTACTGATACGAGGCATGCTTATTCCGTCGTTCTTTTTGGGCAAGCGAGACCATGAACGCGAGTGTCCCACTCGCACGGTACGCCGATGATGACAGTTGCTTTATACAGGGTTTTAATCGTAACAAGTTTTTAGCGACGAAAGCTCGAGTCTGTATATGAGCGTGCAATGTGTCCGTGCGCGTGAGTGAGACAGCGAGATAATAGTCGATAGATTAGGAACAACTGGAAAGAAACGTTACTTTTATAGAGGATCTACTACAAGATTTATAAATATATAGCTTTATATTTATCGGAATCAGCCGAAAGAGTCTCGCACACGATGGGAGACTAATTTTATCATTTTCTTCATTCTTTACAACGAAACTATCAAGCTTACAATGGCTGCGATTATTAGCTAAGAAACCCATGCTATTCTTCTGTTAATTTGTATCTGTCACGCACGTTTCCTCGTTACGAGTAACCGGGGTCGATAAAAGGACGAGGGGGCTTCAAGCACGATTATTCGATATTCTAACTCCAGTTAATCTAAGACGAAAACATTATAGTTTCTCGATAATTTATGTTGAAAATTTTATGTTTCCTCGACGACATCGAACTACGGAAAAACGGACTATAGTAAGAGCTTTCTACTGCTTTTCGTGACGCTTCAAGCAAACAATCAAAACGCTTATAGGATTCACCAATTACATTGACATGTTTATACCAGCGTTGTCTAACAACAATGGAATTTAGAAGCGATTTCATATGTATATAATAATATATAACGTATCGACGCGTTGTGATGTTTCGTTTAGTCATTTGCTACCGTTATGTTCGCCCCGCAGAGAAAATGTCGCGCTCTCGTAAATCCTATAGTTCTGCATACGAATTCACGATACAAAGGAAAAGGTTCGTTATGTGATTTTTTTTTGTTTTCGCTGTATGAAACGATCGAACTATGTTTAAATACTTGGGCTTATTTACTTATCCGTTATTTACTGCAGAATAAAATCGAAAATATATATATTCGTTTCTGTTCATTTTTGTTCCTACATGCTACTGAGGTGTAACGATCTAGATTTTTTTTCCTCGTTTTCCTTTTTCTCCGCTCACACTTTTTATCTTTTTCATTATCCCCTTTTTCACAATCGCCGCCTTCGTTTTCTTGCTTTTTCACTTTTTTTCTTTACGACGTTTCTTTCAATGTTTTTCTTTTATATATGTAAAAATCCTAGGAACTAAACTCGAGCCCGCACGCGAGTGCCGGCACGCATGTGTCAAGATTCTATGCGTACCGATTCTCGTCTCAGTAAATGTACATACGTGCATGTATCTTAATGGTAAATGTAATTTACACTAAAATCGCGTTCGAAGAATGAAGCCGCGCGCGGTGTTCAATCGTCGCGGGGAAAAGATTGTCCCCGATGTGGACGGTCTGTATATATTTATATATTAATTATTCGTTAAGTGTTTTTTTTTTTTTTTCCTTTTTATTTTTCTTATAAAATGTTTATTAAAAGATTTCTTTTCTTTTAAAAATTTTTTTTTCATTTTTATTTCGTTTTTCCTTGTCATCGTGTCTCGAAGGTGATTCCCCTACGGGGCGAAATACGTTTCGCGTCTCCTACTCCTATCGTCATTATTTTCATACCTGTTTATAGCGTACAGGCTAGAAACTGCGGTACACAGCGAGCGCGTTAAGCATAAATGGGGTAGTTTAACGTAGAGAGCATTAACAAGTGTGGAGTCCGGGGCGACCAAACGTGGGAAGAGCAACATCCGATTCTATACTATCTCCGCGTAACGTTTGCTGTGCTTTTTGATTTTCTTGCGAGCACGTTCGATCGCAGTTGCGGAGGCTTCGATACGCCGAAATGGTGGGCGCGTTTCTTGTCGATGCACAGGGAGGAGCGGGGGTCTTAAGCAGCTTTCCCATGCTTTCGAACGACTCGCTCGAGAACAACGGATCAATCCATAGCGGGCTTTGTTGGAGCATTTAATTGCGGCGGGACTTGGCGTAGGGATGCGCACCGATCTGAGGCTACGAAATTTCGGCTCAAATTCGGAGCGAACAGATCGATCGTGAGAAATAAAGAAGAAGAAGAAGAAGAAGAAGAAGAAGAAGAAGAAGAAGGAAAGAAATAAAAAACTACAGCAATAACCGGTGAAAGAGTAACGAAATGTGTTTGCAATTGCCTTTCTTTGTGTTGCTCCAGCAGCTAAAACCCTTGACTCAAGTTAGGAAGCTCAAACTTGGGTGGATCCTTTCTTCGTATATGCGTTACAGATCGGGTATTAGTCTGGCGTGTATCATGAATCGTCTCTCTCTCTCTCTCTCTCTCTCTCATCATCTTCGTTTCGTGTATCGGATCGTTGAATTTTATAGAATTTTTGGGAGAATTACCTCGGGATATTGCCCTCGTTTTTATATTTTCATATTGTATTAAAGAGGGGAGAAAATTCGTTGAAAAAATGCTCGTTTCCGCTAAAAACTTTCTTAGTCTCTTTACTGCGCGCCTTAGTTACCGACAACATTGCGTGATTCTCTGTTTTTTCTTTTGGTATATTCAAGGGAAAGATATGTCGTCTCCGTCGATCCAAACTCGACTGAATTTCCAATTTTTAACCTTTTCAAACCATTCGTGTGACTCGCAACATCAATTCGATCCTCCATAACGCGAGTATACGAAGTCACGAACGAGGAGAACCGAATGTTGAGAAAGAAGTGCAGCGTCGTGTGACGTCTCCACAAACCGATTTCAAATCACCAACGGACAATATATACTTATGCGGAACAGAGTCTAAAATAAAGGAATAAAAGATTTTATTGATTTTCAAATATCCGCAGGTAGGCCTAATCGAATTCGATACAAGTTATTGTACTTCCGTACCTACACGAGTGTCTCGGGATGTGTATTTGTTTTTTGTATTCGTATATAGCAATGTACAACGCGTGTATGATAAACTTCTATGTACATGCGCTACGTCAGGGTACGGAGGGACTCGTCCGTATATCCTTTTCCGTCTACGATCGATAATTTAAACCGATTTTTTTTCCGAGTGTTGCCTTCCGACCTCGATTTAACGTTAAGATCCGGGAGAGCTTTTGCAATGATTCGTTTTTAGCAAGATCCAACGAGTGATCGAAAGCTCGAAAAATCATTAAAACGAGGTTCGGGGTGGTGGGGGGGGGGGGGGGGGGGGGAGGAGGGAGCAATTTTGTATTTGTTTTTCAAATCCCCGTCTTCGTCACGTGCATCACTCTACTCGGATATAAATCAGATCGTAAAATTCATACAAATATGTGAAATGAAGAATTTTCAATTTTATCCTACAAAAATTCGTTGGGATGAAAATGGTTCTACTGAACTTAGTGTCACCACGGAGGGTCACCGTTGCTTTCGACGTCGTTCCTTCTTTATACATCCGTTCAATTGCCAGCTGCACAACTATGTGCCATTTACACATCTTTAACCGTAATTTCGTAAAAAAATGTATGACACAAACTCGAACAGGAGTTGTTGAAAATAAAGAAACGTGATTTGTGTAAGAAAAATTATTCGTAAAAGAAACGTTTTCAGACCCAATTATTTTAGTCCTAATCGACTCTTCTATTTTACTATCCTTCACGTTTAACCTTCTTTTTCCATTTCATCGTAATTAATACTAACTTATGTACACGGGTAATTTACAAAGTTGAACTTTCGAGCTATTCACGTGCCACTTAAATTTCAATTAAATCTTTCCCTTCTTTTTATACCAGATGCGTGGGTGTGTGTGTGTGTATGTATGTGTGTGTGGGTATATTTGTGTTCGTGTGTTTTGTGGGTCTGTGTGTGCGAGTGTGTGTTGTCGCGTATGCGGATTTCTTAATTGTTTTCTCGTTAGATTTTGTTCTCTTTCATAATTTTCCATGAGACTATTGTTTGATTCTTAAATGCTGTAGAGGAACATTCACTTGTTTAACTCGTTAATCCTCTTATTTAAAACTATGATTTATTTGATAAATATCGTTACTTCCTGCGAGATA
Organism: Venturia canescens; assembly: GCF_019457755.1. NCBI lineage: Eukaryota > Metazoa > Arthropoda > Insecta > Hymenoptera > Ichneumonidae > Venturia > Venturia canescens. The sequence goes on along the minus strand of NC_057424.1, from coordinate 8,229,474 downwards.
AATCTGTTACGTCTAAATATACTGTTAATACGAACTATTCTGATAATTCAATTGGAAATATCAATTGATTGATAGAAAAAACAAAGAAAACGAAGAAAAATAATGTATATAGATTCGTATTGCGTTTGAGAGGAACGCAAAAGAGTTCCGAGCCCATTTAAACTGACTAGCTCTAAAGTGCTGCTTTCGGTGTTTCCATGTGGATTTTATATTTCGTTTATGTTTTTGTTCCTTTCCCGACGCCGTAATTTAGACTGTGTACCCGATAAACATTTTCCAGGAAGACGCTCCAGTCTTTCTTGGACGGCTATAATCGTTTCCTTAACAATTATAGTGTTTTTTTTCATTTTTTCATTTTTTATTCGCACGATTGTTAACTCTTCTCCGTGACGGACATCTGGCTTATAATTACATCGCTCGACTCGATCCGTAATTGCCTTTTAAAAATAATAAGTTTTTTATATTTAGTCGCGCCGTATAGTAAAATTCAGTAGATTCGTTCAACGTTCCGCCATGAAATCTCATTATTTTCACATATTTCAATACAATCAAGATTACCTCGTCCTCATTGAGCTTGTATAAAAGTTTTAAATATCCTCCCTTTATGTTTCAAGGTTACGGCTATATTTCAGACGAAGAATCATCGTAATTTGTCATGGATTCCGTTTTTCAATATCGTTTTATCAGTTATTTGAAAGGATTCCAATGTTCCGGGCTAATCGTCATGATGGTATCGATATTAATACGAGTTTTTACGCTTCTCAATTAAACACTCCATCTCAGCGGTCTCATTTTTTCACACACTTACGCACGCGCGCGCACACACACACACGCACACACACATTTGTTTTATTTTCTTTTTCATTATCATTATTTAACTCTTGACGTTCCTTCTCTCGCATTTTTCTTCTCCTCTGGTACTCATGTACTATTTTATATATATATTTTTATACTTTTTCACTCGTGTATCCATTGTATATACGTGTGTATGAGTGTATCTGTATAAACACATATACATATATATAATTATAAACAATATAATAATCGTGATTCACAATGTTTTATAAGTATAAAAATTGTTGTAATCTTCGTTCTCTTTCCCATCATCTTCATCATATCTTTGTCCCGTTTTTTTCTTATTATTATTTTTGTTAATAATAATAATAATTATTATAATTGTTATTACTATTATTATTTTTTTCACGTTTTTCTCATTTTTCATTATTTATATGCTCGTGTCAGCCGTGTTGGCTCTAACTAGTCTACTTATCAAATAGAAATGTACACTTTATACGTACGGACAGAGTAAGACGTGGAAATTCTCGTTCTCCCAAGCCCCCACGTCACCTTCTGACACGTGCGCATGAATTGTAATCCACTTTATTTATATCAGTTATAATGGAAACAATAAATCGCAACTTTGCCTCTCACATATCCCATTTGCTCCGCGAGTAATCGCCCGAAGACGAAAGTAATATAAAATCAACTAAAATGGGATACTTTAGAAAATCACAAATCCCTTAATCTCGTTTTGGCGTCTCCTTCTCACCAACCGCTTTTCAATGGTTCCCGATGATTGTACAGCAAGCGAAAAAATATCGAAACCAGTCGGTGAGTATTCGGCTGAGCTTGCAGCTCGAGAGAACAACCGCAAGGTTCCGAAAATTCGTATTTATCAAATTAATATCACTGATAATAACGCTCGAGTAAAAACAACGTGAAAAATAACTGACCGAAGCTCACAGACTTAACAGAAACAAATAACGACCTCTCTCACATATTTTTCTTCGCCGTTGCTCAGCGCAAACCCATCGTGAAAGAATCATAATTATAAGAACACGCGTATAATAGTGAAAAATAACAATAACATTGCATCTTGGATTGCTCCGAGTATTCGCGCCCGGGCATGGGGCAGTGCTACCGAGCCGACCGAAGCTTACTTTCACCTCGAGTGCTGTCGAGTCCCAGAGCACCGATACCCATGATCATCGATTGTGAAATAATAATGAAAATGTCGATTCAATCGTTTCATCTACAACTTATTTAGAGGCAGAAACTTCACGAGTGTACTGGCCCCAGACGGTGCAGCTGAACCCTGCGCAATCTTTGGCCCGAAGACAAAACGCCTCCGACGAACAAACGTGTATTCGGGGGGCAAGGAATCCTCGATTTTGTGCACGGAGCAAAGAGATTCGTCGATTCGCTACAACTTTATTTCATTCAACGATTTAAATGGTGAGAAAATTTGTTCGAATCAACGAATTTAGTATTTGGATCAACCAAATTTTTCTCCAGCTAACGAATTTCTCCTCGTTCCCCACGATCCGTTGATCCAACAGGATTTCTCGTCAATTGAAATATTTATTTTTCAATCTGGAAGGTAACCAATTCCCGAAAAATCATCGCGATTCTTGCCTCACCGTTACACCATTCGCTCTATCAATTAACACTGTAATCGTGATTTTATACTATCGTCTCACTTCACATAGCATTGTCACACTATGAGCCATCGTATCAGACCACAACACGAATCTCAATGGTATTACACCGAGTCAGTACTTTTCAAAATTCCAAATTTTTGTCGATTGTAAATTCTATGTATATTTTTTTACTGCCGATGTTTTGTCTTCGTTCTAAAACATAATACTTCTGTTAATATTTTTCCGTTGAAGTGATCAAATTGAAACCACAATAAATGGAAAATAATATCGTTCCATTCCCAAACGGCCGAGGACGAAGAATTTCAAATTTTCTTTTCCACCCTTGTTCTCAATGTTATTATTTGTCGGTTGAAGATTCGCGTCGATCGTTCAACAATTTAATTTAAAAAAAAAAAAAAAAAAAAATCAATAATACTCATCGCAATACGAGTAACAACCAAGATATTTATAAGGAAAAATAATAATTGTAATATATATTACTTATAGTACGAAAACAGAGAAACGTAATAGAAAAACACAAAGAACTTAGATTCACGCTCACTCGCAACAAGCAGCACCAGTTATTCCAAGAGTGAATTTGGGGCACAGCCTCTGTAATAAAGAAATCCGATCCAAAGTGTCCCTCGGAGACTCGCGGACCTAAAGTGGATTTTCCATTTGTTACTTCTTTCGTTTTGTTTTGCGTTCAAAGTTCCGTGCGAAAGAACTTTTAAGAGTGATTTCTTCTTCGTCTTGTGGTAAACGTGCGGAAGAAGAGGGAAGAGGAAGAAGAAGACGCTCTAATGTTGTTTGGTGGACAGGCCTCAGGCAGTCCGCCGATTACAGATATAAACTACCCGGGAAGTCGGATCTCTTTTTCTCACTGTTTCATTTGATCGTTGTTATGATTATTATAATAATGTTGTTGTTGTTGTTGTTGCTGTTCTCGTAGTAATATCGATTGTTCAATCTTCCGCTCTCATCAGGGACTAAGCGCAGTACAGAGGCGTCTTCGATGAGCCGTACTTCGCGTTTGGATAGCAGATGGAGAGACCCAGATTACGGACTTGCCGGAGCATTAATGGCCATCAGAGGGGCCGGGGGCAAGGCCACCGGTATGTGATAATATTTACACTGGGGCCGCATGCAGGCGCCTTTTACCGCATCTCTGCATACAGTCACACGATTCTCCACTACCTCCACGCTTCCTGTAAACACCAAAATGGAGTTTGATTATTCCCTTTCGTCTTTAAAATGCCTTCATCGTGTCCGAGGGCCGGCGAGACCCCACTTTTTATTGGAATCGAACTCTCTGATTGAGGCACGCAAAAGTAAAGTTTGCGGGTGGAAAAAGACCTCCGATTTAATGGTTTTGCACCGATATTTTATTCGCAGTTGTTTTTTGAGATTGGAAGGGACGACTCACCGTCATGGAGATGGATGAATTTGCAGGCGGGACGGTTGCACAGTTGCCGATTAAAATCTTGGCACACCGGGAGGGTGTCCAGTAACTGAAATAAAATACACGTCGAAATCTGTATACTGAGTGTACCGCGAGTGAAGTCATAATAAATAGTGATAAAAGAAGAAGAGGGGGAAAGAAAACAGAAACTTCAACAAACATGACTTTCGCATTTTCTCCCAGACAAACTTACGGAACAACACACGTACATGGATACAGACGCACACACGCACACTCACATATACGCAGCATCTCCCAACCTTTTTTAAATTCTCAAAATGGTTAGAGCATATTCACTGTATATTTGGCATGCTCTATAAATGGATCGTATGAGTGAATATTAAAGGTAATTAATAGCTAATGAATGACCGGATGATCGATCAATTTCCTCGGTCTCACGGTAACACGAAAGCTCGAGAACGGTCGCAAGTTAGATCCATCAATGAATGAGAGACCCGAGCGAGAACGATCGATCATTCGTTCACCGTTGAATTTTTTTATAAGTAAATTTGCAGTAGAACGTTTTTTAAGATATTTATCATTTTCTTTGAAATCATCAAACGGGGGAAACCCTTGCGCTGGTACATTTCGTGTCTCGAATGAAACCGCAAGCTAATCTTGCTTTTCGGTGTATTATTATTGTTGAGGGAACGAGTTTAGGAGAAGGGAGAAAAGGTCGAATATGAGAAAGTGAAATTTTTCGTAAACTGCACCGAGATCAATGAAATAAGAAGAAAAATATGATTGAAATATGTGATGAGGAGCAAAAACGACTGGAAAATGTTTCTTTTCTTCGTGGCCCATGGCCGGATCGTTTCACAATCTTCGATAACATTGCCAATGGGGTTGCGGTATAGCGCCACCAGTCGTACGAGAGTGTGCCTATGACGGAAAGGGATTCTTTGATTGATTCGCAAATTTCATCTCGTTCAGTGATGGACCGGATTTAGTGAACGACTTTGCACGGTAGCAGAAGCCAACGAATATGCATGTACGCTCTTCAATCGATCGCGGCTAATGAACTCGGCGTGGCCGGCGATTTATTCTCGTTCACACGTAATTGGTCGAAAAATTGGGCCTCGTTTTCATTTACTATAGCTAGAGGCGGTGTAGCCTCCTTTCATGAACGGATAATCGAGCGAGACAAAAGTTAATTTGCGAATCGGTTATACGTGAGCCCTCTTCTCAGCGGGCCATTCAGCTTGGTGACGAGACCAAAGTTCTTACTGTTTATCGATTTTCATCAATAGGAAAAAAATCGGTGGATGAAAAAAAGATACGGAGATTTGAGAGGCTCGTAAGGGATGTTGAGATCGCACGAGAGGCGCTAATTCGATTGCGACAAAATGTGTGTTTTCTTCTTCTTCTTCTTTCTTTTTTTTTCTTTTTTTTTTTCTTCTTTTCTTTTGAATAATTTGTGTATCGACGTGTCTCTAATTATATTATATGCGATAATAACGTTACGCACGAAAATACATGCATATCTCACTCTTGTCCGATAGCAACGACCAAACTTAGTAGTAGTTTAAAAGCAGCGATTCAGTGAAAATGTGTAAATGGGGTTTGAGACTAGGGAATTGAGACAACGAGAGTGAAATGAAAAGCTCTTTTTCGAGCGGAGTGTTGCGGCACGAGGTGGTAAGAAGGTAAGACTTTGAGTTATTGAGTTCAACTCTCTCCCTATACCCAACAAATGTACACACATGTTTACGCGCGCAGCTAACTAAAAAGTGATAAACTCGAAATAAAATCAATCAACGCAGTGTTTAAAGAGAAAATGTAAACATATATAATGTGTGTAAAGTGAACATAAAACTTGAGGGATTTTTATATTTCTGTTAGTGTAGTACGGATGAAATCATCGCATTAAACAATCTACCAGACAAATATATTTTCCAAGATTGTTCTTCTCTTGTTACTTCAAGGAAACACGTTCAAAAAAAGGCACGTCAATATATGATTGAAAAGGAATATTGATACAAGAATATTGAAGATACATATAAATCGCGAAAAAATGTACTATCAAGCGTGCAATGAAATAATTAATAATTAACATCATAATATGAAAAGAAAGATTATGGAAATGTCTGCATTTCGCAAACGAAATAATCGACGCCCGTACTGATGCGGATGTGGTCGTTCGCATAGGATTGCTCGATTTTTTGTTCCAGGATGGTTAGCTATAACATTGTTAAGTATATATGTGTATAAACATATATGTCCATATATATGCATATACTTGCGAATATAATGAAAATTCTTGCAATTGCGTAAAGAGATAATTCGCTACGAACACAGAGTCTGGTCATGCAAGTATAATGGCCCGTGGAGAAGGGGACTGTCGGTGCGCTTGGGTGATTTAATGTGAAATATATTGTAGTCGTAAAACTGGTAAAAGACCATGAGAAGCAGCGTCGTGAATACAAAACGAGATAAATAATTGTTTCGTTTTTAAAATGAAAGAGAGAGAGAGAGAGAGAGAGAGAGAGAGAGAGAGAGAGAGAGAGAGAAAGAGTGAGAGAGTGAGAGATTGAAGAGTTATCGCGAGAGTGGCAGCAGCTGAACGTTTCACGATCACATTGATTAATCGTTAAAAAGCACTAGTTTCCCTCATATTTTGATCCTCTTGGAGAGCAAACAAGAGTTTTAAAAAAACATTTGATGATTATGGTTGTACTGATCACCCAAGCTTTCGATTATCGCCAAGCGCTAACTACCGCCGATTGGTTCGTGTGCCTGAATTCGACTGAAACACACACATTCGCTCACTACTGGTGTACTGATTTCGTAGCCATACATACGAATATATTGTTTCTATACATATATACAGCTACGAAACGAGGGCTTGGAGGGTTTGTTGAAGGTAAAAGGGCTAAGGTGGTTCCACGCAACAAACCAAGAGGCAGCGGAGCGTCAGCGGGATTTTTTTCGGGTCATGTTTACGATATAGATATATATAGAGGAAGGAAAATTGTAAAAGCTTTTGAAATCAATATATTCTACTGCAAATAAGTTCAACGCTATATCGTTCGTTTTATCTTCATTTCGTTTGAATACCAACTGCGATCTCCGCAACCATAACAAAACAGCCACGTTTTACAACGAAAAATCATCATATATTCAGCGACACTTAAAATCTGTTTATTCGTCCGGTTATCCCTCCCCCGTATTCGTGGAGCAAAGCTTCGTTATTACGTATATAATTCAGCAAATAAGTCGCTCCGATGCGAAAACGTATTGGAAGTAGGAAGAGCCAAGAAATACACACAACGTGCACTTTCATATAAATATATAATCCCGAAATCAAATAAACTCTTTTCGAAACCACCCAAACAAATGATCGAAATTTATTTTAATATACGAAAATCGAATTTATGCATCAAAGCTTTTCTACGTAAGCGAATATGTGAGATATATATATATATATATATATGCGTCATACATTGTATTGCAACTGTTCCGATAATGACGAAATATCAAAGAAAAGTAATCAAATATAAATTTACGCAATAGCTCAAGATCAATAAAATCGTTCAACGTCAACGGACCAATGAATATTCGTTTTCTTGCTTCATCAAGAATCCTTTCGATCTTCTAATAAATTTCAAAATAAGGCTAATTCTACGTCGATCGAATGAGAAACCAAGAATGTAAGGGGAGTCAGAGGTACCACGCTATAAAATGAGATACACTAAGAAATGAGCTTTCAATAACAATAACAATTACGAGAATAATAATAATAATAATAATATCTTAATAATGGTACTAAACAAACACCAGATAAGGCAGTGGTTATTCGTTGTTATAGTTGCGGTGAGCAGTTGTGAGGGAGATGCCCCCGAAAGCTACGTGTTAGCCAAGATTAACGAGGGTCCAGATTAATCTCGAATCGCTCGATATGTAAGCACGGACTGAGAGTGTTGGCTTCTCTCGTTTTTCCTCGCGATTCATTATTTTACATTAGCGAAACGTCCGATCAAATTCAGTTAACGAGCGCCCCTCAAGACGGTTCGAGATTCTTCTATACCCTTTTTATTCTCATGGGGTTAGCAGCATAAAGCATCGAGGCTGCGTTATGAGAGCCAAATCTTCAAGAGTTGAGTTCTAACGTGATATTAACGGGAAACATAGGACTAAAAATCGATCTTAACATGACTGGATAGTGAAACAAGTCAAAATTCCAAGAGCGGTAGCTCGGAAATAAAAAAACCACTTTTTTTTCTCTGCAATAATATCAAACTTCCTGTTTCGAAGTTTCAAATGCAACGAATATTAGAAACAGACTTTCACGAAATCATGGATTCCCATGCCGATTTTTGGCTCCCAACGCAGACTCGAAACTATATAAAAAACTGGTTACAATAATGAGTCTACCTGTCCGCAGCTGTCTGTGTAGACGACACAGTGAGCGTTTGGGGGGACCACTTGGGCCCCGACAGTGGCTAAGGCTGCTAAGGCGATCCACATGCAGCAAACGAGGCAGTGTTCGTACGATTTTTTTTCGGATTTTTTTGGTTGTCGGTTTTTTTTATATATATGTATTTTTTTTTTTTTTTTTTTTTTTTTTTTTTCATTTTTTAACCATCCGAATAGCGAATTCAGTACAGATCGCACCGAATGAGAGGAGGCACGTTGAATGTCCCCTCGGAGCACCCAGGTACATGTCCGAAACAATTTGAAACGTGGCAGCGGTTGCGACAGGCGTGTAGATTTATATATATGTATATATACATATATATATATTGGTATATAGTTCAATTTATATATATATATATTAATATATATATATTTATAAATATATTTATAGATATTAATATATGTATATAAACGTTATCGTAATTCGAATTGTTGTCGAAGCGTTTTCATCGAAAAAATAAAGTGAATAAGGCACGTGACATCAACGATTAAGGTAACAATTATAAAAGATCGTAAAAAACAAAATTATTTGTTGTGTTCAAGAATGAGTCGAATTGACAAATGAACAGTAAAAAAAGACGGTGGTGAAGGAGAAGGGGCGTCATGAGGTTTCATTGTGAATCGGAGGTTTTGGAATTGTTCGGTTTTTTGTTTTTTACAGTAAATTGTGTGCCGAGGTGCGATGTTGAATTTTGGTTTTCGTCGGCAACATTTGGGATTTTGATATTGACGGCAATTTGGCGAGGATGGTGATAATGCGGTCGCGATGCATACGTACCAAACGAGGTTTTCATATTTTCCAATCGTGTGTGCGTGTGTTTTTTTTATCGTTCGTGTACGCGTCGTTTCGCATGGATAGACGGAATTTTCGTAAATTGCGTAAATTTGCATCAGTTCGACGTTTGTGATGTGATTTAGCAGGTCGTTTCCCATTTGTTAAGTAATAGGAATATTCAAATTTGTTTAGTACGTTTTTACAGCAAGATTCGTCGGGTCGTCAGTAATGTGGAAAAAAGATGATCGTCGGGGAGTCCGTGTGGCACATATTTCGTTAAATTTGTTTTATTTTTGCGGAGATATCAGCGCGGTGCGATATCACGAGAGATCAATTCCAACACCGGATTTTATTGATTTTTCGAAAACGTGATGAAATAATCGGCGAGTAACTCGGTCGGTCGGTGATTGGAAAAGTAGCGGTGTGTCAACAACGCGACATGGATTTTTGTGTCGTTGCGTTTATCATTTGTCAGACGCATTAAAGCCACCTCCGCACAATGAAATAGCGACGGATTGAAAATGAACAGTTTTTTTTTTTTTTTTTTTCGTGCGAACCGTTGGCTCCGAGTGTGCAGCATCCGATAATTATTGATAATTATTAGAGATCGGTTCCGGCGAGACCCAGGTGAAGGTCGTTTGAATATTCGGTTTATGTTCATGCTCACATTTTTCGTTTGTTTGATTGTTTTTTAATCGTTTATCACAGGATGGATGGAACGACGGGACGGAATTGGGGATGAAAGCAGTGGCGGCGGTTGGGGAGGTATTCATTCGTTCGAAAGTCGTGCGGCGAGAGTCCAGGCGGAGGCAAGCATGAAACAGAAAGTTCGAATAAAAATTATAAACGAACATAAAATACATGCAGCGTACCCAAGTAACAAAAAATAAATTCATTATTAGGAGAGAGAGAGAGAGAGAGAGAAATCAAATGAAAGTCAACGTCCCGCTAATCGAACCCTTGATGTTCAACACTTTCCTCGGATCAGCTAGAAAATTAATGACAAATTACACAGTTTCGCAATGGAATAAGTAATCAGGCAATAAATTAAAATTATATGAAAGTCTCTTGGGCAAAAACGTATGAAGGAGAGCATAGAACTGTTCCTCTCGCGCATTCAGCTTATCGTATATTTCAAGCGCTGTGATTGTCGCGTGAGTGATAGTTCGGTTCGATCATTGACGCGGCGAAAAGAAAGTTTCGTTCCGACAGATAGGCACACAGCGAAATAATATATAGTTTTTCTTTTTTCTTTTTTCAAAGTACAATATTATTATTGAATAAAACTGAGTAATGAAAGAAAAAAACGATATTATACTGCTGAAGGAAACAAGTGAGTACTAAGCCGCAAGAGAAAATAGCACTTTGAAGGGAGCTAATACTGAAAATTACGAGGCGAGTTATGCGATAGCACACCAAACGTTTGTTCTGTAAATCATTTGATAATCGGTTGAATGAAGTGTTGATGCTAGGCGCTGGTCATGCTTCGAAGCGTTGAAATCTTACCGGAAGTTCAGTTAAAGTGAGTTAAATATTAAGAACGCAGAGACGAGTGATAGATCGGAAGTGAAGAGAAAACAGTGAATTCTTCTTATTGAAAATGAAAGGAATGTTGCTCCGCGGGAAAAAGCTTTAGAATCACAGAGTTTTGTCACAGATTCCTCGCTCACTTGGATATATTGAAAGTAGCACATGGCGATCTACTCTAGATTCCCGTAGAATCGCACTCCGATTGTCCAACATCACAGCCACAGTCCGGTGTACCCTTTAAAAGCCTGGATGCGGCAAAGCTGCAACAACTTACTTGCTAAATGCGAGAGCGGAAAGACAGCGACGAAAAAAGTGCACGTCCGTTCATATGGTTCGGTGTGTGCTCTCTCGAACGGCCATCATTTTTTCTTCTATTTAATATGAAACATTTTTTCTTCTATCACGCGCTTATTACGTGGATCGTGCGATAACGGTGCATTTTTTTCGTACGCCCGTATAACGCTCCTCGTAGCGGAGACTACTTGGAATTCTTTTTCTTTTTTTTTTCCAGCTCGAACCAAAAAACAACCAAAAAGTGCGAATTACGAATATTATTGATATGTATACATATGAATGTACATACTCGCCTCGTTGGCGGTTCAAAGCGTTTTCGATTGTTTCTTTTTTGACGAATCTTTTTTTTATGCACAATGTCCATGTTTGTCTTGTTATTGTTGTTCGTTTTTCTTTTTTATCTCTAAGTCAATAAGATGCACGTCTGCGTATGTCTCGTGGATGTGATAAATCAACAATCTTCTACCAGCAAGATAAATATATTTATGTATATAGCTAAAGCTGATTGGAGGAAATGCGGGATCGAGGTTTATTATTCGAGGTTCTCTGCTTTTGTTTATCAACCACGCTCGTCGTTTGTCGTTAGGTGAAACATATTTTTCATCTATTATCATATGGAATACAGATTTCTTTGAACTTTTCGTATTATTTTCATCGAAAAGATGATAAAAATATGAGCGCGTTGACGAGAACGCGGAAGTGACGATTGATTAGCGATCTTTCTTTTAAATTTTCTCTCGTGCCAAAATGTAAATATATTTATAGTCATATATATGCATATCGAAAATTCACTTCGGAAGAAAGAGCTGCCAGATTCCGTTCCTCCGGGGAGCCCAGCATGTTTGGCAACTCAATGAAGCGTGGGAAGCGCGTTGAGGATTTTGTTCGTCGGCAACGAGAGCGGAATAAGAAAGGTGAAGAAAGACAGGAAAGGAGGACGAAAATCAAGAGTTAAATGAGTTTAAATAGAAAGGTATTACAGAGAGAGGGAGGGAGGGAGAGAGGGCGATGAAATTTCATATCGCGCCGACGACGAGTCATCATATTTTCTTCCTTTTTTACCAGAGAAAAAGAGAGCGACGCAGCAAGAGATACAACAAATGTCGCTCGCGAGTCCTCTCGCTAACGTTTCTTTCTCATATCGAAAGCGGCTAATACAGCTACGTGGTTTTCACCAAATTTTTTTTCGCTCGAATATTCTTCCCATCGAAATACGAACGAGAGATTGGCCAAGCATTTTCATATTAAAATTCCAGTTCAAAGTTCGGTTATAAAAAATCAATTGTGAGCTCTACATTTTCATTTCTTCGGGTCGAACCTGAAGGATTTGCCGCATTACCCAATGAGAAGAATAATCGTGAAGGGTGAGATAATAAAAATGAACGAGATTCCGTGAGAGGAGTGAGTGATAAAGGTAGCGTGAGAGAAGGCGAAGGAAGAGGGGGGAATGGTGAACAGCGCGCTGCAAGCACAATATTTGTTTACTTCGAAAGGATTATTTCGAAATATTGGGAAGCAGGAAGCAATGTATATGAAGAGGCATTTGCGCGAATAAAGGAATATAAACTAAACGCCTTAATATATGTATATATATATATGCACACACACACACATATATATATATATATGTAAATAAATGATTACACTGGATAATAGCCGAGTGAGGAAGAAAAAGGATGGGAAGAATATATTTTCGTAGATGGACAAGAGATATAGATGAAATCAGAAGAAGCATTAATAAAACAAATATTCATGCATTTTTCAAGCATTATTATTACAAATACTGGCTGACTCCTGACAAAAAAAGAGAATTCCCCGCGAGCGTGCATGCGCAAAAAACGCATTGGATTTTCAGTGAACCCTTCGCCAGCAGAAACCCTTCAGATAAAACCGACTGTAGGGGGGCATTCTCGCACTCTTCATTTCCTCCGGTTCAAGCGCCTTTTTTTGCATCTGCATTCTCGGGGTATACACGTAAATAGTGTGTATAATATGTACTATACATATGCCGTGGATGTGTGTAAGTATATATCCAACAATGTACAATGAAGAATTAGAGACAGTACAGTACACAATAATAAATACTACCTGTATGCATGTATGTATGTATATGTCGTTTACATCACAAAATGTTTGTTTGTATTTATCTTTTTTCTTATGTTTAACCTCTGGTAATATGTGTTTTCTTGATAAGCAAGATTCCGAGTGTACGAATACACATACTTCGAGTTTCATTTCGACCCTTTCTTTCTATTTATTTATAAGAATTTTTTAATAAAGTGTGTCATTATTATTATTATTATTATTAGTATTATTTTTTTCGTTGCACGCAACTCATATGCAACAATAATATTGCGCAGTATATATATATATATATAGACTAATTTTATATATATATATCGTATATATAAATGTAATATTATAGTACTTTAGATATATATATAATAAGTAGTTTACTTTTCTTTCATTTTTTTCTCCCATCTTAATCACTATTTTTTACCCTCGTTTCTTTTTTTTTTCCTAGAACATGTGGTGTTCGTGTTTTTGTGTGCATTTCAGTGTTATATATATATTTTTTTTCTTTCATTTTTTTTTTGGTTTTCTCGTTTTTCCTTTTTTTTTTTTAGTGCAGTGGAAGGCACTTCTGTTGTGTCATACGGACTCGGTACTCGTGACCTGCAGAGTTTTACGATCGCGTTAAAATGTTGCAGTTTTTATTATTATTATTATCGTTATTATTATTATTGTTATTATTATCGTTATTATTATTATTATTATTATTGTGATTTCTTGTTTTTTTTTCTCCTTGCACGCTTTCCTTAGAGCGAAATACTCGGAATGTCGAAACACGTTTAAAAAAAAGGACGGTTGCTCGTTTCGATGTATTTTCGTCGATAATTGTAAAATGAAAATTGTCATTCGAATGAAATGATCAAGGATTGACGATCGAAGAGTTACAGTACTGTGGCTTTGAGCCCGAGTCCAAACAGCCACCCTCTCGTTGATGTTTCACTTATATTGTGTTGTTTTTCACGTTTATTTCTTTCTTTCTTTCTTTTTTTAAATCATCAAATCTCCAATTCGAAAAAACATCAAAGTAAAAACCCTAAATACCGGTTTGCAAGTTAGGCATATTTACGTTTTTTCTTCTCTCATAGTCCGATATTCGGCAAATGTGCACAAATTAATTAATCAGTTAGATAGAATTAAAAATAATAAAAGAACGGCAAATTAAAGCCGAATAATTGTTAACTTTAGGGAAGTATGACTCAATTCCGCTTGAATGAATCGTCGGCCTATCTCAGTAACAATTGTTAGTAGGCCCTTTTTGCACTTCGTCAGACTTCTCGTCATTCGTTTTCTACTAAACTACACATTTCGTTTAAAAAATATGATTTTTCGTCAGTTAAATCAATCATGCGTGCGCAATTTGTTGGTGTATCGTGTGTGTTGATGTCTTTATGTGAGTGTCTGCATGTTCACGAACGGGTTTACCTGTGCGGATAAATCTTGGCTCGTGTGCTTAGGGCACTATGGTAAAACATACACGCTATTCACTATACACTATCACAATGGTCGGCCCTAAGGACGCTCTCGTCCTTCACCGATACGAAAAATGGTTCCTCTCTTTCTCTCTGTCTCCGTTTCTGCCTTTCTCCTTCTAAAGATCTACCTAAAGTTTTCTAACTTTTCAATTCTATATCAAGAAAGTACCAATCTTCGCATTAATAAAGCAGCAAAATAGATCAAATTCAACGTTTCAAGAGCGAATAATTCTCATTGCACGATACTTTTCTTCTTTACAACTGGAAGACATCCGGTTACTCCGGAGCGTAAAAAATGTTACCGATCTATGTCTCTACACGAATTTCCTTCAATTTTCAACGGGCATCTAGTGCCCTCTTAAAAACATGAATTTTTTTTCATCGAAAATTGTAGGCGAGCCAAACGACTCCAACTAAAAAAATACAAAATGATAATAGATTATTTATTATCGGAGGTTTCACCGCGATTCTTTCGTTTTCTTTGTTCCTGTACGCTGAGCGTTGAAGCACTGTTTAATTTTGTTTTGAGGAACCATTTTTAATATGATGTGAAGGAGCGAATAGCTCAGAAGGATCGAACGACCTAGGAAGCAGCAACGGTACGGAGCTCGTTTTCGGTTTTCTGTAATTGCATGGATATACAGAATACGAATAGCAATCGCAGATCGTATTTTGTGTCCATTAATACCCGCTTTTAGAGTCGGTAAGTAGCTCCGTTTGAACTGTACCGATCGAACGGTATTCGTTAACGTTATTCAACGAGATCCATTATCGGCTTGGACAGTAATTAGTCCGTCCGAGGCCGCACCTACGCCATTAGTTTCTTCGTGGTTATAAAGCTCGACCGTCATACGCCTAAGTCTTATACAGCCTACCATGATACAATGCTCACTAAAAACGTGTTCATAGGTTTTCTTCTACGTCAAATCTACGTCACAAAACTATCCAGGTTTTGTCCAGAAGTGTTTTTTTCTCTCTCGATACTTTGATTAACATTAGCTTTTGTCATCTTCAAATATGGAAGTTTAATGTTTGCTGACATAAATATGTCGGTGCGCGAGTCTTTTTCTTGTCAATTCGAGATGCGTTAAAATCACTGGCGAGTCAGTTATGTAATTTCTTACTTTTAAAACTAAACTGTAAGCGCTCGGATATAAATTTATTATGCGCTTGTCGGAGGATGTTAAGCGCGACATCAATTTTTTTCTTTCTCTCTTTTTGTTCATTATCAAGTTGTTCATCCATTTTGTATTTTAATTGAAATATATCCTCGATATCAATCATCCATCCGGGCACTTTGTTTTTATCGTAGTCTCTCGCGTTTTTAAACACTTTCGCACATTTCACCGTTTCTCCTTCCGTCCGCACATACCGTTCGTTTCTTTTCTCTCAATTATCGGCCGAAGAATATAAACTCATAAAAATACATTACATCGATGGTTGTTCTGCATTTGAATAGTGTATGTGTCCGTACGTGTAAGTGTGTTGTGTGTCGTGGTTCAATATATTCGTGTTTGTATTTTTCGTATGATTCCGTTTTTCTCTATATACTATAGTAATCCAACGCAGAACGTCGCTTAGCGATACATTTGAAGAACTTAAGACGATTAAAAGTTCCATCCGCGGTTTCCGCGAGTTGGAGGGACATTGTTCGTTATATTTTTCGATCTTCACTATCTTATTAAACATTACAGAATAATATAGCAGTCGAAGAAAAAGTTTATCTTATTTACTCCTTTTGTTTTTCATTCTTTTCTCAATTATTTATTCATCGGTTCGACGAGAGCGATGCATGAAAGGTGTTCGCTAATTCTCTTTCTCTTCATCGTCAACTAATATTCTCGCTTAAATGCACACTAGCGAGAGATTTGAAAGGGTCACTTCTGCCACGAGGCGCGAAGTCATCGTCGCTCGCTAAGAACTCTCCTGTTATGAATCTCATATTGGATCGAAGGCCGTGTGTTTCCTTTTTATGTAAAATTATAACCTACGATTTATACGCTAATCTTAAAAATATAACGTTTAACGAACAATCATGTTGTAAAGATTATATTTGACAATAATAACGTGCGAATTAACAAATAAAAAATAGCGCTTGGCAAAAAAAACGTGAAAATCTAAAGATATATATTTGTTTTTTTTTTTTTCGAGTCTCTGACGCTCTTGGGGCAAGTTGTGCCTTAGGAAACATATCGATCGCTTGTGCATATCTACGTGTATACTCTCGATCGACTATTAATAAAATGTTCTCTAATTCGTGAAACGTGTACAAGAAAAAAAATAAAATAAAACAAAACATGAAAAACAATAGCGTACCAATATTTTTATGAATATTGTGCATTCAAACGAACAACCGCAGTTTTCAACAGCGGACGTAACAAATTGTCGGAACCTAATAAACGAAATAACTCATTTTTTTTTTTCTTTATTTCTTTCCCTTTTTCACCTAAAAATTGCTCGATAATTGAATTGAAATGTAATACATAATACATATAGAAAATAGTGCGGTCGGTTACGATTGTTGCTTAATTATCGGAACATTGTAACCACGACTCGCTATATTTATATATGAATTTGACGAAACATGATTTTCAGGATTATAAGTTTACACGTATATCTATATTGATGCGCATGCAGTTTACGTAGGCCCTTTGAACCTTCGTCGAGAGGGAAAATAATGCGTCTGAAAATCGAACTTGGCGGTTCTGCTTTTACAATTTTCTTGAGAAGAAAACGATTCAGTGGGATCGAGTCATTAAGGCACTGTTCACCGACAATGTCTGACTAGAAAATGAAACTATATATTCACGGAACTTTATTCTTATGTGTTTTTCATCTTCCTTTTTCACTATCTTCGATCTTCTTTTTAGTTTCCAATTCACTTTATACTTGCTAGGCAAAATTGAAGATAGTGGCGCACACGTGATCGGTCAACGTCTCCTGACAATTCGGAAGGAACAGAACCGTCTAAGACTGTATTTAAGGAAATTTAAGGAATTTCGTACAAAAGAATTTACCTCAGCTCTGAATAAGAAAAATCGTTATAATCGATTCGAGATCGTCCAATGCTATTATTAATATGCTTTAAACGTTTGTCCGTTACTATCGATATACCGACAAGCATCAACGAAGAATAAAAAAAAAAAAAGAAAAAAAAATGAGTGGAAAATAGATGATAAATAATGTATTTGGAAAAATATTGAAAAGTCATTGTTATGCTTAGATAATTCCATTTTTTGTAACTTTATTTGGTAGATATTTAAGTGAATGATTATTTATTGATGAAAATATGAGATGATTGTCAGAGATCGTTGGGAAGACGTGTGCGACCTTTTAACGCCTGAACTACTCTTGCCTAATATTGGCGTTTTAAATATTGGATTTACGTAGTTTTCATTTTCTTATAAGGCGGCATCATAACTCCACTGCTGGGTGGCAAAGCGACTTGGGGTTGTGCAGCAATGGTAGCCGGATTTGCGGTCTGAAGCTGAGATACACCAGCGACGGAACCGGGGACACCGTGTACACCGTGGACGCCCGGCATTCCAGCAATTCCTGGCAACATTGCGTAAGGATTCTGGATGTAGGGGTTCGGCTGATGATGTACAGCAGGATTGGCGGGCATGCCGGGAAGCGTGGCGGTTTGCATGTAATGCGAAGGTAGGATTGGATGTTGCCGTATGAGGGAATAAGGGTTGATCGGTGCGGCGGTCGGCGGTCTTGGATAATGCAGCAAGCCCGCGGGTAGCTGTGAAGCTAAAGCGCCGGGAATACCGCTTAAATTCTGTATTATTTGTCTCTGTGCAGAATTTCCAGCCAAACTCGCTGGCTGATTGAGCGCGAGTGCTTGTTTGTTGAGAGCCACACCGGTGTAATTCAATGCGCTCAAAGGATTCATACCGTAGGGTTGGGGATTTTGACTGAGTTTCATCGCTTTTGCGTAATTTTTTTGGGCCACTTCCTTCGCTAGAGCTGCGGGATCCATGGAGAAACTAGAGGTCATGCCGAGGGTATTTAATACGTTGAGATTGGCCATGTTCGCCATCGTGTAATGATTCGCCATTGAGTTGACATTCGCCATTGAAGTGAGACTAGCTACGCTCGGCATCGAGGTAAGTCCCGACATCGAAGTCATCGGACTCATCGACGATGGTACTTGCAAAGCCTGCAATTGGCTAACCTGCGACGATCCAGTATGATTCATGTCAGGAGAGTTCTGTGCATTCTCATTCTCGTGATTGGCAGCTGCGGCAGCGGCTGCCGCAGCGGCGGCCGCGGCCGCTGCCGCCGCTACAGCTACCGCCTGTTTATTACCGTCGCCACTATTAGGCGGTGGCGGCGGTGGATTATTGGGATCCACGAGGATCCCGTGGCCGTTTGCCTCGGCGACGCTTGACGCAGATTGAGCCTGTATCGAGTTTTGCGAGCTTCCTACCGACTGGTTAGAGGTTTGGGGAAGGGGTGGTGTTCCAGCGTACTCACATGACACAGGCACGAAGGGCTGCTGCAGCTGCATTAACTGCTGATAGGTCGTTGCACCGGTTGGCTGATATACCGGCATGCCAGATTTGTCGCCAGCTGGACGCTTGTAAGGTACCATTCCTGGGAATGCCTGAAATCAGCCCCCAAATTTGTTTCTATTAAGTACACAATCAGGGATATACAATTTTTTGTTTGTTTTGCTAGTACTCGCAAGGAGGGCTTTGACAAAAGCAATATCTCGACGAAAAGCTGTAACTTTCGTTCAAAATTTATATGCTTCGCTGAATGAATTTCCACTGGAGCAGGTAGCCTTTAACTTTTCGTTTCCCTCGTGTTCCCGCGAAATCAGTTATTCTACGATACTTTTAATCGACGTTATTACATTCGAGAATGTCGAATTACGTCGGCTGGCTCATGTTAGAATAGCTTTGGACTGATCGCTTCGATAATCTTATATAGGGACGGAGGGTAATGTTCGAATCTCTCAGCAAAGTTTTGCTGATTCCATATAATTTATGGGTTTGGTTTATAGAAGGCACTTACAAAGTTCTCGTAGTAGAAGGACCCGAAAGACTTCGATTCCATCTGTAACAGAGACAGGATAGGTTTCAACTAGTTTCAAGGACGAGGCGAGTGCTACGCTGCTTTTTTCTTGGTTTCTTGTTTCATTCTGGCATTATTTCGAATGTAATATTTGCCAGACAACAAAAGAGTAAGGAATCTCGGGAGAGGGTTATTAGTGTGTAAGTTGTGCCGATGACGCAGCTTGCAGCGACGTTCCCACATGACGAAGCGCTACCCTCTGTTGGATCACTGTAAAACGCGACGCTCTAACACGTGAAAATCAGTATCAGCAAGAAAACAAAACCACCAGCAATTTATTTCTCGATAAAATGTGAGAAATAGACTGACGCTCCCTGGGGCTAAGATTTTCGTGCGATTTCTCGGACAGCTCGAAATACGAAACTATCTCCGTATACCATTTTTATAATACAAACGATATTTTATTTCAGCCACTCATCCGCCGCGATATAGTACTTTCACCCGAACAAAATCGCTAATTATATTAGTAGCGCCTTGTGCGAGCATCAATAAAAGACCCACGAATAATGTTCAACGGTAAGCCTCACGAGATTCTGACAGCAATATCAGAACTCAATGTGGATACGGACAGAAATTCAATCCTCAATAACCAAAAAGAAAGTAGAAAAAAAAAACCCGGCTAATCTCACACGACTACCAAGATAATCTTCGGAAGCAACACAAGATGATAAACTATCAATATAGACACAAGATTTGCATCACGATAAACAAAGGCGATATGGAAAAGTTGAGAAAGAATATATAGTAGAACAAAAAAGCTGTGTCCGTCAACGCGAATAAATGAAAGAAAGATAAATATATGGAGCACAACAAATCAATTGAACATATACATATCCACATGTCCACTTCAATTGTCATACTATACATGTGAAGATATAAGCGATTGGGATTACGGTTAAGATGATTATTTGGTTTTATTTTGCTAAAGATGTGACAAGCGAAATGAAGTGTCGCATGTATCGTAATAATTTAGTCGTAAAGCTTGTGAATGTGATGCAAAAGCTTATAAGCCAATGGTAGTTTTGGTCGGGTGGGATCTTCATTTCTTCGATTTTAAAGTGCTTCTGAAACGTTTAAGCCTCTTCCTCAATACGTAAGTGAGAAGTGGAATTGATTTTTCCGATTTTTCGGTTCTCGGTACTCGAGCGAACTAAACATTGTTTCCGATGAACTCGACTCGACTGACTCTAATATATATCATCTCGTAGAAACAGTATGAAAAGATAGGCTCGAAGAAATTTCGAAAAGCAATAAGATGTAAAGAGCACCGGTAGATTCAATCGGGCCGGATGAATTTCCGATGATTCTGAAGGCCGATTTATCGATCGTACCGTTCGACGTTTGTTTGTTTTTCTTTACTTTTTTCAATCCGGTAATGAAGTATAGCGTCGAGCTCACGAAGTAAATGTCGCACCACCAGCACCTCGGGATTTCGAAAGCACAACATGCATCATCGGCGCAAGCTCGGAATTACATAAATCCACATTCCGACTGTAAAATCGGCAAAAAACCTTCGTGCCGCGCAAACAAGGCATGAACGAAGGAACATTTTGTCGGCCCCGAATCGTGGGAATTGGATTTAGACGTTTGGGTACATCGCTGCATTTTCATCCGAATGCTCAAGACCTCTGCCAAGTTTTGTTTTTCATTCCGAGTTCGGATGAAATTGCAGCTTTCGGCTGTTTTTGTACAATATTAGATTTTGACGACATATTTAAATCGTTCATTCTTCAATAAAATCCGTTCGTGTTCAAGTTTTTTAATCGTCATCGAAACAGGGCTTCGTCGATTCGGTTCAATCGATCAACAACAAATCATCAGCGTTAATTCCACGTTGACGGGCTCGTGATGAAGAACGAAAAATCGAAGGGTGCTTTTTACTTGATTTTCGATCGAGCTGAACCGAACGAACCGAATCCCATACAGGCGATCTATAAATACAATTACGAGGCGTGTGTAAGCTCCGGAACGAACAACATTGCAAAGTACGACAGAGAGTAAGCCAAGAAGACAAAAATTAATAAAAACTAAAACATAATGAAAGTTCTGAGCAGGGAGAAAAATTTTGGTGCTCGTTCATTGGAGTTCATCGACAGAGACAAGCCAAATATTTGTTTAAATAAAAGAGTCAAATGAGAGGATTGCAAAGCTACAATATCGAAGCCAAGCTCGCGAATTTAAATCGATTTTAATTCAGGCTCATCCCACGGCAACGCCAGGCTTCCGCATTGAATAATCTCTCAACAAATAATTATTCTGTAACTCGTATAACCAAAGACAGAGATCTTGTAACGGGTATCCTACATTCATCGTAAAATCTCTGTGGTAATTTACTTTCACGCAGTTTGGACAATGAGAGATGTCAAGTCTGAACTGTTTTTTTTATTTTTTTTTCTTTTTGCTTTTTCTTTCATCTAAATGAGGAGCTAGAACGTTCAAGCGCGCTCGGCAGTGTATTTACAATCGCAGTATCTATAGTATACATATGTATATGTAACTTAATACGACTACTGTGAACTCGCGGCGATTGGTCTCTGATACCGAATAAGCGAATCATTTATTAGCGTGATAATTTGCGCATAAGTCCCCGAGCATTTCTCAAGGCAGATTGCTTTAGACACATTTCAAGAGAATCGTATCCTGGGAACGAAGGTGCACTCGGAGCGAGTTAACCAAATGTTAACTTGGAAAAAATGACGTTTATAAGATCACGACCTTTGAATGGCTCTTTGGAGAGCCAGTATTTTGTGGAAGGCCGCGACGTATTGGATCAAATTTGCTAGCAACATTGCTGTTTGAATGAGAGTTTATAATATTTCGCGAAGTTTGATATTTACGATTTCTTTTTGGTTGAAACCGCCGAGACCATTCACCGATAGGAGTCCGCTATGAAAAGGAAAGTGTACATCATGCATAAGCCGTGGTACCATTAGCAGATCATCATTGGTGTCGCGCATCCGCTTCTTTCCGAGCTCGATACTCGCCATGCTCGGGTTGGGTAGTCCTCCGGGTACAGCCGACGCGGGTACGCCTGACATTCCGCCGGCCATAGCCGCCATTCCAGGCACGTTTGCCGGCAAGGAAGCCGTCTGCTTATCCGATGTTTCATTGTTTTTTGCATTGTTTTGTTTAATAGTTTTTACATTTGTTTGTCGTTGGGTATTTCCGTCCGATCCATGTCCGTGAGCAAACGTCATTTGCGCATCGAGCAGCGCACCGTTGCGATGTGTTTGCGGTTGTTTTCATTCGTTTGTACATGAGCGTGGGAGGCGATGACCGATCAGTGATGCGTCGCCGAATAGATTCCGTCGGGGATATGTGTGTGTGTTTTTTTTTTCGGCAGGCGTTAATTGGCGGATAGCGAAGCGGCAACGAAGATTGTATTTGGTATCAGCAAGCATGAAGCATCGTCAGCAAGAGGGCAAGATAAAAATCAAAAAAAGAAAATAAGACAAGTTGAGGCTAGGCAGACAGTTTGGCAAGTGAGTCCATTTTTAATTATACAAATTATAAATAATGATAATAATAACAATAACGATAATAATGGTGATAACGAAGATCTGGATAAAGACATACCGGTTGTAAAAATAAATGAGAATCATAACGACGCTGATAACAGTAACAATCATATAAATAATAATGGCAATAATAATAACCACGATACAAACGGTATATTAAATGTCAAACATCATATAACATAATGAAGTGTACTAAAATTTGAGATCGTAACATCGGCGTAATTGGTAACGGGCGCACGTTGAGAGCACAATAAATTGCTTTTCCTGCATCGAGATGGCATTGTGGCTAACGAGGATCATTTTCAAAATGCGCTTCTGCTCGGCTGCGAGATGTAAACCGTTGCCGAAACATATCGAACGAACTGGGATGAATAAGCTGATGGAATTGTCATGATAATCAGAGGAAATATTAAGATAAACGTGATAATAAGAGCGTTGTGCGATTATCGCCTCGTACCGTGGATCAGTTTCGCTCTATGCCCCATACAAATGGAAAAAAAGAGAGAAAGAGACAGAGAGACAGATGGAGAGAATTAGGCACGTTACGAATGCGATTGCTGATGGACGAGATCGGCTATAATACGTGGGAAGCGGTATCATATAATATGGTAAATAAGAGATGATTTGGCTGCACGTGGATGACATTCGACGAGACCATCTCCATCCAACGCATGCGGTGCGCTTTATTTCTTGTGCTCTAGCGCTGTTTGCACACCTGCAATACTGGGCGGTATAAAAAACGTGGGTTCGTACATATTTGCACACATGCAAGTGGGCGCCTTTGCACGAGTGCGGAAAAGTAAAGACTTCTCTTTGTGACGATAATAACGAATTTTTGCTATCTGCAGAGTCTTCTTCGATGTCCACGTCTGCTGGCTCGTTAACGCTTCATGATTAAATGGGAGTAAAAAAATCTTGAAAATAATAAAATGATCACAGATAAAATGATGGAAATAAAGTTGCAATGTTTATCACTAGAACTGCTCCTCATTGCCGGAGTCTCGACCTGCAAATGCACTCCGTCAAAAGCGGACAAATAGTGTTACAATATTCACACGACTGATGCATCGTTTATTGGCGTCTCATTAAATTCATTCGATAATGTCGATAATAAAGCTTTAGTTTATTTATTCCATTGCTTCGCTGCGGCGCTCTATACGGTATTTCAAACGGTTTAGTACCTCGTCGATCGTGCATTTTATTCAAATGTGGAATTGCTGTTGAGCGTGGATCTCTGTCCATCGTAAAAAAATAGTTAAAACGTGTGCGTAAAGAACTAAATAATAACGTTTGTTTGTTTGTTTAATTTGAACTTAATTTGAACGTGTGACTATTGAAACTCAATTCTTCCTGTGATATCTTCAATGCTGAGCTGTTGTGATACAAAAGTATTCGTGTGTATTGAAATGTTTGTATTTTTGCGTTTGTTTGTACGTCTGTGTGTGTTTTGCCAATATAAGTTTGCTCGTTCGGGGTTCTTTCTCATTTTACACTTGACAAACATTCATTAATGGTACTACAATACCAAAGAGCGCATTTGGTCTGAGCTGATTGCATTTTTATTCTGCATTCCAAAGGTATTTATAAATAACTGGAAGATCATTGATTGAAGAAATTGAATTACTGTAGATTTTTTGCTCACTCTCGGATTTCGAAGTACAATCAACAACAACGATCTTTATGTTTGAATATACCGATGCACCCTTCAGTGATTGAGGACCATTTGTAGAGAATGAGACTTTCCTGCCAACAAGCTGGTCTGCTGGAATCCATGCGTGATTTCTTCTAACGTGTTTGTCCGGGTGTTGCGTAGTCATCCGTGCCGACGATCGCTGAAAATTTTCATTCTTTTCCTGCTCTCTCGTATTTATATTCGTTCTCCTCGGTTTTCTGTCCTGTTGGTTTCTCGCATCGAGCCACGGGAACGGTGTGTATGAGTATGTACGTATATATATAATTCGTAATATATATAGGTAGATACTGCACCGAGAGAGATAGATGGGTAGATAGAGACAGAGACAGAGAGAGAGAGAGAGAAAAAGAAAGATTCCGAAAAAGTGAGAATCCGAACGGAAGGTGTTCGAGAAAAACAGGATTCCTTTTTTTCAAATAGAAGCGAATTAACGAAAGAAAATATTCGCGAGACGATATTGTCAGAAACGACAAGATCTCGAAAATCTTGAAGAGTACCAAAAGATTGTATTACTTCTGACAATTATTATGACGATCGAAGAGTGAGCGTAAATTGAGCTTCTTTTAGTCCTTGGATAAAGCGTCGAGTAGGACGCAGCTGTAGGGATTTAAATGCATTGATGCGACGATGGAAACAATCGATCGAAGAGTGTGATGAGAATCGTCGGTTTTACGAAATTTCCAACGATGCGCTGACGACTTCGGACCACGAAAGAGACGAACGCAAAATTTCTCCCGCGAAAAACCACCCTTGACCATTCGTCAACGCTTGTTCTTACTTATTTATTCACGGTTTTGTATTTCTTTTCATATTCTGTTTTATTTTCTGGCTCGATCCAACGGTTTCCCCTTTTTTCCTTCTCTTTTTTTTTTTTTTTTTTTTTTTTTTTTATCAAATCTTCGGGGTCGCGAATTGAGTGTAGGCAGTTATATTTTTTTTTGTGTGGGGCAGCAAACAGCAGCGGGGTTGATAGCCGGGGTTCGTGCAGCACAGCTTGTCAGCAGGGTTGTGTTCGTTGTGTCATTCATGAAAGGTATATAATTTTACTACGGTTTTATATACATTTTTAAAAATCCATCCTCGGCTTCATCGTCCTATTCATGAGCTACCCAGAGCGAGTCAGCCTGATATTATCAGCCAGTTTATCTCAGTTAGAATTTCACGATGGAAATATTGGTTAATCACAATTTTATCATTTGGAGCCCAGCCCGAAAAGGAGACACATTTTGAGCGTACAAAGAGTGAGCATCAAACGTGGACAGATCCCTCCGGGAGTACGAACAAGACGAAAAGCTTTCGGATATATGTTCATTGGTGATTGAAAAAAAAAACAATAATCAATATTACGATCTAGATAAATCGATCAGGTGATTGGTGTATTTTGGCAACTAGGTATATATACATATACGCGTGTGATGTATACATATATATATATTTGCACCTGGATAGCTGCGATAGGCTGCTAGAAAAGAGAGAAATAGAACAGTGGTGTTGGTGAATGATAAAAACGAGATCTCTGGGAGTCGAAAAACTCTACTACTTTCAACTACACACTACGGTCATTGGCTATGAACTTCAAACAAGGGATAAATAGATGGACGAACACAAAAGCAACAATCTGGGATATCGAGAAGTGAGAATCATCGTCTCGTTATAAGCATCGTTGAACTGACCACGTTCAAGTTTCACTCAAGCTCTTACACGACGAATCATCCATGTGAAAAAACAAATTTTAATTGCCGATGATAATTCTCACCTCTCAATATTTTCTGGACCACGAGCGTGACCACTGCGCGACATTTGGCCAATTTCAACAGCGCACAATAAGTACAAATTGAAAAGGTAAATGAATCCTTCACCTAAGCAATGTTTTGAAGTACATGTCAGGTGTGCCTCATCAGAAATTTTGATTTCTCTTTCTCGTGTCTGAAGCCGGATAAGAGGCTGACCGTGCAAGAATACCAACATACATATACATACATATATATATGTATATATATGGATATTGATTTTCATACGTAAGGGAGGGTGGGGTAAAGCGGAACAGCGCCCCGAAAAAGCGGAAATTTCTTTTTTCAACTCCGAAAGCCGAATTTCATGATTGCACTCGAAATAATCAAATTTAGCTTTCAAAATTTTGGGGAAAAAAAAGTTTTCCCCTTTTCGGGGCAGTGTTTCGCATTGTTCAGCTCTCCCTTGTATTATACATATATATACACATATATATATGTGTGTTTGCGTGTGTGTATGTGTGGTATACGGATTGGCGAAAGGCGACGCAGCGGCCGAAGCTTCTTCGAGGCTTATACCCAGCAAATAATAGGAAAAGTTTATAGTCAGATTGAAGGGAAACGGGGGGTGGAGGGACCAGGAATAGCGAAGAAAAAAATGGAAGGTGGTCAGCCCTGATCTCGATGGGACTTCGCGGACGCGAGGGTTGGGACAGAAAAAGTGAAAATTTTGATTATTCGCAGAGCTGCGTAAGCTTCGAGTAAAAATGATTCACTGAATTCGAGAGGATATTCGTGATGAAGGGTCGATGGAAAGAAACTGCCTCAAATTAAAAAAAGCACGAACTTCCGGTCCAATTTTGACAAACAATAAAATTATTTTTCATGAACCTATGCGAGCAGGTAACGAAGGAATATGTATTTCGTTCAATCGGACCGCAATAAAGGAAGTGCAAATAAAGTGCGTGTAAAAAATAAACAATTATTGAAGAGGCGTGGTAAATAAAACCGAATAGCGGCGTTATACTAGTCCCGTGGTGTCGGGGATTTCGAAATAATAATCCAGCTGGTTTGACACGTCTTTTAGTAGGGGAGAAAAAAATGATGAATCAATACAATTGATCACTGTCAGTGATAAGGGATCAATAGGCTGGTTTACGACCGAGGGTGGATTCCGGAGAGTTTAGTGACCACGGAGGCGAAGGATGGAGAGAGGGAGAGGAAATGGATTGAGAAAAGATGCGAGGTTATTGAGAAGACAAGTGAGTGGAAATCAAATAAGAAGAAAGGAGGAGAAAAGTGAAAAAGAAGAAGAAGAAGAGAGAGAGAGAGAGAGAGAGAGAGAGAGAGAGAGACAGACAGATAGAGAATGCATTACCGCAATGCTAGCCCGAGATTGTGCGGCCTTAATGTGGGCTTGAAGGTGCAGAGGGGGGTGGAAATAGCGGCAGGGGTCCCGATTGCATCGGCCCTTGACAGCGTCCATGCAGATCGTCACAGAACCGTCCTCGTTCGCCTGCACCGTCTCGAGGGGGTGCGCAAACCGGCACTCCGTCTCGCCGCGTTTGCACGCCCCGCGTTGAAACTCGCGACATACCTACAGCAAGAGCGAACACGCATGGCATAGCACTCTATCTACATGAAGGGTTGTTTTTGTTTTCTCCTCTCCTTTTTTTCTATGATTTTTTTTTTGTTTTTTTTTTTCTTGTTGTTATTTTTTTAAATATATATTTCGGTGCGATGAACGAAAGGATTGGCTGTTGAGAGTTGGGCTTTGCGTTTGGGGGCTCTGGAAAAATACGCTACTGATGA
Source organism: Venturia canescens (assembly GCF_019457755.1). Taxonomy (NCBI): domain Eukaryota; kingdom Metazoa; phylum Arthropoda; class Insecta; order Hymenoptera; family Ichneumonidae; genus Venturia; species Venturia canescens. The sequence continues at coordinate 8,201,194 of NC_057424.1, read as the reverse complement.
AAGAGATAGAAAAACACAGATAGAAAGATAGGTAGAGGCTCAATCTAATAGAATAGAATATGTAACGACTAATGACACTTAATCTCATCTCACCCCGGGGAATAATGCTGGTTATTATTCATACAAAAAGTGACCAACACACTGAAACAATACTTTGCTGGGCTTGACTAAACGTTTCGTGAGCAGAAGGTTCGAACGGACGCGCTGGTGCCGGGATCTTTTGGCTCCTTTCCACGGGCGTTCCTTCGAGCCTTCTTCTTTGATGCTTTCAATGAATACGGCTAAATTTTGTTCTTCAGCGTGCGTGTTTGGTGTTTTGTATGTGAAAATATTGTTGTGTATTGCGAACGAAGGAAGCTGGCAACTCTGTGAATTAATATTCGTATAGTTTTGTATAGGCGCGCGTTTGTTTCTGTGTGGCGATGTTGGTCAAGTGATTTCACGGGGATTCCTCCAAAGGCTGGGAAAAAAGTAAATTCTTTTGTCCTCTCGGTATCTATGATTATACAACGTGTGCGTTGTTTTCAGCGGTGTGTGCCCGGGTGAATGTTATCTTAGTTTTATTGGCGGGGATAATCGAAAGGAAAGAAAGGTCCGCGTCGTGGTGCGCGGAGAAGTAGAACTTGAATGGAGGTTGAGAGAAAGAGAAAGAGTGAGCGAGACACGAAGAGAGCTTGAGCGATACAAAGACGAGGAAAAATGAATTGCGATAGTGTGATTAAGTGGCGATGGTGATGCATACTTTAACGAGGAAAGTCAATGAGGGAGGAGAGAGGAAAATAGCTTTTGGCTTTTGTTGCATCGTGCTTTCGTGTGTTTCCGCGCTAACGGTTATTGTTTTTCTTTTCCTCGCGAGATATGCCGCGTGGGATTATAATTGTGGGCCATTACCCCCCTCCCTCTTTTACAATTCAATCGACCATCGATCGAGACATTTCCTGACCCGACTATTCAGACTCGTGTCAAAAAGAGACAACAACTTCTTGCAATAATTTCTGTCGATTTGTAGTTTCTTCACGAAGCAAAATCGTACCAACGAACTGCCTTCTTTGGCTATTAATCGATCGATTCATCTGCAAAAAAGTTTCATCGTTGCCCTCGTCGTTGCCTCTAATTTCTACGTCCTACGCTTGTTTCTACACACACACGCACACTTTGTATCCTGCGAACGGAAAGACCCACCCACGTATTTCTAAACACACGCGCTCGTGGACGCACACGATGGAACATAAGTGTGCCTGTGTACGCTGCTAATACAGGATTAGTTGTGTGAATGTTGAGTTACGGAATTAGCCACAGTGAGAAACACATTAAGCGCATGTTTAAATATATCACGAGCATACTCGTCCACGAGATATTAACGCACGTTTCTCGTGAAATCCCTAAGATACGGAGTTATTAGAGAGTGCATTAACACACACGCGCACACAATACGCACGCATACGTACGCGTGAAATATAACCTGCGCAAAAGGCTGCGGCGCGTGAAAGCACGTTCACATATACGCAATCCACTCTCACTTTCTTGACACAACATTTTTACAAACGAAATACACATTTTGTTTGACGACGACGATGGGATACGCATACACACGTTTGTTTAGTTAAGCAGATCGAATAGAGAATGTGAGGGAACTGTGAAGCCGTTGGCGGACGTGAGCAGCGCAATATTTAAGCAATTGTTATTGGTCACCGTCGATTTTAATGCGAAATTATTTTCCTCTGAATGTTTATAGAACAGGTGTGATCTCGGTATTTTTCTCATGGTCCTTTCAGCAACGATTCATTATGTGGTTTAAACACTTATCGATCTTTTTTTTTTTTCGTTGTCGAACGAGAAAAAAAGGGGAAAGAAAAGGGCCAGGAAATGGTTATTCTACACTTACATCTTGATGCATGGAATCGTAGTTTCTCATGTGTGTGTGTGTGTGTGTGTGTGTGCGCGTGTTTGTATCAATAACAGGCGTGAATCGCAGTAGAATAATGAAAGTAAAGAATCATTTTCAGATTAAATATGTTACGTAAATGTGCAGCTTTTTTTTATAACGAAAAATACGTCATCCAGAGAGCATTATTTTCACACAAATTTTGTGCATCGCTTCGAAACTGTTGATCGTAGTGTTCCTACACGTTTCTCTGTATACCGTGTGTCTCAATGAAGCATACAGATGGAGAGAAAAAGTAAACTCGTAAGTCAAAGTAAAAAGTAAGAGAGAGAGAGAGAGAAATAGACAGCAAAGATTTATAATGCACATGCGAGGTCTTGAAATGTGTAAGTTTCACGCCGGTTACGTTTGGATGAAATGTTTGTAAATATGTAAAATTGTCTATGTAGTGCGGCGAGTTGACTACTGCGGTGTTTTATAATAATCCCTATATTTAGTGACACTATTGCAGACTTATTTTGCCAGAGAAACTAAGGCTTTGTAGAATCTTTCGAAATCATAAGATATTTGTGCTCCTTTAGTGCGTTTTGTTGAGTGTTTTGTCAGATGTTGATTTTGGCCTGTTTTGATTATCGTATCGATACGGAATCGATAATCGGTGCGTTATGCAATTTACCCCCATTTCCCTCGTGTGTACGTGTGAGTTTTTGTTATTTTGTATATTTATCAAAATTACGACGCCTCTTTCGCAGTGTTTACCGTAAAATCATTCGTGTTATACTCTCTGCTTTTTCAACACTTTCACTTCACAATGTAACTCGTATTCCCTTGTTTTCGTTTAATATTTTCAGCTCAACAGAATTCTCGTTACCGTTTTCAATATACCATACAATAAATAGCAATAAACGAAAAAATTCTACTCACAACAAACATTGCCAACAATGCTATTCTTTCAGTTCAATGAAACCCGTGAAAGAACATACTCGGTAGAGCGAGCTACGGATTTATTCGTTATATTATTTATATATATAAAAATCCAACAATTGACAAGCGTATTTAATTCACGTCGATTTCGAGTATGTTCGTTATCCGAGGTTTTCATAATACAACGCACACGAGATCAAAGAAACGAAAAGAATATTATCAATATTTATGAATATATGAACAAAACGTTTATATGCTGAAAATGTGTAACTAATGAATGAACATGGAACTAAAACGGTAAAAATCATTGAACTATTATACATGGAGTTTGAGAGTGAATGGAGAGAAAAAAATAATAACATGTTGATAATTATTTTTAGGGCCGATGCGCAGCAATCAGTTAACTTTAAGGCACCTCGATCGCTTCAGATCTCTGGATATCAGCATTTTCTAAATTTTTCACGCTATCGTATTCCAAGTATATATGCGTGTTTTGTATACGATTTTACTGTGTAAACATTATTAAAGATATAAAGAAAGGGGAAAAGAAGAAACTTAAAAAAAAAAAGTCAACATTAATATGCATTTCGAATGAATAACTCATATATATATGTAGGTATACACATGTATATGGCAGTCATAAATAAACAAATAAATATGTATATGCGGTAAACATGTTCATACGTATGGATAAAAAAAGTCACATGCGTGTTGTGTATACAAGCCCCTTCTCCTAGCTGTAAAATAAATGTCCAGTAACACCGTTTTACGATTATTGCATTAGTCGGATTAACAATTAGACAGAAAGATACGAGTCAAAAGAAGAGCAAAACAAATGAAAAATTTCTTTGAAACCAACAACTCTTGAAAATCGCTTCGCTTACGAATATATTAAGAAAGGGAAATGCGGATAGTGAAATCTCGGTGTACACGCCAGCCATCGTTTACTACGATTCTTTCGTATGCTCGTTTAAGTGATACACATCAGGAATAAGCCTTAAAAACACCAGCCTCAAGTGCGAAATAAATGGCAGTGGGCGTGTCTCACACAGTATAACTTTGGAGTTTGACGTTATTTTGCGATCGTATCTTAATTTGCCGAATAAATAAATCTATGTTTGGAGAATGTTTGAAAAATAAGCCATTTGCATTAACGTGCTGCTAATAAACCTATTAATTCTACTATATAAATCGGCTTAGACGTTTAATTATTGAAATATCGGGACGACAATTTGGAATATTTCAATGAAGCTTCGATGTTGACAGGAAAGACTGTTTTCCATTTTTCATTTAACTTAAGTCGAATGTTTAAACAACAACAAACGTACCAAAGTTGGGTTTACTTCGCATGACACTACTGAAATACTTTTATCGCCTTACTTTGCCGTTTTCTATTGAGTTTCAGAATCCTGATTGGCTGATCATCAAGCGAATCTATATTCTACAAGTAAATACTGACAAGGTCAAAGTCTCATTCGAAATGAATTAATTCGTCTTCAGTGACAATGCGGCCAATCAAGATTCAGTCCTCCATCGTTGTTTGGTGTAAAAAAAGTAATTTTTTCTCACAAGCAGCAAGCACGTAAATATTTCATGGACGCAGGTCTATGGAAAATCATTCGAGCGAGTGTAGCCTTTACTGATTATAAAATTACGGAGTTGGACAAGTGTGTAAAGGAGTTTGGGTAGCGAATAGTGTTTGTGGCAGGTTGGTTGGAAAGTGAGGCTGATATGGCAGGAAAGCTTTGCTTTGCATTTCGACATCTAAAACGTTATATCAAACCGACACTCATAGGTATATGAATAAAATAGCGACGGCGATCGGTGACTTTGTTTCCCGATTTTTTTCGGTTTCGTAATAATTGATTATTCGCGATACATTCGATCGCACGCGGCTGGAGGTATGAAAATCACAAAAAAAGAAAAAAAAAGAAAAAAAAAAGAACGATAATAAAAGAGATTTCAAAAACGCGAACGTTTTCCCGTCGATACGATTGACAAGCGAGACCAGAGCTTTTAACGAATTGACCCTTTTTATTCCAGCAGCAGTAGAGTATAGACGTATCCGTCGTACACGATTTCGAACACGTCAACGAATGGATCCATGAGACATGTCTGTACACATTCATTTGCACATCGTCGAGCTCGATGTTGCAAAACGATGTAACCAACGTGGAATCTATATATTTACGCGAACTAACGCTCTCTATTGACCAATCGTCAAAAATACATTAATTCGGAACGAGCTGTATTCCGATGAGTTTCATTTATTGCAACTACGAATTTCATTCCTCTTTTGAGCGACGAAATAAGCTGCGCTTACAAGTTTGTCTGGACAAACGAACGAAAAGAAAACAAAAGGAACCAAATAATGTTGTGGTTTTTTTTTTCGTTTTTATTGAAAAAACAATGTTTAGACAGAGGTAGAATAAGAGATGAGTATAAAACTGAAAATCTCGAGAATTCGTATGACGCGTTGAATGTAAGATAAAATGTAAGAAAATTAATGAAACGTAAGCAATAAACACAGTCTGTGCAGGTTTGTTTTTTTTTTCTTTTTTTTTTTTTTTTAGTTTCAATTATATTTGTTTTATTTGAATTCCATCATCAAAAGTTTTTTTTTCGCGTGACCCGGACTCAATGCAAGTCATCGCTGTACATCATCACAAGTAGGTATTATTATGATTATTTGTTATTAATCATCGTTATTGTTATTATTTTACTCAATAGTATAATTATTAATATCGTAAACCCAATCGTGATTAGTCAAACAATCGATCGATCAAATATCTCAGATTCCTTCTTCCTTACATCTGCAGTACGTGGGTAATTATACGTAAGTAATATCCAATTAACAATATCACATTGTATATACTTTTTCCTTCTCATCATTCGTTCATTCTTTCGTTTTGCTCTTTTTTTTTTTTTTTTACTAGACTGGTTTTCTATTTTCATCGTTCCTTTCTTTTTTCTCTCCTTTCGGCTCACGAGTACTATTTTCATATCAGTTTTTCATTTTTATTTTCTATATTTTGTCATCACTGCTCACTTTATTCTCGATCCAGTATTACGAGAGACTCGTGTACTATTTACCGGCTGGACATTAAACGCTTAAAATGAAACTTGTTCCTTTTTTTTTTTCTTTATTTTGAATTTCTTTTATTTTTGCGATCAGATGGGTTATGAGGAATGGGGGGTTGGGGAACGTGGCAGGGTCTGAACGTATAAATAGGGACTATAGGTTCCCGGCCGATTTCGTGTTCCAAGTTGGTTGAGAAAAAATACATTTTTTTTTCGAGCTCTCATAAGGGAAAGTGGGTTTGTCGAGTTTTTGCCTGGCAATTAATTCTTTTCGAATGAAATTCGATCGCGGTTTTCGCTCGAGCTACCATTGCGAGGCTTTTTTTTCCCCGTAGGGACGTAATACGAAAAGTTTAATTTTGCGATATCTATTCTGGTTTCCGTTTCTGTGTGAAAATTCTTCGCTGTATCAGCAGTTTTTAGTGAAGAATCGTTGATCTCGTCTATCCAAAAAAGTTCAGGTTCGTAATCGATTATAGAAATATTGATTGATCGGAACGAAAAGAGAGAGCCTCGCACATTCTTCCTGTGTTAATATAACAAAAAAAAGAGGATTTCGAAAGCAGCAGACCGAATTTCATTCTCATGGATTGGTTCGCCAGGAAAAACTTGTATTCTTTATCGTTGGAAAAGTGTATCAGCCTAAAACGTATAAATCTAGACATTCAATGCTCCTGGGATCCGGAAGCAAATTTCGAAAATGTTTTTCATACATGTATTCGCGAAGATAATCATCGAATTACGACAAGCAACGATTGAATCGCCACATTCAATGACAAGCCACGTGTTTCAATGAGAAAATAAAATTAAATAAAAAAAAAAAGAAAAAAAAAACAAAACAAAACGAGAGGCAAATAATCGATGGATATACGCGTTCTGAAGGGAGAAAACAAAGCTTTTTTCGCCCCTTCGCTCCCCCCCCCCCCCTCCCCCTCCTCGTTATAGAGAACATTTTTTAAAACATATACATTTAACAAATATAACATTTATTTAAATATGAATTATCCTATAGGAAATTTCGATGTCTTCCGCGTATAAAAAAAATAAGTAAACATTCCTTTCTCGTTAAACACTTTTTCTTTCGATCTTTGCTACCGGTCTTGTGATACAAAATACAATCAATCAATTTGTTAACCTACCTACTATATACATATGACATATGTCCTTATGTGCGTATGCATGTAATACCCGGAATCGCGAACAAATTCAAGTCACAATCACGTAATTAATATACTATATGAACCTGCATACATACATATTCGTATATGTACACATATTTTGCGTATCTTTATGACGTTATAATTTTTTTATCGTAATCAAACGTGCGATTTATATAGGTCATTAAATTATTCATTGATAAAAGTGTAATAATAATAATAATAATAATAATAATAATAATAATAATAATGACAATGATAATAATAACAGTTATATACTTAATGAAAGATACTTAATGAGACATTCAATGGAAAATATTGTGGAATTAAAAGACAGAAAGAGATAAATATGAGACAAGGCAATCGAATGAAATAAGAAGAAATGTTTGAAGAAATTACACTTATTTGAAATATAAATTTTTTCCTCCATGATTATTTTTGCCTTTTATTCAATACGAATCTTGATTTCCGCGTTTCTGTTTCTAAATTTTTGAAAAAGATATTCGAATGTTTGTATATACTTGTTGGTTCCAACGGATTCTCAGTAGTTAAATTATTAGTTGATTTCACCTATGCGCGTGTTCTGGTTTAGTTTGGTTATTCTTCTATTTATCGTGATGAAGTATTCGGAAGTGTTTGTATAAGTCGAAGGGGACCAATTTGAATTGAGATTGTTGAAATTTAGTTTTCTCGCTTAGCTCGGTGTGTATCAGTCACGCAAGAAAATCGAATGCGAGAATTCATACACGAGGTGGGATGGAGTTTTGGTAGGAGGAAATTTGTCTCGAGAGGAAGAAGCAAAGGGGGAGAAAGTTTCGTTGATCGCATAAAAAGTCGCTCATGAAATATTTTCTGAAACCTCATGTACACCATAAACATTGTAACGAGATTTCACCTCTATCCGTTCGAAAAGGTACGTATGATAAAGTCGTTGATGCGCGTTCAGACGAGGAATCAACTTTTCTTTTCTCACTCTCTTCCATCGTAGACGGTTTTGTTTTATGTTCTTTAACTATCGCTTCAAATCTTATCCGCTGTCTCCGAGAACTTCTTGTACATCTTCTCTCGCGAGTTATAAAATTATTTTATTCGCCGTTAAATCGACAAACATTTATCATCTTCTCTTGCCCACCCTCGTGCACCCTCCTCTATATAGTTTCAATCGCTCTGGTTAACTCTCCGAGGAATTCTCTTTCTCGATGGAAAGCTTGAACCTCGTGACGGTATGAAATCCCGTCTCGCAAAGAGGATTCAAAATGATTATTCATCTCACGTAACAGAGACTCGGGCGAGCGTCGATGAGTTGTTCCTCCCAAAATTTCGAATCCGCATTGTTAGCGATCGAAAATAATTAAATTGAAAAGCACCGAACTCCCGAAATTGTAAAAAAAACACGAATTTTCGTATAAAAATATGATATTCTTACACGGTTCTGGAAAATAGAGTCCGAACCCGCGAGACAAAACCAAGGCTATTTTTTTGTCACGACGTTGATTCGACGATGGAAGAATTTGCTCTTGGGAATTCAATGGTCCGATTGAGAAAAAAATTACAGGAGATTTCGTCCGCAACGTGAATATTCGGAGAAAAGGAAAGCGGGTATTCTCCTCCGTCGAGTTTCCCGAGATATTTCATCGTTGGAGATGCACTATTTAGAAACGTTAGAGACAAACTAGGAAGGATGCGGAGTCGGATGACAAAAAAATTGCGCTAGCTCGAGTACTGCTTTTACATTTTTCTTCTCGTCTCGGCTTTCTCTGCGTAATATAAAACAGAAAGTGTTTCGCGCCTCTCGTGCGCGAGTACGCGTGCGAAGGATCCGAAAAATTTTCGTCATTTTGTCTGGCTTACCGTGTGTCCCGGTAGTTTTTAATTAGCGCCTCGTGTTAAATTGGATCGTCCGTAGTCCGAGACTGTTATTGCTTCTTCTATTTCTACATTTCCATTTTTTTTCTTGCACATCTATCCCCATGTCGCGCCCTGCAATTCCGTTCGTTTATATCCTTATATCCCCGGTCAACTAATCCCCCGCATTTTCGTCTCTCGGGAGTGAAAAACCCGCGCCCTCGTCTCTGCCCAAATTATACGGATCATTCGTGATGAGTTGCCGCGAACGCAAAAATTTATTGAGCGTTTTTACCAGAGCGATTATATTTTCTCATGTACGCCTGCACCCAAATTTTTTAGTGAAAATTAAATTGGCCTGTTCTCTGTTTTTTTTTTTTTTTTTTTTTCAATCCCGTTTAATTGCTACATAGGAAAATCGAATACCTCACTATTATTTATTATTATTATTATTCCTTATTGTTATAAATTATCAATTATTATTCATTAATTATTATTGATGTTATTGTTGTTTCGTTATTATTATTATTATTATTATTATTATTCTCCTTAATGCTATTATCATTATTGTTAAGTATCTATGAATATATTTACGCGCCGGAAACAAGTCTCGGATGTGATCGCTCGAGCTAAAAAATATCTGCGCACTAATCCTCGCACCTGTCTCTCAACGGGATTCCATCCCACGTGTTTATTCTTGCGTCTCTTGTTTATTCATATTTCTACACCGAAGGATGATTTTCTTTTTTTATTTTTTTATTTTTATTTTTTTTCGTTTTTTTTTAATGTGTTTTTTGTTTCACTTGTACTTCGTTAATATAATCGGTAGACGCTTTTGCGCGCTCACCCGTTTCATTCTTTCATACTAATATCATTTTCTCGCTCACGTTCCAAATATTCATAAACGTATTTGTTTCTCTGAATCTCGTGTGTAAAAATAAGAGAGACTAAAATGAATGGAAATTAATGACGATTCGGCGGCCTGAGCCTCCTTTTCCACATGCGAACGTTGGTGCGGTGTGAATTTTGGAGTACGCGTGCCGGCCTCCTGGAAGATTACGTGTTCAGAGGCGTAGCGAACTCCTGACGAGAAATAAATAAACGTACTCGCGTGTCGCGTTTGCGTCAGAATTGAAAATTCCAAGCGCTCGCGCGATTAAAAAAAAGTCATTTCACAATCGATGGCTACTCGGAAAAAAATCTCTTGAAAGATGTGCCGCTCCGGATGTAAATTTGTTACAGAGTGTTTCATAAAAATGAAAACGCAAAAATTTGCTCCTTTTTAATCGCAGTGACAAGCGCGCTATCAAAATGAATAACCGGCAGCGCGTACATCCAATTACACGTTTTGCCTCTCCCACCTGTTCTCTACCCTCTCGTGTTTCAATATCCTCCACAACACCCTCGAAACTCGCACATTCTTGTTTCAGCTTAAATATTATTTTCCACCCTCTCGCCCTCGATCCATTCTGCTTAATCATGGTTTTCGTTTCATCACATTTACAAAACTACTAGCAATGTTTTCGTGTCTGTTTTTTTTTTTTTTTCTTTCATATTTCGAATTATCCACGAGCACACAACATCAGCTATATCGTTGTATATTCCGGATATTTCCATATGCATGTCGCAGATAAATGAAATTTACGTTTAATCTATCAATGTCTGTCCAAAGAATAGATACACGAAAAAAGAGCAAGTTGATCCGTCGGCTGGAGCGAGCCTGACGTCTGTACCTTAATTTTATCATCGTATTTACGTGTACGCACTAATTATTATATAATGTTTAGATACGAGATCACTCTCAAGTTAAATCTTGCCAGTTATCATAGCGATCGGTTGTTCAATCCTAAAACGCAAACCGATCGATTGAAAATTAGCCGAAAGAGAGAAACAGTGGCGACGGCAGACTAGAATGAAAAGATTGTTTCGCGTTCGGTATGCGAAGATAAAAAAGAGATTACCTAATGACAGGACGACGAAATGATAAATCTAGAATTAGATGTTTGTTTGATTGAAAATAAGGGTCGTAATTGTTTCGTGATTGATGAAAAATCGCTTCGATTAATCACATTGTGATACCAGACCGATAATTCTACATTTGATTTTACAAAAATCGTTCTCAGCGTGGGCTCGACCGATGAGCGCTAAATCACCACGATCACTGTCACGAACAATCTTGATATTTATCGCCTTCGCCACTGAAGCCCTACATTTATTCGTTAGTAATTTCTCGCGTGTTTCTTTCTTAGTTTTTTTTTCCTGGCATATTTTCCTCGTGAGATGAGCATTGGTTAGAAAAAAAATTCTGTACGAAGTGATTTTCCTGTGTGGTATTTGCTGGATGCAGCGAAACCAAAAGTTTTTCCATTCAATTCTTGCTTGTGTGTTCGACTGAGAAAATACACTCAATTTTTATATAATGCCAACTCGTTCGAACGATTTTCCGTACAATCTCACGCGAGAGTTACTTAAAATCCAACAAGGACGAGCTTTCTATTGGGAACGTTCAACGTCGTGTGCTCGTTGGGGTTAATCTCAACAGGAAATTGATCAATCATTTGTTTCGTGTTGCAAGAAAGAAAAAACGTAGAGCGCGCTCCCGTTTTACGTGCGTCCCACGCCTCCGTCATATCTTTCAATAATATCACTAATAAAAATATCAATAATTGAGAATAAATATCTGGACTCGAGAACACCGAATCGCTCGTCCTTGGTGGGTCGCTTACAGAGCTAAAATCTTGTCTATTTCGAGCCAAAGTCCCATTCGTTGTACTTCGTTACAGAACCTGTGAGAGGTTCGGCCTGACCGTGTTGCAAAAAAATATCCATCAGAATCGCAAACATCGTGGATATGCGAAAGAAGGCTCAACTCGTTCGATGACAAAATATCATAATTCACAAGTCCTTAAATCATTTTGATTTAGACTTCTTTCAAATTGTGCCCATCCCAGTTTATTCCGTTCATCGGCTTGTTGCTTCTTGATTTATAATTTTCGTTATCATTATTAATATCGTTATTTTTATTGTTGTGGTTGTTATTATTACTTTATTTCATTATTATTATTATTATTAATAATATTATTATTATTAGTGTGATCGTTATTATGTTGTTTTGTTTTCTCGTGAAATGCCTACATTCTTTCTTTTTCCTCAAACGGCTGCTCTTTTCTCTTTATTATTTCATTCATCTTTCTTCCGCTTTGTTTCATTTCTCCGTGAAGCTTCGGTTATTTAAATACTTTCCCGACCTAATAATACGCGTGAACGTAGACGAGATTGTGGATAGGATGGTGATGAGGATGAGGATTGTGTAGAGGGGTGCAAACCGAGGTTGTGATAGTTGTTGGCGAGGGAGACTGATTGACCGACTGTATGGTGGATACGGGCGAAACCTGATTGGGAGGACCTGCCGGGACCTGATGATAAACAGCCTGACTCGGGCCACTCATCGGGCATTGGGCCCCGGCGCCGTGTTGGCCACCGTGCTGAATGTAGTTTGGGGGTAGACATACCTCAATACGATCGGTACGTGGCATCTTCTGCGGCATTGCGACTGTCTGTGGCACGACGCCCAACGGACTACCGACTCCCGTTGGGTCAGCTGGGCCCATTATCGTCGGCATTATCGGGCTCTGTGTGAAATACGGGGTGTACGTGTTGCTCACCTGCGGCATTCCCGTCAAGTAAGGATTGGTCGCCTGCGGAAAATAAAGAAGAAAATATTCACCCGGAATACATCCAGGTTTGGTTTCGGTTAGTTCTGCTTTCTCTCTCTTTTTATTTTTCTTTTTTCTTTTTTTTTTTTTTTTCATTTTTATTAGTTCGAACCATGAGCTTGCGACAAGATCAATCTCGAGTGAATTTTCATAGTTTAATTTTTTCGAGCAATCGCTTCGATCGAGTGGAGAATGATTTTTTTCGAATATTTCATTTGCAATTAATTCGTTGCGAAATTTTCAACGGACCCATTCGGCTGTGGCATAATATTCTTGCTCCTTTGACATTCGTATGATTAAGCTTCACGATCCCACGCGTTACCCCATTTGCATTCTCCAGGTGTAAGCACGATTTTTATGTGTTTTGGGAATAAGCAAAACTTTTATCTCCAATTACTATATGAAGGAAAAAACGAACAATCGGAATCATCGTCAGAGATAAATGTTGATGTCTCGGTGAAATCGTTTGTGCAAACTTTTCATTGGAAATTTCTCTTTTCAATGTTTCGCGCATGCGGAATCTTCGATCCAAAAGTTCATTAGTACATCATTCTTTTTATTCATGGAATATTAGAAAGAATAATCATTTTCCGTTCATTTCGGTATGAAGCATCGTCACGGGTAACCGTTTATTTTCATATTTTACTGACATTCGTAATGGAATCATTCATGACTGTGATGCTGTAGGGATTCAATGAAAATTAAAAAAATAAAGAAAAAAAAAGAAATTCTCTTGATGTTTTCTTCGGCTGATTCAAAATTTTGGCCCTACTTTTACATTTTCGTGTTTCGTTGATCCGTCAGATTACGAATGAAAAATTTCAACAAAATCTCAACTGTGGCGGAATGCCTATCCGTGGCGATGCTTCGTACTTAATGCAAATCTGACGAATGCATGCTGGAATGTGTGTACGCAAATACAAAGCGTTCGTGTGAGATTTATTTATTTATGTTTTCAGTTGGAACACGTGTGAGTTCCAAGAAAGTTAATATCGACACGATTAAAATTGGGTTGGAAAACATTCGAGATTTTTTGCTTTTTATTCAAATCCCCCCCTCTCCACACTCAACGCAGATTGATGTACACGAACAATTGTGACAAAAAAAGTCATAGAAACATCTGAGGGAAGCGTGTATTCACGGTTTTATGCGCATTTCTACGTAGCATGCATGAAAAAAAGTGCGATTACGTAAACTAAGTGCGTACAGTGATTCAAATATTGATACAGTTTCGATTTAGTTTCATTGAAAACGCGTACGCCCAAGTGCATGTACTAGCTAAAGGCCATGAAGAGTGAGAGTAACGTTCGGTCCAAGTGTATCCGTCAAAACTGACGATTATCAGAATTATCAATTTTTCAAATTTTCAAAATTCATGTACGTACATTCAGCCAGCAAAAGAGGATTTTTTTTCTTTCGCCTCCGCAATTTAAATGACAAGCTCAATCAAGTATATGTTTCTGGAAATCGAACTCTTACCCTCCACTCGTCTGGATTTATTGCTTAATTTGAGATAAAAATCATTCGAAACGATATTTTCTTGTGGATATCAAACTTAACTTACAATTGTCCGATGTATTTATACTCAATAAATCTAATTGTAGCACATGGATATATTCCGTACTAATAAAAGTATTGTTGCGTTTGAAAACCATTCGAATCGGGACTCGAGTTGGTGAGAACCGAAAAAAAATTTCAGTCAAGCATATAAGTTAAAAAATAGTCAAGATATTTGGTGCCTCTTGCCGTACGGAATATATTTGAAAAAAAAAACTAGAAAAAAAAAACAAAAAAAAACAAAAAAAAAAATTAGTGAAAGCCGAACCAAAACCAGGAGTTACCATAAAGGCGTGGGTAGCGAGAAGTTGCTGCTGGAGTTGCTGTTGAAGGTGATGGTGCGATGGCGGAGGAGGTTGGGACTCCTGTTCGCCAATGAATTGTAGCGATCGGAGAACACACCAACAATCAACCACAACCACAGGCGCCACAGCGGCAAACATAAGGGACAGACAGGCGGTCATACGTGTAGTACAGTGATAATAAATCAATTATTTTCATTTGCTTGTTTTTCGTTATTTTTAGTATCTTCTCGTGATGAATTAGAATACGGACGCCGGAAATGAAAGGGCGATACAAGTTTCGTATTTTCATCTTCTTCTGCTTTCTCAAACTGTTATATCGGAATTTATAAAAATCACATAATATGGAAAATAATAACTGGGCAGTTGGAATAAAACTGATGTACGATGCCAATACGGACTGCGAGGACACGTGCTTCGGCAATTTTATTCTTACACACGATGAATGATTGGTGGAATCGGAAGCTACATTCTTTGGTGAAGGAAAATCAATGCGATAGAAGTAGCGATCAACGATTTAGAATCTTGCTTAGGATTATGCAATCTTAATCGGCGTTTTGAAACGGTCATTTTATCAATGATTGTCGACGAAACGCATTATAATTTAGCTCCGAATAACGCTCTATTAATTTGACTTTGATTCAATGTGAAAAAACAATGATTTCCATTCTCATTAAATTCCGGTTTGTTGGTGAGTAAACAACGATGCGGATATCGCGCACGTAAATATTTGATCAAGACCGAAATGTCAAGCTCGATGCATTAGCCGTGTTCATAAAACCGGATACACCGATGATGATAATCGAGCGTGAAGAAAAATCGTGTGGGAATCTGGCTCGGAGTTAGCACGCGTCCACGCGTAGCATGCACCGAAAAAAAAGAAAAAAAGAAGAAAAAAAAAAACAAAAAAAAATACATTTTCTACGGATGCAAATAAATATTAATACAGAGAAAAGGAATCCATGTATATACACAAATGTAATAAATTTGAATCCTAATGGAACAAAAATATATGAACAAACAAAGACACCGATTCAAGAGGGGGCGCAACACTGATCAAAATCATGCGGCGTGCTAATTTATATTTCGAGGTGAGGATGATGGATTTTCTTCCTGGCGATTTCGTGCGGTAGCAATCCTCTCGTCTTTGACTCGAACTTTTGTATCGTATAATTCGTCTCTTCAGTTTTTTTCATTCGATTAACCACCTCGGATGTTGAGATTTACGTTGATACCGAACGAATCGCCGGGAAGTAAAGTGCACACATCTAGTTGTGATTACTTTAGATTTTGTAGCGATAAATATAAAACGATGATGGCCAAAATTTTCGGATAAGCATAGGCATGTACGTATATCAATATGGTAATGGAATATTCATGGGTTCGACCATCATTGTATGCCCGAATATGTGTGGATTCGTAAAACAAGATGAATCGGCGCGATCGGAGGATTATACGCGGAAATATTCACATACAATTGAATACGTACATGTATATGCTAATGTAAATACGTACGAATGTATTTATCGTAAGAAAGATGTGTAAAAAAAGAAACGTACCACTGCGGGCACCTGACCAGGTACGAGGGGTTGACCAGGTGTGAGACCCATTTGTTGTATCAGAGCATTTTTCAAGGCTAAGTGATTGCGTCCGTTTATTAGTAGCTGATCTTTCAGATGCTGTGGAGGATGGAAATACTTGCAGGGTGGTTTTTCCCTGTTACATCGTCCCTGGAATCACAAAAATCGATAAAAATTATGGTAACGTTAATGATGAAGTTTTTTAGATGTAAGAGAATTTGGGGAATTTTTAAATTTCGTTTGAATCGTTGTTGGAATTCGGTGCAAATGGCATCAGTGATCCGAACTATTGCTCGGCCATCCGACCAAGTTTCGGCCGTTCGAGCGTGTCGGATACGTGTTGTTTTATAACTCGATCGTCAGCGCACTTTTGAAACATTCGGAGTGCTCTTTCCCGAATGTTGAAAAGTGATTTATCGTGTCACGTAACTGGATTTTCCTCTCGAGGAAGCAAATCACTCGAATGATAGGGATGCGATGGAATTTTTCAATCGGGAGAGCATTTCATGACAACATTTTTTCAGAGGCCCGAGAATTATTCGGAAAGCCTGTCCCCGATCCGCATTTCAAGGCTAATTCATGCGGGGGCGGAAAAAGTATTTAAACTCGACGCGCTATGTGCTCCAGACTCTTGGCGTACATACCAGCCTTTCGGGCATTATGTAAACCGATTGTTTCGCCGTATCGCATCCTCCATTTTCAACCACCAGCGGATCAGTCAATATTGTGTAGATTCGAAGTAGAAACGCAGATAGACCGACAGAGGACGCACACACACGGGAGTGTAATCAACGAGCCGATTGGCAATAAACGCAGCGACCATTACCCGGTAAATGGCTCCTCGTTGGAACACTGACCTCCATAAATTGGGAATCGAATTAATCGCCACGGCGAATACATATGACGACGTTTTATATCCCCTTTATTTTATGGTCCATCTGGCAAATCATTTCCAAAGTACTGTCCTTCTCAGGCTTAACTTTCACTGATAAAAATGAGATATACAATGAATTGGCTTGCTTTCCGGCTCAGGGGGTGTTAAATGGCTCAAACGCTGTAGAAATCCGAGGATTTTTTGGTTACTGAAAATCGCTTCGAGGAGGAGTCAGAGGTTTTCTGATCCTTATTCCCACAAAATTTGGAGGCGAATCACAACAATTTGTTTGACTTACCAGAAAAGACATTATTTGCAATACAATTTGAATCGCCTCACGCGACGAGTAATTTCTCAATACTCGAGCCACTCAGCAAAAAGTTGCAATTTTTCCACATTTTTAGGAAAATTCAGACCAATCGAAATGAACCCATTTTAGCATCAACATTGGTCTAGCTGCCGCGATCTGCTGCGGAGAAATATGTTCTAATTGATGTCAACTGAAAAATAAACTCGCAGACTCGAGGGAGCCGAGGTCGTTCATTACCTACGAAACATCTCCAAGAGTGGCCTCTATGATTTGAGGATGACTAAGGAGCCCAGTGAGGCGAAGGACAACGAGGTTGACGAAACTATTGAAGGAGAGAAAGTCCGAAAAGAGGGTGAGAGGTCCTCGAGGTACTAATTAGATCCTAACAACGTTAGTCCAGGTAAGACGTTCCAGCCAAGTGTCTAGTGGCATAACTACTAGGGTAGAATGTGGAGTTGGGGAGAAGGGAGGAGATGCCAAGTACCGCGATGACTGCTACCGGTGCACCCGTTAAAACCACCAACGGCTGTGTACCTATGTATGTATATATGCGGAGCGGAAATCCAGTGGCTTTTGGTAATAGCGGCTTGGGCGAACGTAAACTCCGCGACGAGAGCATTTTCGAGCCCAGATGTAGAATCGGCTCTGTATCTCGTGGCGAGCTCCCCTTCAGCTCAGCCGGCTGAAATTGTTCACACCGGCAAATCCTCATCGTGCATGCACCAAACTCGCGACGTCCACATTGCAATATTTCAGAACTTAAGTTGCTTTTATATCACCTAATTAAGCACGTTTCGAAGTTATATATCACGTGGCGATGAGCAGTTCACTGGTTTATTACCGAACGACTAATCTCTACCGTCAAAGTTTTGACCTACTGAGGGAACGCCGAGCACGGACGGTCCAAGTATCTCACGAAGAAGACGAGAGTCTATCGACTCTCTATTTGATGTGCACATTTCATCCAGCAACTCAACGATGCTCGAACTTTGCATCATCACTTGGAATCGAAATATCGTATAGTAGTGTCGTTGTAATTTTTGTTCAGGTATGGAGCAGCTTTTCAAATCCCCGCTATTAAAACATGGGCATGCATGCATTTGTCATCAGTTTTTTCATCTCCTTGAAAATATTGTTTAATTATCAGGAAGATTTTTTGACATCTACATTCATCGAACTCGCGAGCATGGAGTTGCAATCTTGTTTTAGATTCCGATTTTCAAAACCTCCAAATCAAAAGATCCTGTTGGTGCCCAACAATCTTGTTGTTTTTTTTTTTTTTTTCAAAGGAATCATAAGATGTCGTGCGTATGTGATTTTGGATAGTTGGTCTCCGCGGAATCGTGGAAAAAACTTATTGATGAAACGCCATATAAATCCAGTCAGGTCTCCATGCACACTTGCACAGTCAGGCAAAAATAATATTAATAAATAATTCACGTAAACAACAGTTTTCGAAACACGTTTATGTACCTTTTCGTTGTTTTATTTGCGTGCATTTACCAGCGTATGGAATACCAGCCAGACAAACTAGAAGTGAAAGAGGGAGAGGAAGGGGGCTAGCGAGTCGGTAAATCTTGTGAGCTCCTCATTTACATCGGCAAGTCAGCACTTTACTAATGTACTGTGTTACTGTATAACTAACAAGTGCAGTTCCCGAATTCGTGTAGAATATTGCACGCTCTCTGTGTTCGTGCTCGCTTATTTTTTATCATTTATTCTGTGTCCACATCGGTAATTACTGCCCATAATTTTAAACGGTTTCGAATGGAGTGTGAGAACGAAGATCGTTACGAGTTGCGAAGGTGGGCATGCCTCCGCGATTCTATGAGATCTAAACACGGCAGCATAAAAAGTTGATGGATAGATCGGTGTGCGAACATTCAGTGATCATTAATGTCCGTGCCTCTTCTAATTCCAGTCTGAGACTTTGGTTTTGTGAATTATAAAAAAAGTGTTCATGCAAAAATTGCGTTCCGTAATTAGGAGAAGACTAAGGAACTTTTACACTCATGTTTGAACTATTCTCCTCCAATGAGTAAAAAGGAAAGGACAAAGGGAACTCCAACGAAGAACGAGCCTGAAAAAGACAAAAGAGAGAGAGAGAGAGAAGCATTGTAATTACTTTTTTGTGTTTAAACCGCGGGGATGTATAACTGATGTCGATCTAATGCTGGGAAAAAACTCTCAGGAGTCTCAGCGTTATATCGTCGCTTTTCACGAGCATTATACGCGACGTTACAGGAGTAGTCTGAATGATCCTGTCTGGCGTTTCTTGTTCACAATGAGGAGCAACAGAGTGACCTCAGATAAGATTAATTCTTCATTTTTGTCACTTCTATCCCACGAATAAAAAAATTGGGCAATTACGAGGCTTATTTCTCTTCCAAATCTGAGGTTTTGTTTCTCCGACGAAAACTTGACCTCGTGCTCTTTCATTGTCGTGCTTTTTATTTTATCAACAATTTAGCCCACGCAGCTTCCTGCTGTATTCATATTCTCCACAAATCGTCAGAGTCCGGAAACTTTTATAGGGGGATACGACGGAAAAGACCGTGGCTGATTTTCTTTCGGGTCAGACCCTGCGATCTTCCCTGTATGTCCCATATATGGGAAGATGCAAAGACATCGAATACATAGAAGACGATAAAAAGAGGGTGAGTATAGGAGAGACAAGATGAAGGGGAAAGCAGAAAGTAAGATTCCATGATGGTATCGTATACTGGTAAGGTGTTGGACGTACACGATCCTTCAGACCTAAGCTAACCACATTTTATGGGCCACCCGCTCGAAATTAGCTATCCTCTCTGGCTATGCCACCAAAAAGACCGAGTACCCTTTCCATGTCTTCACTCGATCGTGCGAGCGAGCGAGCGAGCGAGCTCTTTTTCGCACACCCGGTGCTCGACACACGGGGGGTTGTGTACACGTGTACGAATACACCGATGCGCGAATGGCATGGGTGTTGCTTCTCGCTGTATAGCCTTGATGTGTACGTTCTACGGCGACCGTTTCCTCGAGGTTGCCAGCACGTGATGCGCCGTCAGGCAGAGCCAGCGCATGCCAAACCCTTCAGCATATATACGTGTACACAGTTCTGCCCTATCCTCGTCCCTCTTCTCGCCCCGCTTGAGCAGCCCGATCCGTTGATGGCATGAGACGGTACGGGGCCCAAGATTACTGGGATTTGCGCGTAGATTTGCATATCGATTTTCCTTGCGAAATGGCAACGTGTGGGGCAAAGCAGGCCACAATTCGCCTTCGTTTCGTGCTTTTCGTGAAATCTCACGACACGAAAAAACGCACAACTTTTCCTTCTTCGTTGTGACGCGTGGCGCCTCGTGCGCAGATTCTTAAGGGCGTGTAGAGTAAGGCTGGATGTTGTTATTGAGGCGTCGGTTCTGTCTGATTTGGATGTCTGATAATTATTCTAGTGCCGAATTAGGTGCCTGCCAAAGTACAATAACGTCCAGAGCTCCCGTTACAAATCGTACTCGCAAGGGAAGGAATAAAAAACGAGATTCTTGGAATGAAAAATTAAAAGCTCCACATTCCGATTCTATACAAATGGGATTTTTGTTTTAAACGTGAAAAAAGGAACGTTAAAGATGAAAGAAGAATGAGGGCATGAAAGAAATAAACGAGGTAGGAGTCTTGGCCTTTCCAAAGTCACGCGACATTTGCCTCGAACGGGCTTCATCGGTTCGATAATAGGATCAACGATGAGGTCCGCGGAAAACACCGATGGTTAGAGCAGCCTCGACTGATTGCAGAAACGCGCCCTCTGCAGGATATGGGTTGCGTGAGGAATTTTGTTTTTTTTCTTCCTCCCTTCTCTCTCTTTCTTTTTTTTCCTTTTACAAAACCTCGTCCGTCGTCGCTGAAGGCATAAGTAAGATTAGAAAACTCTTCGATGCTTGCCGATCTATTTACGAGGCTCGAAAAAATATTGAAATTGCGAAAAGAAGCCTTTTCGCAATACTTTTTTGCCTGCCATCTCCAACGGGTTGACCGTCAATGCTGAATCGTTCGTCACGTGGATGAGAGCCCTGTCCAAGAGCTCCGGATTTTGCCAAAAGAATTCGTGACGCGCTCGTACGGCCTCGAATAAATCGTCTTGGCACGCGGGGTCAAGGTTCACATCGGTTGGCTGATACACGAACAAAGACGTAGTCTCGCGCCATTTCCATGTATATCTCAGCTTGTAACATGTTAACCTTTGACGCAGTTATAACTCAAGCGCTTTCTACTCATCAGCTGATGTAGACTTTGCAACGTATATACATGCTTATCGCTGCAGTTTCTTCAATAACGACTGCGCTGTACTTCATCAAGTAACCTCCGTCACGTGTTCTGCATTTGCACGCTATACTTCATCAGTTTCTTCATCAACTTCAGTAAATCACTTGTTCCTCGCTGGCTTTTTGCGATTGCGGACTTTAATAAGCATGCATCAAAGGATTTTCGTGTCTGAGTACGAGGAACCACTTTGGCTCCCAGCCGTTTTTTCTCCTTCGTTTTTTTCCCTTCATTTTCCAGTTGCTGCCTTCACGTTTTACAGTTTTAAACAACGATTTAAACAACGAGAAAGTTTACAGTTTGATCCGCTCTTTTTTTAGTAAAACTCAACATCTAAACGATCTTGATAAACAGCTTTCAATACGCAAGGATCGAACATCGAATCTGAAGCCGGGTAACGTATTCTATGGTAGTCAGTCAGATTGGAGCTTCATTCGGAATAGATACAGACCTTCTCAATTAAAATCAAGGTATACGTTCGTTATTGTATGTAATTATCGTTTCGAGTAGAATGTGGAGGAAACCCAGTCAAAGAAAAAGAACGCCAATGAATCATTTGGAGAAAAGCGAGTTGCCGTTTAACGAAGAGACCTCTTACAATGTCGGGGAGAAGTACCAGTACCACTGAACGTTATGTGCTGGTGCTGCTCAAGGATCCTGGAAGTCTAGTGCCAGTATATATGTACATACACTAAGCTAGAGCCTCAAACTCCTCGACTTGAGGGTTGTGCTGCCTCAGATCCACGAATCTCCACCCTCGCCGTTCTTCGTTGGCATTATCTCTGTCCTCTTCTTTCTATCACGTCCCTCTCCGACTTTCTTCGTGTCTCGCTTACACTCCAAATTCTACGAAATTCCCCTCGCTCGGCATCGCCTTGGTTCAACGCGAAGGACGCGTTGCCCGTAACAACTGCCAATCTTACCAGAGCCAAATCCGCTCCTCACGCGCCTGAGAATTTGCGATAATTTGCACGAGAGTTCCGAGTACGCTGACAGGAGTGGGTTAGTAGAGAGCGAAAGAGTAGAGTCTTGGTTCTTGCATTTCGTTTCGTCAGCACGATTAAGCAGTCGAATTAATTGGCGTACAGCCCCGGCGCTCTGTTTGCTGTAAATCTCATCTTCTATTGATTCTCATTCGTTCATCTCATTTTCAAAACTCCCGAGATAGCATTCGGCGCACATTCATTTTAGTTTCAATGAGCTTTTTCTCAGTGGGAAAACATTTCAGTCATTTATTCTCTTTAGCTTTTCTCGGTTAAAGTATTTACCGGAATTCGAAACCGTCAATTAGACGAACCCGGGATCAAAAGGCGGTACAATTTGAGGTCAACGTGAGTCAACCCGAGAGGCCGCGATGCTGACGAGAAAATACCTGTGGATACTAAAGAAAGGAGACGAAGGTGAAAAGCGGAATGGCGTGAAACTCGGGCAAGTTGTTACATCAAACATAGTGAAAGAACGGTATATGAAGAGAATCATCTTGCTATCGCGCTCCATTCACCTCTGCGAACAAGAGCCACGTCGCTGGCATTTCAAAAAATAACAATTTGTCGAATTAGAGGCGTCAAAGGAGGTTATTCTTTTCAGGGAGTATAAGGAAAGAGAGCGAGGAAATTTCAAAGAAAAGACCCAAGACGGAGCGGGAAAACTCGAATAAAAAGCTGTGTAGTAGAATCTTCCAAACGTCTTTCAAGTCGAAGAGAGTTAAGGGACCAAAGTAGAGAAGAGACGGTGAAGGGATCAAAAAATCTAGAGAGAATGATGAGAGCTTGAAGAAACGAAAAAGTCAAATATGTCAGACACTCTTTCAAGGTATCTTGGCAAAAAGGAATAACCAAACGTGGAAAAAAAAAACCGAGTGAAATACCTGCATCTAACGTCTCGTTTCGGTTTACACTGTGCGATTTTCCCATGAATTTCTTTTTCTCTTCTTTCCACAGCTTTAGCCTTTGACACTGTTGTCCATTAGGTTAAAAGTTTCACGTAAAACATCAAAGGTTAAAACCAACAAAGTTGGGCGAGGGCCGTTCGCTTTTCCTACATACTTATTTCTGATGCCTCGTCGCCATTATTTTTGTACAAGGGGAAAACTTAGCGATGAACATTTTAGACAACTGAATCATTTTCTCAAATTATTTGTATCTGAAGAATGTCCTTACGAGAAGCTCAAGCTTCGGTAGACCAAAACCCGTCGCATATTTTCAACAGTTGAACAAAAATTTGCTTCCCCGAGAAGGTTGCAAGTTGCGAAGTGATGCAGTCATACCAGAACAGAGCAAGCGCATTATTCTAAAAATGAAATGCCCGTCAACGCGCGGCCAGGTGCTAATTCGTAGCGTCGAGAAACTTTCCCAACAAACAACGAGAATTTCCGTTTTTTCTCAGTCGACTGGGACCGGCGACTAGCATTATTCGGGACACTTGATAAAAATTATTGGCACCACCTTTATTCAGTAATTTGAACAATCTGGAATTAGCATGCAATCGAGCGAATGAGATACGTGATGCTAGGCATTACAGTCTTTGTATTACAATGTGAAAAATCTTTTGTGCCGATTCGGATATCCTGAAGGATAGCGAGCCTGAAAAAACCTCTTTGAGTGATTCAGGCTGTGGCTTTTACAGCGGATAAAACAGTGAGATTCTGTGATGTTTGTCTGAGTACTTTCGACTGAAGGACGTATCAGATGCGCGCGGGTAGGCTGTTGAGTCCCACTGAAAACGAAAAGCGAACTCGAGCGGTAATTAAAATACAATTAAGGAAGGAAATCTCGAGGAGGGACGAGGATTAATCTCTCCTTGGCATTTATTGCGAAACTGGGTAGACGACATCAAGGTAATTTCTTGTTTGAAATAGATAAACCACTCTTGGACTGTCTTTCTCGTAGCTACCGCAGCTGCTTACATTTATTGCTCGTAATCAGCGGTGTCTTATTTTTTCCTCGTTCATAATTGCGAGTCATTTGAAAAAAGATACTGCGACTTCGAGCGAGTGTTGTTGCTGTTTCCTGCTTCGCATACGTCTGAGAATTTCGTTCGTTTCGGCACCTGCCTCAACATCTGCCGGCGCAGTTGCTGAGTTTAAGCTGTTTTTTTGGAATCTGCGAGTTTGGTGATTCGCAAAGTTCCGAGAGCGTTAGCTCAGGAACTGAGAGAAGCATGAAGAGGAAAGAGAACGATAGAAACGTATACCCAGTGCGCGTGTGCATTTATGAAAGAGCCAAAGTGGGAGAGATTGATTGAGTAGATTCTATATTTTCGCCCAAGTACGCCAAAGAGCACAAGACAAAAAGATAGGGCAGCACGATTTTTACAATATAAACAAAATAGAAAGAAAATTAAATTAAATTAAATGAAACTAAAATAAAAAATGACATATAACCAGAAATAAGATAGTGCGCTGATCGAAGAAAAGAAGCTGAATAAAGAGAAGCATTACGCAGTATAAGAAGAAGTTATAATCAAAATAAAACAAAGAGTAAAGATAGAGTTATTATTATTCTAGTGAGATATCGATCTAGTGAGTAGAGAGATCGATCGTATTCCAGAGACAGAGGGAGAGAGAGCGATCGGCGGTAACTTCCGGTACAAGTGCCCCCGAATTCCGCATGTTGAACCCCAATGAGATAACAGAAACGAGGATTAATTTTGCACGTTATTACCGAGCGTTAACGATTGAACAGTTTTGATATATACAACTCGTCATAAAGGGCAGCGGTCTTTCGGCGGTGCTCGTTGTCCCATAAAAAGGCAAAATAAGTTGGCTCGGTGTCCATGTGCCTTTTGGTAAAGAGCAGTGCGCACACGACTTCAGTCCTATCGGGTTTATTGTGCTCTGTAAAAGGTTGCGCCACACACGGTGCTTATACAAAGCGGGAGAGATCGGTGACGACGACGACGACGACGAGGTACTTAAGGGCAGGGTGCACTTCCGAGTGCAATGTGCGCGCGGGGTACGGCTTTTTTATTGCCCGCTTGCAATATGGAACTTTGAGAACAATGTAGACTGACTAGAAAAAAAAGCACAAGGGGTAGAGAGCAAAGAGACATTGTGCAGCGAGGGGAGTCGAGGGCACGCCCCACTCGTGACGGGCAAACGTTGTCGTTAGTAAGACGCCGCCACTAATACACTTTCTCCCGAAGTCGAGAACTACCAACGTCGGCTCCAGGGGGATCGCATGTGTACACGTGTATGCATACTCCGTCGGCTTCGCCCGACATTGACATCGGCGCCGACACACCAATATTCCGGCGAACGCACTGAGGAGGGTCCACCGAATCCACGTGTCTAATGATCACGCGATCAATTATTACTACTTACTCACACACACACACACACACGCGCGCGCGATTCTTTCGTCGTGAGCTGAGCAAACAGATTCGCCATGACGTACTCGTGACACGCTTAATTTCGTTAAGAACTTTCGACAGCTTTTGTTAACGATCCGAATTCGATGGTTTTGGCCGCGCTCGGCTAACCCTGCTCCGAAGGCTCACAAATAACTCGACGTGCATGTACCAGAGACCCGCGGAACATTGCGCCTGCGAGTCTGCGTGTGTGTCCGCTACGTGGGTGCGTTTCTCCTCGCATATTTTGGTGGGGACTAAAAGAGAGCGAGAATGAAAACTCGTCACGTGTATATACGTGTGCACATGAGCCTCACGTGGGCTTACGGATGAAAAGATATTAAGGAGGGAGCAAAAGAGAGGGAGCAGAAAGAAAGCTAAAAGGTTCGCACAAATGAATGAAATTCAGGAAAATAGGTATACACGGGTGCATATGTAGATATATAAAGGAGGGGAGGGCACGAGTATGCTCGCACGAGACATTGCGACGGTGCCGTTCCTGCATTGCTCTTAAGATAGAGTGAGGAGGTTGGCCGAGAAATGAGGGTTGTGCGCGCTCTCACCACTGGTACATCGCTTCTCTGCTTCAGTTTCCGCCACAAGAGTTGAGCAAGGGAATAGAAAGAGAGAAAACGCGAGAGTTTGAGATTGAGGTGGGAGAGACAGAACGCAACAGGTTGCAAGTTGAATGCACGACACTGTTGCGAATAGTGTGTGCATGAGTGTGAGAGTGTACGTTTGTCTGTCGGAGGTGAAAAGACGAAGATAGTTAGAAGATCACGAGCCGCTGTGTCCTTCCGGTTGGCTCGTTCGACGCGGAAAGTCTCAACGCGGCCTCTTTCGTTGATGACATAAAAAAAAATGTTTTATCAATGTTTATAATGCTGTGAGTTGAGAAGTTTTGCGATACTGTTAACTATAGAAACTCGAGCTCTCGCTTTTTCACCGGGTCGATCGGTGGTGTTTACACGCTCTGATATGTGAACACTTTTTCTAGCCTTGGAAAAAAGTAGTCCATGGAGATGCTGAGAGAGCGGCTTCGGTCGCGGTTTCCTCGGCATTTCGACCGTTGTTATTCGAAGAAATAGAGACATTCTTTGGCGAGATGAAGAAAAAGAAAATAGAGCGAGGAAGGGAGGGAGGATTTACGAAAACTCTTTTTAATAATAGCCGCGAAGTATATACCGCGTCTGCAACGAGCAATTCCGTGGTATTTGCCACTGCGGCTTGCTCCGCGTCTGTTCCCGAAGCAAATTGTCAGACGGTGCTTCTAAGTGTCCTCTCTCGTTATCAAGAATGTAAAGAGAAGAATGGAGAGACAGAGAAACAAAGAGGCCCGGCGAAAAAGCCCGAGTGCGCAACGGAGATGGGAGAAAGATGGCAAAGATGAGAGAAATGAAGAAGGCGAGGTGGAGCGCCCTTTAGCTTCCAAATGTTAACGACGATACGTTGCTGGGGAGAGAAAAAGAAGGGGAAGAAGAAGAGAGAAAGAAAAGCTTTTGCTCGAGAGAGGCAGGCAAAAGCGGCTTTTCTCATCTCGCAGTAATGGCCGTGATGAGAATACGCTCTAAGACTCGATGGATACTCGCTTTTTCTCGTCCGTCCTATATACTCCAGTATACAAAGAACGAAATGAGGAATATAGAAAACCAATGGAATAATCATCATAATAATAGTTGTAATAATCATGAAACCAGGCAAATGGGCCCATAAAAAACAACTATACTGGACAGATTTGGTATTATTAATGTATATACATATATTAATACGTATATATAGTTAATGGAAGAATTAGCAGTATGTAGACGCGGCAGTAATGCCTCTGTAGATAGCAGAAGTGCTTCCATTGAAAAGCCTAGCATCTCAGAATCATTATATTTTACCTACAAATTGTACATCATCGGATAACAACGATATGAGAATGTCAGGATACTCGAAAGAGAAGATTTTGTTGGATTATTGATCCTTCACGAGTGGGCAAAGAAGGAACGGGAGTTTTATTTAAAAAACAATCCGAAGATCGAGTTATTTATCTTCGTGTTTTCTGTATTACGCGAGACGAAGAAATGGAATCTGCGAGCAATAGTGGGAAGAACGACGATATACGAATGCGGAGTGAACGTAGTGGCGCTAGATTTCGTATACGGAAAGCTCAATACGCATCGAGTGACAAGAGAAAAAGGATAAAATGGAGAAAGCTCGTGCAGAGGGCCAGCGAGCTCAGAGAAATCTGAATAAAAAGAATGGTGTAGGAAAACGAGGAGAAACGTGAGAGTGAGGACAGAAGGGAGGAAGGGGCATGAAAAAGAGGGTTCAAACTAACTGAGTTCATTACCATAAATACTGTTGGTGGAGCTCTCCGGCATACGGGCTGTGCTCCGTCTGCTTTTGGCCCCGCGGGGTTGACCTTTGGCCGGGCCTTCTACTTTTTCAACGACTCACACCCACCTATTTTGTTGCTCTGCTTCTGTCGATCGTATGCTCATCCTCATCTGCTCCTTTCTCTCCAAAGCGGACGCCAGGGCTGTGCGAGCCAACGCGTCACCTCAAAACGCGAATTAAAGCACGCTCATTTGTCAGCCCCTGCGTAACGATGTCGGACTTCTCCTATTTACGCCTAAACATGCACGGAAGCTTCCGAAAAAATCCAACACCGCATACTCCGATTTTCCACCATCTGTCGAGTATTTCCTAATAAATAAAACAGCAAATCTCGGCTCAAATGAAAACTGAAATGAAAGCGGGAATCGAGGAAAAGGCGACGTGGATGAAGATCAGCGAGGGCAATATTTGCTCGAGCGTAATTCCCGCAAGACACCGCGTACAGTAATATCTTCTCGTCAGCGTTTATCAAGCCGATAGGCGTTCTACTTTGTGACTTTTTCTCTCAACTTCTTTCTCGCAGTCATACACGAAATCGTACCTTAATAGGATAAGGCTCCGGTATCTATACGACGCAATAAAGAGAATAAGACGCGATAACGTAAAATCATGAGTCTGAAACGCAGGAAAATGGCGGGGGCGTTCGGGGGGAAGGATCGAATGAATAATACAAGAGAGCAATCAAATATAAATCGAATGAACACGAGTTGAAGGCACGTTCACGCGTACTCCAACGCCGCCGATTCGGTACCCGGAAGCAGTGTACGCGTCTCCACTAAATATTAAAAAGCGTCACAATGATGAATAATTTGAAGCATCCGAGTGGATCATTTCGGAGTCAAACGATCGTAAACGCTCTCATCGTAATGATGGACTCCGTAATGGCCGTTTTTCTCAGTTTATATGCCACTCTCAGAGGCTTTTTTCCGAATTCACGATTCTCCCCTCCCTACCTATGGATTTAGCACTCCTTTGCGAATATCTGTATGCTATTCGCGCACATAACAGGGCCAGACGTAATAAGGCGAAGAGGAAAATGTGGCGGCGAAGCGCTCGGGGAGGAGAGAAAGACATGCGGCGGGCGCCGACTAGACGGGAACGCTTCCGAATGTATGAAGTAATACATACATATACGTGTCCGTATACATACGTACGATCGCCCAAGGGAGTGATAGAAGAACGATGTATGGTTATTGGCCGGCCGCGGTGGCGGCATCGATTCTCACGGCGAGGGAGCCACAGATCACCCGGAAACTAAAACTCCTTCAAACCTCTGTTCTGCCCCGTTCGAACCTCTCTGTGTTTTGCCAACCTCCATCTCTACTTTTTCAGACGACACGGCTGCTCCTTTCGAAATCGATTGAATTCTTTATTGCAAAGATAACGGAAGGGTAAAGATTTCGCTCTGCTCCGATGAGCCGGTTAAAATTAACAACTTTTCAGGCGATTCGTCGTGATGAATCTCATGGGTTCCTAGAAGAAGAACGACTATTGAGGGAGTTCGGACATCTCGATCCAGAACGACCCAACTCTGGCAATGCCTATGCTTTGAGCTCAGTAATTTCTGGGTAAATGCAGGAATATTTAATTTTTATTGACGGAAGAACGTGCTTTCAGCCGATGCGACAAGCTGTTACGTACATGCGAAAATTCAAGGGACGTCCAGACCTAAAAAACGCAATCCCATACGGCGGGGAAATCGAGCGAGATAAACTTGATTAATCGATGCAAATCGAACTCGCCGTGAGTTCAATGAAATCGAACACGATATTTGCTCGCAGGGGATTCGTCTGTGAAACATTACACTGCGAAGCGTAATGCTCGTCGATTTCAAACATTTTTCTTTCATTCCTAACCATTTCAATACTATTGCAAGTGAATAACATGCCGGAAATTGTTGTATCCCGATTGCGGATCTCAAAGTATGGGTATTTCTAGAAAAAAGATCGAAGGGCGGAGAGAAAAGGGTCGGTAGACAAAAGATGACTGTGGTATTCGTAACTGCCATAAGTTATTTTTAGCGAGTTCCTCTGAGAGTTGAAAGTCCATGCGCTCTACACGTTTGTGCAAAATATATGTATGCCATGAATACGTACACGTAGACATCGGTGTCGGCGTTAGTTGCACTTGGGAATGCTTAAAAAGTGTTGGATTCCTTCGAGTATAGATATTTAATGTATTCGAGTAGTTGAAGACTTCAGTGAGTTTTCGTTTTAGCCTGCTGATTGGGCCGCTCCCATAGGAGTCGTTACAACCCTCCTTTTTCTTTCTTACTCCGCTCGGCAAATGCATCGTATTCTTCGCTTTTTTTTTATTATTTTGCACCGAATATCCGGGCTCTTTCATTTTTACCAACTCGTGGGTATTTTTCTTATCCGATATTATATAACAGGAATATCGTAATGTATACATATATGCAACACGCCTCCTATACACCGATCCAATAAAGCGCACGTTTCAGCTACTGAGGCTGCGTGATAGAAACGAAAAATTCTCCGGGTATAATATTCTATCGACTTTCGATAAAATATTCTTTTGTTCTTCCTTCAAATTCGTATACTCACAGACCAAATTTCATTCCACTTATTCGAAAAATTCTATCAATATGAAAAGAAAAGTATTTTAAAAGAGGCCTATCAGATAGCGGGGTTCGAGTCAAATCCCTCAATGCAATAAACTGGCAACTCAATCCGACGAAAAAAAACAGTCTCGATTCTCACAAAGTGAGCTTTGACACTGGAAATATTTGCAAATACTGAGGGAAAGTTATGCGATGAACGTTTAGCTCCGAACGATCGATTTTTTTTAATCACACCCCCTTTGGATAGTCAAGCTTTATTTGCTGACTATGTTATTCTCGTTTTATTACAACTGAATTGGTTCAACTTCGATCTTATCAGTTTCAAAATACTCCAAAGACTTCGCAATTCATTACAGGGGCTCTTTCATCATCAATTATCGATTACATCCATCCTCACTATGAAAGTGATATGACTCGGAGACTATTTTATATCGGGGCCTTAAAGGGCCTGGACGTGGACGTCCTATCGTTGCCAGATTGGGAACCGAATGGGTAATGTCAAGGCCATCATGATTATTTAAAATATGGCTTACTTACGGCCATCTGTTAAGGATCTAGTCGGGCTTCAATCGACAAAACCAAATTGTCGCACAGAATACACAGAATCAAAAGTATTTTCCGTAAAAATATATCATTTATAAAATTTCGATTTCGATTGGATTTCAAGAAAGAGAACTGACTTCACTGGCTCCTGTCTGATTAATTTTTCGACTCGAAAAGTACTGATTTAAAAAAAAAAAGAAACGATTCCTAGTAGAAGCTCTGCGCGGGAGATACACCCGTGAATTCTCAATTTTTGTGAGAATTTATGGAACGAAACTACAGAATATCGATCGAAGTCTGGTGCACTCCTAAATAATTTTTTAGCGTATTCTTGCGACTGCTACTAAAGGGACTCTGGCATGATTGCTTTTACGGTCATTGAGAAACCAAAAACGTCGATACGCCACGGTACACGCGGTTGAAGAATTACGACGGTCCCATTTTGTCCCTATCGTCCCGACAGAGTGTCTCTTTTAATTAAATCGATCATACGCGTGGGGGGATGCCGAAGTCTCGTCGCGATGTCACCGGTCGACAAACATTTTTCCCATTAGCTCTCACGGTTTATATGGGCAGTTTTGACGTGGACGTTTTGACTATAAACATTCGGTTTTATTTCATCATCCATTAGTTGTTACAACGCATAACGTACGAACCTCTCGTTTTTGTAGATTTTTATAGCATTACGAAGTGGAGGCTAAAAGCATTATTGTTAATTTGTACCAGAGAACGTAAGTCTTTTCATTGATCGGAAGTATGAATAATGCGGTCGGTCAACAGCTTGATCAAACACTGACATTTTGATGATAATTTTTCGGCTCGCAACAAATGATTTGCTAGTTTATTATTCATTTTATACATAGAAAGTATTCGTGGAATCTTACTACCTACATATTCAACGAGAATTCTTTATTAGGTTGCCCCAGATCCTTCCACACGTCCATTTATTTCTTCATTTTCATAATATGCGAGAACTAATTTACATACGTATGCAATATACAAGATTCTCACCTAATTTGAGCATTTAAATTTCGAAATTTGGGTATTTTGCTCACAACTTGAACGCGTGACTTCGCCACACGAGTAAGGATGATTCCAGAAAAATATTTTGAGGAATATTTGCAATCGGAGCCAAAAGTCGTGAGTAATAGAGAAAAAATCAAATATTGTACTCCCGTTGCCATGTGGACGAAAGCCCTTTTGCTTTACCTTTCGATGTTACCAAATGAAGCATTAAAGACTGAAAAATGAATGTATATGAGGACCTTTGGGAAAATCGAAGTTTCGTTAGAATTTCAAAGCATTTACCAGCGACTGAAATCTTAGGTTTTTGCAATCGTTGAAGCTAGGCAGACGAAAGAAATCTCATCAGAATGTGACTACGCCAACAATGGCCGACGCAAAATATTTATATAATGTCAACAAATGACAGTAAATAGTAAAAATGCGGGAGGGCTGGAAGCAGCGATGTAGGATTACGACAGGATTTATTTGAGATATTATTCCTTTCGACGATATTCATTCGCTCTTTTCCTTTTTCTCGTTTTTACCCATTCGTCGCTTTTTTTTCTCAAAGGATTTACTAGACCAATACGGACTATCTGATGTATATACATTTTCTTATTATATACATACGCCTCGAATGCTGTACGGAGAATAACAATGTGTCTCGAGGTATAGAGAAATGAAATCATGCGTCGGAGTGGTAAATTCAGAACGGAACGTACAGATATTCTAGCTCAAGGAAGGCAAGTGTACAGTAGAAACAGGGATGTGTGTATATAAGCTTTAGCCGTATATAATCCACCTCCTGGTACTGGCCGAAAAGAGATTTTCGGCTGCTTCCATATGCTTCTCATCTTTTCTTTTCCCGGCTCGCTCTCTTTGTAAGCAACATTTATTTTTCCCCTTTCCCCAGCTCTGATTCGACGTAATGTACTTTCATTTTATTTTCGACGTTAGACTATTATTTTCCCGTGGCTGTGTCAACTTTGCAGGGATTTTGTAAATTTTATATCATCGTCTTTTCAGTCTGCCGAGTTGACTCTGCTCGGAATCTATATCGTTTGTTGTTCTCAGACAAAAAAGATGTTGCGCGCGATCTCATTAGCATTGATATGGGTTTAAATCGGCTGTTCAGGGACATCGAGCAACGTGAAGCTCAGTTAGTCGTTTTCTGTAATTTTTATAAAGATTTGATCTACAAATTTGGGCCCACGATCGAACAACAGCGTTTTAAGTTACTTAACAAAATTTTCTCTTTCCACGCGAAAAAGTAACCACCAATGAAATGAGATTGTGGGAAAGGTGGCACTGGATATTTGGGAGAAAGAGGGCGATTAAGGAGACAATAATGAAAATTATCTACTCCGATATCCTTCGATAACGATTATTCATGTATATATACATATCTGCAGATCCGTTTATGTGCAAAGAACATCTCCTGGTTTGCACAGTAGATGGGAGCGCACCTACGTCGTTATATTTTCGTTCAGAAGGTTATTGCGACACTGGAATTCATCGAGGAAACCTCATTGGCGTGCGGGACACGTCTCAGATGTGCCGAAGCATCAGCGACCAAGATAAAGAATATCTTTTCAATATCCTCTGGGATAACGTTGCAATGGATTTGTAACAAACGCGGTGCCAAGATCACAATTATTAGTTTCATTTCTTTCCTCGGGTATCATTCTCATCACCTGTACCACTCACGTGTCGCGACTTCGGAAAGATTCTCGCAGCAATGGGTTTTTTCTCGTTACTCGGCAGCTCGACTTTGTTTATTTTCCATAGGGACAATTTGGCGCGATGATTTATTTTTGACATGGTTATTTTTCTCGATAAAAAAAAAAACAGCCTGTGACCGACATTTCTCCAATCTTCGGAAGCACAGAGGTGAAAAAGACATTGATGGGATGAAAATTCGCGGAAAAAATCAATATCAGAATCTTCTTATGGCTCAATGATATCGACGAGACGCTCTCGTTTGACCATCGAAGCTGAGGAGAAATAATAAAAAAGAGGAATTTAATCTCTACTTGATGTAAGGAATCTATCGTTCATTTCAATTCAAATGCATCCGCATTTAGCCTCATATTTCATAAGTATGCAATCAAGATTACTTGGATCTTATGAGAATCGTTGAAGTAGTAAGTGCACACATTTCACCCTTCCCTGACAAATAGTTTAACTCAATTTCAAAGAAAGTTATTCGTTGTAAGTGGAGTACACCCGAATCTTACGAGTTCATGATTCTTGGTGGCTGAGCTCCGGAGAAACTTGAGTAATTACAACGAAGTTTACGTTCACCACATACCCAACCAACTAATGAATTTAAATAATCAGAGTTTTGTCAAGCTCGAATATCGCCATCGAACACAACTTGCTCAAAAGCTACCTCAAAGTTAATAACTCCAATCCTGCAATATATATTCGATTCCATTCAAACTACTTTATTCCCAGAGACTTGAGCGTTTAATTTTTTGAATACATGATCGAAAATAACTATGCAGGCCACACAATAACGCGAACGCCAATTGTTGCTATTGAAAAACTCAATTTATTGATTATTGACTTTACGAACGGGTTCGACGGTGGTGGATAACTGTGCAACTGTCTGTGGACTTATGGTAAACAAAAGATGCACTTGAGAAGAGGGTTAAAAAAGATTGGGTTCTTGGAGAGAAAGTTCAGTGGTAAAGAAAGAAACGAATAGGGGGCAAATTTCGGAGGGTTTGGGTTATATACACAGGGTAAGAGAGAGAAAGAGATTTGCAGAGATAACTTCAGAGAGCATGCACATAGTGTCGTGACGGTCCCTTCGCGAAAGGGTGTACGAGGGTAGAGCCGTCAGCGAGCGCGGCGAAGGAGCGAGTAGAAGACAGAAAAGGGGATGTGTTACTGCTAGAGCGGAGGGTTGTGGGTGGTGGGTGGCTGAGGTGGCAGCAACGGCGTCGAGCGAATAGGATAAGGAGAGAGAGAAAGAGAGAAAGAGAGAGAGAGAGAGAGAGAGAGTGGGTGGGTTGGAGTGGTGGGCAATAGTCGGAGTGGCGCCGCGACTCTCGTGACGTCTGTCGGCGCGTCGGCCAATCAATAGCATCCCCATGGCAACCACAGATAACATCGGACACACACCGGTGCCACACGCTCGTGGCATCGACTTGTGTGCTTTTTTCTATTCACTGCCCAAGTGTGTGGATGCGTGTCTATAAATAAATATCTTCTGACGGATACTTTTTTAGGCTTTGGGCGTGTAACGCAGTCAAGGAGCGGTGCGGCGGTAACTGCGATCCGGAGGGTATCAGCGTCGAGCCCTCGGAAGGCCACAGATATGTTTGGAAGCCCGATCAGCAACCACCGCACATCGCTCTTCGTATTGCATTATGCTCAGCATCCGTTTTCGATTTTCCTTTGTCTTGGAGCTCGGTGAATAGTCGGTCAAGTTTTTATTTAATGGAGCATGAAAAACTGTGGAGAACCACTCGGCATGAGGTGGAATTTCATTTTTGAAGTTGTTGAAGATCGTAAATAAAAATAATCACGAGATCGATTTTGCGCTCAGCATAAAACTGATCAAACTGTTGTTTTATTCTTTGTATTATTTCTTTCGGGTGATTCTCTGGGTCATTGTAATATCACGATGATAATTGAGTTAGAGTATTTGGAATCGTGAAGCTTCAAAGAGCGATGCACATTCGGTAAAAATGGTTTTAGCAATACTGAAAATATGATTGAAAACTTGGAGCTATTTCGAACGAGGTGCGAAGCCACGGAGGGTATCGGATGAAATCGGAGACGCTGTTGAGAAATATAGAAAAAATATGAAAAGGTAAACCGCGATAACTGGAGAGCGTACCTGTTTATCTGTGTGTATAAAAACTCGATTGGCAGGATGAGATATAATAGGAAAAGAAGAGGCCAGCCAAGAGTGCCTTAACGATTCTTAATGCATGGGTATATTCGGGAAAGGGTGTGAGAGTGACATGAAATAAGACAGGCCGAAAGTTAAATGAATGTCGAGTAGACGAGGCGAGGCGAGAATGGCCGATCGACGCTCGGGAATACAAAGTAGCTCTGGAGATTGGATTTGGAGACGTCCCGCTCTTTCTCACACCTTCTCTGGTTTTGCACTTCTCACACGTCTTCTTTGTCGGCGACTGTACCTCTGGCATTCAATACTAGCATGAGAAAAAGAGAGACAGAGAGAAAGGGAGGAAAAGGGACAGATAGATCGATCGCAAGCCGAACTTTCCAACACGTTTTTCCCTCGACGATTTTTCCACATCGGTCTTCTCTCTTGTTCGTCCTCGCCCTCTCTTTCTCTCCCTCGACACCCACCGAGAGTCCTGGGAGTTTGCTGCACTGCCGATCATGATTCCGGACGTGACTCTGGCCAACTCTTCTCCTATATATTGAAAATCCGTGCCCGAGACCCCATCCGCACTGTGCCAAATAGTGAATTTACTTTTTTAGAACGATTTTCTTTTTGAGATTTTTTGCTCAACTGCCGTTGCGCTCAACGGCACCGATTCGTATTAAATTCCGATCTCGTATTTTACCTCTCCTTTTTTCCATTCGTCTATGGCTGTATAGATGTCGGAGTTCACTCGTACTGCATACAGAGACTGCATATCGGTCAGGGATTTCCTCTCCCGAAGCGCGAAGATGAAAGTGTCGCAATGGAGAAATGATGGTTGAGCATTTTTTATCATTGCATCCTAATAAACGATAGCGAATCCTTTTTTCCTTCAATCGCATTTCGTTACTTTTTTCAACCGAAATCATCCAAGGGCCATTCTCTTTGACAAACACGAATGGCAAGTAACTAATGTATTTTTACGTGAGCTACGATCAATTGAAATGCGAGACTGAGTGGCCTCTATATTTAAATAATTCGTTGTTTAACGCGATGTTTTCGGTCTCGTGTACCCGCGTACAGTAACAAATAACGAAACTTTACGAGGCTGTAGTCCGAGGGAAAAGGGCCGTGGAAAAACCGTAGTCAGACACAAAAGCTGTTTGTACGATTTTATGTTCTTTTCGCCCGACAGAAACACGCAATTACTCGGTGCAAAAGGTGCAATTACGTTATTGGCGAACCCTTTTGTACGGAATAACTATTATCGTTGAACACAAGAAGTTGTGCAAATTCACCCGTTCATGTGAGAAGATAATGATCGATAAATAGGCCTCAGCATTGCTCTCGTAGACGTTACAAAAGTCTACGAAATCGCGACCTCTTTCCAAGAAACCTCTTTCCCCTCTACGATTGTTATTCGAGAGTTAACGCTCGATATTTTCAAATTTTCAAAGTTGTGATGTCAGATTGAAGAAAAATAAGTAATTGTTACATGCTATTTCCGATTTAAACGTGCCTCGCACTTTTAAGTTTCCACTTTATTAATTTTCGACTTATTTCGGATTTTTAGTCATTCTAACATTTTATCCCCACCAAATTTCACCAAAATTTACAATCGCCATCGTCGTAAGACCGTTGTCAGTCACCATTTCATTTGACTTCCGAACTTGCGTCTCCTTACAGTCAAATTTTCGTATTAAGGAAGGAACCAGTTCGTCGAGCGATAAAGCTTAATTCCACAACACTTTAAAAAAATGTCAGTCATTACTTGCCATGATGTTTCAGATAGAGAACGCGGATCGAATTTCAATCAGCTTTTTACTAATTCCAGGAGTAAATCTTCTGCTTTTGACTCACACTTTGTTGTTGGTCCATAGCGAAGCTCGTTTTTGCACAAATTCACTCGAGCATGCGATTCGATTTCGTGAAGATGCGATCTATTCAACGCGTAGGGCCAAAGTAAAAATCTGGAAATTTGTGTTTTCATGAGAGCGAAGCTTTTGATGCGTGGCAGCAAAACAATATGAAAGGTCAAACACGACACTCTAGCGTTCGGATGCACGGCTTTACGTATTTTTTCGTGTACGTATGCAGGCGAGAATAGCGTGCATATACGTCGATGTAATATATGGAGACGAAGGCAACGAGCGTCGCGGCGCCATTCCGACTGCACCCCCATTCCCACGAGCTCGCGTCACAGAAGCCGATCAGCTGGTATTCGCCCGGCTTCTAGGGAACATAAACCTTTCGCCGAGCATCACCGAGTGGTAATACCTGGACTACGTCCAACCAGGTTATCCGCTCTGTCCTGCATTCATTCGCTAGCACTATGCGACTTCCTTTCTGCGATATGTAATCATCCGCATCCGTTATATATTTTCGCCCCGTTTCTCTGTTCTGTTTCTCCATTTTTTTCATATTTTTAAAATTTCACGATGAATCTCTCAACTGTTTTCGAAACGGTGAAAGACAACGGATTAGAGCTTTTTTTTAAATGTGCTCTCTATTTTATTCCTCAAAAGCGAGAGTTTCTCCGCAATCTAATAAGCTTAACTATCACTCGTGCGACAAGCTCTCTTGAAAGTCATTTCTGTGGAGAGCGTACGTTCGGGAGCTCACGGATTTCTTGAAGGGAATTCTCCGACTGGGTAAGCGCAGCGAAGACCAGTCTTTTTTGGATCGCTACTTTTTCTAGCCCTGCGCTATTCTCCCGATGCTGTACCCTTGAGATCCGATTGTCATGCTTGGAGAAGTCCGCGAGTCGATGATTTTCTTGATATCTCAAGAGTACATATACATAGAACTCGGTATGTAATACCGAATACGTATATAAAGAGAATGCCGAGACCCCATCGACGCCCTGAGTGCGCCCTCGTGAGACACACGGATCAGCAATTCTGCTCAACGCCACCGCGGAAGATTCGAGCGAAAGGCATGAAGCGAGAGTCGACCGTGCATTATTTGCGGTCTCGGCATTCGATGTACATGCGAAGATCGCCTCTAGAGGACTCGCTAAGATGGGACGATGGGGCAGGAACATTCCGCACATTTGATTGAAAATTTCTTGGAATCCGAGAGCCAAGAAGGTATTTGGAGTTCCTCCACATTGAATAAGGGTAAGAAAGTGAGAGAAAGCGAGAGACAATGGTACACTTCGGATTCAGTATATTACGTAAGAGCCTGCCAAAGAATTGCCGCTATTCGTTGAATAAACGATACAGTCGAGCGATCTACTTTGACATAGAAAAAAAGGATCGCATAAAATAACGTGTCGCTCGTGGCGAATGGGGATTATAGTAGCTCAGGAGCATTTCAGAACGATTCGGAGTCGCGCGAATGGTTTTAGATGATCAATAAGCGAAGCGAGTGAACATAACCCGAGAAATTTTTCATATTCGACATGTAGAAATCCCCATGTTTGCTCAGTGAGATATAAAATGATTGAAAATATCATTTTATTGTGAATATTTTCATTCCAAATTTCGGAGAACATGTTCTAAAGTAATTGGAGAAAATAAAATTGCTATATAAGAGAGCAAATAATCGGACGAGTTTTTGAATTTGTAATGAAGAATGTCAGATTTTATTGTACGTCGAGAAGCGTGTTATTGGTTATTGAAAGGTTCGCTCAATATTCACTGTATTTATATTTGTCGATTCGTCGTAGATAATCTAGCACGAGTTGGGGGGTGGAGGGGGGGGGGGGGGATATTTTGCTCGTACCGTTAAAAAAAACTGCCAATATATAACAGTCGAGCGGTATTTTCTCGTTTTTTCTCTTTTCCTCTCTCATATTACATTTTCCCGATAGCGAAAAATCTTGCTCGCTTTCTCATTCCCTTGAACGTGTGTGCTTTCCGTAAACCTACATCACATTTTGGTCCCCCTCCGCCCACCTCCAGGCTTTCATTCCCCGTCGTGACAACGGTCTTTCGCTGTTATCCGAACAACGAATATTACATGCGGAAGCGAAAGAGAGAAGGAGCAAAGAGCCCATATCGGGGCCAAAAGTTATGGCGTGAGTGCTCGGAAAAAGGGGCACTCG
This sequence comes from Venturia canescens, assembly GCF_019457755.1. Lineage (NCBI taxonomy): Eukaryota > Metazoa > Arthropoda > Insecta > Hymenoptera > Ichneumonidae > Venturia > Venturia canescens. Next base: position 8,160,908 of record NC_057424.1, on the reverse strand, counting down.
GTGTTCTCTGCTGGGACGATAAAGACTCAGTTTTTGGGGCTCTTTATAAGAAGAACAGGAAAAGAGCGTTGGCCCAAAAAAAAGAGGAAATAAAACATTCTTCTTCGAATAGATTGTTCTGAAATTTGCATGTTGCTGTCTGAGCGAATGTTTTCTTTATTATTAGAGCAACTATGAGAAAGAAAATTCTGCTAAAAAAATTGGAACAATTGTAACAAAAATAAAAGATTAAGCGAGAAAGAGCGAAAGAAGAAGAAGAAGAAGAAGAACGAAGTAGTAAACAAATTGAGTGAATCCAAAATATAGAGTAGAGAATAAAATACAATAGATCCGAGTTCATGAATAGTTGCATGGAGAATGTATATGACATAAAAAATCCGAGGATCTCGTTAAATTTCGAGCTTGAGTGCTCGAGAGTGTCGAGTGGCAGCTCTCATTCGCCTTGCCCGTTATTATTTCTTTTCCACCGCTCTTTATTGTTCGTCCTATCCATCCGTCTCTTTTGGTATCTCTCTCGGTTTCTTTGTCAACCACTTTCGTGAAGTTTCGCTGATAAAAAGTAAGAAAATTCACGATCGACGATCGTCTCGAGAACTTGCTCGGCACACAACCCAAGACTCGAGCCAGTGCCACGTTCGTTCCAGCGCAACTAATTTTTTCCCTTCTTCGTCCTTCCATCGTGAGAATACATTTATTATTACTACCTACAGGGAAGTTAAAAAACAGCAGCATTCATCTGCTACGCTCCAAATATCCCTGTTTCAACGGAACGAAACCCTACACATACAAAACTATTTACCGATGAAATACGATGCACGCTCCAAGTTTGAGCAGCGGTACCAAGCAACAGCAAGTATCGCAAATATCCGCAGGGATACGCGCGCGGGCTTCCCCGAACTTCACGCAATTTACATACGTATACATATACCCTGGGAACTATATCCACAGTGAAACTTTGTGAAATATATCGTTCCGTTGATCGTATAAATCGTTCGAGCAGTCGTTGCTTATAGGATAAAGGTTTCGTCGACCATACACGTGGGTGTAACATTCACGTACGTATTATACGCACTGGCATCGCGTGTGGGGGCTTCACGTACTTATGACAGGTTATTTTCGAGCCCTGAACTCCAAAGATGTCGATGTAGTAGCATTTCTATGAAAAGAATCGTAACCGTTGCTGCAGCTCGATCGTTTTCTGAGTATAGCGAAGCACAGACGAGCGTATACGCTCGGTCTTTCAAAAACTCACCGAACGAGAGAAAACTTTCCACTCTCTGTTCGATTTTAAGATGTTTACGCTCGGAAACATCCCCAAAAAACAGCGTGTTTGTCCGTAGAAACAACGAGAGCATGCGGCAGGTCGTTTATACACTATAAGTTATCGAGCAGAACATCGCAACTGTTAAACCGGTTAGATAAACTTAGATTAGAACACTCCGAGGCCCGTCGCATACTCAGTTTTCGAAAAACTCACTAAATAAGAAAAAACTTTTCAGTTTCTTTTCTACTGTAAGTTTCTATGCGTGGTACCATCCCTGAAAAACAACAGAGCCACTTTTGGTATAATGAAAATATCCTGCGCATGTCATTTATTTGCTGAGTCATCGAACGTAATACCGAAACCATTATGTAGGAACGTTAAAAAATGTTTTCATGTAAATAATTTTGTTTTAATATTCGAGAAATGCTTTAGGTAACGATAGAATTGGAGTAATTATTTGTGGCACGGTCATAAAAAAATTAGGAACATGTTAACGTTCGATCACCAAAGATTGCAGTTGAGGCAGACAATAATTTAAAGTTTTGTCATTGGTTGGAGTAACGAGGCTCGAATCAGTTTCGTCGTTTATCACCACTCGTGTTAAATTGTAGTCCATTCTCGTTGTGGGAGTCATCTACGTCGCTGCTTTATACAAAATGGCTTAATTACTCGTAGGTAATGCATTAACCCTTTCCCCCGCCCCTCCCGTCTCCAGCAGTTAACAAAGTCAATCGCTGCGCAAAAGTTTGCGTTCAGTTATTCTTCAGTGTTCACCGTATATCAATGCAGTTGGTACCGTACCAGTCGCGTGTTATTTCTAGCATGGTATTCGCTCCTTTACTACCCTCGGCTTTGCGATACTAACGTACGGCGAGTGTTTCGCTCGCAATACCCGTGACGCCGAAGGATCAAATGGATACAGAAAAAAGGAAAGCGAGACAGGGATTAAACGAAGAGAAGGTTGGACAGAGACGCCTCGCTAAATTGATTTTGTTTAAAAACTCCCTCCTTTTGTTGCTTACACTCACAATAGCAATGATGATTTTCTTAACGCATCCGAAAGGCATGAATATCTACTGATATTTCTCATCGATTGGAAAACCCTACACGGAGAGAATTAAATTTGAAAAATTATCGTTCAGTAAGGATAGTGCGGTGACGAGCTGCAATTCATGATACTATGATGGGGAAAAAATTGAATTTTTCTATCCATTAAATAATATTCATTGTTCGAATTAGAAACTTTTACCGGAGTATGTCTAAAAAAGAAATGTCCGGTTGAAGGTGCCGTACTTTTGAAGATTACTTCAATATTTATTTCGAAATATTAGTTGAGCGTCACGGTGAATTTTACCACGCTGCACTGTAAAAATTTCCGTTCGAATGTTTATGCCAGAACGCGGCGATTATAGTGACGTGGCCGCGGGGGATATATGTTGTCGTTATATCGACCTATTTCTCCATGGTTTTTGTATGCTTAGCCCTTCGCCGAAGTGTGTAAATCACCGATTCAGTGTGCTACGGAATTCGGAAGCGAGTGATCGATACCTACATTGGGGCAAATATATTTTAACGTGATGCACCGTAAAATTTACTATAAGTTTTGTAAATTTTAGTATACGTACCGTAAATTTCACTATCTGCAATGTTTACTAGTATAAAAGTGAAAATTCTGCAAAATATTGAAAATTTCACAGTGTGTTACTGGAATAAATATTTTTCGTTAACTTGTCCCCGCAGGCAAACACATCCGGTAAATTTTACAGTGGATTTCACGCTAAATATTACCGTTTAACTCTCTCCGTGCAATAAAGTGGGTTCTCGTGAGAAATGTGAACAAAGAATCGAGCTTCGCATCGAACAATATTGAACCGTGCCTGGTGGATAAATCACGTACGTTCCGTTTGTTAGATCGATCGATAAATTTCTGTAAAAATCGTGTATCACGATATTGAAAAGATGCGGAATTTTTGAACGCACACCTTGCACGAAATGATTGATATTTATTAATCTCAAACAAAGGTTATCGGAATGATTTGAAATGATTATTTTGCCATTGTGCATGAGTTCGCGCTTTCATCGAAAGGCAACGCAGTATGGGAGGCTATAAAAATTACACAGAGAAAAAGAGAAGACGGAAATAAAGCAGACACACGATACGACCCCTGCTGATATCGCTACATACTCCGAGCCTTTACCATTGTTCTGTTTACTTCGAATTTTCATATCTACAATCGCAATCAATTTTGATAGACCAAGTTCTGAATTTGCTTCTCAGAAATCCTCGACGTTGAGGCATGAGTCTACGATATTTAAATGTCAGGGACACATCGCGAGCGCGAGTTAGCCGCGGCGTTTTCTTGACCATGTCTGGTTCATTAATTTCTCATCCTTTCCTCGTTGATCTCCGACTGCCTTCTGAGATACGAGAGGGCTTCGCGGATTAAATGTGCAGCATGATTGCATTATTGCTTAAAATTGGGAAAATTTACAGTCGCGTATAATCACCCACAATTTTTGGCATAACGTCCCAGCGAACATCAATTTCTAGTAGAAAAAGTTCCGACGCCTATTTCCATATTCCAGTCAACGATAAAATTATTCGTTCGAAGCTAAAGAGCTATGAGACAACAGTTTAATTATCACAGTTGTGGAACACACGATTGGGGCAAACCGGTATTTCGAATGATTCCATCGATTCGGTTCTAAGTTTCGAAGCAGTTAGCGGAACGGTGTTTTCAGATTTTTAAAGTTCACGCAGGAGCGCTTTCTGGCGCGAAAGATCGTAAAGAAAAAGGAACATGCCTGCTCCACGTCCAAGTGCTTCACATTGACAACAATTTTTACCATTCTGCTACCCTCCACGTTAACCCACTAAAGTTTAACCTCCACGCTGTTTTTTCCTCTCGTTTTTTTCCTTTATTTCGCTTCCAATGTTTTTGCACCCTTCTTCGTTACGGCACCTGTATCGTGCCCAAAAACGGCCTCCACGGTCTTTCATGTTTTCCGCATCTCTCCCGTGCGTGTCGTCATGCCCCTTCGACCCTTCCGCAGAACGCCGCTCGTATGCCTACATTATATACCCACCAAAGGTTTACGGAAAGCTCATATATATACGTAGTTTTATAGCGCGCCGAGAAAATACAGCCCCCACCTCTTTCTACTTTATGTTATTAATCTCGAGAGGGTTGCAGCTCTCAAGGCAAGGAAACGTACCCGAGCCTGTACCTGTATACCTGTACAAAGTGAATAGTGGTTTTGTGCATGGAGAATTCAACGTTGAAGCGAACTTGTTCTGATTTACATCAACATTTCGCATTATTTTTTCGCTGGCAATTAAAAAATTTCATTTGAGCTGAATTGTGATGAAAAAATGTTGGCGTCATGCTCGCTGAGAAAAAAAATTTATTGATTCAATAGAAATCGATGTTATGGGGAGAGTTTTCTTCATTCAACTGATCTAAAACAATTTTGCGATGATCATATTATTCCATTGGCACCCCGTAATGCGACATTTCGTTGTTCCAACGAGTGTTTTCTCTCAGCGTGCAGTTTGGGAAGCGTACGTGCACCGTCGGAAAATAAACGTCGAAGTCGATTGATTATAATTTAAACATTTTTCTCCATTTCCCTGTTCACTAGATAGCGAGGATTTAAAATGTTGGTTGTATATAAAGGCGAAACAATAGTTTTGAGTCGAGATGCAAAAACAATGACTCGCGAACACGGAAATACTTCTCGTTGCGCTGAATATTTGTAGCTTCGAGAATAATTTGCAGTGGAATCCTAATAGCAAATGAATTCCTCGACTGGTGAGACGAGTTTTTATTCTGATACGACTGCAGGGCAATGGAATATGGAAATTCATCGAAAAGAGCGATATTTCGGTTGGTACGACACGAAAGACCCCGTGTAAACATAGCTGATGTGGTGTACCCAGTGAAATTTCGACTCAAGAACTTTCATGCAGCAGCACCATCGTATTAGGAGCTGAAGAGAACAGCATGAGGCTTGTACAAATATGTCTACATTAATGTGTATACACATGTGCAAATAAATATTTGTTGATGAGAATCGCAGCTCACGAATATGACGAGTTTCACGAGAATATTTCGGGGGAATAAATGAAAAAAAAAAAAAATAAAGAGTAAAAAATAGGAGCGAATGAAATTGAAATGAATTTAAAAACGAAGTTAATAAGAACAGCAGGTCAGTGAATACGTCAGGAGGACAAGACGAAATCTCATTAGTCGAAATGTATGAGAATCCGAGCTTGACGACCATCGCCATTCTCAGCTCTTCCGTTTTCGGCATCGTTATACGATCTCTGACCGCTAAGCCTGCTCGGGAAGCATCCGAATTGCATGAGACTTTTTTATATCATTGCAAAATTCGTTAAAGCCAGGAAGAGCGGGACAGAGGAAGAGGAAAAAGTGAGAGAAACTCAAATGATTTATAGTCCGGAGAGAGCCTCACCCTTTCGTCTCACAGTTTTCTCTTTCTCCATCTCCGCGCATTCGCTTGCACTGTAGTCATACGTTTTTAGCCATTTCGCTCGGTGAGAATGACAGGACGGTTAATTAAGTTTCACCGTTGTATTATATTGGCTGATGGCGTTCGTCTCTGCGACGGAAAGCCTTGCACCGGAGCTCCGGCTAGAGCGGGTCAAACTCTTTTTCGTCGTCTCACATAGAGACTATAATTAGAAACAATGGCGGGCTATGCAAAACCTCCCCTCGGATGAAAGTGAAATGCTGCGAAGTTATGCGCCGGTGTAATGTTCCGTTTATTGAGGCTCGTCATTCTAGCTATTCTTAACAAAGTTTCATTCCGTTCCCACCCGCTCGATACTGTTTAATGAACTTGATTTATACGACCTTTTCGCGCCATGAAGAGTATTGCTTCGATTCTTACCTGCAACAGAAAAGAAATAAATATTAAATGACACGTTGATGAGTGGCTGGCGGGAATTTTTTTGTTTTTTATTCAAATATACTTTTTCGAGTATTTCAAGTTTTATTTCTCGGTACATATCGTCATGATCGAAGTGTCAGAAGATTATATTGAAAAGTTCCATTCTAGGCACGAAATCGTCGGGGATGACGCGTTGCGAAGTCGAGAAGCTGCGAGGGAAAGAGATCGTTATAGCGTGGAGGGTTTGCATGGTTATAGCAGCAAGGTATACAGCCAATTGACAAATTTTCATGTAACGCGAGCACAACTAACCGCGCAATGGCTTGATAATAAATTAGTAACGCGAGAAGAGGCTGGTAAAGGGGCATGAAGTAACACATACACGGACAGGGAACTGTATATACGTAGAAGCAGGTATCTCTGTCCTCTGCAGTAAAAGGAACCTCCGATAGTCCAGAGACCATCCTTCCCCGTCCAGCCACTAGAGACATTTTGAAATCAGAGCTCTGCCCGTTTTCCCAGGTCTCCGTCTTTCTTCTCCTTTTCCCTCCCAAGTAGATACGATTACAATTCATGCTTTTTTTTCAGCTAAGACGAGATTGCTCCGTATGTTTTCACCGCGGTCTTGAGGAACACCTGAGAGACTTGGCACACGAAATAGGGGAGCCCGTATGATCTTCGGCTTGTAAAAGCTGCTAGTCCTGACATGTGCATGCGTATGAGCTTAGGTGCGGGTGTACCTGTAGATTATACACCCAGTCACCTCGTTATGCTAATTATTTTAATTCCCCATCGCTCGCATCGACCTACATTGAGCGTCGACTCTCGTCTCTTCCCCTTTTATTTTCATCTTTTTTCCTTCTTCTCCCGTTCAACCTGCGTACTTTATATAATGCACACACACATATATATAATATTGCGTGACCATGGGACCGACTACGTGGGAAGAACGGGCCCGTCTCTCCTCCCCCGGGGCTATAATGAAGTTTCGCTAAAACTTGCAGCGCACCGAGATTTATTCTTGCGGTGAATTTCTTCGAGTTTTGTTTTTATTCTACTCCTCACGATATAATTCCTCTAATAAAGTATTGAGTTTGTTTTTTTTTTTATGAAAAAATGGAAATGTCGTATGAAGGAGATGGAGAGTCGAATCAATTCACTCGATAACGTGAAAACTTTTCATTTTTTTAGAGCGTTACTTAAATTACGTAGATGATGCAAATCAATTTCAACAGGAACGAATCAGGAGAAAAGATTGCTCCGTCGGGAGTATGAAGTTAGGTTGGAATAGGTCGGAAAATCGACTTTAACTTCATTTTGGATCGAATTCGTGGACAATTTAATATCAGAGCAGGGATAAAAGTCGATCTATTGATTGAGTCTTTCCGGCGATGCGAGTTCCATGGGATGGCAGAATCGGGAAAAGCAAACGGATGAATGGTTTTGCTCCAGCGGTCTTAATTTTAGACGATCCTTCCGAAATGATGAGCCACAGTCCGCGGTTTGCGCACACGGTCAATAGGCGAAACTTTTATTCTCTGGGATTCGTCGTGTTTTAATTCTACAATTAAAACACGACGAGCGCGACTGTAATAACATTTTCCACGCGCGTTCCTTTGTATTTACGGTGCTGTTTTCTATGTTGCCACATGTATGCCAAACAAAGTATGCAATATACAGTGGCATACGTTGCGACGTTCGGGCAAGTGCGGAGTACCGGAGGCGAGGCTGTGTTTGTGTGCATGTGTGTGTGAGGGAGCGAGAGCAGACGCCGCGTGAACGAATTATTTTGGGCGTACCGCGAGAGCTTCGCGGTGGAAGCCCGGAAGGCAATTTTCCCAGTTAGCTAGAACCGCTGTTATTACCGAAATACGTTTTCTACATACATCTCAAATAAATATACGTGATTATAGATATATACATATCGGTATTTATACATAGAAAACGTAAAGTGAAGGAAACCCGGTGGAAGAAGCTGCGTATGCCCCTTCGCCGGTCCACCAAAGTTTCCAACTAATTTCCACGCGGTTCGCCATCCCGGAGCTGCAGTAGTCTCACGCCCTCTTTCTCTTTTCGTTTCTCCGGCGTAGCCTTTCCTTGGCCGACTAAAAGGAGCCGGGGAAATCCGTCAGCCGTGTCCTTCTATGCTGGTGCATTATCCACGTTTGAAAAGAAAGGCAAAGCGCGCTCGCACAGTGATTTTGCACGGACGGTACAAGAGATCGCACGTCGCTACCGGGAGCTGGCCGACTACATTTTTCGTGTTCTTCATAAACTTTTTCCATTTTATGCAAGAGCACATTCCAGAGGAAGGGACCGAAAGAGGGAGAAAGAGAAAACACGGAGATGGGAAGAAACGCGGAGAGCTTTCCCTCGTCATTATTTTCCTTCGTTTTTTCGATAGACCGGGCATTTGAAAATATAGTGCAATGAAGCGAACACGCTTGAAACCCACGGATAAACATACGACTGCCTGCATAAAGAGAAATATATTTGAACAGGGGAGTGAACTGCGAGTTGAAAGATCGCAGAATATCCTACCGCGCGAGCTTCCGTTTAATTAAATTCTGATTCGCCGCGAAGTTCTGCCGGTTACGAGTCAGACATAGTCTGGTATGAAGCAAAGAAAGAGCAGGAGACATGTAGAGAGAAAGGAGCTTGTTAGAGAGAACGTAAGATTCGAACCTTTCCGAGACAGCGGGTGCACGCCGGGTGCGGTTAATGTTTCTTCAAACGAGAACGGAGGGATGTCCTACCGATATATCTCTATGTATACACATAAATTTCGAAGAGGAAAAAGTTCGTTTGTCTGTTCACCTACCCGGGTTTTTTTTTGACTACTCATTACACGAGTACTCTGCTGACTCCCTACAGAACGTGTGTGTCGCCAAATATTTTACTCGAACTGAAATTTCGTTGAACCTTTCGATAGTTATTTGAATATGCTCAACGAAGCATTTTGTCCACGCAACCAAGTATGTTCTTTCATCAAAATTGCGTTTGCGATGATAGGAAAACACTGAATTTTTCATCATGATTTGGTAGAAAACGAGTTATGTTGGCCCAGAATCAGAACGCATTAAAAAAAGGAGGAAAATACATGAATCCAGCGTAACATGGGAGGATACTAATAGAAATCAGGCGAAAACGCGAGGATACAGATAATTCACACGTTCACGAGCAATTTCCATATTCCCCCGCGTCTATGCACGAATATATGGATATTTTTTAATGGACGGAGCCCATGGATGTGGGCACAAAGAATAATCTGGTATCTTGAAATTCCGTACAAATAAACTCTCACGATAGTTTCATTCGAGTTAACTTGAAAACGAAAATTTTGTATTTCTAATGCAGAAGGTATTTGGATGTGGAATGGAATAGATGCTCAAACCGGAGATATGCAAATATGGGGTGCGTCGACGGATCCGTATTATTCCAAGAGGTATCGTTGGTAAACGAGTAAATAAGATAACCGATAATAACGTCGAAGGAGCTTTCTATTCCTTCACCCCCGAGAAAAACCGACGGAGAAAAAGAGATATTGAACCCGTTTATGAGAAAGCGCACGACAAAATCAGGTGAGAGATAAACGTGAAAAGAAGAAGGAGGGGGGGGGGGGGAGGAGGAGCAGGAGAAGGAGAAAGAGTTTAATATGACGCTATCAAGAGTCTAGCAAAGAGGGTTTGAGAGAGAAAGAGAGAGAGAGACTAAAGATAAATTGAGAAGCGCACAGAAGAGAAACGGCGGTGAGGGAATAGGGTATAGGGGCTTAGTGTGGCAAAGGAGCAAAAGAGAGCGAGAGAGAGAGAGAGAGAGAGAGTCTTTCGCAAGGAGAGCAAGGTGGAGTGCGGGGGGTTGGAGAGTAAGGGAGGTAAAGCAAACAGTTCACGAGGACGAAGTGGAGAACCTGTACTCGAGAATGAATGGGCCGTCGGCTGACTATAGCACCGTAAGGGTAAACTCCTGAGGAAGGGCTCTAGGGCAAAGCGCGTGTATTTCCTCGTAATATATGACATTATACATCGCATGTTCGAGTGTGAGTGCGCTTGTGTGCTCGGTGGTACATACAATGATGACAGAAGCGTCAAGGAAGCTAGCTATCATGGTTTCAAGGGTATATTAAGGCAATAATCGTATAACAAAAGAGGTGTGGGTCATTCGCAGACGGCCCTTTCTGTGATGGCCCTTTCGGGAGAAATGGAAACATATAACGGGCTCGTTTGAGACGAAAGCTACGGTCAACTTAGTATCTGCGGTTGCTATCGCATCGGAATTTAAAGTTCGGTTTTTCATCGCGTATCCATAGTGGTGTATCTATTTGCGAATTCAGACACGGCTAATTAGCAGGGTCCAAATACTCCGGAGCCAATGTTTGTGTATAGCTAACGTCGAAGACGAAAATGTATTTGCATAGATCAGAATAACGATTCGGAGGTATGAGAACCCGGACAGCAGAACCGAGATAACGAGAATTATGGTCTCGATAAACCGAGATGCCGTTAATTCGGTGCAATGGTTAGTTATAACGAAGTCCTTCCTCAAAAGCCCTACGGAGCAGAACGAGCGTAGCTTTATTTTGTTATTTCTTATGAATTTGGCGTATTTATTTTTGGTAAATGAATGTCGTGGCAACCGGCCAAAGTACACGACGAGTGAAAAAGTGAAAAAGGACCGCGTGAGAAAGATTTTTGCGGAGCATGAGGACCCGACGAGATGAAATGGTGTATCCACGTTCATCTTTTCTTTTTCCTCCCTTCTCCAGCTCCTCTCTCTCTCTCTCTCTCTCTCTTCTTCTCTTTTTCGTCGTTTTTGTCTCCGCTACTCCTCTTTTTTGGAGGACAAAAAAAAGATAATTTAGGAAAAGAGCCCAGCTTCAGATTTTACTGATGAAGCCAGCGAAGTCTGTGGACAACGGTGATGCTAGAGGGTGGAGCAGAGAGCAGTGCTACCCTTCGAATATATCCCTCGACGAAAGATTTTCGAGCCAAAAGCCTCGCGGTGCTACGTGAACCCGTTCTCCTTGTGCGCGCACACACACACGCACCCACACGTAACTTTCTAAATATATAGACTCATTTTCACTCCGGTTCTCTACACATACAAGTAACAGCAATGGCAGTGGGCTCCTCCGGTTCTGCTGTTGCTGATGCTTCCGCTCTAACCATGTGGTTGCATGCACTTTTTTCCCTCCTTTTAGTTTTCTTTTCCGAGGGCGCAAATACTGCTTAGCGACGGAAGCGGCGGAACGAGAAGTTTGCTGTATGCTGTATGGCGTGTGGCGTCCATATATAGGGTGTCTCCGACCAGGGTCCGAAACGCCACACACCAAAAATTAGAGTCGTATCAAGAGGTGGAAAATCTACCGCTGTTTTTTCGTTAAGACTCGCTTAAGTTCGACATAAATTGAGATTGGCATACAACTGATTCACATGCATCTCCGGGACTCGATGGACCACCCTGTATTCACCTTCTCCATGAGAGAAGGCAAGCAAATCGGAAAAAAGGAATGAAGGTCCTGCAGTAGAAGCACTTAAATGTGCGCCGCGACGATTCTTATCGTCGAACTGGACCTCTCTAATGTAATGAACTCTCGCGCGGTCTCACGCTCGACCTCACATTGCTTTTCGTTCCTGCAATCAAATAAACACACACAACAGCATACGGAAGAAATCCCCGCCATCCCTGTCCTTTGCTCTCCCTTCGAGAAAACAAACTCGAAGATCCTGAAAACTAATTTCGCACTTAGCCACATATTCGCGCCGTCATTCGGATCGTATCGATTGCTCACATATCTGAGAAAGAAAATGAGGTAGAAATACGAGAATATATAGTCGTTATAGAGGCGGCGATAATCCACTCGAGGATCTTGGGCATGATTTTTTATTTTTTCGTCTTTTTCGCGTGTTTCACTTTTTGTGTAGGTACAAAATATTATTTTATCTTTTTACAGGGCATGGAACAAATTGATTATCGCTGATATCCTTGAGTCAGAGAATCGTTGTAGGACGAACGTCAGCAGTGGATTCTCATATCGAAGATGCGTTAACTCATCAATGACTCTTTAAAACTTTTTATTTCATCCATGAATGTATGGAATTAATCTTACAACGAGACTTTTTGAGGGTAACAATTTCTTAGTAATCGACTACAACCATTAAAAAAATTGCAAAATAAAGTTTCATTCTAGAAAAACGGCCAAATTGAAGAAGGTATTTTAAAAACTGGTTTTTTTTTTTTTTACGTTTTTGTGGGTACAAATTTGCACCAGTGTGGTGTCTACGGGTTAACTCGGCGAATTCATTTTAGTTAGTACAGAAAGAATTGTCGAATAATTGAGAAGATGCGAGCTGATGAAAAATATTGATCTAAAACTGTCTCAAAATTGCATGGAGCAGCTTCGAAAAAACACAATGTGAGGGCTCCCGTGCCTCATTTGAATATGCAGTGAAAATACCGCAGCATACGAGACAATTTCAACGGAATCCGATTTCTACGGTTGAACTATATTTTAACATTTATTTTCCAGATATATATGCGATGAAATTGAATAACCATAGTGTACATTTGCGGTGCTCAACGTTCAGTTGCATGACTGGAGTAGTTCATTAATGTGAGTATTATAATAAAACGAATGCAAAAGCAGGTAGGAACGTTCCAAGAGGCAATACTCACGCTCGATCCATATCTATAACGAGGGAAGCTTGCAACTTTTGCGGTATGCCGATGAACAATTGCACGTTATTCCAGTAGTTTGTTCGAAAATAAATATTATGCATCAATTTTTCACATCGATCCAGAGACATGCACACGCAAGCATTGACTTCCATTTTCACCTGGACACGATGGCTCGAATCGAACGTCTTTCGCCTATTTGCGATCATTCGCTTGTATACGTGCTCGCTGTTTCTATTTTATGATGGACGCGCGTAAAGGCACGCATATTTATGGACAAATGACGAGAGAAGGATGTGAGATAGATGAGTGTCTCGATCCGTCCCCAGGGCATAGTCACATTTTGTGAATGCGGAGAGCAAAAAAGAGGAAAGAGTGAGAATGAGATCGAAAGGCAGGCAGGCAGAGAGAGAGAGAGAGAGAGAGAGAGAGAGAGAGAGAGAGAGAGAGAGAGAGAGAGAGAGAGAGAGAGAGAGAGAGAGAGAGAGAGAGAGAGAGAGAGAGAGAGAGAGAGATGGTGACAGCCAATTCTCGCTGGTGGATCCACTGCAGTCGACGTAAATGTTTATCTAGTCGAATGGAAATGTGTGCATATGTTCCCGCGGGGCCGAAAGTTCAGTCCACTCTCTGTTAGCTCATGTAGATATGAGTGAGATGGATAGGGTTGGAGAGAATATGCTCGATTGGTCGATGCTCGATTTAAGCGATAATCGGTTTCATGGCTCACGTGTGCGTATCAGAGCGTATGACGTGTACGAGAGTACCAGTGCAACGTGCACCCACACAATGCTCGAATCCAATTTTCATTTTTTCCCCATCTCTCCGCGGGCAGCAACGAAAAATAGCGACTGCTCGCGTTTTGTGTTGTCGCTGTTTTTTTTTTTTCTTTTTAAATTTAATTCATAGATCGAGGAAGGGAGATACAACGGGCAGGGGGCTGCGACGGAGGGGTTTGAGTGGTTTGCAGTGCTCTGCAACTCCTCTCCGTGGAAAGAGTGCAAGAGGTAGAGGCCGAGAGAGAGAGAGGGAGAGGGGAAAAGGGTGCCTGCGAATTTCACAGATGGCATGCTGTTATACTGCTGGTCGCAGAGTGGGCCTCGATTCTATATAAACATATACTCATAATGCAGCTCGCGCATATGTTGATACGGTAGAGAAGTTACGTTCATCTGCCTGTAAATTCCGGCTAATTCACGAGTCGACAGTACAAACTACGATTTCGTTTCACCTCCGCACACTCGCTCCTCCTTTCCCTGGCTAGACCACCGCACCTACCACCTACCAACTACCAGCCTGCCACACGAGCTGCTTGCTACGCGTGAAAATGAAAAATTGCGCAGCTGCGTTCTCCATTTACCGCGAATGTGTTCCTGCATTATTTACATTTCCGGACGACACCGACCGGAATCGAGTATCAGAACGAGCGTTGAATCTGTGTGTAAAATCCAAAAAAATGTAGGCCGAATACACTTTTTTGCTCATTTCTAACAAAAGTTTATCGTTTAAATTCAAACCGTTAAAAATGTTCTCAAATAAATATGATGAAAATGTTGCAGCTCTCCTCGTTCAAAATGAAAACTCGTGCCTCTCGGCAGACGAATTGGCCATTTGTATTTCGTCGCTAAATGAGAATATAGAAATAGAAAAATCAAATGCGTTTCTACATCATCGAATATTCGTTGTTTACCAGCAGGCGCGAATTGTAATTCGAATTTCGATCAACATAGTCATTATTGGGAACGTGCGTCATCGGAGTAGTTTCGTTCGACAAACAGTAACAAATTTACGTCTCGTTCCATCAGTAAAATACTAGAGTTTGAGGGCAAAGCCTCCAGAACTAATAATACAAAGACCAAAATGTGATTGGTTCGTTCAGTGATTCGCAGAGGTTTTTTCGGTGACGAGGGTCTTGCCCCAATAGGTTATTTCCGGTGGTACCGGGAAAGGTATGGTCGAACGCGGTTTACCCAGGCGCCTGAGCACGGACGTGTATATTCCACTTTACCGCAGGGAAAAATCTTGGACGTCGAAACGTGGCTGACGTTACTGCAAAGAGATTTCCCCCGTGGCGTACGGGACGCACACAGACATCACATACATTGTGCAAGAAAGATCGGTTCCGATGCCGGCCGCGCGCGGTTCTTCGGATTGCGTTATAAATCGTCAATGCGGTACTTATAATGTACCACGTACGGTATAATTTAACTGCATACATTTTTTACGACTCTGTACCTATGCCCGCCAGTGACTCTATATACGTATAATCGAGGGCTCGTATACTTTGTAAGGTACGAAAGGGGGGAGCATCACCAGGGTGTGGTTTAGCCGGTGGGAATAGCTCTGAACGAAGCTTCGCCAGAACAAATATTTAAGAACTTTATATATATTTTCTTTGTTAAGGAAAATCGTGATGAAATAAATTCATTTGAGGTTTGGGCGACAACGTAATTACATTTTGAAAGGTTGCTTTCATTGGTTATTCGTTTTTCGACATTTTTTCAAATCTCTTGAAACGGTTGATATATTATCAAATTGCGCTTAAACAGGGCGTTCATTAGAACAAATATTATCAATAAATGGTTCTGTGTTGAAAGAAAAAAACAGGAAATAAGCGATAAATCTACGATTTAAAACGGATCGTGGCCAGAGCAAAGTTTGGATGAACGACTAAAAAACCTGCTGCGAGAGCATCGGAGACGCTCAAAATAAACTTCATTTATTATTGGTATAGGATATTATTAAATCCGGTTAGTTGTCGTTTGCTCACTGAAACTAAGTTTAAACCCCTTCCTCTCACGCATTCCGATATAAAGAAAGATAAAAGTGAGTCTGGGTAGGTGGAGTTGAGCGTTGAGATACAGCGAGAAGTGTGAGGGGGTCGCACTCGAGAAACAGGGACAGGAAAAAAGCGAACTCTCGGTGGATCCTCGAGGTCGGATGGAGAAAAAAGAAGGATGAAAGAGAGAGAGAGAGGGAAAGAGTCGGTGAATTTATTAACTTTGAAAGCTGCCCCACGGTACCACGACGCTTGCGAAGGTCCGCTTTCTCTCTCACTCTTCACCCGATGCTTTCATGTGATAGAGATAGCGAAAAGATAGAATTCAAGCCAAACCTCGATTTCGTCCTTCAGCCAAGAGCAGTTTTCCTCTCTCCCGCCTCTCTTGAGCGACTTGTAATTTCATATTCTAGATGTATATTCTTTGAAGTTTTTGTGCCTCATCGACTGCCTCTTCCTCTATATTTTTTAATAGTCCTTAGAATTTTCCAGACGAAAACATTTTTGTAGCAGTAAAAAAAGAAATACATAGCCTCTTGATGGAGAAAATTGAATTATATTTCGTCGGCCTGAATAATTTTGCGACAAAGATAACAACGTCACTCAGCTTTGAAATGGAGATATATGTCAAGTTCGTTAATACCATTAGTCACTTAGCATTTAATGTTTTCGTAAACCGAATCCACTTTCAATTCATCCTTGAAAAAAGCTTCATCGTGTTATGTAATTTCATCCCTTAGCTTCCAAATCATACTCAAATATATTCGAAGTTTCATGCTGATTGTGAGTCAGTTTTTTTAACCTAACAACCAATGGCTGTTCCAGTTTCGTTTACATGTATATGAAAAGCTCGATGCACAGAGTGTATTTCTTCTGACATCCGAACGTATAGATTTGAAGAGACCCTGCTCCGGATCTCCGCAACTTCTTCGTCGACAAGGGCGGCTTTAGGCGAAGTATGGATGAGTAGCACCAGCAGAAGAGTTCCCATTATCGAAGCTTCAACTGTCGGCAGACAGCGAAGGTCGAAAGCATGGAATTTTCACCCCTGCCTCGCGAAAAGGGATAGTGAGGATCTGTGTGGGTGAGGGCGAAAGATATCGCCGCTCGTCTGTCGCATACGCGACGCAGAGAATCGTGTAACCGTGAAGTGATCGACTAGGATTGTTGCGATCAGCTCAAGACAGCTATCAGCAACTTCAGTTCTCGCGTATAGGTATAAAACGATTTCCCCTCCGGGCTGGGTATATGAAGAAAAACCTTTGAATATAAATGTGTATCTAAAGTATTGCTGAGTCACGATCGCACAATCGCTATTTATCAACAGGACACCATAATTTATTCGGAGAATTTGTATATTTGTTATTCCTGAAATTGTACGGTGTCGCCGCGAAAGGTACGACGCTGAAGTTTCCAACGTTGGAGTCCAACGAAATGAACGAAAAAAACGTTTGTAATTCACCAATTTTTTATTTCACGAATCGTTGGTGCAGCTTGAAAAACTACGAATCGCAAATTTGGCAGGGAACAAAATAGGAGAATTACTGGAATTATTGGAGAGTTTTTTTCGGTCATTTCGTTGGACTCCAACGTTGGAAACTTCAGCGTCATCGAAAGGTGACTTTTTCTGGAGAGAAAAAGTGATGCTGGAATTCGTTAAAAAAAATTTTCTCGGTGAGGCATTCGCTGAGGGTTCGTAACGAAAGTATTTTTCTGGAAGATTACCGCTGTGTGATATCCTTCGAGCTCTGTGGAGAACCGGCCATTCGCCATAGTCATGCAGCTTCTACAGCCGCAGTCGATGTTTAGGGCCAGGGTCGCTCGTCAAAGCGGAACTATTCCGTACACACGATTTATCTTCGAGATGAATCCCCGAGTAACATAACCTTATTCCGATCGTATTTGAAGGAAATGTCCAGCGGATGTATGTGAAGAGAATTCTCGTGGCTAAACGCGGCGAGGAAATCGCAGTGGAGAAAAAAAAAGAGGAACAAAGGTGATGCGCCGGGGCACAGAGATAGTCCCTCATCGCCGATGGAAAGGGTGCCTCGTAGACCATACAGCTTTACGAGAATAGGAGTAAATGCTCCATGAATGAAGGATGAGGACTTGAGGACCGTACGACAGCCCTTCTTCAGGAGTGCTCGAGGCTACCCTTTCCCTGTTGCCGGAACGTTATGCCAAAATAATGCTCCACATAAACGTTGTCCTTCGACCAAAAGGTCTTCGAGACGAACGTTTATCCGTTCTTGTGTGTC
Organism: Venturia canescens; assembly: GCF_019457755.1. Classification (NCBI taxonomy): domain Eukaryota; kingdom Metazoa; phylum Arthropoda; class Insecta; order Hymenoptera; family Ichneumonidae; genus Venturia; species Venturia canescens. Next base: position 8,143,021 of record NC_057424.1, on the reverse strand, counting down.
CCTATGACTAACAGCCTCCGTTAAGATCGCACGTTGTTTCGAATTTCGGATCTGTGAATTCGTAGAAATGTTTTACTCCCGCAATGCATTGAAACATGAAAGTGACTTTAAAGACCTCATCGATCTCAGACACGATATGATGACTTGCCACAACATTTCTCCAAACGAAATCGTTTATCCGTGTACTCCCATTAAATATTCTATTCATATTCCGTCATGCCTGTGGCAGAAGCGGTGACAGGCGAGGGTAGACTCTAAAAGCTCACCTATTCGAGTATGCTTTTGGATCCGTGTCGTTGGCCAGTCTATTTAGTGCGGTCCTGATTTTCTTCTGAGACAACGAATCTCTAACTTTCGACTAAACTTATACTTCTTCGGCGTTGAAGAATATGTTGTTTGCATAAGTTCAAAATAGTTTGAATTGAGCAAAAACAAACATGGTTTTCATACTCTGAAAGTGCAGATCGTTTCGACGGACTCGTCGGTTTTGTCTTTCCGTCGCTTGCGTGCTCGAATTCTTTGACACATCGCGAGAAAAAGAGTGCAATAAAAAAGTTGAGTCTTATTGCTCGCCACGAATATTTTTTCAAGCATATATATTTTCGAGGCATACGCAGATGCACATAAAGTGGAGGAGAGAATGATTCCCTCGATTCGGTTTTCTCGTCGGTGCTCGAAATCGCGATTCCGCTGACGCGCCACATATGCGCTCTCTGATGGTACTTCTATGCTCGCTCAGACAGCACATATCGCTCGCACGTTTGGGAATTTCATGGAATAGAAGCGAGATATCGCATATATGGGTGTATGCGGGTATAGGTATACAGCGCTTTATCGGATAGTACGCAGCCATGAAAGATTCATGGCACGTTACACTTGCCTTGCAGGGCAGAAGCTGGCAGGAGCGCGTCAGGAAGTGCCACACGCCATGCCAAAGCGCGTATAGATGGATAAATGTGAGGGTAAACTCTTATGAGCCGTTCAATGTTCTCTTCGAATCTTTTTCCTTCTTCCTTGATCGAGCTATTGTCCAAAACAAAGTTCCTCCCAGTTGAAAATATTTTATTCCAAGATATTTGAGGGAGCAAGCGATTCCAGATCTTTGAACATTCTTTGCGAATAATTAATCAAAGTTGGCTCCAGAAGGATTTCATAACCCGAGGTATTTTATTTCGTTGGCGATGGTTGTAAATACCGGCTGGAGATTGCATGCCACGATCCGCTTTGCTCATTTTACAATGGGGGTAAAAGTTTGTGCAACATAAACATTTTATTTCTTTTTATTGGTTCGGGATTCTTGGCTGATGAGCCGTTCGACCAAACTAAAAGGATGGTATTATGAGGCTGGGATGAAAAGGGTAAAAAAGCGGATACAGCTTACTTGAGAATCGAGGAAAAATCAGGGCTCCATCGCGATCGAGCGAGAAGTACCTTCGGTAAGCAAGAAGGGAAAAAGAGACGGTAAAAAGAAAGCTTTGCGAAGCCCCAAGGGTTGTTTTTCACGTGCCGATTCCGCTGGACGTAGGCCCGTGCTCGTTCACCATTGGCAAAATACATAAAACTTGTACGTGTGTATACGAATCGATCGACGCGAATACTAAAAACACATAGAAGCAGAAGAAGAAATGCGCGCACAATACATTTAAGGAGTTACGTGCGAGGGATCGCGAGCATGGTGCTGGGATCTTCGTCGAGTATCAGCCGCAAAGTTTGAAGATTCTGCCACTGTTGTGCGCGGGGCCATGTGTATGTGTCTGCGAATGTTTGCCCACCTATACATGTGATCTTGTACAAATTAGGGCGTAATCACGGAGAACTCGGAACGTGCCTGGACAGCCCTCTCGAAGTTAACCTCTCTCCACCCCACTTCTGCTGCCGCACTTCGTTTGGCCTGCCTCTTATATTTCCACTAGTTGTATTAGTATTAACGAGCTCGTAATGGTTTTCGAGAGAGACCTGTCGCGCTGTTCATACGAAGAGGAGATCTTGCTTTCAACGATCATTCCAAATGAGTTGAAATTATTTTGCCAAGAGTGCTTCCTTGTCTAGCCTTCGAGTGGTGCGAGTGCGACAATAATTATAAGATCTCAGAGTGGATGGCCACGTACGATTCAAATACGGAGACGCGAAGAGGAGTCGTAGTTAAAAAATTCCTCGGTTATACGACGGAATCGAGAGGATAAAAATATCGAGTCGAAAGTCACAGGGAACTCGATCGTGCAACAAAAAGAAGGAGTCTAAAGAGAACTGCCAAAAGAGGTTGAGCGGCACAAGTATCCCTGTAGGAACGAGAAGTGAGCGCTCTAGAGGTCTGGCTATAATGCACGTGAATCCGCCGAGAAACGCGAATATGCATTTTTACTCTGCCGTTTCTATCTATATGTATACACTTATCATAACCTCTCTCATCTTTTCGGTTCATAAATTTCTTTTGACCTCCTCGCATCGAAGCGAAAAATACCATTTTTATTCACATGAAGGAGCTGGATAAGAGGGTAATTAATTACCCCTCTCATTAAACCATTTCGTTATTGCTACCTCTCATTTTTCGCGTAGTCCAACTGGAATCGAAGACAACGGTTCCAAGGAATTGTCATCTTCAGTTCGGATTTTTGGAATCATATTTGCGTACTCGAAGAATGTTTGCTGAACTGTTATTGGTTATTTATTATAACGTTCGAAGAGGAAATTTGCTTGGAGTGTCTTGAACTTCGATTCAAGACTCCTCCGTTCAACGATGTCAAACGAAAGCAGGTATTTTTTGTTTTTAATATTATTCTATTTCGTTTGGGAATTAGCGACATGAAAAGTCTGACAAACCTTGTAGTTTGAATTATCTGAATATGAGACTAGACAAAGTTAAAATAAAAAAGTGCTCGAAACCACAAAAGCATTCGTCGTTGGATTCGGTACCTGCGGGAAGCAGATAGTGCCGAAAGAGAAAATAACGTAGCGGATTTGTGGGAAGAAGGGAAAAGACGGGGACAGAGGAGGGAGAGAGAGAACGAGTCGAAGAGATATAGGCACAGGGACGTATATGTCAGAGGATGAGGCCTCTGGAGGATGGAAAAGAGGCAAAAGTCGAGAGGGATAGACGAAAAAGATTTGGCGTTAAAAAACGCGAACGAAGCAGAGGAGAGGTTATCCCTTTTGCTTGTTCGCCAGAAAAGCGTATCCGACGAGTCTGAAATCTCAAGTAGCTAGCCACGGCGCTTTCTTTATGCTTCGTCTTACTATTTTTTTCTTCCTCTCTACATCTTTCTCTGATTTTGAGACGAGCGAAGTCACGGCCATCAGCCAGCAGAACCTTTCCAGTGTGAACGCGCAGTGCTGATACCTCGAGGGGCTGACGTGGGAGAGTGAGAAAGTAAAACAAGGATATTTCGACGATCACGCGCAGAATTTTCTTCCTCGTCGCGAATCAGAAGTTGCACACTCGTACACAAATCGCTGTCGTGGTTTTTAGTGATGCGGACGAGTCAAGAATCTTCTCGTCAGGTTTTGATATGGATGAAAAAATGTCTTGGCTCGGGTAACGTCATTCCTTGCGTCAATTCTCAATTTTTTTTCGGTGCAGCTCGTGGAAATAATGAGAAATGTCTTAGTAAGCTTTTATTTTGCGACTATCATGCTTGTTGCCTGTTGTTTTTCAAATTCCTTAGAAATGAAAAAATTCTTTTCCGTTAGGTTTAAAGTTAAAACGTTTAAATTTGAATAATTTTCGTACGAAATTCATTACTAAAGATCTCTATAAGTTCAGCCCTGATTTGGTGTTTTATACGTGCATTAAAAAAATGGAGTGAAGCGATAAAACCTGCGTAAAGACCGAACAACTTGGCGGAGATAAGATTCTCACACATTATTCGGAGGACGCGGATTGCTATGCAAGTCATAAGTAAGGTAATTAAGAATGGGAAAATCCATTTAAAAACTTTTATCCGATTCGATCTTCGAGAGATGTTCTCTCTGCATGCCAAAAACGTTTTCAGTTTGGCTGGTATATATTGAGAGCAATATAACTCGAGGTGACCGTGCTGGCGGAACGGCACTTTTCGTGCCTCTATTTCGCAAATGGGTCGTAAGAAGATCGAGGAAAAGATTGAAAGAAGTACGAGGAGAATTTCATTTCGTCCGCAACTAAAATAATAAATTCCGCAAGAGTAAAGCTTGAATTTCCAAACTGTTCTACGGAACAAGTATGGAGATATATATTTTCCATTCTCACGATCAATCCGAATCTCGGGACTTGCCTTACTTGGTTTATGGACGATGCGCCATGTATGCATATGTATATAAAGCCAAAAAGAAAAACATTCTTCACGAGTAAATCCTCTCCTTTGGTCACACACCGATATTTTCGGTCATGAGAAAATTTCTCTTGCACCTCGAGAGCACAGCTTTGATAATGAAATAAACGGGAGCCAATGCACGCTCTCTCAATAAGCAGCCTACTCCACTTATTATCTCCATACATAAATCCACCGGCAACATATATCAAGAAAGACAGTGTAACTGTTCGGATAACAGCGACTTCGTGCACATGACTATACCGATATACATAAATATACACGGCTATATTCACATGCCGTCAGGGGAGGACGATACGCAACACTGCACGTCTTTCCAGCGAAAGCTTCTTCTTCCACTCCCCCCCTTTTTCGGTCCCTTTCCCTGTCTTGCCCTCTTCTCGTAATACACTATATCTGCGGCATGTAAGACATGAAAAATGCATCTGACGGCCCTCGGAGCCACTTTGCCGTTCAAGAATCCTGCTCTTCGGTCCTCCTCGCGAACGCTACAACTTAAATCACCAACGAACGCCAACCTGCCACCACTTTTCAGATCGAAAGTTATACCTGCCTGGCCACTAAAGTTACCACACACTTGTGTAGGATTCGCTTTGCCAGAACATCTCATTTTTCCTTGTATTTGTGTGGATTTTCTCTCTTTTGTCCTTGTAACTACTCTTCGAGTATAAGGTAGTACTTGAGCATGTAATAATGCTGGAGCTTTCTCTCTGTCTCTCACGATTCTCTTCTACGAACTTTTTCTCTACTAATTTTTGCCGGCGGCATCGTTGTCTCTCTCGCTTCTGTAAATCCTTTGTCTACAACTTGCTCATGAGCGCATCAGGTTGCCCCGAGGGAAAACGTTGTTCACACTCTTGGCTAACATCTAAAAACTCGTGGCTTACGAGAGATGTAACGCCATCAGGGACTCTGATGTACTTAATATCAGATTACAAAAGCATGAATCGAATGATTCTTTTTTTTATTTGATCCTGCAGGTCTCGACGAAACTGTACGATATTCATCACAAAAAGAAAGTGATTGAAAGTCTTTTCAGTCCGAATAAATGTGCAGTTTGATGAAGAAAAATTGGAGTATCCACACTTCATAATACTGAGATGATTCTATCATATGATAGACACCCCGGAATGGGATACGTGGTTGATCCAACGACTTTTTCCCTTCTGCGACGCTTGAGAGGAATAGGAAATTTCAGCTCGAACATTTGTAGAGCGCCAAAATGTTTGGGATCCCAGCAGAGAGTTCTTCAATTACTAGACGTCGTGAGTCGCCTCTCATGGCATAGAACTTTATAGTTATCGTACTTCGAACATGAAGGAGTTCTGTGTACTAGAAATCTGACGATAACGAAGACGTAAAGTTCGTAAAGTTTTGGCAGTACAGCGAATTCTCGAGATCCGAAGGGTAAACAGGCTGCATTCTGAACTTGAAAATAAAGAGAACATGAAATCTGAGTTGTTTTCATATTTTCAAAATTTCAAGTTATGCATACTTGTGCCCAATTTGGAAGTTTGCGTAGTGGATTATGTTAAAAGAAGATGTTTCTTAGTGACATGCATGCATCACTGGTTTTCTACAATCAACTGTTTAATTTGACAGCAGAAACTCAGTTCGGATCTTCAGAAAAATGATCAACTTTCATTTGAAGATGAGGTTTATGTTGATGACGGAATAACCCCGAGCACTTTAAAATGTTTAATCATCGTGATTTTCGCTTGACGAATTTCGTAACAACAATGCAGTTGTCATGAAAGTATCCGTTCATCGTTAACTGTTTATCGGTCATTACATTTTGTGTCTCGTTCCAGATGATTTATTTGTAGATTCTCTCGTATGATGTCACTACTAGTTTTAGAGATAAAGGAAAATTTTCCCCTTCACTTCTATCTATCGAGATGCTTCGTTGTTTTTTCTAGTGTGACGGACACCACATCGCTTATAAAGCTATCAAAGAAAAAATTGAATAATTATCACCTAGTTATAAAAATCAAAAAGATAGATATGGGTAAATCGAAAATTTTTGCGATTTTTTATAACAAACCAATGACTGAATACAAAACGAATTTTGCTTCAGTCGTATTGGAACAAGTTTTTGTTTATTACAGTTATAAACAGCATTGAACAATATCATTTGTCCTTAAATATATTACTTCGTTAAAAATGTATTTAATCTCAACATCTACTAGTTCATCATCTCGAGCGAGACACAAAATATAATTATAAGATTAAACGAACTTACCAAGTGAAGTTCGATCTTAATTATATAAAGTGCCTCGTTCGAAGTGATTACATCCCACTCAAAAAAATTATTTTTAATCCCATTTTTATGATCCAGAAATCATCACACATTTTTGACGCGCTTTGAAAAATATATGCTTTGGAATAAGCATCTCGATAGGTAGGAATGGAGGGAAAACTTTTCCTCTATCTCCAAAACTAGCGGTGACATACGAGAGAAGGCGTCAATCGTCTCGAACGAGGCACTTTATATAATTAAGATCGAACTTCACTTGGTATGTTCGTTTGATCTTATAATTTAGGCATGTGATTCGGTTATCCGCCACAATCATATCTTCAGAATTTATTTACTTTGAAAGCAGGTTACAACAATATGTTGCATTTGAATATCGGTGAGTGTTGGGTGTTTGATCAGTATTCTCACTTAGCTCCATTCGAATCAAGATGAAGCGATGATCTTTTCCACTCGAAAAATGTGCTCCCTCGCGTGTTCTCACAGGTACGTACTCATATGAAAGCATATGTAGGAACGTCTACAGAACCCCATACATTTGCAGGTAACACCGTTGCCAGCGTTTGAACGGCGAAGGGAAAAAACCCTCGTGTCCCTACCTTAACCCTCAGGTAGAATACCTGCCATGTATAAGAATACGCAAAAAGCACGTGAGTCTGAGTAACCGCATTTTTCCAGGTATTCTATTCAATTATGCAACGGATTACCGAGAATCAACGTTCCAGTAATGCACGCCTCGCATAATTGCACGCGTGCGACCCTCCACAAACTTTTGATAGGGTATAAGCGTGCCACGTATACAGCAAAAATGCGAGGGTTCTTCGATCCTGACGACAATCTGCATACGCGTGTATGGAGAGATGCGTACAATTTTCTGATCGATACAAGGCATTTTTTTCGCAGAAACATCTATTTTCACATGTTTTTCTTACAGCGCAACTCGCGTAAGAATAGTGAAAAGCGGTTGAATCGAATGATATGTCAGCGATTGCATTTCTAAGGCCCTCAAACGTTGGCCGGATTGTAAGAGATTTTTTCACAAGTATAGTTTGTAAAAAATCGAAAAAAAATCATCACCAATTTTCAGATTTTTAACTGCAATGGTTTGTCCGTGAGAACGGTTCGAAAAACGTTATGACGTCATAAATCGACATATTCGCGTGTATAAGAGTGCGGCAGGGCTCTTTTTTTACACTCCCGTTTTTTCTTTTAATACTTGGCGTCGAGCCGCTACCGCGTCTCTCGCCTACAAAATTATATGATGGTAAAAGATACGATAATGCTTAGATGCTTGAGATATTTGGAATCGAATAAAAATTTTTTCACCACAATTCACAATAGAGCGAGGATCCGAATTTGAAGGAAATTGTTGCTTCGTAGACCAGCAGATTGGTCTAGCCGAAAAAGGGACGCACACAAAGAGAAATGAGTGTGCCAGTACATGTACGGGTATGGTGCATATAATTAGTTGAGTCTGACTCCGTTGAGCGAACACGTATTATCTGATTTTGGGGAAGTTCTCTAATTGGTGAATTGTGTATATAACGGCTGACTCACGGCTGGTGCGTGACGTCAGTGAGTCACGTGGTAGTAAGAGCAAAGGGCTCTTTGCTCTGTGAAACGAGGCCTTCTCGAATTTGCACGCGAAATATAGCAAGTCCACACGCACGCATTAGCCACGTCCGCTGTGCAACTAACTATAATCGCTTCTGTTGTTTCGCTTTTTGTTTCTCTCAATTCACCTTACAACCCTCCCGTCACATACTTCGGCACGTGTTATAAATTTATTTCTGCCTGCCGTAGTTTTCCGCCACTATACACACGCGGGCCCTGCAAAGTCAATTCCCTATGTGTGTATGTCCATGGATCACGGTACACACCGGAAAGTGTGTATGAAGTTCTCACACGCTATTACTGAGAATTCGTAACGGCCGAGAGAGGGTGAGTTTTTTCAAACAAGAATGACTGATATTTTGGTTTCTACACACTTCACCCCAGCCTGTCGTATCATCGGGTGCGTCATATATCTTTGGCAATAAAACCAGCATGCGGACGAACGCAAACTATAATCAGTGATGAAAAACGTTTGCAATAAACATCGCGTATGATGGTGTCTCTTGGAAATCATAATAAACCCAAGGATACCTTTTGGGAAAAGAGCAGATTATACAGAATTCGCGTTTATCTCTTCACTCTATTCGTACTCTGTTTCGTTCGCTGATAAAGCTGGACGACAGTTTTGTAAGTTGTGTTCGCTTGTTTTCAACGTGTTGGCGGAGTTGCCCAAACAAAAAGATAGTGGAATTTGACGAAACTTTGTCTACCAAATCCCGTGGAGTCAAGGTGAGAAATTCCGGGAAATCAACGAGCGAAGCAATAATATTGGTATTTCAAAATAAACGGTGCAAGCGGTTGTTTGCATAAAGTCTTAATGAGGAAGCAGGGTATATATGAGACAAGACGGTTGGCTAGTGTGGAGGGGCTACGTTGCGTACTCGCCAATCAGCAATGTCTGATTAGAGGCTACCAGCGAGAAGAGAGAGGAGGGAGAGACGCAGAAGCCTCATTAATCACCCTCTCGACATTACCTGCCTTCATCACTTATGCATTATGCTTAGAATGTCGATCTTCTACGAACGCAGCTTCCAGGGGCAGTTTGAGGTTTGAGAAAATTTGCTACCTGAGAAGACGATCGATAGGATTAAGTTTATCACTCGTAATTTTATGGTGCTTTATTAGTCGACGATCCCACATCATGAAACAGTTTCCTTTGATGGGAAAATTCAATGTGTAAAATGGAAGATTGCAGAGATGAGATAGCATAGAATCAGTGATCAGGTTGATTATTTAACGATAAATTTCTTATGATTTGTCGATTTTATCAGTTACAAGTTGCACAACCATTACTTTTCATTTTCATTTGGCCTGGTATCAATTAATTTCATAAAGTGTGTTGAAAAGTTATTTTCTCAGCTAAATGAGAGCTCCAGAGTGCATTGGATGAAGAAAAGTCAACCATTTGATTGAAATAGAAATGTGTTTTGATTGTAATGCATATCTGATTTGATTAAAGTTGCGACTATGCGTATACATAACGGAGAGAAAGTGGATGGATCCGGGAAACTGTTCGTATCTAGTAGGACAGCTAACAGTGCTTGCACCGTATTAGGATAAGGTCGAGAAAGCAAGCGCGTTCTTCAGCGAGTGCTGATTACTCAGTTCGATTTACCGAGAGATGAGTCACAGCGAAATCCAAGAGACATTAATTAACCCCGACTGTGGCACAAGTCGTAATTAGCGAAACGTTCCTTCGGAAAGATAGAGAAGGACAGACATACATTCAGAAGGAGAAAGAGAGATGGTGAAAGTAAGGAGATAGGGCAAAAGAGAAAATAGCGATCAGCCCTTCGACAGCCCTCTCTGGAGCTGGTAATGTCTGATAAAGATAGATATATAGAGGAGAAGTGAGTAGAGATCGAGCGAGAAGCTCTCTCTGCGTGTACTCCAGGCGAGATGAGAGTTTACGATTCCAGTAGATGTTGATGCCGCGTTTTCCAAACGAGCCACCGGGATAAAACTTTTCGGAAGAAATTAGAATTCGGACGGTAAGCTCTCGTTTGAAAACTTTGAATCTCTCTTTCTCTTCATTATCTCATGCTCTCTCTATATCTCACTTTGTAGGTTGTCGAGGTATACTTTGCCTCTTCGGCAACGGTAAGAGGCAACCTTCGGGGAACGTTGTTTTCTTTTTTCTCAACGCGATCTCTCGGAATAGAGTGAAAATCTGAAAAAGAGGTAGAAGAAAAGTAAGAAAAAATAGCGCGACGCGGAGTGCTGCGATGGCGAAAATTAATTGTGGCGAAGATATAAGAAACAAAATGAACAAGCGACGACGATGCTGACTGTTTATTGGATGGTATACTTCTCGACTTCGCAGGCCGTAAGAGCCGGAAAAATGATGAAAAGAGCCCACTAAGAGGGTGCGCGAACCAGAGAGAATGAAGAAGAGAGAAGAACGTGTTTACGAAAATTAGCAATTCTAATATTTATACTATAGCAGGGGACACATTTATTAATTAAGTCAAAGTGGTACGGAATGTAGCTGGAAATGGAAATAGTGAGCGAAAATTTACAAAGTGTAGAAGAAAGAAAGGTTGAGAGGGGAGCCCGAGCACAGAAGTAGTATACAAGAGAAAAATGTCTTCGTTTATTTTCCTCAGAAAATTATGGGACGGTTCCAGCACGAATCAGCTGTAACTGAGAGATGAAATGTTGAAGAAGGATCTCACTACTCGCCGCAGTAGGAAAAGGACGGAGGGAGTCCAAGAAGAGCGACTATAGGAGCTGCTGTATATGCGCGCTCGACTCTCTCTCTCTCTCTCTCGTAGCACACTGCTCAGCAAGAAACTTTTAATTCAGTAACTTCTGGATTAAATTATCACGCTGGTAGAAAAGGACTAAGAGCGACAAGGCTGCGGATAAAGAATAAGAAGAAGAAGACCGAAAGAAAGAACAGCAAGAAGAGACTGCGAGACAACGATTGTCTTAAGAAAGATTAAGAAAAGAAGGTCGACAGCCGCGAGTTTGCGCACCCAGCTCTTTAATCCATATCCCGGGGTTCTTCATATATAAATATATAAATATATCCAAGTAATTTTCCTGCCGGTTTGCTCTCTTTTACTTCCTCTCATCCGCTACTTTGAAGAATCAACACCACACGCTATCGCCAAAAAGATGTATCTCTTTGTTTCACTTCTTTGCCGGCTCCCTCAGGCGGAGAGAGATCTTTCCAGAAAAGCAAAGTACTTTAGCACGTGCTACTTGCGCTTCGTCGAGGTGTGGGAGCCGCTCGTAATACACCCTTTATCTTCTCACAGATAAATGCCACCTTTTGTTTTTACGTTTCCCGTTGCATCATTATATCTCGTTTGTATTCAGCACATTCGATTCCTCTGTCTCTCAGGTCACGTCTGCACGTTTTCTTCGCTATGTTAATGAAGCTCATTACGCACAATTCTATTCGTGTAAAATTGAGATTGACCTCTCCGTTTTTACCCCATTGTGAGACGTTATTTTTTGTTGCTTCTTCATCAAGGGCTATCAGTTTTTAAACACTTCCATATCCCTTGGTCTATGTATAGGTGTGCGCACGACGATAGGTACTCCATTTTTTCGTGTTTTCGACAAAGAGTTTTCGTAATTATGCGAAGCTATAGTTTTTCTATCATGAAGGAAAGTGTATACCGAAACATTCGTTGAATACACGAATCTATCAATAGGATGACGAAGCGAAGTAAACTGGAAGTGCCGAAGCACGAAAAAAGTTGTTCATCGTCAAGGTAGAAAGGGCAGATAAGTTAAAACAGGTAAAAGTTACGACTAGCAGGAACAGAATGAATAGCAGATGAATGAAGAGAATAGATTCTGGGAAATAAATTCAGGGAACAATACGAAGAGTCATCAAGATACGTATACGAACAGCATTACAAGAAATCTCGCTGCATCTAAAACAGGGATTTCGGGGCAGTCCGGAGTACGGTTGACTGGATAAATATATATCATTCCTTGTTATTGTAAGGATTTTCCGAATTTCTCGTTCCCCTCTCTTAGCAACTGTATACAGAGTATAAGTCAAAAGAGACAAACCGCTTTGCTTTGCAGCAGGAGGGCGAAGGCGGACTCTTCACCGATCCCGATATATAACGAAAAGGGAGCTCCGCAGAAAAAGTACACCGCGTAAGAGAAACTCGTTTTTTTTTTCTTTTCGAGAGAAGATGACGGAGAAGATAAGACGGATGCATGCTTCGGAGGATGAGCCAAAGCGAGGTACGGTTTGCCCAGTCTCTACGTGGACACGAGTACACACTACCAGAAACGAATTGGTAGTCGTATACTTTGGGAGTTGTATTAGCTCTGGCAAACGAAAGAAAAAGATGTATACACAGCGGTGGACGCTCGAGTATGGATAAGAGAGAAAGAGTTCGACCGACCAGAAGAACTTCATCTCGACTGCTGTAGCTTCGCCAGTGCAGGCATCTTTGCCATGAGATGTTCCAACGAGATGATGGTTGCAGGAAAAAGGTCCTGCATTGCGACAACTAATGAACCATCTCGGAACAGTCCTAAAGTCTTACGAGACGTGACGACGCAATGCAGTCAATCGGTTTTGCCAGACTTTTCCCGATTACTACTGCTGATGCTGCTGCTGCTGCTGCTACCATCAACATTGACGTGTTATTGTGAATACCATAAGGAATTATGATTATGGGGAGGGTGGTCAATAAAACTTTTTCAACTTTTTTTTGAGAGTCGTCACAATGGTGTGTTGGTGAACACGAGAGTAGGGAAATGATAGTTGCAATTCATTTGGAATTTGCCACTGATCGGAACGTTGAAGCTGGACCATTACGGGCATCCAGATAAGCAATAAAGGTCAGAGCATTGCAAGGTATCAAGGAGCGACGAAAAGAGGTAGTTTTTGTCGACTTCTTGATTCACGAAGCCTCTTGTTTCCCCATATGAAATCGGTCACAATGCATATAGATCTTTTTTGCTCGATTATTTGCCTCGACTTTGACCCTTCCGATTATTCGTTATTCCACTTGGATAGCGGCACGTGAAAATTGGATGTTGAAAGACGATTTACACATTGGGCTCTGCATAAGCTAAATACTGAAGGGTCACGTTTGGCGTTTTTGTCAATGGATATGTAAAAAAGATTTTCTTTCTGAAGCTTGCTCTTAAGGAGACGAGAATGAGGTAGTGCAGCGGATGCGGACAGAATTCACGACTGCGGCGTCCCAGCCTTGCTGACCTCGCAATAAAGGGGATTGGTGGATCAAGACAAGAGGGCCAGTCCACGAATCCTGAAAATGTTCCGAAAATCCTCGGATAACGTTCTCTTCTCACGATTTTTCTCATTTTCCTGTCTATCCTTCTTTTGGTTTTTTTTCGACTCGTTCAGGGTCTGCCTTCTCTTCCTCCCTCTCTCTGATAATTGCGTTAAAGTAGACGAGGGTTCCACAAGACTCATGCTACGCTGAATAATAAATTTTCGGGGCGGTAGCTAACGTTAGGGATTTCGTTTTAGGGTCGGTTAACAGAGGCTACATCTCTTGCACTCGGTTAACAGCGCCTTCTACGCAGAGCAATCTTTTTTAATCCGAAAAATGAGATGATGAATGCAGAGATTCACGAAAAATTAGAATTATCTTTGCTGTTAATTCTGTATAGTGGCATATTAACGGAAACTTATAATACAAAGCTTTCTACTCTTAGCGCGGATAGTTCATTTGACTATACATTGGAATATGAATATTCAGTATTGAATTAATCCATCTGAGAGTGAATCGTGGTTATAGCATCTATATTATTATTTATTCATATCTACAGTTTCCATTAGAGACCGATTAGACCCAAAAACAGAGTCCTAGAAACTTGAGTCGAATGAATCCAACATAAATAAGACTTGAAATAGAAAAATAATGAGAGATCCTGAGGAAAGAAGTGACGAGCAGTAATAATCTCGCAATGATGATTCGAAAGACCGGAGTGCAAGCGAACTGTGAAGAGTTCAAAGAATAAAAGTTCGCTACAGGCAACATGTGGAGATCTTTCTGATTGGCGTAGGGAACAAAGATCGCTAGAAAAAGATTGGATTACTGTCAATTAAGGGAATGAGAGTTCACTCATTTCTCTACACTCAAATATAACCATGAAAAACGGATGTGATAACCCGGGATATCGTTATAATTGGGAACTGTTTACATCTGTCGTTGAATGTCAAGTTGATGAACTTATCTATATGCATTTGGTTCTTCCGGTCAATGCTTTGATATTTCCATAGCGCATGACACGTATATATGCATGCATTTAGTATATTCGTATAGCATGTTCAAGAGAGTCTGACGAGGCAATGATTCAATCTAATCTCTCATCTAGGTTTTGGGGATCGCACCCTAGCACGTCGATTAATCGATGAGGTTCCCGACCCTCCGTGTATGTGTATGCGTGGCCGTTTCGATGAGATCTGATCCGGTTCGATGCGGTGTTGAGAGGATATACGGTATACCACAGGGTCCGGCTCCACAAACCCAACCCAACTCATCAACTATCAAGCCACAATGGATTTTCCAAACGACATCACATAGTTTTCGTACGACTATCATGAAATCTGCAGTGTGGGTCATATGCGAGCGTCGATATAATGACGTGCATGCATCGTCGTACCTCACATTTACCGACTTTTCTCCAACACGCAATCTTCCCAATACAATGTGCGTGGGGTTTGCATGAAATAGCATGCTTTGTCGATGGTATTCGATACTTCCATTGACGTTTTATCATTGAAAATGATCTCATTTGCAGAAAAAAGGAAAGAAGAAACCGGAAATTAACTTTTTTCTTTTCCTCATGTTAATTGGCGAAGTTAGGAGGAATCCTGAACAACCTTGGTACAATTTACTCACAGTTTGTCAACTTCTGATGGCTCAATGGTGGCTTATTTCGTCCCAAGAAAAGAAACAGGAGAAACGATAATCTAAGATCATAGAGGTGGGCGACGCATATTGCCGCAATATGTTTCCTTACTACTTAAGAATTTTGTTCTTCTTTTACTTTTTTTTCGAATGGTCGACTTCTGTTGAAGTTCGTCAAGTTGCTCGACGTTTCGCCAATTTAATGAGAATCATAGTCATGGCGTTTGAGTTTACACAGCTCGTTTCGGAAAACTTTTTCCATTAACTTTCGGTTGAAGGTTCTTCACGTTTTTTGTGCAACGATTAATCGTTCAAGAATTGTGAAGTTGTGATAAAATTTGTATTGAATCTATCTTTAAATTCATATCTACGTTGTCAAATTGAAGATTCAACTTTACTTATAACGCCTTATTCCTGTTCTTTTGTATCGGGCTTCCATGGATAAAGTTGAATTGATCACAACTAGTTCATGGGAATTGAATATCATTGTCTTTATACCGAATGATATAAAAGCAAATATTCTTCAACTTCCAGCCGATGAATGCAAAGAGATTAAAATTGTAGGAGAACTCCGGCTCGTGTACATGGTTTTGTGTGGTGATCATGTTTCAATAGGAATGAAAGGGAACCGGAGTACAGTAGAGTGAACAGGGTTCCATTGGATAAGTTTATTTCCTCTTGAAGGGAGCGATCGGAAATTGACAAGGACTATGTTATTACGACAAAGACGAAACAAGAGGAGCGATTGAGACAGATGTCGGAGTATGAGGCTAACACGGGAGAGAAGCTTGAAAAGAGAGTTCGTAGCAAATTTGAAAGATAAGTTTGTGCCATACGCTCCGCTTAGATGAAGAAGGTGAAAGCTCGACCGGTGGTGGTATAAGTTACGGTATGGAAGGTTTAAGGTACTCATAGCGGTGGCAACCCTGAAGAAGTACGTATTACTGCGAGGGACGACCATCAGCAGAAAGGTGCTTCTGCGAGCGGTGGTTGGTGATGGAAGTGCGGCGTTGTGGTAAGAGGGCGAGAGGGCGTGGTGTTCCGGCTTCATTTCATCCTTTATGCCACGCGGCACAGGCTCCAAGGGGTTGGGAAAAGGAGTCAGAGAAGCGGAATGAGGAAGCAGCACGCTGAATTATAACCCCTTGTGAGATACCACAAAATGCAAGCTTAAAATTATACGGGCGTGAGTTCCACTCCTCCGCATTCTCTCTTATCCGTACAGTTTCTCTCGTAGCTTTGCAAACTCCTCAACCCATCTTGCCTCGCTCTATCTTTTACAACGAGCTGCACCGGTGGTGCTTCTGCTCCATGTTTAGCCAACCTACCTACGGGTATATACAAAGACCGTAGAAACCTCGTGCATAAAAAGGTTACAAACGAGGATTTTCTTTTAAAGCGCATCCTCTCTTTTTCTTCTTTGAATTCATCGTTACTGTTGATCCGATCGGGTGTATATAATGACAGAAATATATTTGAATTTAAAATCTTGACCTCGTCATGAATCATTCGCAGTTGCCAAGAATTTGACGAAAGCCATCAACAGAACTGATGTCAGAATAGTTGGGAAAATTAATGACTTTATGAGCTGATCTCTCCTGGAACCCTAAAAACTGATGGGACGTTTAAAATTCATTCTCCATTGACTCAGGTATTCAGTCTTGGTCTCGTGAATTAGATACCCCCAAAGGCAGGTCGTACGACCGGTGTACGAGCATAAAGACGAGTTCATCCGATTTGACGGATCGTTTGAGAAGGATAAAGATTTTTTTCTCCCATGGCATGTCTGGCACGTGGCTCGTTAAAAAAAAGGGGAAGCTCCGAGGGCCTGTGTTGGCACTATACAGATGACACCGCGACTTTCAAAGACCCTCTTCTGATCGAACATCTATGCACCGAAGAAAGATCACACGGACCTGCACTTACATCTCATTTTCAATGCGGATCCTTGTTTAGACACAAACTTCAAGTCTTCAAAAGACGATCCAACCGCGCCCATTCAACCTTCGTGATGTCTCTGTAACCGGCTCCCTTCATATACCTATCTCAATCCAGGTCATTTTTCGGGTGAGAGAGATAAAAGTCGACGCGAGCCGAAAAAATAAAGGTACGACCCAAACTAAATGGAACAAGTTGTAGCCATCGCAACCGCGGTGTTGAACAAACAATCTGACCTCCCACAGCTTCGTCCACCTTGACCTGTTCCGGTGTCTGTCATTTTGCTTTTGCTCCTTTCTTAGCTGGTATTATAAGGAAGTGAGCTGTTAAGCGTAGCGAAGTTTAGTTGATACCAATCTTGCAAAAGCATACTTCGGTTTGAATTATGTTCATGGGTTTGTGTTACTTTGAAAATCGGCAGCACTCTCCCTGCGTCGTATGAGTGGGAAACTGAAGCGGTTGGTTAGTGGGCGTCAAGGGTTTCAGTCAAGTAAATAGCTCACTTTTGAGAACAACGCGAAAAATAGGAACCAAGGTTTGTTTTGGCCTGGCCGTTTAGACAATGTGACGTCCATTTTCATGGGCCGCTTGGTTGTATAAAGTCGTTACTACGAATCCGTACGAAATCCATATGGTATTGAATTTCTCTATCGAAAAGAGCGCCGTACCATTTACAAAAGCGTTCACGTTTCGAACGATTTTCGAACGCGACGGGACCAGATTCATGGCGACGCGTGCATCCATATCACTTATGCCTCTATCTATATAGAGTCGATACCTTATAGACAAAGCCAGAAGGTAGCCTTCTGTCCACGGTTGTGGGTTCCAGATAGACACGTAGAAATGGGCCGTTTCTGTCACCACTGGCATACACGAGGAAGATAGAAATTCATGGGTAAACGAACGAGAGAGCGAGCGCGACCAAGAGAGAGAAAGAAAGCCACTAGTATCGCCGTGACAAACAAAATATCGTGCCTGTGTAATGGGACGCGGGGTGACGTAGACGAGAAAGGAATGGGGTAGTACGAAGGGAATGAACGTTGGGTGAAGTCCCAGAGAGGAACGGAGGGTCGTCCCAAACCAGGAAATCTCTAGCGAGCGGCCGAGCAAACAATGACGGTGAAGCAGTATTGTTCTCCAAGTAATTGAATCCAACAGCAGCAGCCAGCCTATACTACCGTCGCCTCCCTGCAGCCTCCGGTTTTACCCGACATAGCCGCGTGGCATCCCTGCCCATCGTTTTCGACTATCCATTTTCACTCTCATGCTTTTTACTCCTTCCTATTTTCTCTCTATTATATTCTTTCCATCCTTCGGACACGATGCTCCTATTCTCTGACCGCGCTCTGTTGGATCTTTGCTGTCCAAACCTCGACATATCCTTCATCGAAGGGCTTTTTTCTTTGTTTTCATCCCTTTATAGCTTTTGGTTCCTTGTTTGTTATTTCCTGTGACAATGAATGTCTTCTACTGCCATTGCGAGAAGTGGTCTACGTGAAGCTGAAAAATGGCGATAATAAATGAATATCCAGCAAAAGTTCCAACGTCAATGCATTTTTTCACAGCTGATTCGGGAAATGAGTTACCTTGTGATATTCCACGTATCAATGAATTCCATTGGTTTTTTTTTGTTGAAACAAAAAGAGAGCGACCATGATTTGGAAGCTGTCAGAGAACGAACCGGCATATTTTCGGTAATTAAGAGATTTCAGGTTAAAGAGACGTTCTGTGCCCTGAATTACTTATTCCGAAGGCCACACAGCCTGGTAAGCGACAATGGAATAGAACACAGCCGCAAAAGTTTTCTGGGAGTCTAATTTTTTTAGCATCTACGCAAGGTCAAACGAACCAGCTTTTTCAAGAAAAGCTTTCAAATATCCCTTGGTAGCTGTGGTTAACAGGAAAGAAAATAAGGACTCCGAAACGTAATTTGAAGACATAATGGATCGTCTGGAGAGCGAAGTGAGGAAGCAAGAAGTAATGGAATAGAAAAACAGAGCGAGTACAAGAACTTGTGTCAGCTTTAGAGATAGGTCAGCTTGAGTTTTGGTCAAGTCTTTGTCGCTTGTTTTCTTCTTCTGTTTTGGTAAAAATTGAGAAATATCTAGGGAAACAAGATGAAACATTTATACCGGAAATACAGTGCATCAACAACACTGATTTCCATCTTCAAAATGTATATTTTAGACATATCCGGAGCAGTATTTCGATCGCCACAAAGGTATGCAGGAAGCACGATGACTTCCGATGACCGATTAACAATGTTTGGAACGCAATGAGAGGATATGTTCAAACCCGCCTCTGCATGTGCGTAATTAAACGGTCGTCATACATCAACGATGAAAGTGGAGAGTCCAATGGCATGCCAATTGTACGTATAACCCGCTAATAACACAATATTACGGAGGCGTCTAAACATGGTGAAGTCGCCAATGCCCATTGCAATTGCTGTGGGGTAGTTTGAACCTCGGAAGGCATTGAGTGAGTTGCAGTCTCCGCACGCCGTGATGAGAATTAGGTGCATGCTCCCATATACATGAAATCCCGCAAATACATTGTACAGAATTCAGAGCAAGTTGGCTGCGGTGGAGAATGGTCGGGACCTTTGCCTGGGAAAGGATATTTATAGCGCCCTTGGCGCATGCTCGTTCTTTTGTTAGTGGGAACGTGTGGCATGCAAAATACGAAGCGCAGATAGAAGATGAAGACCGCAAAAGGAAGACTTGTAGGTTAGGGGGAACGGAAAAAACAACGATTCAGAGAATACGATGGATATCCGTTTACTAAACTATCGAATTTCTCTGTCTAGGGATATACAAATTTCGTTGGGTTCGCTTACTCTTGAACGGTTAGAGGCAACTTTTTCTTTGCCATTCTCTTCTCAGCCGGACCCATTTCAGCCTCACAATCGAGAATTAGGACACGCATCGGCAGGTCCTGCGCGCCATCTATAGCTATATAAAAACTGACGTTTCGCTCGAATGCCGTACCCGAAAAGGCACTCTGAGAATCCGCGGGTAGCAACAACGACCGGCAGCCGAGGGGTCGTCGATCGCTTTACGAGAGTTTTATACTGAAACTATATCGCCCGTGATAATGCTGCTGCACACAGCAGGATAGTGCGATAGCGCACGGGTCCCATCCGACGGTTCGTCCTTTGGAAAAACCCTTCTCCCAACTCTCCTGTTACGTTATGTTACTCGCTGTACGTTTTATCGCCGTACGTAAATTACCTATAGAGGAGCTTTTCATCGTTCCTTGTATATATACACCCAACTATAGGTACAACGTCAAGTGATTTTAAATGTTATTTTATAGTACTTACGAGATACTTTTCCCTGGAAACATCCGTTCAATCTGCGAGTGCTAATCTTTCAGATACTTTTGTCAAGCTTACCTGAAAAAAGAAAAAAAAAACAACTTTTAGTTTCATTAACAAAATTTAATATATAACGAAAATAGATAACGAAAGCTCCGGTGGAATACTCAATATCATAATTGTTTGTACGTGCGATAACGAGCATGGGCCGGGTATCAATTTTGTTTTATTGAAGTATTACACGTCAGAACATCGTTCCACTATCGTGGCTCTTCTACTGGGAGTTGGTTAGAGGCCTTTCTGAATACAGAATGGTTATAGAATTCGGGAGGTTCTTGTAGAAAATTCATAGCGAGTGAGACATCTTATAAGTATCAAATCTAAGAACACCAGCACGGCATCTCGGCTGACTCGACAATTTACACAGATCCGCATATTTGATGCTTATCCCACATACAGACATCGAGATACGCACGTGTGATGATAGAACCACTGGCCCATTCGAGTTTTCATAAGTATGCGAACACTCGTATGTAAACATGCGGATATGATTAAAAAATGTATACGACTATACATTGGTATATGGACTTGTATAAACGCTCACGTGTATCCCTCCATGTACAGACATAACGCCAAGCAAATTTGCATTAAAGGTATAAACGTGTCTCGTGCTGCACGCGAAATTCTCAAGTTATGATTTAGTATTCGGAGGGTGTACTGTGGGGGATCCAAACATGTGAGAGAAACTCTATCATACGAGTACCGCGGGGAACAAGAGGGACGCAGAGTCTCAGCTGCTACGGGAGGATGCTTAGGGCGCAACTTTGAGAGAAGCCAAGCTCCGTAATGAGAGAGACCGGTCGGTGTCTGTGAAAAGTAAAAGAAGGAGACGGAGAAGGCCCAGAAATTGGAGAAGGTACAGAAAAGCGGGAATCGAACTTTGGTAGAAAGAGAAAGAGGGAGAAACGTTAGAAACAGTAGAAAGAGTAACTTCCTAACAAGACGCTTAGTTGCCGCCGCGCTTAGGGAATTGCTATAAACGCGAAATATCGCCGAGGCCAATAGTATGGGATGCTGTGTTCGCTCTGACATTATATACGTTCACACGCGATACATAAATTGGAAGGCGAACCCCGAGCACGAGAACGAAGCAGCGGAAACGTTAATGCCGGGCCCGTTTCCAATATTTTATCGATAAGCGACGGGTTGACCAACCAGCTCCGGATCGTATGAAAACACCATAAAGAAGGACGCTCTTTATATACAATTCGCGGAGTATATGAACATATCTCAACGTGTGTTACATGTGCGAAAGTAACCAGCTGGAAAATCATCAATTTGGGCGTTAAAGAGGAAATTAATCTTTCTGATCTGTCGGCAATATGAACGTAATACGGAGGAACAACGTAAGCATTCTTCAACTTGTTTTCTCCTTTCTGTATTTTTTCTTATCTCATGTAGGAAGTCAGGAATAAATGGCACAGCAGGACTGTTCCAAATTAGGAAATAACCTCTCGGCAAATCCCTTCTTTCCTACGGTCGTCCAATTATTTCTGACGGTTTATTATGCATGCCCGCAATTGGTCTTGACAATTAACGCTACGAAGGATCTTGTCTTTCCCACCGTTTACCGGAGGCAGCAGACGTCGAACCTCTCAGGGGCGTCTTCTCCCAGGCCCATCCTGCTATTTCAGTTAAACGGAGCCAACACGCTCACAGCTTCGAATCTATTAGTGTATGGAACGATCAACTCTGTTCTCAAACATCTTACTTCGTTTTACAAATTCGTTTTGCTCTTGTTCTTTCTCCGATTATATCGAGTGTATTGATTTTCTTTCAACTCCCCTGCAGCTATCATTATCACTGGCTAGCTTCTTCCCTCAGCTTTAAGCCGGCGGAATATGCGCAGTACTTTTAAATACTCGATGAAAGATATACAGGAAAAAGTTTTGACGATAAGGAGGAATTAAAACAGAAAAACACTCGACAAATTGGAAACTTTAAAATCATTTGTTCAATGGACGAGAAGAACTATATAGCAAAACTGAGAAAAATATCAATCGGAAAGCACAAGATCAAAGTCGTACGTTACGCGCAATCGGAAAACATTTTTGCTTTGAGCAGACTGCGAGGTTCTCGCGGACTGTCTATATCGCACTATATACTGTGAAAAACGTTTCGGCAGCAACTGGGCTTTCGAACCAAATTGAGCTTTTATTCATTTATTTACAAGAGTACGAGACCCGTCGGGGCACCTCCAACGCTGTACCGTAGCAACTTCGCTCCTTCGACGAAGTTACCCTTTTTCCTCAACAATTTCCCCGCCCGGACGTTAGCGTGCGCTGGGCTTAGTATCCTAGACTGCCGCGACAGACTTATATTTTATTCATTTCCTATTGAATTCAGGCTCAATCGTATGACGATGTCTCCTGGCATCGAGGGTTGAACTTCCTCCAGCGCTATTTTCTGTTTCTACAACACTCCAACCCTCATTTTCGTTTTCTCTCTTGAGCAGATTTCCTTTCGTGTGTTTTCAATATTCGCTTCTTCCTTATTTTGCTTATTCATCAGTGCCACTGCAGTATTTTCCAAATTCCATCGTTTTTTTCTTTCCTCTCCAGCCACTACAGCATTATGGTTTTTATCATTATTTCGTGCTTGTAGTGCGTCAACCTTAAAATATTGAATTCAACGGTACCCCACCGCGTTGACAGGGGGGGGAAAAAGTATCCCACAAAAGAACTGACTTCACCAGAAATTCCTTTCGTATCCAAGATTCTGGCTTGTCTAGCAGCCTTCAGTTCTTTTGGGCGGTTATTCGGAAGCAAATGTCTCTGTTGAATATGTTATGGAGTCGGGAGCAAGCTCTTGCGATATTGCAAATATATACATATGTATACAGACTCGAACGGATCTACAGATAGATAAATTCCTATGTGTCAGAGGTGGTGTCCTCTCGTAGCTGGAGAATTACGCTACCTCCAACTGCAAGAAAGAGGGAGAGGCCAAAGGTAGCGTTTCTCAATATTTAATAGAGTCAGGGTAGAAATGCTGCCACGACACTTCTGAAATT
Source organism: Venturia canescens (assembly GCF_019457755.1). Lineage (NCBI taxonomy): Eukaryota > Metazoa > Arthropoda > Insecta > Hymenoptera > Ichneumonidae > Venturia > Venturia canescens. The sequence goes on along the minus strand of NC_057424.1, from coordinate 8,119,653 downwards.
GCACGACGCCTTTCCCCTGAGAAATAAAGATAGGTAGAGGTAGACCGAGGGAGCAAGCTTGCAGAGAGATCACGTCTCGAGTAACGGGGTTCAGTACGGAGTAGACATGGATAAGATGAGCTTTGGAAGGTATGGGGGAAGGAATTAGTACACTGTAACTATACAGAGTTGACTACTCTGGCAGTTCAGATCAGTAGAACTACCGTTGGTGATGTCTGCTTCAAGACTTTGTGAAAATGGAAGCAGTTTACTGCGTCATAACGAGATATGGTGTACAAACCATGGGAGCAGCCTCTTTAAAGATTTGTCTTAATGCAGCAGCTTACGGTGAGTGAGCACTTACGGTAATTGGATCGTAATTTTGAATTTTCTGTGGAGCACGTTATAATCATTTTCGAAATGATTTATCACTCTGTTCATTCACTGGATATTATTTATTCTCCAAGCTATTTTCAGGCATTTTTTAATGGTCGCTTGAGGATTATTCTACAGGAGATTAGCTATGAAAAATTTGCAGTGCAGGAGAATACCGAGAAAGAACAGCGTTAACTTTTGTACGCTGATAGACGCACAATGACCGGATAAACCCAGAAGAAGAAACAAGTTTGAATCGATATTTTCGTTCCAATGAAGATAGAATATCGTGACTGAAAAATTAGATAAAAAAAGGAATAGCCATGCAATTGAACGAGAGAACGAAAATAAAGGGAGTCAAGCAGAATAAGCATGTGGAAAAGGTCGCTCGACCAAGAGAGAAAAAAATGAGAAAAAAGTACGGTCACGTGATAGTAGATGGTCACGGATTTCACGAGGATGAATTCCAAAAGAGATGTGCTTTTAATTACGTTAACGCTGGTGTCCGATTAAATGAACGTAGCGGAAGACCAAGAGAGACAAAACTAGAGAGAACCGAGGAGAACACGTGTAGCGCACAGGGCAAATTTAATTATAGGACTCTCTTGGTCTAAAACAAGGGGTCGTTCTATGTTGAGGTGTGAGTAAAACAGGTTGGTTATACAGCTTTGCGCTAGCGTTGGATGTGGCTTGGGCTTCAAGACTGTTCTCCAAGCTTCTAGCGTGCTACTGAGAATCGCTATTGCTTCGAGAGAGACAGAATAGAAAGGAAAATCCAACTATTTATATGACGGCAGTTTGTTCAGGGCGCTTATTAATGGGACAGAAAGGGGATTGTTGTAATTAAGGAAAGCGTAGATTTTATGTATTACGTGCCGAGGTCATTGCCACGCCATCGCACATACCTTCAACTTAAATTTACATTAATGTGTCTTGATTTTTTCATTTTAAATATTGTTGTTACTGAAAATAAAATAATTGTGCTTCGAATGTTTATTCATACTAAATTTTATTTCATGGCTCTTTCACTTGAAATCTGCAGAGATTCAGTCTTCAGTGAAAGGAGTTTGACTAGGGAGGAAAAGACAAAACCAATGCGCTATATGCGCTCTCTCAGCTCCAGCATTTTACAGTAAGTTGAGGGATTCCGGAACTATTACAACAAGTGAAGTGTAACTCAAACTCAAATATGACCTACATACGTGAAGCCTCCGGTGAGCAAATCAAAGGAAATATTAAAGCTTGCTATTTTCGAACGTAAATAAAATTTAATATAAACGGACCTATCATTAATCTCAAAGGAATTAGAAAAATATCAATAATTTTATCAATAGCATAAAAAGCAAATAAATTTGTTTTTTAAGCCGTACAAAAAAAGCTGTCTTAACCGTAACGGAAGTATTCGAATATGCAGTTATTATAGCAGTGACAAACATAGCTCGTACAAGAAAGAGACGCAGGGGTACGGAAAGAGCGAAAGGGTGAGAAAGGACGAGACGTGCTTGAGTTTGCTAGACCCGGCACGGTGGCTATATCCGGGGATTACCAAAGTCATCTCTGCGGCAGTCTACTCTTCCATCCGCCCTCACCTCGTCCTTTCTCTTCCAGTTTGCCACCACGTCGCGATCCAGCGTATCGCAAACGAGACGAGGAACTATATAACTACACCGACAATTTTCCCCCGGTTTGATCGCGCGGCTTAAGGTATACTCGCTTGCTGAACCGTGAATCCGTGGGCAAAGCTTTTGCTTGCCACTCCCCGCCCGCCGCCTTGTGTGTGCTTGTATATACTTCGACCAAGTGCGGGAGTGTCAAGAGAAAAGGCGCTCGGAATTGGGAGCTAGGGGGCAATAAGCATGTTTGGGATTCTCGTTGTATTAGTTTGTTCTACTATAAAATAACTTATACGCCATTTCGAGCGCAGTTTCCTGCAACGCTCTGTGCTCGTTACGATCCTATAGCTGCTCTATAGTTTACTGAATTATATAACTATACGACACGTACACGTAGAAAAGTCCGTGTAACAAATTTGACGCTGATGCTCTTGTATTCCAGTCCCGTAACGAAACACTTTCTGCATAGTTCAGATCGTTTGAGCTTTAAAAATATACATCCGTGTGTCTTCTCACGTAGAAATAATACAATTCGAAACAATATCGGAAATTTGCGATGAGAAATATTCAAAGCTTTGGCAAAAATGGTATCTCGGTTTTCGACCTTCCATTTAACGCTATCACTACGCAAATACATAATTACAGAAATTCCCGCGGTAATATAAATTAATGAAGCTTCTTTGAATGTACGATTCTGAATAAATCTCAAAAAACAAACAGATTTTGTTGTGCAAAAATTGCTCTTCTGTACCGCTTTAACACATGCACACATACCTGAGGCTCTTTGTTAAAAAGCGTGTAAAAAGTGGCTTTTGGAAGGTGTTCTTGAAAAATGCACACATACTTTTTGCAATGTACGTTATTTGCGCGAGGCTCGCATCCAGCATCGTAATTACAAAAATGCCTAGCGGGCTAGAGTTTGAAATTAGTATGGTATTGCGCATACATGAAGCAGGCCTCGGGTGGAGAGATGGAGGAAAAAACATCGGCAAAATTCTCGTGGCTCGTTGCTCGCGTACCCCTCATCTGCATTCTCGCACATGCGACAGCAAGGGGATGGAGCACAAGAGTATGCGAGAGGGACAGAGATTGATGGAGAGAGAGAGAGAGAGCGAGAGCGAGAGCGATTGAGTGGACGAGTTGGATGAGATTGTTACATATATAAGTCAACTGTGTACCGAGTGACGAACAGAATAAGCTGAATGGAGTGCGGCCGAGGTTGAGGGTAATACTGAATTACGCCCGGCAAAATAGACCGAGAATTAGGTAAAGAGTACAGGGGGGCACGAGGGGATGCTTTGGTACTGTCGGTAAGTGGGATTAAAGCCACGTTATTCGCATAGGTAGGTAATTACAAAAGAGTGGCATCCCCACAGTTGAAAACGGGAGTTCAGATGCTTGTGGTGGCGGCAATTAAATTCGCGATACTTTGAAATTTCACGCGAGCGTGTGTGTCTTCGTACACGTATAATTGTGAATTGTATTGTGCACAAATTTGGCGGGTCAGGTATGAGAGCAGTTTAAACATGGATTATACGATAATGAATAGTAATTCGTGATCAATTTATTAGGATAAAATGATTCGTTTCATCAACAACGATACACGCAGAACATCCAGAATATTTCAATGAGACAACACCGTTTTGATTGTTCTGTTGGCAAACGTTGCGAGCATGAAGAAGTTTTCTCTCGGTCCGTCATCTCTGCAACAGTACATTACGACTCAAGGCCCCAAAGTTGGATTTCCTGGCGTGTGTGACATAAAGCCCGAGGCGAAGCCGAGGTCTTTGCCAAAAGTATTTTGAATGCAAAAAATAACTGCACGAGCATGACAGCTGACTTGACAGCTGTCAATTCCTGTCTGAAATGCGGCCGGAAATTTCGTACTTTCGGCTAGGGGAGCAAGAAATCTTATTTGGATATAAACTGAAAACTTTCCTTTCGATTCCACTTACATGTGCAAGTCCGATTTTCGTAACGAAACTAAAAGCGTGAGCCTCGTCGTTGCATTAATATTTTCGGGAATTACAATGGCAAACAGTGGATTCTATTATTCCATAACGGACATCGAAAGGGCTAAGGCGTCGTGTACATCCGGAAATGTGTGGCCTACAAAACGGTAGTCGCGTGAGAGAAGGAGGGAGAAAAATGAGCAAGGAGAGAGATCGCGCCGCGATTTCACGGTCGCCCGGATTGTTTTTCTACGCGAGAGCTACGGGCAAGTTGACAAATAGTGCAATAATGGAAGCGTCCGCGCGTGAATTGTGACTGGTAATCGGCCGCGTGACGCGTCAATGACTCCATTGTAGTTGCCGCCTCTTTTTTCTTTTTTTTTCTATCCCGCCGTCACATCACCCTTCCTCGCACCGTCGCTCTATATGGCGTCATGTATGTATACACATCGCTGTGGATATAGAAGGATGCACACGCATGTATATAACAAACAGGCGCAGGTATAAGCATTCCACAAACACGCAAATAGCTCTTGTGTGACTGGAGACCAAAGCAAAAAATCAGTCGATACGTCCACCTCGCGTATATACAAATATACATATATATGGATATTCATGCAGAGTTTTTTTGCACAAAGATCAGCCCAACTCGAAGGGACGTGAATATAGGTATGTTTTAATACATGAAATACATAGGTAGACAGTGATATGTATGCATATTTATAACCACAGCGACCCTGTCGTACTGGTGGACCATTTTTTCCGAAATTCTTTTTCTCCCTTCGCTTTTATTGCGTTTGCTCTCTTTTATTACATTCTTCCTCTCTATGATGCAAAACAGATAAAAATGACGGGGCATGCTCGAGAAAAGTAAACACGAATATCATCCAATAGCCTGGCCTCGTGGCCGAACAGAATAGCCGCATTTTTCTGCTACTACTAAATGTTATACAAATTGTCCAAAATCGATGCATCTATGTTTATGATTTCCAACGTATTCATGCTGCTTGTACGGATTCAATGTATTTGACCTGATGAATAATTCAGGCCCGGTCAAGGTTTCGTTTTTACGTGAGGTTGCGTCTAACAATGTCGTCTCATTGCGCACACACGATGCCGCCTAAGCGTTAGCAGTTTTTCATCAATTCGAGGCCTGTCAAATCTTCTGCATGCTCGTTAACGAGTACATTGTTGTGTAAACTTTCAGTGGTTTTATGGTCATAATGGAATCGAGGATTAAATGATATGCGAAGAAGGGGAGTAGCCTTTCTTGCAATGCGTTTCTATGAGAGTCGCGAGAAGGAAGGTGTATGTTTTACTCCTATCCGTATTTTTTTCTTTCGTGGCCCATTTTATTTTTAGTATTTGTTTCGAACCATTAGTCATACGATACTTAAAACGACTGAAAAGCGAGCAGAATTTTGCGGTTTCCTTGACGCTGTGTTAGGAGTACACACATAGCTACGGAGCACATATTCATTATTCCCCCCGCTTCCATCTCACTCTCTCTCTTTATTTCTCAGCTTCTACACGCTCCTCTTGTCGGCACACACTGCGCGCTCCATTAAAATGCAAATACATCGTGTACACGAGTGGGACGTGGTGAATTTGGGGTCGGCGGTAAAAATTTCAATATTATAATACGCGAGACCCCAGCCTGTACGACGTCGGTCGGCCAACCGGCAGAGCTATTTCTACTGGACGTATGGGAACTCGGAGAGTCTCTTAGGAGCTTCCGTGACTCAAGTCTTGCACACAGGATGAGGTTCTTCCAGTCTCTTCTTTATAGAATCGTCTTCCGGGCACTAGCAGCGCTATTTATGGAAATGAAATTTTTCAACAAACGACATATAATATTCCTGTATGCAAAGTATGTTGCTCATAAGTCTTGTTAGACTGAAAGGAGAACCGGATGTGGCAATCTTTGTGGCCAAATTTTCATGATTTCTGGACTGGTATCGGTGTGGAACTCGTTTTCATTCCTTTGTTTTTCGAAAAAAATACTCTGTTTTTCTTTATTTATTTATTTTTTTTTTTCAAGCATATACGCGTGCAAAGTATTTTGGAATATCCATAGAAAAGCCTCCGCAATATCCAAAGTCGTTCTCATGTTATTTTCGTCCCATCCATCAGTTTTATAATCTCTTTGGACGAGAATACGCGACGGTATCGAGTGGAGGTAATCGAAAAATAAATTGTAAACAGCATAAGCTGATAAAATATCGAAACCCGCCCTATATCACTGCCGCATGACTTCGTTCATCCCCATCTTCGCTCTCTCATCCACGCTCCGTCGGTGGACGAATACCCTCGTACCTCACGTCCTCTCTCCCACTCGTTACAACGTTATTCTCGCTGTTTCCGCGCGCCATTTTCTCTTCACTCCTTCCCCGCTCCCTTCCCTTTCTCTCGCTCCTTCTTCTCATCGTCGTTGGCATTTGCCTACCAGCCCCGTAATTCGGTTCTCGCGGACGAGCGCGCCAAAACAGCGCGGTCGACCCTTCGGGTAATTGGCGTCACGCCGGGGGTGTTCCATCGTTCCATGACGATGCTGCACAGAATCAACCAGAGGGATCGCGCCGAAGTAGTAGTAGATGTAACAGCAACAGCAGAAATAGTGCTAGTAACATCAGCATTGGAAATAGCGGTACTAACAGCTGCGTGTATTGGAACATGCACGTAGCAACGGTCAGAAACGTGTTACCGAGAAGTTTGGAACGCTCCAACGAGCTCCATTGCTGCTGGTTATAAACGGTGGCGATCGCAACAAAAACCGCTCGATATTAGTCAACAGGAAGAGCACTCTCAGCTATTCCTACCTTTACTAATATCTACCTCGAATTAAATGCACGAGCCAGCAACGTGTACGTTACTCACTAACAAGGTTATTTCCTCCAACTTTATTATCCAGCTTATATATATATACATATTTTCATGTAGTAATGTTGGGCATTTAGAGATTAATCTAACCTGAACAACTTCACAGCAATCCTAAAGAAAAAAAATCATTTGTTATTCTCTCATTTTTTATTTCACGAATCATTTTTGTAGGTTGAAAAACTAGGGACTCGAAATTGGGGTGGAGGGGAGGGGAGGGGGGCAAATAAAAAAATTACAAATTATTTTTTTCGTCCGCATAGTTCAACTCCAACGTCGCAAACTTCACTATCTTTAATATTTAGAGAATAACAATAGTAAAAAAGTACCGGACAAATATAATTTTTTCTCAAATGACTATTTCGATGGTGATTGAAAATCTACGCTAACCAAATGCTCAATTAAACTCGGCACTAAGAATAATCGCAAATCATTCAGCAAATGTTGCCCTAAGAATGTTGCTTTATTTGGCCACGTTTCCATGCAATGATGAAGCGATCTCTCATGGCGATGAAGCCTTTGTTCGGATTTTTGTGAATTCGACCTATATAAGTACAAAATACAGGTATCTGTATAGGCATACATCTGTTAGGAAAGGTAGAACGGGCGAGAGAATTCGAATAGCGATAAGGGACTCAATTATCAAGCTATCAGAGAGGTAGGACTGTGTTCCGTTTGCATTTCCAATTATTTGCCGGGGAAACGGTCTGCCAATACCGCTCGGGTATACTCTCGATAACCGCACTGGTTCTGCTCTCCATTCCCCTTTTTCCACTATTCTTCTCATAGACGATGCATATACTCGTCTATACGTTCGTACATATACACGAATCGTTGCTATCTCACCCTCTCACCTTGCGGGTATTGTCCCTATTCACTTCTCGCAGGTACCACTATTTTGGAATTACCTCTTCTACAACGGTCGTTTCGCCTGCTAATGTTTTCTCGCCAATCCTTTTTGCTCTTTCATTTCCCCGTTTCTTTGGAACCCGATATACGCGAGCGTGAGGAAAAACACTTTTTAGTCTCGTCTGGAAAGCTAGTAGAGTTGTTGACAACTGTGCACATCCACATTAAAACTGCTGTAGTTTAACAAAACCCCCGAGTCATAGTAACTGTTATTGCAATGCAATGAGGTCAGAAATACCGGGACAGCATCCGAATAAACTTTTGCCACGTTTCCTCCGAATACGTTTTTTCCTATTTTTCGTCCAGTTTTCTTCACCCGCTGGATACTCCAAGTCCGAGCGATACTGGGGAAGAATAAATGGGGATCGCATTCGAGAACGCACTTAAGGATCCGTACATATGATATTAGTTCCGCCTGATTATCTGTTCACAGAACCGAAGGACAAATACGAGCACTTTATAGCGCACGTTGCATCGAGATTCAAGTCATTAATTAGTCCAAGAGCCGTAAAAGCGTAGTCAGAACATCCTCTCTCGCCTTGCTCCACTCTTTATACATCGATATTCGTTGACGCTCCCTATGGCTGAGCGGTAGGTGCTCTCAGCTAACCACTGGACGCGACGATGCGCTAAGGTAGTATGGAACAGAGTAACCATTCCGTCCATACTATTGGTGTCTGCTATGGCGCATCTCGTTAAAGCGCCAGCGGAGCCGTGAACACCTCACATGCACATCCCAAAGAGCTCGTAAACTCGAGAGTATTCATGTGCATTCACTGCAGATAACTCGTGTTCCATACCCCGTTGTCAAAGGTACGTCAAAGTGCATAAAACACCGGTGTCTTTCTGCATCAACCGCTTCTCGCAAGCATTTTTCTCCTGCATTTCACAAATGACGGATACGTCAGAAGCTGAAAAGTGATGTGAGAGAAAAATCACGATGGCGCGTCGTACGCAGGCTTCCTTCAAATTTATCTTCAAGTCTTGGCGTGGAATGATCATCCTGCGTTATATAAAAGTACGGTAACGTACGAAAGTGTACGGTCAGCAGCATCTTGACTGAATGATAATGCGACTTCTCGCATCATGAATCATTTCTCTCGGACTTTGGAGTGGGGTATTCATGGACGCATTCGATTAGCACGCTCCCAAAGTGTGAAAGAGACATTAGGTCTTCTACAAGGAACAGACGGAGGGTGAGGGCCGAATGGGCGGACAAAGCTTCGGGAAGCATGGATCTCGGTGGTGTGAAAAAGGAGGACAGAAAAGCCAGGGTCTATGAGGAGGTAGCACGCACGACAGGCAAGGTCCAACAGTCTGAGAACAAAGAGAACTCTTTGTTCTTACCTCGCTCTGTTTCGTTTCCTTTCACTTATTCCCCTCCTACCGTTTGAGCGTCAAAAGCACATACGTGATTGCATATCAAACACACTTTCGTCCTCGTATCCTACTGCATGCGATGGTACATCGTGCCCTGCTCGCTGTTTCATCCATGCAGCATAAAAAATCGAGCACCAGATTTTCATACCGAAACGAAAAGAAATGTGCTACAATCTACTCAGCTTTGAGCAGGGAACATTCTTTGATGTATTTGTGTGTCTGGCTGCGTGCGTGCCTGATGAACGTGTTATATGGCGGATGAAGAGGCGGAAGGCACGATTTTAAGCAGGAAAAGATTCCTGCACCGTTTCTGTGTGTTGTGGAAGACTCACTCGATGAAGTCAGGAACGTACCCCTGCTTGGAATCCAATTGAAATTTCGATCGAGCGCGCATTCCTTTCGCGCGAATCCAGACTTCATACAACTTTCATCATTATTGAACGTGTTTATTCGCCTAGTTTGAAGGTTAACCCCTGAAAAATTTATCCGCAGAATGACTCAGTGACGGATTGGTCAACATCAATTCAGAATTTCGGGCGTCAAGTACGGAACTTAAAAATTGATCCAGATTTATTGACAACATTTTTGCTATGTCGCTGTCCGAATCCACTTCGCTCAACACGCTCTCCTTCTGTGTTATTCACGATCTCGTTTGGCTAGCCTCGGCCTCACGAGAGCTCGTATTTAAAGGGTATGCAACTTGGGCGATTCAACGTTCCACAGACGAGGAGAAAAAGCGACGACGAACTCTGCAGAGTAACGCTCCGTACATCATATTTATTTGTATATATGTGAATACACACAAATATTTATATACGTACATATAAAGAGAAACCCAAAAGTATATGCGCAGCGTGTAGAACGAGTCTCTCGGAAACTGCGTTGGAACATTGCCTGTGCGGAGGTTCTGACGTGTGACAGGGGTTGAGCCGCACTCTCGCCACCGTCATCTGTCAACGGTAGAGGGTGCGAGAGAGTCTCGGATTTGGTCTCTCCTCTCCCTTAATCTCCCTCTTTCTCTATCCAACAGCATTGCATCGCTCGGTAACACAACGCATCCCTCCGAGCCGAGAAACTTTAAGCTTTCCCTCTATGTCGTCTCCGCGTATTTCCGTTGCGTGGGTAGGTTTATATGCTGGGTTGGTATAGCTAAGCGTGCATGTCTCACTATCTCACTGGTATGCTGCACTTTATGACCAAGTTTTCAAGATCCTATGCCGCGTAGGGCGGAAGCCTGCCGAGTTATATTCTCACAAAGGGCTTTTCTCCTTCGCTATTTTTCAATAGAACCTACTGTGGTCCTTGAAGTTAGCGACGAAATTGATGATTCTCGATTCATTCGATGATGCAGCGATCGACTCGATATTCGGGATGCATTATTCGAAGTTTAGGTTGAGAAATCTTATGTGAAGTGTGAACCGTTGGTATTGACAAATCGCTCGCTTTAAAAACCCTAAAACCCTTGTAACACGACTCAATCAAGCCTGGACTGATTGCGATTCGATCATAGCCATTAATTGTCTGAGAAATATTGTTCAATGAATTTTTATTGTGGGATGGGGGCGAGCACGATTTTTATTGAGAAAACACGAGATTAAATTTTTTCTATGCATTTTCATACAGCCGAAAAAATAAAAAATGCATTAATTCATATGGAGTGGAAAAACGCTTTATCGTGCCATTTTCCGATCCCATCACGAGAGGCTTGAGTATCCGGAAGTTTGAATAACCCAATTTATCAACTACAACTTAACTTTTCCTACTCGATGCAAAGTTTCAAGCTTTCATTTCGATCGTTTGAAAAATCTCATTTCTATCTTTACGACTTTATAGTACCACGGAGTAAGAACAGTCACCGGCAAATTCGGGTGATTGTCTGCACAAACCGAGCGACCCAAAGAGGGCGATGAGGAAACGTAAGCCGGAGGAAAATCATCCGGGAATAACAAGAGAAGAGAGTGGAAGGAGAAAGCAAGATCGATCAACGATGGAAAAGTCGGTCACGTCGAGTACCCTTTGAATCGTGCGTCACGAAATGAGACTAATATTCGTATTATTTCCTTTTTTTTTCCTTCTTTTTACTCTCGTTATATGACATGCATCCTTCCCTCGTGTGCAACTAAAAATCATTAACAATCACTAATTGTCGGTAAATTATTTCTTTTTATGAATTCTTTGGTATAAAACTGCTGTTGTGTTTGATGAAAAAGGAAATATTAAAAAGGAAAATAACCGCTGCATCATTTATTCTGATTCATTCTAAGCCGGGGTAAAGTGAATGAAATTTTTATTATACCAAAATCGACGGTGCATATTTGTTTTCACTTCCTTTCCTATTCGTGTTTACAACGCAGCAGAATACTGTTGATTTTTTGCAGGAGAGAGAACTGCAGGAAAGAGTATGTGATATAAACAAATGAGAGAGCGACAGCGAGAAAGAGAGAAAATCGCATCGTGCGGAGCACGCTGGATTGTTGAAAGAGAATATAGGCGAGCGGGTTGCGTGATTTGCGAGCAAGGGAGTTTACGCGTTACGCCACTATTCCCGTCATTCGGTGATGCATTGCTGTGGCACGCGAGCGATGACACAGCTATACTCTACGGTCTTTTATGTGTCCCTGGCTTCTCGGTTTTCTCGCACTCTCTCACCACTCTCATCTCATTCCAGCATTCTGATCGTTCCTGAGAGTTCTGTGACAGTCGAGATACTGAGAAAGACACATTAGTCAGAGAAAAGCTACAGTGGAATTAATGGTTGTGGAGATTTAGTTGACCGTTTAATATGAAAGAAACTTCTTCGATTGCGTGGCGAATTCTTCCGGCAATTACGGACCTTTTGAGTTGCATCGGACAATCGGTGCATATTACTCTTATTACGTTGCACGCCATAGAATAACAGTTCTAATTCATGATCTTCCAGGTTTCACGACAAAAACCGTTACGCCAAAGCGGCAGCAAGTCATGCACAACTTTTGGATTGCTTGTTACGAAATTTGGACCGTCAACTGACAGTTCTGCGCTTTACGATCCGGATAGAAAGTTGATTTACTCAAAATACATAAACGTCGAAGTAAAAGTTGATTCATCTATGCGTCATTAGAGAGTCTCCGTGGGATTATAATCCCATTTTATCCAGTCTCTCGTTCACTGTATTTTTTTTTTCATCAATGCCTGCGAGGCACCGCGAGCTAGTGTGTACGTAGGTGTTTCGGGTGCATGTGTAAATCCTCGACAATCAATGCGAAGTCTCAGATATTGGTAGATGTGTACAGGGATGCACAGGAAAGAATCCCCAGGGTGTGTATCCCTCATTGAAGATAAAACGTATGGCAACCGAAGCAGTGCGGAAAACACAAGAGAATATTTCTGCACTGGTGCGTCTACCATGTAGTGTTTCATACTGCATTGCGGCCTGCAGGGAAGGGTACGTTACATGAATGAAGTCTGCTAGAAAGCAGTGGGATAAGAGGGGGTAAAGGATAAGCAGAGCTATAGATGGAGTCATCGAAGGAAAAAAAGGGAGCAAGAGAGAGGGAAATGACGAAAATGGTCGTTTGTGTTGTTCGACGTCTTTCATTTTTCATCGACGTGTTCATACACCGATAATTACCTTCGAAGCTCGCTAAATCTGTAGGCACATATTTCTTGTCTTCGGATTAAAATCTCTACGTCATTGAAATCTGAACATGCATGTGCTGTGTCGATGTAACGCTTCGAAATATAATTCGCTCTCGTTTATTTTCAGCACGAAATTTACACGAACTGGATGAAAAATTCTCATACAAGTATGGGCATATTTATAAGGGAAATAATTCCCCCTTAAAAAAAACCTTGGTCAAAAATATCCGATATAGATAATAACTCCTGATTCGTGTGATAGAAATCACAGCGTATAGTTGAATGTCAGCATAGTTTGCGCCACAGCATAGTGGTTTCCAGTTGAAAAACCAAAAATTATTACATTTTATAAAATTTTAAAGTTATACGCAATTTGGCACAAATAATTAGCAACGAAACGCTATCCGTGCATTGCCGAACGTTCAGCAGAAAAACTTCCTAAATATTTAACGCCTAGCAGTATAGTGCTTCGATTTGCGATCACGCACCGACTGGGATATATGTTAGAATTCATAAAAATTATATATATATACAAAAATACATGCCAAACTTATGTGAACTACCTGGATCTTATCGTAACTATAAGATGCGGCCGCATCCTTTTACACCCTTAGTATATATTTTTTAAAATATTATTTGCGTCCGGAGATATTTTACATTGATTTATTTTCACATCATGATATTTTGTGCATGGGATATTAAACCATTTTCAAGGAAATCAGTTCTTTCAGCAGTTCTTGTGACGATCTTGGTAACATTCGCAGGAAATGATTTTCACTTGAAGTTCTGACACGTAATTTCAACTTGTAAAGTCTTCAGGTTATTCAGTGCTATTTTGCATACACATTTCTATCGTGGATCCCCAGAACGGAAACATTCATACATTAATTTTTTATTCATTATATTTTATGACAAGTTATCAACGCCAAAAGTATATTCATTTTATTTCGACTATCTTGCCTCCTTTCGTATTTCTTCGCTTACCTCAACTATTTTGTTCCTTCCCTATCACGGTGCAGACGCGTTTGGTTGGTATGATTTGATTTTTTTTTTTGGCAATACTAAACATTCATTTTTTTTGTCATTCTAGAAAGATAAACGAATTCAAATAGTCTTGATTAGCCTAACAACTTTTTCCAATGTAAAGTTATTAATCTCAGCATGCACATATTTGCAGATTCGGTCATAGTAAACCAGTCATTGTTCACTAGTTCGTACGAAAACGATGAAAATATCGGGAAATATTGCCCCGAACACTCCCCTTATATTCTCTGCTTTTGTACAACGAATATTCGATATCTTCTCATATAGCGGTTATATCTTTGGAATGAACTCTGATAGAAGCAAACTTGTCAATGCGACGGAACAACAAGACTGAATATATCGTCGTTTCGTGTTCAATTGACCTCAGGATTTATAATCACAGTCACTGCTAGTCTGGCTAACTCGCTCCATTTCTCTATCTCGTTCACTCTCTTTCCCTTTCCCTGACCTGTATCTCTCCTATAGTCTCGCTTGTGCAAATCTGTGTATGGGAAGGTCGAGGGTGGTTCGAAAACTTGCCTGGAGCTGGGAAGGTATATAGAATCCACTATACTGCATTGTGTATAGAAAGAGAAACGGAAAGAGGGAGAGAAAGAGAATGAGGGAGAGAATTTGGAGACGGGCGAATAGGAATTACGGTAATGCAGTGTCGGTGGAACGAACGAACGAACGAACGTACGAACGAACGGACGGGAACATAACGGAGGGTTTGTAGCCGTTTGGGGAATTCTCCGGCCGTCGAGGGTCAGCTCTTGATGAACGAAAAGGGGTGGAAAGAGACATTGCGCGGTTCTATACATCGAACTGCATGGAGTATTATAATGTTCGTGTGATAGGTGTGCATGTGTGCGAGCTGGATAAACTGTCCAGAATATAATATCTATCCATGCATAAATGTAATAGCGCATCGCATGTTGCATTCAAGACGACAGACGGTGAAGCTCGTCAGTGCATTGTTGTCACATTCTCTAAATTTCGTTACCCTTCTTTCATTTATTTTCGCATAACGTGTATACTCGATTGATTAGGAAGTCATGAAAAGTTCAGCACCGAGCCACGAGTTATTAATAACTAGATTTATGGTTTTTCGATATCGGCGAGCATACATTTTTTATCTTCATTGGAAGATTGCATCGATTCTTATTTATACGAATGATACACGCGTCATGTGCCCACGCAATAAATGATCCTCTCCTCCTATACATAATATTTGTAATGTGCGTGTAACGTGGAAAGAACATTCGAGTCTGCGCGTGCTTGTTTTATCTATGATTAATGTGCGGTGATGAAATTCTTGTCGGAGTCTGTAGCACACGCCTTTGGAAAGTAGGGCTAAAGGGTTGTAAAAATATATATGAGTAAAGAGTACTTTGGAGCTGGGAAAAGACGAGAAAATTGCAGGAGAAAAGGAGGCGAGATGGCATCGTAACAGTATTTCTACGTTCTACTATTTTCCGTGTTGCAGATATAAAAGGCACACAGACATACAGACACACGTGTACTCATACATGTGCACTTTTACTATACGTACTTATACTTGCTCTCTATTTATCGAAACTACGAATCTCGCGGGGAAACTGTGCACAGTGAAGAAGCCGGGAAAATTACGGTTAAAATTGTAGTCCACCACCGTAGTAGCATAATTTATTTGCACCAACCGAGCCCTGAGAGCTAAAGAGAGAAAGATATATATCCAAGCTAGAGCGTTCGGGACTAGACCCTGCAGTTCCTGGGGAATTGGTATCGTGAGTATGCCTCCCCGACAACGAGAGTTTTCGGTATACTTTATACAATTAATCCAAAAGTACAAGCTTCGTCGAAAGTTTCAGGATTAACGTGATTTCTCTTCGATATCTCGGTTTAGTCAAAAAATTGTATTTTCTCTTATTTGAAAGAAGTTTTATTACGACGATATGAGTGAGTAATTTCATGTGAAGAACTTCATTCTGCACTTTATCTGCTGTCGGGATTTAGCTAGCACTTCCGTGTGGTGCAACTTCCGATTATCTGGATAACCCACCTTTTGGATCCTTCATTTTGTAAATTGAAAGCTCATCCTCTCTTCATGGTGTTGATAAATTCTCCTGATTTTCATAATAATATTGCTCGCAGTTCTGAATTGCTGAATTTGAAAAAAAAAAACGTAAATCAATACTCACAGCGATAAATCAAAAGCTCGAAATTGGATGGGGGGAAGGTTTAATAGCGCAAATAAACAGAAGTTCATGCATGGACAAGCACTTACGACTGTTCAACTTGTGAACGTATCCAGGAACGATTTTTTTTTTGTATACTTGAAACTGTCACGCGGCAAACTGAAAAGCGAGAACTATAAATTTCACTCTTTTTGTGGTGTTTCCCATTTTATCGCTTATTCTCCGGCGGAATAATTCGTGTTTCTTGATATACATTCTATTCGAGGCTCTCTACATTTCCTCGTATCTATTCTCATATTTCAACACACTTGAACACCTACATTAGATCACGACTCATGCACCTGTAATGTTCGTTATTACGACGAGTACGTAATTTTGTAGAAAAATAGAAATCGACAAACGAAGCGAATCTGCAAATCTGCAACTCACGATAAGCTTACAATTCACGGAACGCACTCAACCTTTCTATTGGGCTCGATATCAAGAGCACCGTAATTACGCATTTCGTTGAAAAACGAGGGAAAGAGGTCGAAGCAAGAGTAGTGTGAGAACACATATTGCAGCTCGGCGCGAAGGCTTTGCCTCAAGGCGAGGCCCGATGTTCCTCTTGCTATAAAATCGAAGCAGCCGAAAAGCTTAAGACCCGGGTGGAACGCGAGTAGCTCGACAGGGCAAGGCTAAGACTTAAGGGAGTGGAGTGGGAGAGAGAGAGAGAGGCAAGCGAGGAATGGAGGATTCAGCAAATTTGACATAAATTATGTGGTTCGGTTTCCACTCTTCTTACTCCTTAGCGTCTGGTAGCCTGGCTCCGCCATTTTACTCTTGTGATACTGTGCACCTTCGCGACGATGGCAGACGGTATCGAAGTTTGATTATTTATGTCATGCTCATTCACTTTCTTGCGAATTTATGTTTCAGACCTGGAGCTTCCGCGCTTGAACGCAGTATCGCGGACATCAGTTTCCTCACTCGAGTAGTTTATCTCATTGCTAGTGTGATAATTTTCTAGCAGAAATCAACGTCTTCAAATACTTCGAAGAGTACCGAGATCTTCGAGTACTTTGAAGAGGCTCAAGCGTAATTTGGAGCCAAGAAATGATGCAGTAAGTGAGAAAACTCCACAGAAGTGAAATGCTTTTCTATAGTGACGTTCGACGTTTGCCTGGATTTATGGATCTCATTACCCTTGAAGTGCTTTGGAAGATCGAAACGTTAGACGGAAAACAGAAAAGTGAAAACCTAAGAAGTGAAAATATCTTTTGCATGCAAGAGCAAGAGAAACATTGAGAGATGTGTATATACAGATACAGTCGTGGCGAGCGACACCAAGAGAAGTGCTCAGCACGCGTTGAGGCATAGTAAGAGCAAAGTCACATATTCTCTTCTCTGATGGTGCTGGTAGTCTTAGTGCCTCGAAGAAGAATAAAAGGTGGGAGAAAGATTATACGAGAACTTGAACCCCCACAGTACTCTTACTACTCTTTTGGCTGGCCGCGTTTGCATTTTATGAGCGAGTAGATGGCGCGAGTCCCTTACTGCTAAAAGCTAAATAGACCAGTGTGGACTAGCTTCTCAAGAATTCCAGTCATCTGGCGTAAGCACAAACGGTAGATTCAATGTCACTTAACCGTGTGTATTCTCATCGTCTACGTTTAGTGCTGTTGACTCGTATATATTAGCCTTTATAAATTTCGGTCTTGACCGTCAGTTAACAACATTACGCAGAATAGTAGGTTGAACAAGCCGATGTGTCTGGGAATAGTAAATGGTTGAAATGACGCAAGAAAATTTCAAAATTTGTCTAACTTCGTAACTTTTTTAAAGACCAAAAAAGTATGAATTTCTCAGGGCGATTCGAATCGATCCTGAAAAACTGGCGACTGTAAGAAGGAGGGGAGCTTCACCGACGTTCAACAACTGTACTGAGACACAAACGAATATTTTATTTATTTCCAATCACTGATCTGTTTATCCGCGCTCCCCTCTACCCCTTTCTGTCGTTAGCTCCCTCTCTCTGTTATTCTGAGCCCGATTGAATTTGCCATAACTCAGAGCCCTTCCACCGCTTTGGGACGAGTCTGTGACACAATGACTGGAAGGGTTGGAAGTGAGTGTGTAAGGTACGTGGAAAGTGCCAAAGGGCAGGAAGCACGGAAGGAAACTGCTGTATTATTACTAGTTGTTAGTAATTTACAGGGCAGCCCTATCCCCAGCCCAGGGAAAGCAGCTCGCTTCCGAAGAGCATGCTTTTCAATAATTTACCATCGGTAATGCTCACGTTTGATTCTTGGAAAGTCCGAACGTCATACGTATATACACCGTAGATTTCGAAATGCAATTGCAGCAATTACGTTTGACTGCTTGCTGTATATCCCTTGTCTCTCTCCACCTTTGTCTCTCCATTGCTCGCGTATCTATGCATACATACCTACCTATATACGTGTATATCCACACACCCTAAAAGTGTTTAGTATTCGAGGACCAAGGAGCCTCGTACGGTACTGAAAATAAAGGAGTAAAGCGTCATTGTGCAACGTCATAAAACTCGTAGGCTAGACGCGTTTGACATTTTGCCACATATGCGTTGCTTGTCAGAATAAAACTTTGTTTTTTTTTGTAGAATGTAAAGCGTGCATCGCTCATGCTTAGGGAGCGAATCATATTCTTTGATGTGCGAACACTTGGGTTGCAGTTTTCCAGAATTTCGTCTCACAGTGAGAATTTTGAAAGAGAATTTCGTAAAACTGAATAAACGTGCGTCGTGGAAAATGAAAACTGTTTGCTGTTGACTGATTTATAATTTTATCGAATATTCATTCAATATCCGCATGGAAATTTTGACGGTTAGTAGATTGGAGATGCTTTGTTGGAGGCATTTATTTCTGAATAGTTTTATGAAAATCAGTTTCATAAAACTGGTCGTTGAATTTTCATAAGAAATTCCTTCGAAATGGCTTTCCTTCTGGGAACGAATAAATAAGGTTCATGTTTGCGACGTATTGTAGTACATTGGATAATTTCAATCTCTCCAGCAGTTTTTTCCTCGAGTAAACGCTTGTAGATGAGCGACCGTCATAATTTTTGAAATAGACACAAAGACGTTAGAATATTTATGAATTTTGAATAAATACACGGTGCAAATACGAGTTTTGATGAATTGCTGGGAAGAAAAAAAACATGGCTGTACAATTTTCCAACGAAGAGATACGCGATAGCAGGGATACTTGCGATACTCACGGATTGATGACACTCAAAGCATTCGTATATATGTGGGCTCATATACACACTTACGTAAGAAGGCTGATGGAAAGAGGAAAAGAGGCAGGCGACGTGGAGAGGACATCGAAATTCTACTCGTGAAAAGTTTTCAGGGAATTAGTACTAAGTGGTGACTACGACGACCGAGGGTGAAGACAGTTTCATCTCTCTTTCGCTCTCAATTCGAGCAAGAGTGGGGATTGAACCTTTAAAAAGAGTGGTGTGAGGCAAGACTTTATGTCTACGATTCTGGAAAGTTTCTTGGCCCACGTTCGTCGGAACGAGGCAAAACGAGAGAAGCAAGAGAGTTGGGTCGGTGAAACGAATCCTTAAGTAGAGAGAGTCAGCGTTGGGCAGACACGATAAAGGACGTACGGATATGGCATGAGAGAATTCGAGTGAGAAGAAACTCTCGTTCTCATTCCTCGCACCTTCGATCAACAAGACAGTTTCTCTTCTCGAGCTTCCACTTCCTTAGCTTCCCTTTTTTCTCCCTCTATCATCATTCCCGCGTTCTCTGTCTTTACTTTGAATTCACGCTTCCACTATCGCTCTGCGCCTGATCACTCTGGACGCTTTCCTTTAACTCGGGGAATGCGTTGCGTTTCGTGTACACGAAGCCTGTTCATCAATAGCGGAATGACAGAGTTTCTCGCAAAGGAAAAAATTCACGGTTTGGACTCTAAATCAACGTGTACAAATAATAATAATAATAATAATAATAATGTTGGCGTGTTTGCATCTATTTATGAATTGATGAGTTCGTAATCAGGAGAGAAATCCCCGCTGTATATAGACATATTAGTGTAATACTCGATCGGCTTCATGGGTCCAATTATCGTGAATTTCATCCATTCCATGAAAACTATTTGAGATAAATGTAAATTCGTTACCGATTACGATTCCAACTGCAAGTTCATTTCGATACGGTTCTAGCACTGGCTTCAGTCATGAAATTCAATACGCAGGGCGGTGCTCAGTAATCTATCGATACGGAGCATATTGGAAGGGCTACTGAAGAGATAAAGGTGTCTGCACCGGTTTTGATGACTCGTGTATCAAGGCACCGGCCGATCGGCGAAAAATACTATAACTGCTTCGGTTTATGGACGTTATATGTATATTTCCAATTTGAAACTCAAATATTTGCTAATGAATATTGGGCCACGAAATGTACGGTCGTCTACAATTGTGCATTGGGGCAGACGTACATATATACCAACTACATAGTGTATATAGACAGTGGAAAGAGAAAGGTAGGAACAGATAGATATACGGCGACGAACGAAGGAGTAGGTTATTGAAACCGAAAGAGAACCTTGATTGCACAGTCGAATGGTTTAATACCTCTGATTGAAGATACCACCGGGGAATGGCCCAACGTCTGGAAATAATACATAAACTATACGTGCATTATAATTCGTAGTTTACTATCTAACCGAAATAATTTGTTCTAGAATTTTTAAAATGAATGGAGCTGTATAGAATGATCTCATGAAAAATGGGCTCCATTTTCGTTCAATATCTCGCAATAAGAGTTTGAATTGGAGGGTAGTAAAAGTTTTTTATCGGGAGTATTTTTTACAATGACGGATAGTGCAAGTTACTTTTTCATAAAATATTCTGATTTAATTGTCGATTCGGATTCTTTTTCTTTATTCTTCAAAAATATATTTTTATACGTTTCTTAACGTTTCTTCTCAACCGTATCGCGTTCAGCAATTTTTATTTCCTATACAATATCCCACTTTTTTAACTTCCTCGTTCTTCTTTCTGAATATTCTTCGAGCGATATTCATATCGAATTCGTTAGTATCGGTTCATCGCAGACTTCTTTTTCCGTGTTAGAATGATAATATTGTGTCTGTGAATTCATGTACACCCACGTTTCTGCCAAGACAATTGAGAGCTTTCTCTCGACGGAAAATTTCTGATTTTCGCTCGGGGTTCCCTGTATAAATTTTGACTCTGTGTACATATTCACTCGGTTTCAGGCTAAATCGACCGTCGCTCGCAGCAAAGTGGAATTGAATATCCTTAAGATTACGAAATTTCGAGGGTAAGCTGTGTTTCGTAACAGTCAAATATTCTATCGTGTTAAAACGAGAGTTCGAGTATACGCACGTAGCGCCCGCTGAACGGGAATAAACCATGCACTTCTAAAAATATACAGACATGAAATTCTACCAAAATATTCTAATTTTTACTAGCCTGGATTGGGAGAAGTGAAATATTTTTATAACACTGCTTCACGAGTAATTTACAGCTTCATCATAAAATTCATATGTCGATGAATGTTTTTCATAGAAACATTTCTTAGTATACATGGCGAATGTAAATATTGTAATGATCGATGATGAAAAATTTCTGAAAATTTTTCATGTCAAAGTAATGCGAATTCTGCGATGAGTAATTTTAATATACCTCAAATATGACGCTCCATCCTTCGTATGCGCTGTTTGCTCGTACTATATAACCCTCAAGAACGTCGGACGGTGTACAAGTATGTTAGTACGAACCCCAACTGAATATGATTATATTCTCTCCGAGACTAACCATGAGATTCTGAGCTACAACGTTTTTAATAACGACTCAACCTCGCGATTCGATTTTATGGCTATTTCAAATGGAATCGTATGCTTTTCGAAAATGATCTTCGAATACATAGGAAAACTGTTGTTTTCTCAAAAGGTTTTTAGAAGAATTTCGTAAAACCGAACTTCGGAACATATTCTTTAACGGTTTCGTGGGCGGCCGATTTTCATCTTTCACACTTCTTTTCTTTTTCGAATTATTTAAACGTGGACCATTCATGCTTGGGGTTTACAGTTCCTCGATATGATCTTCCCTCGAGACTCATAAAAGTCCTATCCCATTTGACTTACACACGTATCTTTACGGTCGATACTCTTAAAACTTTTCTTTTTTTTTTCTTTCAATGATACTGTACTTGAGTTCGTCCAAATGTTAAAAAAGGGTAAGCTAATTTGATGTTGTCAGAAACCTGCAACTGGGTGTATTGAAATAACTTGATGAATATGAGTCTTGAGTAAACTAGAAACACTATTGCGAAATTGTAATATTGATTCGTCATTTCCCTGCTTGTCGACTCGTCAATAGGACATTTTGTAGAGCCAATTCGTTTGATATTAGAAAACTTTTTTTCAGTAAACTGCTACGGAAGTTGAACCACGTTTTACATTACAAGAGACAGGTTGAGTTTAAAATGTGAAACATTGAAAAATAAATATTCTGTTAGTATAAGGAGAATTGAGGAATGAGTAGTGTGGCTTGGATCGATACGTGTGCTACGAGTAACAAACGTTAATGTTCCGATCATTACCCTCATAATGTGGCTGTTCTCCGCCCTCTTCATTTGGATCCGCGAGAAAAAAGACGACAATGTCACGAACAAGGTTTTGAGAGACCGAGGAAAAATAGATGTCAACGATTTTCCATGATAACGAGGCTCCGGTTTACGTAGCTCACTCCCAGACCTTTGGTTAATACAGCAAATATCTTTGTATCGTGCAAACCCAGATGATAATACGATCGGTGTAATGAGCTTATTTGGGAAGCGATTGATGCATATCGACGACAAAAAAAACTCGGAGTACGAGCAAGGCAACGCTGAGAGCTGCATCTTAATGGGCGCTCGTTCGACCGATTTTTCCATCCGATAACTAGACGTATACCGTTATTAAACCACCACTGTATGTATGTATAAGCATTTTTTTGTATCCTGTGTCTACGAAAAAACGAGGGGTTTTCCATAAAATACAGGCCATAGGAGTTAAAATGAACCGACGGTACATAAATTGAAAAAACGAGGAAAACGAGAGCTTGTGAAAATAAAAGCATAATAACGCGCGAATCGTAGTGGCTACTGATTAAACAGGCTCGTCCGAGCCACTCTCCGTGCACGCATGTACGGATTCGCTTTTAAACTTCTTCGACCGCAAAAAATATCCACTTCGGCTCATACCACGCTTTTCTCTTCTCTATCCTTCCTCTACAATTTCTACTATCTCTTCTTTCCTTTCTCCATGATCTTTACCGAATCCCCATTACACGTAATGCTTTGAATGCTTAGCACCGCTCGCGTAACTATAAAACCCTTTACCCATATATTGGAGTGTATATCAATTTGAGACGGAAAGAAAAAAATTTGTGGGATTCTGTTACTTCAATATTTTATGGAAAGAATGAAAGTTTTTGGGAAAATCGAATTTTTATCAGCGATTTCTTGAGGGGGTTTACTTTAATAAGGACTCCGAAAACTTTTCATCAAATTTCAAATACAGTTCCTAGAGACTTTAAAAACTTTCGGTGGAGCACTGATTAGAGATCAACACCATCGTTATAATTTTATTATATGATCAAAGGAAATTCATGAAACACAGTCAAGTATTTCTATTATTTTCAAAGAATAGTGTACGTGACATAATAATAAAGATATCAATGTGACACCAATTGCTGTCCGAATTCAACAATCGACATTATGATCCTAAACTATATTTTTCAGTTCATCCAATTGATCGAAAAAAATGTCTGAACCTCGATAATAAACGAACAATAACGGTCATTTGGGAGGACGGTCCAGCTCAGATTTTTTGTTCTGTTCAGTTGGCGAGTCAATTACTACGCCCGAAAGATTTATCGAAGAACCTTTTCCCTTGACGTACGTGCTCATAAGTTTCCTTACAAATTTGCGGCTTGAAGTAGATGTTCTGGTTTTATCCTCTCAAGGACCTAAAATATTCGTGAAGCTTCGGCAAGTCAACAAAGAAACTTATACAACGTGAATAGACCTTTTGTGGAGGAACTACCAATCTCGGAAGAATATGGACTTACATAAATGATGTGTGCACTAAAGCTCAATTCTTTTACTCTGACAAACAGCTTGACGGGCAGCCACTAGAGTCGCTTTGACTTTCAACAAGATATACGAATAACTCATAAAACTGATCGCGAACAAAATGAACCGGGCAAAATTATAACATTAGATTTTAACTAATTGCTGCAGGCATGCACAGGGGGAATTCTATTCTGCTTTAGACTCGAGCTCGCACATGTGAATGAACGTATGTTTAGGAATGTCTGTGTGCAGGTAGTAGCAAGAGAGAAATAGAGTTAGAGCGATAACACGAGAGGTTAAGAACGAGGAGGAAAGACTTTTTCAAATGTTTACTCAACGGCGTACTGGTATCAAAGCCCTCTACATTTTCCACAGTAGAGTTGCGATAAGCACACAGTAGGATAGAAATCTCGTATAATCGGAGCGGGAGCATATTGTCTGCGTATCACCTCGCATATTCTCTCACTTCCTTCAATGAAAAGAGACCTTCACGGAGATACCGACCGCGCCCAACTTTCTTCGTTTATACTATGTTCAAACTAGCTGATAGCAAAGTTATACACGGTGCAAAGTGTCTCAAACGTTCTTTCCCACCCCGTCTAGTGCTTTTCTTCAATTGCTGAAGTGCATCGCGACCCCTGATTTCTGTGTACTATTCATTGAAATAAGAGATTCAAATAAATTACAACAGTATTTTTTTTGGACACGTTTATTTTCGAAATTATCTAATCTTTTTTTTATTTGAAGGGGCAAGAATATTTTTTCATTCAATTATATTTATGGAAACGACATTTTAAATATTCGCACGAGCACAAAATGTATAAGTGAACCGATTATGTATACGAGATGGAGATCAGCAGGTTCGTAAGCGACAAATATCTATTACCGGACAAGCAGTGTTTTCGTTGGTTGAGGGAACGAATATCGAAAATTACCTGTGTTCGCCAAGTATATCAAATGGTTAAAAAAACCAGAGACATTCTGCCTTATTTTTGAATACAATGGAACGACGGAATTGAAAAAGTAGTGAACACCCGTCTTCGTAAAAGTAGATCACGTCGATTCGTTTGTCCCTAACAAAATGATAATAGAACTGTAATGAATGTCATTTACATACTCGGAAGGATTGACACGGCCGTATAAAATGCAGCTTGGAAAACCAGGTCGGACTATTCGTAGAATATGGCTCTTGGTAAAGTACTTTTCAAACTCACCTGCAACAAAAAATTGGAAAAAAATCATTAGCACACAGCAGTATAAAGCCTTTCATGATTTATAGCTTTTCTATTATAAAGTAATATTGTCAAACAAGAGAGTAATATGCGGTCGAGCGAGACACAGACGTCCGGATGGGAGACGCGTCCCACTGACCCCGTCGTTATAGCGCAATCCAACGAATCAACTGTCTTCCGGCCCGCACCCATTATGCTACAATGAAGAGCGTGGGTGGGGTAGCGCATGGTTTTATTATATACGTACATGTACTCTTCATAGTATGCGTTCGTTCTGCTAATAACGTGAAATGATACGGGCACTCAGTTCTTACTATTTGTCAGGCTCTATTACCTCTGCACCAACAAGCTTCATTTGGATTCTCATACATGCACGATTTAAATTCAATCTAATGAAATAAAAAAATAATGGAAAACCCCCGTCGAAGGAATGAGTAGGAAAAAGCATTTTGAAAATCGAAAATATCACAACGTTTTATATTAGAAAATTGTAAATGGAACTAGTCGACAAATTTCTAGGAAAACCACAGTCCACGCACTCAAGTGGAGTCGATGGACTGAGATCGCGAAATGATGTAACTGACATGGTCTGTCCGCGATCCTTACCCAAATTATCTCAGAGTGGATCTGATATGGACAAGAGTGATTAAGAGTTAAACTAGTCGGTTGGTGTCTGGTTTGTGGTAGACGAAATACAAAGCTGCTGAAGGGTGGGCTGTATCGATGCAACAGGGCACAACAAGGCTGTAAGAGGGAAATTGGGCGGTTAGTATGGATGGTTCGGGAAAACGTTCAAGAGCAGAATGCACTTGGGGAGCGGGGCAAAGAAGCTTAAAAAGTAATTACCGTTGAAGTGCGCCTTCTGGTTAAAAATTGGCGTACATAAAAAGTTTTCTAATTTCAGAAGCTAGCAGGGGCAAGGTGGATTGAACACTGGAGGAAAGAGGATACTGTGTTGGAAAGGCACCCCTGAGGGTAGAGCAAGCACTGTTACAGGGCCATCGTAGTGGAAGTATAGTAACAATTTGCCTTCTCACTTACTCTTCTTATAGTCACTTTAACGTGTAGCCAGTGAGCGTACACACACCAAAAATATGAGAAACGCGCGAAGCACAGGCAGAGAACGAGAGGGAGAAAGGAAAAGGAGGGTAAAGAGGTAGGCAAAGCTCGAGAGCCCGAGCTTACCGGCATGAGCAATGGGCCCGAGAGATGTTCCCGCAGGTATATGTAATTGGTCGCGGTATGTCGACGGGCTAGTTTTGTGCACCTCTTGTAGAGTTAACGAGCGCAAACGACCGCGGGAATGTAGGTGGTGAGGAGTCTGAACGAACCTCCCACTCTGTTAATCATAACCCGAAACGTGGCAGAGTGTAAAGAAGTGCCATTTCCGTAAATGTCTTTTGTAGAGTGTCGTTGAAGTGTTTGTTATCCGCGAGTAGAGTAGCTAACAGAGAGTACTGTTTTCGAGTTCTCTGCTTGTTTCTTGTTTAGCCGAGACCAGATAATCGGTATGAGATGACTGCGTTATGGAGATACAATTGCGGAGAAGAAACGTCTGAAAAATTCCACTTCCGCAGTATTTTTTATGGACCTTCACACAAAAGCGTAAATCCACATATGTCATAAGCATAATAGCTCTCGAAGGGATGTTAGTAAGGAAAGAGGTAGGTTGAATTTGCGAGAAGATGAGACATTGCACACAGCGGGGAATGACAATGACGGGCCAGCGTACACTATAGGCATTGAGGGGGCTTAAAGCTTTACTTCGCCTGTCCTCGTTCTCATTTCTTCTTAGCCATTCCCTACCATTCGCCTGACCTCCGCCCTCCGTGCCTGGAGCCACGACGGCGCTCAGAGAAATTTACGGCGGGTTGAATTCGCCGGCGCGTCATTAAGCACGTTGTTTCATAATTCACAGAGGGGAGAGCGAGAATGTGAGAATGAGCGGATGGGAGAAGTCCACCGAGTAACATAATATACATGCATGATGTACGGTAATACACCCACATGAATGATCCATACCGTTGTTCGCTGCATGTACGCCTAGACGACTATCACCGTATCTCAGTTTCCCCATCCATATTCTTCTCACTGCATCTCCAACGCTTATTCGGACCATTCGAAACCTCGATTCGGTCTTTTAAGCTTCTTCGAAGTAGCCCTCATTTTTTTTTATTGTTACGCCAACGATCAACGAATAAAGCTGGACATACTTCATCCAGTGATGGTAAAGTACTTTGCCGTTTTCTTACTCTACCATCATCAATGATGTCTTGTTAAAAAAAGCGATGGAATAGTAATATGGTTATTCACGAAAGTTCAAACCATCCTGCTTGCAGAATAGAAAGTACAACAGACCGCTCGATTGAATAGTTCTTCTGTTTGATCCCATTTTCCAAGTCTACTCCGGACGATACTATCAGCGGTAGAAGTAAGGTGCATGGTGTACCATGCATACTTAACGTTTTGCACACGTACCTCACTATTCGGTATGATAGTGCAAAATAATAGAAGACAAGAATATTCACTAGGAAAGGAATGTAGAGTCCGTTGCGTGGAAGTTCCGGGCCACATAGCCTCATCAAAAAGTCGTTAACCTATTCGTAAGATGAGGTGTAGCCACATCCAGTATTTTGGTGTTCTAGGCTTCTCGCTTTCCAGCAGCCTACAACACTATTGGACCACTGATACTCGAATACTTCGACTGATATCAGATCCCGTCATCAACCTTCTTGTGTCTGGTAAAGAAAATTTTTGTTGAAGAGTTATATCGATGAGACTACTCTTTGCTGCGTCATTTGTTGGTTGCAATGGTTTTAACACATTCATTTGCACCTCGAGGATTATCACCAGGCAAGCTTTCTACACTTAGGCTCTAATATGCACACTCGAACAGACTGGTATTTCATACTGTGGGCACTATTTCCTGAAATTCAATATCACAATGAGGCTCTAATGCTTGCCATGACGACGATAAGTCGATGTGCTAATATCCACTCACAGGAGTTCAGCTAAATATAGTCGGTGCGAGTTGCAAACAGCAAGTATCTTTCTAGTTCGGTAATATTTGAAATGCTGGATTATTGCTATTTTCATTGGATTCAATTTATTCATGCACGTTCATAACAACTATCGGTGTATTATGTAATATCACGGAAAAGCAATTAAGAGCTCGAATGGAAGCGAAGCTGAAGAAGAAGAGAAATGTGGAAAAGAATAAAACAAATGTAAAAATGTCAGAGCCAGACACATAGTTGTGAAAGCTATTTGAGCTTGAAATATTCCAGAGAATAAGGGCGTTTTCTCTTCACTGTGTCGTACGTTTCATAGGGCGCTCCATGTGTTTTCATACATGTAACTACGTCAGCCACAGCGTACAATTCTATTTACCTTTCCATCATAATCATGTATGTAAGTACAGGATTCAGAGAGCAACCAAAAGCAAGCGGGTTCAGGTTCAGCAGGACTCGTGCCTTGGGGCTATCATCTCCGGGACTATAATATTCGAGAAATAATCTCTTCTCGAGTCGAAGTATCACGTAAATTTAGAGCGGTATGCGAAAGGCTTACGCACGTGGTTCAATGTTCCAGGAACAGACGAAAAAGTGCAACATTTTTTTCATGTATCACCACAAAATAACGACGGGCCTTGCATACTTCGATTTAAATCCATATCAATCGCATATATAATTGTTGCTTTTTTCTAGAATAGTAGTTTTCTGCGATTCCATCTTCTTATGCGGAAAGTATGCGATAAAATGCTTGGTTCAGAATTCTGATAAGTTCTACTCGAAATTGGATTGAACGGATGCTTTACAGAATTCACTTTATATATTGATCTAGCAAATATGCTTATAAGATGCAGAATATTTGAAGGATATCAGGAAACTTGAATGAGCAAATGTATTTCTACTTTTCATGCTTCCAGCTATATTTTACTCTTCTATATGAATAAGACTAGCCTAAATCCGAGTGCTACGTCATTCACGAATGACAGGACCCATGACGCTATAGCATTCAGGCCTAGCCAGAATCAAAAGTCATCTGTTTGCGATACCCTTCGATTACGTGAATTTTGAAAAATCATTATGTTGTGATCATGGTGCAAATATGATGGATTGTTCATGAAGATATCTCCCTCTCTCCAACCGTCTATTGGCATTCCGTCTATATTCGCAGAGGTTCGTGAATAAACCATGGGAAATTTCTTTCGCATGAACCGTATCGTAACTCGATGGTACTGTTGAGAATGGCGAAGAGTCAGAAGACGGAATAGATATTGCCACGTTAAAAATGGTAGATTTTAATTTCACGGAGGGCGAGTCTTTGGTTACGCTTCATACACAACTAACCTTTTCCTCTTTCACCATCGCAGTCGGTCCCCCAACAGACATAACACACACACGCACACGTCGATTTTACTGACTCGGGTTCATTCTCCACTCGTTGTTATACACACGTATACACGTTCTTTATGCGAGCGAAAGTATAATGTCCAGCTCCGCCCTTAAGCTTTCCGATATACGCCAAGCCTAAGAATTCGTTTAACAAAACATGCACGCCGCTGGACCATCTTAAGTTAAGGTTCACGCAGGCGGGATCCCGCGATCAAGGATACCGTTAAGCTCACATACTCCCCTGCCGCTGGCAGCCAGTTGGTATATTTATTTCATATACACATCATAAAGTAGGTACGCTATACAATAATTCGTAAACACCCCTTTATAAGTGTAGGAATAAAATGTTTTACGTAGCGCGAAACGACTGGAGTATAAAATGCATGCTTTAAAAGGTACGACTCTCGACTTTTTCAAGTACCGCGGTTATATTATCTCAATAAGACGCCTTTTTGCATTTTTTTATGTTTCAACTACACTAGAGCGTACAGAGTCCATGGGTTCGGCTGAAAGTCGGACGACCGTATATAGGATTGTCACTATTCGTTCCTCGAAGAGACTAATTTGATCACTTAGTTTGAAAGGTTGGAAGCTACCCCTTCTCGAACTGGCCTCGACTACACCCTCGATGAGACAGGCCATATATTCGTATAACCTTATAGATATATACGTCTGGTCTGCATACGTATAGTTGCTACGCTATTGGAACTCATATAACCAAGATACCACACGTGGTATACATGCACATGCACAAAGTCAAGTACCGAGCGATGCGTGCGATGGTGAGAGCGAACACTAGCAGCAGAGAAAGCAGGCCGATGCAGGGAGTGATCGATAGGGTGGCATCCAAGCGTGTCTAAATAATTAGCTGTCCCCATGCCATGCCCGGCCCGTTTGTAGTAGTCACCCTATAGATAATACTCTCTCGCTTTATCGTAGGCTTGCCAGTATAGTTACTACCGCTGGCGGTGCACAGTGTTGGTTACGTACGTTCGCTGACTATGCTTTAGTTAGCCAACATCGAGCGCCGGAGTGCTCTCCTGTCCAAATCCTCTCATATACACGTGAACGCTCTTCTACCGACTTGTAAACGTCCGATGCTTATTACGTGTGTCGCATGGATAGTCCGATATATATTTCAATCATCAAGGATATTTCGAATCTCATAATGCGAAAACTTAGCATTGCTAATTCTGGTCTTCCATCATCATTCTATATGATGATGACGAAATAAACAAATCGATGGAAACGAAATTAAAGATATTGATGACAGTTACAGGCTTCGGTAAATCATTTTTTTCAACAATAACGTGAATTCAGTTAATTGTTCTTCGTTCCATTGGGAATTTATGGTGACCATTTCGTTGTTTCTCGGTTGACCCAAACATGGAAAGAGATCAGACGAGGAGCGTTCGGGCTGCACAGTAACAACGACGACTGGTAGTAAGACAAAGGACAAGGTTGGAAACGTTTCTGGCGACGGAACTAACGAGTTCCCAGACTTTCGATTTGCCAAGAGGGTTACACGGCGTGCCATTCGTGTCATGTGTTGGTAAGGGCGTGAGGGCAAAAAGCCTAATACAACTATCTGACCTTTCTCCTGGCCTGTTTATCTCCCTCACTCTCTTTCCTGCCCCTCTCTCTCTCTCTCTCTTTTTCTCTCAATGTTTCTGTACACTCCATGAATTCCACGCCATTGTGAAATATATACATACCGCAAACACGTCTCGGTTACGAGCTCTTGGTCGTTGCCGGTCATTTGGTTTAACGACTCTGCCCAAATATTTTTGGCCCAGGCAAAAGGTCACCCACGCACAATCTTATTGCCAGTGTTCAACAGCTTCTCGAAAGAGCTTAAGAATTGCGGTAACGTGTGTTTTATACAAACGCTAGAAACCTTATTCCGGGATGAAACTCGTTCCAAATTCTTCCAATCGCTTTTTTATTTATTTTTTTATTATCTCTTTATCGCAAGGTGCTGATAATATGACTAGCTGGTCTTCGTAATTTTATTTATTCATAGGTGACACAAACATGTAACCTCATGGCGTATGCTTCAATTTTCAAGAGTACGAGCCCAGTTTGAGTTTGAGAAAAATGACTACTTTTTCAGTTTTTTAGCGATATATGTATCCAATTTTTTGTATGTGTCCAACTTTTTATTTCGGTTCTATTCCCATTGGACCCTTCTTATATCTCCACACGATGTATATCATCACGATTTCTTCTACCGCTCGCCGTCTCGCTTTATGTATAATTTTATTTAGCCGAATCATGCGTAGCTATACGTGCCTTTTCAATCTTTCGGCGTATTGTATTCGTATTTGTGCCCACATACTTTCCTCCATTTTTCTTATACGCGTTGGAAAGAAAAGATTCTTTGTATTGTTTCTTCCGCACCAACACTCGCGCCGGCTGGACCGAAGTGATTTGCCACTGGACGTTATAAGTTTTGGAGAACTTCGCTTGCCGTCTGCACACCCAGCAATAAAAATATCGGAGAACTCTCGTTTATTTCCTGGTCGTTGCGCGAAAGGGAATGGAATGGTACTGATTGAGATTTTACTTGACAGATCTATATACTTCGGGTATGAAAGACGAAAGCTATGAAATAAAACTTCCCAAAAGTTTCGTGATGATATTATCGGACTCAAACGTTAAATTGATTATAAGAGATCGATCCAAATAGGCAACGAAATATCTGCTCATGATACCAGTATGGATCGAAATTACGCTTTTCAATTGACGAATTGAATTTCGGATTGTTGTTTGTGTAGGAAGATAAGTGGAGTTTGAAAAACTCTTTTTTCCGTGTTGTGATTATATTTTGCGTGTTGAAATATACACTTACAGGATTTTCTTGTCATTATGTCATATTTCTCTCGGCGCTCTACCGTATTTGTTACGATTTTCGCAAGCTAAGATATGAAGATGGACTTCTTCGTCTGCAACTGATCATTTGTTTAGTTGGTAAAGTACACTTCCAGTGAGCTACATACCAACAAGCGTATACAAGATTTTATCCTGAAAATCGGGTGTTCTTCAGATACGAGAGTCTCGAATCCTCTTACTCGTCTGTGATTTTATTGTGTGTTCTTTCGGTACAATAAGAAAAAAACGTGTATCGATGGATGAAACCAACTAAGGACAAGAGAAAACGAGAGATGTGAGTGGTTTACTGTGAGATTGTACTTCACGAAGGAGTTGGGGAAGGCAGAGGAAGAAGAACGACGTTGAAGACGCATTTACTCTGGAAAAAAGCTACTAGAAAGCATGGATAGTAACATGAGTAAAAAGAAAAAGAAAGAAAAAGGAGAAGATGAAAAAGAATGAGAAGAATCAGACAAAGCAGTGATGGAGACGACTAGGGGAGTCTGTGAGAACTGAAACCCGTCCTGTGTGGCCATCGAAAGACGCGGTGGAGTACGAATATATGCAGAGCAAAGTCCGAGGAATTATCAAGGATCTTATCCCTACTGCAACAAAGCTCCAGCGCAACCGATCATTGCCACCGATCCTCCTAGTTCTGAGCTTGATATTTCTATATACTTCAGGGCTTTTGATTCCTTCACCAAAGGGATTTCGATATGACAGGTAAGATCTCGGTATTCAAGATACTGCATGCATATAAGAGAGCTGAAGAGAATCAAATCAGTGTTCATTCTATCTTGATTTACTGAGGTCTAGTCAGAGAGGAGATTATAACTCGTTTCGCTTTTTTTTCCTTTACATGCGTTAGCTAACTGAAAAGCAGCTCCTCAAAAAATCTCCTCAAAAGACCACTCTATATCTGAAGTTTTTTTTCGCCGAGTTGGATTTTTCGTTGAATAGATTTCTACATATTCATACATAATCGCTGGAAAGTAAGCAAATAGAGCCATTGGAAAATGAGTGTAGAGAAATACATAGGGGTCTAGGAGGGAAAACGTGAACGATGCGATGCCGTCGATCTGACTGGAACACGTCACAGGAATACAATATTGCTGATCAATACACCTCAATAAAGTCAATTTCTGTCGTGGAACATATCTGAATACGAAATTTTGTATTCCCATCGGTTAGTCGAGTCGGTTGGGCAGGGCTCGTGGCCCGAATACAAATTAGGTGTATATTTTATATTGCTCGCTTTTCCTGAACACCTATTTGGGTGAGCTCTCTTTCCCTCTTCATGTGAGTTGGCGGAAGACCGAGATCTAGTTCGTCGTTTTTACATGGCTAGAATCACGTCAGTATTATCTTTGGTGCGTTTGTATGTGGAGCATAGATATTGTCATATTGAAGTATCAAGGAGTTTCACTGTGTGTCTCAGTGTTTGGGTTTGTCAAGCGATCATAAATACACGTTGGTAAATTTTTTCTCCAAACGTTGATAATACACAATTAGCGCTTTAAATCTTATAACTCAAACTCTCTTGATTCTCCTCACTTGAAGTTCAAACCTCTAGGAACTTGACAGCAATTTAGTACTCATAATGCAGTTGATCATTCAAACGATACTTATGGTTGAAGTAGAAAACTGAACCCATCATAGCCCCCGGTAGACTGTCGTAGTTGCCAGAGTAGTCATATACGTTTAATTAAATGATCGTAAAGATAAATTAATTATCCATAAACTACAAGCTTTCGCGAAGATCTAACACGCACTCTTTTTATGCCAAGATCTTTATCAACATTTGTTATCAAAATGTATGAAAAAATGATCCGCTCAAAAGTATCATCTTCCCATGGATTTGCCATGACGTGTTCTGTACTGATGTTTGGAAAGTCATTAATTCGTTGATCTTCCAGCATAATTTTAGAGTTTCTGCGTAATTATTTATCCAGTTAGGCCGGGCCAATTTCATTCGATGTGTGTGGCTCTTCGAAAGATTGACTAGCATGTAGGCTGCACGAACCCTTCCCATAGGGGAATGGTTGCACTAGACTGCCTTGGGGAGGAGTTAAAGACGAAGGGGGCTGGTTACCTTCGCAAGCAGCTACAAAGGGCGAAGGGTTGAGCCTGCACGATTGACGCGTACGTCAGGGACACTGCTCGCATATTCGCTCACTCGTGTTGCTGGGGGGAGAGAAAGGGGGGGGGGAATAAAAGTTAGAGAGCTGGTGGAACATATGGTAGAGTTAGAAATTACGAGGCCAGGAGCAAGCAGAGTGCATGTCCGTGAGAGCGACATCCCGCGGTAGTAGCTCTTTTATGAAATTTCTATATTAGAACGTAAATTCTCTTGGAGAGACAACGTCGCTCCTTGCATACCGGAGCAAGAATTCAGCCTTATCTCTTCAATAAAATCATCTTTTCGGCCCTAATCTTTCGCCGCTCGGCCACTCCTGCCTTCCATATATGAATGGATCTAATATCCATGCAAGCGAAAAATCCAAGTTTTTAATAAGATAGATAAGTTCTGCTCGAAAATTCAATGTTCTCCTCAATCAAACTACTTTCCCAATCAACTCTCTTCTGCTTGCCATCGAAAACGATGCCACCAATTCAGAATGTGCATTGTTCTCACTCCTCTAGAACTTTGTTCAAGCTCGTCGTTTCCAAACACAAAGAACACGCCTCAATATATTTGAGTGTTTTCGATTGGCCAATTAAATAGCGAAGGGCTCTACCGAGGCGCAATTCTTCCCTCGTTCCTTTCACGGAAATCGGACCTCAAGGCGAGGTCACGTTTGCTTACTATATATCCAGATAAATGTGTTTATGAATGTTGAGGAAAGAGAGAGAGAGGGAGAGTTGAAGAAATATAACGAAAGGGTGTGGTGTGGCACAAAGCACAAAATGAATAGAAATTCTGTTCAAATATTGTGGCAGTTCTCATGGCTTCGAAATTGAAGATATGAGGATCAAGCAGGAAATTTTTTCTCGATGTATCAGGAAACCATTTAAACCAGCGAATCCGACAATGTATTGTTACAATGTTTCTTCGATGCTAGTCAGAATAGTAGAGGAAGAATATTAACAACGATGTAAGTTATTACCGAACTGGAATGAAGAAGTTTCATGATTCAATTAGGTTGAATTATTAGCCAGAATAAAACGAATAATGGCTCTCGAAAATGATGATAAAACTTCATCGGCTCCGCCCTAATAATCCTGACAAAATTCTGCTGCGGTGGAGGAATTTCTCATAGTAGAATCCAAATATAGAGACTCTCCATATACGAGATGCATCCTATTTCACGAAAACCGTAAAGTTTTTCATGAGATTCATATCTTTTCTTTTTTTTCTATAGATGTTCCTAGTTTTTCTGTTAGGATCTGAAGCATCGTTCTGCCGAAAGCGTTCCAGGAGAGTGGGTATGGGAGTTTGACGACAGACATTCTCATCTTTCCTCTCTCTTCTACATCTCTTCTCTTGTTCGCTCAGTCTTTATGTAACCGATGTACCTGAGTATATTTCGTTCTTTCCGACTTCTTCGCTGGTCTGCGGTCTCACTCGGAGCTTCGGAGCAACTCTCGGTCTCTCTATCTTGCTCTATCAATTTATTTTCCTCTCTTCGCGGAGCGGTGGACCGCGTAACGAGCAACGTAAATCAATCGGGTCTGGCATCGCAGCTCTTCTCATGCTGTACCACCCCCACCCATTCCTCCTTCTCCTTCTTCTCTTTCGCTCGGCGGCAAAGATCCTCGGCTATATGTACCGGGAATTCGCCAGAGGGCGAACCTTTTTGTGTTTGAGCGCAAAGGCCATGAAGCACGGTATCGGTGTATGTCAGCCAACATCGTTCTATCTTTACCAGTCGATGCAAAACCATGGATACTGAAAATTCATTCGTTTTCAGTTTACAGAGATCGAAGAAATGATCAAGTTTCAAAGGGTCAAGAAGTAGAAATGACACGAAGTCAAGTACCGGTCGATGTTTATAAAGTATGCTATTCAATGGGAACCAACGCGCTTACAATCCGGAAATTATGACTATGAATTATCCTAAATAGCTCTGTCGAACGACGAATATGTATTATGCAAAGACTACGACACAATTTCTCTTGCGGTTTTTGCGCGAGTGCTTCTCGTAAATATATTTCTACGGTCTGCTTCCTCGTTTTCATTGTTGTTCGGTATAAAAAAATTGACGAAAAGTCGCAACTGTTATTGAAAGCACACACTTGGGAGCACGTACACGGTCGAGACAAATAATCCTCGGCTTACGATTGTATTTTGCTGCCGAGATGACATTTTCACATTTATGATTAGTTTGTCAATTTTTTTATGCTCACTTTATCTTTAATATATTTTGAAATTTCAGCCTTTCCCTTCTTCAGAATAAATAACTGGTAGATTTTTCGTAAACTGTTTATAGATCGAGATCGTATCATGATTGTTATTTTTTAGTACAGAGTTCGGGCAAATCAAGCTGTAAATATGCGTTTGGGGAATTAGCATTGATCGCAAAATGCTGAAGAAGAGTTCTTTTTATTCCGAAGGCGATGCTGAAGCAGACGTTTATTTGTGTTCAAAGCTTTTTGATAAATTTTGTAGCCATTGTTTCTTTTTAAGCTTTCTTTCATGGCCGCGTAGTAACATTCATCGTTGAACGTTCAGAGCGTTTTCGTGCGAGAACGCACGAGAGACATTATATTTGGAATGTTACATTTATAACAGTCGTGAACGGTTGCAAGCAAGGAAAGAAGGATGGTGAGAGCGTGTGAGTTTGTAGCGTTCACATATGTCGGGAGCGAAAACGAACACGGAGAAAAGTAGACGGATAAGATAAGTGGAGAAGAAAGAGGAAAAGAGAAAGGCAGAGAGGAAGGGAGGGAGAGACATTGTAAGAAAAGCGAAAGAGTGCGAGAGTGAGAAAAATTATGGAGATACCAGCGGTGGAAGATCGGCGAGGGTGGGCAGTTGGATACTTTGGTATTCTTGACGCGGATCGGACCGTGTGGAAGCGTGCATTCGAGGAGGCGGTGAAAAAGAATGGGACATGGAGCGAGCGACTGGGTGGCGAGGGTATTCGTTGGGTGTGGAAGAACGAAGGTTCAAAAGTAGATGGTATAGAAAAAGAAGAAGGAGAAGAGGAGACGAAGCGAGCGCGAAGAGAATATAAGGGTAATGGCATGTTGGCACGAGCGTGCTTTCTGCACAGTGCAACGATGGAATACGAAGCTCTATGCGTAATACTGCCTTGGAGGGTATCCCAGATCTCGATGTGAAGCGATATATCCCACATAAAAGAATAGGTGGAATGAGAGAGAAGGAGAGAAGCGGGGTGGTGAGATGCACGGACGGACCCATGGAATCGCGATTTAATCGCATAACTTCCGGTACGTCAACTGCGAGCCGATGGGATCGCGCCTGCGCGTCGTCGAGAGCGCAGCTTCTCATGTGACAGGAAGGTCTATCGACGTCAAGCAGCATTTATCGATCTTCGGTGCGCTGTCCACCTCTCATTCTTTATCCGTAAATTTCATATGCGACTGCTTTTTTATACGCGACGAAGATCATTCAATGGAAGAAGGGAAGTAATGTTAATATATTGCTATTAATAATGATTAAGTATAAAACAAATATAAAAACCGAACGAACGTGTACGACATTACTGTGGCAGGGTGGACTCACCCTAAAAATTATGCTATCTAATCGTTGTATACGTACATACATACGTATCGTGATCTGCGCACGGTCTGACAGAAGGCGAGTCCGTTTTTACGATCTCGGGTAAATGGTAAATAAAATCGACTAACCCTCGTTCCCTTCGAGGGAACGGAGGAGCAAAAAGGAAAGGAATATCATGCCAGGGGTAGTGACTGTTGCACGGTGCGAGGGCGAGTTTTTGTTACGGGCAAACAACAGCTCGCACGCGAGACTCATACTTATTCTCAAATTTTTTTCTTCCTTGCTGACTTTTCCCCCGTTCACCCCTAACCCCGGCGTACGCTTTTCGTCCTTTCTGACTCAAGATGTGAATTCGAGGTTCCAGGTCTACGGTGGAGGGGCTTTCGATCACTGTCCTACGACCGTCGCTTGTCACGAGAGCCCTGACTACAGTCGTTGCTTCGGAAGTATTATCTACGATACGAACCTACAGCATTCTTCCCACGATTGCGAAGGGTTTAGGGTGAGGCCGAAATTGATAAAACGCTCGTGAAGCACGAGGGTAGGGGGGAGCTGCTCCGTGTTGGATGATTCGTGTGCGCTTTCTTTTCTCCTTCCATTGAGCTCATCTTCTAATCTGCCTTTGTGTTATTCCAGATGTAAAAATAACAGAGTTGATATTTCTTTCTCCTTCTCACAGTGCTTAACTATGATAAAGTCTGAAGTAAATACTTACCAAATCACAAAATATATGGCTCGTTACACATGACCTGATTTGTCGCATTAATTTGGCAACGAACCTGCTGGATCCAAGTTGTGTAAAGGTTCGCATAAGCCTATAGAAACTTCCTGACAATTCCAGCCGGTCACAGTCTTTTCCTTTTCACTCCACTTCGATAGATTTCATAGCCAAACATTCGTTCATCGCGTATAGCTCGGTGGTAGGCTTAATCGCACCTTTCAATAAGTTGAAATGGTTTAAAAACCGGTACATAGATACAATTTTCATACGCCACTTTCAACGTAAAGGAAAAAAAAAATAAACGTCGCAGGTTAAAACGAATGAGGCTCGTCATAGATTTTCAATGCAGAGTGTCTTCAGCACACTCTCTGGATCACAGTTTTAATGTACAAGATGACTGTTACCGTGGAAGTTGGGGAAGAGGGCGATATTTATCTGCGAACAGACATCCGATCGCGGCTCCAACTTTATTATATTACTCCCATTAAGTTCCTGCTGTAGCAACACTTTTGGATTAATTCATCGTCGTTTGGAAAGTTTATCACTGAGAAGTTACCCTAACTGTTGCGTAGGCGGAATGAAATCTCATTTTCGTTTGAGGGTCCAGAAATATGGCTTTTCAGAAGTTTATACAAGGGCACGTGGCACAATCGAGGACATGGGGTGTCATTTGATGAGTACACCCTCCGTGGGGAAAGATACCGCGGCGGTATATGAGCAAAGATAAAACAAGACTTTTTCGTGCACAGCGAGAATGAAAGTCTATTGTCCGATCTCAAATGATAGCTCCAACGTTTGAATAAAGTTTCTGCATGATGCATATGACCTTGGTAACGGTATTGACATTTCAAAATAAGGATCGAACGAAAAGAGTCGCATACTCGAGATATTCAAACTAAATGTCGCATGCAAAACGGACAATTTCCAGATCTATCTATGTTTTTTTACGATCTACCCTATTCTTGGGTCGTGGAGAATGGCGAATGAAACACATATCATTTCGAAGGATAGATACATGCAAATACAAATAGACACATGTGAACGTATTTGTATTTAAGCGTATGGATGGTATCGTAGCTGTTATGGAGGGTCAATAGGGTGCGACATACTGTGTTGGACGATTGAGCGGATAAGGTTGCGCAGAGAAAACTTCCGGGTCTGATAGTATAAAGAGAACGTGGGCGAACGATAAAACGACAGGACGAGCGATGTTAAAGGGTTCTCCTCGGGGCAATGGGGTCACCTGACTTATATACCTTCGTATGGACAGTGAATAATGCAGGATGAGATTACCGTACTCCTTTCTCTAAAACGCGAGGCACCTCTCTTCCCTTCTTCCTCTTTTCCTCTTTCTCTCTATTGTTTCCGATAAAAGACGAATGTGACAGCAGCGTTAACGGAACGCTCACGGCATTTCTCCGAATTGCATTAAATGCCGCACTGGTTTCTTCTTCACAGCTCCTTCATAATACAGAATAAAACCACGCGATAATTTACCTCGAAATCGGCCTACGAATGAATCTTTCTTGCTTGAGAAGTCAAAACTTGATGGATAAATTCACGTGCGAATAGTGAAATGGTGAACGAATACCAGAGAGAAAAAGGTGAAGTGACATAAAACGAGGTGTAAGGAGTAGGTGACATGAACGCGTGAAGGGTCAAAGTGCCTTGGGCTATGAGCATTACCGCAATTAGGCCGATGAAGTCAGTTCAAGCACTCGCTCGGCAAACACATCAGCAAACACCCTGCATATATAACCCAGTTTTCACTCTATCCTACTCGAAAACCTTCCTGGCTGATCCTCTCTCGGTCATAGCTCGTCCTCTGCATTCCATATATTAAACATATACAGATAAATGTGATATACGTATATGGAAATAAACCGGCCTCGTCGATCCTCAGTTTCACGTATAATATGCCTGCATAGCGAAGTATTAAAGCTGGCTCAGCGATTTTGGAGTTCTAGGCTTAGATATTAATATGAAAATTTCATGTTGTGCTAACCTTAACGATGTTCATAAATAAACTTTTCGATTGAGTATTAAACGAAAATAAATTTCAGGCCTTTGAAATATTGATAAAGTTCCAATGAATATGAATTCGAACTTTCGACTTTTGGCGTTTGTGCGATAAGTATTTTTTAAATATTTCATTCCTATCTTGAGGCAGGTGACGAAAATACACAAGAATAAGTATCAAGGTTACTATTTCCCAGCAGAGCGCTCCCAAATCACCAAAATTTTCTCTGTTTCGTTCGAGATCTTGCACACTCGTGGTGCTTCTCGCGTGTTTGTGTCAGGTGAGATACCCGTCACGAACAGGGTACCTCAAGGGTACCACTATTGCTCCTACTTCGGAAGAGGCTGTTCCTAAGAGACAGAAAGTGGGAGCGAGCTATGTCGCGAACGACATGCCGGAAAGCAAATCTTCCTTCGTCTGCAGCTACGAATCGGTAGTAGTCGAAGGCAGACATAGATATAGAGAGAAAGCGAGGGACCGATGGTAAGGAATGGAAGAGAGGGGAATGAAAATAGAGATTGGTTGCGAGTGTCAGACGCAGGTTGAGACTGCGTTGTATCTCTGTGTTCGCGAGTTCGGATGCGTTCAACTTACTCATTCAAGAGCAACGAATTCCATGCATATATCTGTTTCTTCACTA
This sequence comes from Venturia canescens, assembly GCF_019457755.1. Taxonomy (NCBI): domain Eukaryota; kingdom Metazoa; phylum Arthropoda; class Insecta; order Hymenoptera; family Ichneumonidae; genus Venturia; species Venturia canescens. The sequence goes on along the minus strand of NC_057424.1, from coordinate 8,078,067 downwards.
CCACGAACTGCTGTGCAATATACGCAGTGCATATATACAGCTGGAAACATTGCTGGAAAACATAGTTCGACGTTTCAATTCCCCTGCTCCGGTTCTAGTGTTGGAGCTTCTAAACACCATGTGCATGCGCAACAATGACAAATTGCTCGACATCGAGCGGGCGCAGAGCCCAAGTCGTTTAGTACATCATAATATCCAAGTTTGGCACAGACTATCGAAGCGACGGTAGAATGCTTTTCCTTCGGGTGTTGTGTTGTGGCAAGATGGCTTGCTCTTCGATTTGTCGCTGATTGCGAGTAGCAAACAAACCGTCAACATGAACAATGGTGGAGATATGACAATATGGAATAATGGGAGTTATCGACTGAGAGTTCTCTGTTCTGAACCTTTTGTGCTCACTATAAGCAGGTCAGATTTCCACACCGTGTAACGGTTCTGCTGAATGTAACAATCCACATCGGGCTGTACCCCACTCCGTCTGTAACTTTCCACCCTTTCTGGTAATTCCAGTTTACGGTTTCTCGTATGACAATGTGAAAAAGCCCAAACCTCTGGAAACTTCTTCCATGTTCCAACCACCTCCTAACCGATATGACTCTCTTCTGGGCTGAACTACGCAGCTCGTCCGGTGTTATCAGTTTTCGTCAACATTCCTCACAACCCTTTATTTTACCGTTATACCGATAATCGCAAAACGCATGTGATGAGAGACAACGATATGATATGGCTCTCTTGTATATACATCCACTGTTGGGTAGAACGTTGTCCCCAAGCGGGTACCTAGTACGCTCATAAAGCACAAGTACCGCGCGGTGTTATAATTTGCCATTGTTCGTCAGTATAATAAATGTAATTTGGAGAAATATTAGAACGGCAGGGGATTGTAAGCGAAGGAAAGAGGATGAAGAACGCATACCTACACACAGAGCGAGACTCTGAACGTAAACCCTGATATGGGTACGAACTAAGGGAGTGCCAGAGTAAAAGATACTCCCAGTGAATTGACCAGACTGTCCAAGATGGGCGGTAGATAAGATACGCTATACGTAATTCAACATAGAAAGTACGCACGTGTAATATGTAGTCCCTGAATCTAGTTGAGGGTACGAGGGTCGCGTTGGTAGTTTCGTGTAAGCAGTATTGCAGAGGCGCGTGAGGGGTTTCGGCCGGCAAGCTGGTTAAGCGGGAAAGGTGTTATGTTGCAGCGACAGTAATGTATACATTCAGATCCATATAGATATAAAAGCTCGAAGGCTGTGGCATAGCAGAGCGCCTGAGGTGGACGTGCTCGAACAATACCTTATCGAGCAACATTGTCTACGACACAAGGTTTCAGAGAGCCGGAGTGACGAAGGTGGTTAACGTAGTATATACACGAACTCGTAGCGAAACCAGCACGTCTACGTGCATCAAGTCTCATATGCGTATCAGAGGGAACTTGAATTATATATGTAGTGTATACCTCGGAGGAAACTCGCGAATGACACAGAGCTCACGCGTCGAAACTATGCATCCCGACTGCATGACGTTGGGACGGATAATTCAAGGTGACAGACCACCTCTTAGGTAGGGAAGAATGGATCTCGAAGCAAAGAAGCCGATACTTTGAGTGGTTGAAGAGTACGAACACGAAATATATCAAAATATCGGACTTTACTGTATGCGGTTTTATCTTCTCTGATAGTACGGTTCTATGGATAAAAGGAAGACGTAAGTACAGCGCAGATATCTATGCGGATATGCGCTTAAAGTGAATTTTCTTAGTGCCGGGATACAGCCTGAGGAGGTACTTCGTGGCTTCGTGGTTGTACTGGGAATAAGAGCAACGCAGAAGATGGTCAGAAGGTCCGGGCAGGCAACTACGGAGATGAAAATTCTATGAAATACTCGAAGCGGGTCAACGCTAAACTTTATTCTATCCTCGATACTGTCAAAGGCAATGACAGTCCAGGAATCACCATAAATCAGTTTGGCCTCCTGTAAGGTAAACGCGTTTCTATACGATTGAACTATAAAACTCGTATAAGCGTGAGGTGTACAAGGAGAAGCTGTGCACTATGTACCCTCGTGTATACGTCACTATTACTACCACTATGCTTCTTCCACTGCTGTTCATCGACGGTGAAGAGGGTTAACAACTTGATACCAAACGGACATGGCACGGGAAACGCACCGGTTGTACGCAAGAGTAAACCAATCCTTGAACATGCGTGTGAGAATTTGTTACGAAGTGTCGCTAGCGAATCGAATAGAACTGTCAAGTGCGTGGACAACGAGCTTAACTTTACTAAACTGTTTCGAAAGCTCACTTTGTCTGGATACCGAACATGTAAGTCTGAATAATCAACAAAAAAGGCCCAATTTTAAGAATTTTTTTAGACGCTACAGGTAATAACAAATCAATTTTATTGATTGTGACATCGTATGACAGTATATGAGCAATATTTTCCGGAATTTTTAAAACCCACACATCAATAATTAACTCGACGGTAGCAAATCTTCAGAAACACTTCAGAAAAAAGTTGTCAGTCGGTGAACAATATAAATCGAAATCTGCTCAACCGATCCTTTTGAAATTTGGCATGGTATTTCTTTACACAATTAAAGAGGTATCTACGAGAGGATATTTTTCGATTTTTGGCATTTTTTGTGACACTTAGAAGTGAAAATTTATGAAGTCACAATCAATGAAATAGATTTGTATCGTCTAGCACGTCTAAAAAAATTCTTAAATTTTTTTTACCGAATTGACGTTACCACGCTCTTAAAGTCTTAATTCTATACCAATAAACTCCGAAACGGTGAACTCGTAGGGCAATCCATACGTGGGATAAATGCTGACATTCTTTGATATATTCTTTGTTATGTTTTGGGATATTTTTTGTTACATTACGGAATGTTAAATCGTCTCTTTCAGCTCAAGATCCATAAGTGGACATTGAAATCCAGAGCTTCGGATGCAAAATAAATAGCTCCGATACTGTCTAACGGCGTGTGATTGATCAGCTTATCGATAGCGATGTTGGATCCCCATCGCAGAACTTTCGCGGCGTCGTCACAATGTGCTGCCTTATTCGAATTTTCTCGAAGTGGAATTCAGGAGCTTCACAAAAAGCCGCATCGATAACGCAACTGAGCTGTCTCCTATATCCCCTTTTTATCCGGGAGTCAGTCAATCTCACCGCACACAACGATACACATCGCTCTTTGTACTTGTTGATACAAAAATATGTATAGTGAGTAATATGTTTGAACATCTCTCCACAAAATGAACTAGATAAATGTCAATATAAATAGTAGTACTTTTCTGACAAGAGGAAATGGGATTTGTAAATGAAAAAAGCTTCATTGTACTTTCCGTAATACAATATACACAATGAAAGGGGCTACAAAGTTCCACCTCACTGGAAGCTCGTTAGCGATATATACATCCAGTGATTCTGCTCGAGAGAGAGAGCGTGATTTCCAAAAACGACTAAATTATCTACTCCGTTCGGGCTGCAAGTATAATGAACCAGATTTTACCGCTACTCTAGCCCTGCACGCGATGATCCATTTTGAATCATTTGTGTTCCTTATTCCGTAGCATAATACACCTCAAAAGTCACAGTGGTCTTTAACCGAGGAATTAAACTTCATTAGACACGTCCATTGTGCTTATCAACGTAAACGATATTTTTTACTCATTTTACAGATGATCAGTATAGCCAGCTAAACATGCACACAACCTTGTGGAACTGATAAAATAAAAGTTGGACTATGCGGTCTGGTTTGTCATATTCAAACTATATACTTTAGGGCTAGTACTTGCAAGCAAGAAAAGGCTCGGTCCGTAGGTTGTTTTCATACGCATACTGTATGATGGTCACGGCAAGGAGAGTATGAGACGAGAGACTGTTGCGAGTCCCTCTTACTCAAAGTGCTAATGAGTGTCGCCTCGTAAGCCAATTAATACCACCAAGGTGGGTCTGCGGGCGAGTAAGCGAGCGAACGAGCAGAATGGGAAAATGGTATGTATATAAGCTAGCCAGTTCGCTCGTTCGTGCGCCAGTAACATCGTGGAGAGCGACCAACGATGGAGAGGAGAACCCGGACGTTCTACCCCTTGTTCTCGCCGACCGAAGCATAGGGAGGACCCCTCCGAGGCTACATGACCGGAATACCGCGTGGATTTGGTATGCCGACGACGCCTGACCGCCGTACACCACCATCGCTTCGAACCACTGGCTCTCATATAGCTACCGCAGGCGGAGTTAAACAAGAACTATTTTCACGCACCAACCTCATCCAACTGCGAGCTTGTGAACTACTTTGCCAACAAATTGTCGACCCACCTCTGCTAGAAGGCGTTGACTTCTTTCTGTTGGGAGCCTTCCTCAGTTGATTCCATCGCAAGAAGCTGACTGCAGCATGCTCGTATGTCCCATCATAGCACGTTCGCACTTACAACAAAATCCATGAAACACAATTTTCGGAATAACTTGTTTAATGCTAAGAGAAAACTCGGATGGAGCAGTAATATACTGGAAAAATGATGGTGATCCAACATAGATGGCCTTCGGGTCTCGCTTTTTGGTGATGCTCGTACGTTGTCAAGTGGCGACAAAATGATGAAGAAAAGCGTGAAGGATGTCGACAGGTGAATACCAGCGGTAGACCAAGAAACGTCTTTTCTCTACGTTCCTCGAGATGACTCTCGGGATGCTTAGATACTCAAGCCTTCAACCCTCAAGTACCAGCGAGGCGTTACTTCTTACTTAAAAAGAGCAAGGACTTATGACGCGGACGTGACAGAATTGCTGAAAGGGAAAGAAGGGACCTGAGAGGTAAAACTAAACTAAATTCACCGCAGCGCACTACCAATTTGCTTTTTGGCACAAGTTTCCTTTTTTCCGAGCAAGCATTCGTCGTCGTCTTGAAATGTTTGCCGCGAGCTCGTTTGTGCTCACAATGCTTGTCTTCACAAGTTTTCGTTTCAACAACTGTTATTTTGTCTTCCGAGCCAACGCACGCGAGTCGCTTTGGATGTATCATCCTTCGTTCATAATAAATAAATAAATCCCGCATGTACTCGAGGGACGAGAATATCGTATGTTTCGAAAACACAACGTCAGCGAGAAAATTGGAGTATCGTACGATAAATTGCATGGAGTGTGATGAAAGTTGTCCCAGCTCTTTCTCCGTCTGTTCTCCCTGTGTTTTTCCTTTGTCTTTGAGAACTCGTGGGAGAAACTTTCCAATCGCGAACTACCGGTAAAGTTTGTACGTGGCCGGAAAGACCTATTATACAGAAGCGTTCGAGTTCTCTCGACGACGACGATACCAAGTGGCAAGCTGGCTAAATGAGTACCCTTGATCGCTGAATTGCCTTGCTACGGTGATTGCATTATTAGATAAACCTCCCAGTCATTGTCGAATCATTAATTGCTTTTCGCTGTGTGAAGCGATGTACTTAATGACGCTTCTAGAGGTAATAAGTAAACTGAAACAAAATATTTTTAATCGAATTTGTAACAATGCTTTTCACCGATTGAAAAATTATCGATTTATTGTTATACCAAACATTGCACCAATCATTAAGAATGGTTAGCGCAATGAGAATTCCTATTTTGTCATCAGCTGTATTTTCTTAACGTCGGAAAAATTGTTATCTAATGAATTTATGTGTTGACAGAATGGCATAGAAAAATAATGAAAACTGAAAGGAGGCAGATAAAAATAAGAACATCGAACAAAATCCAATGAAATATTGTACGGGTGAATCGGCTGAAGGGATACCGTACCGGCAAATCTTCGATTTCACGTTCAAGTGGAGAAAAGCCAGTCAGAATGAAGCCCATGGTATATGGTGGATGAGGGTCTGGCCAGAACATTACATATTGACGAGTCGCGGAGAGAGATATAAAAGAAAGAGATAGGCGGAGAAAACTGTAGGCAGCACTTTCCGTAGTAAGTCGAACGAGAATAAGAAGAAGAAGAAGGAGAAGAAGAAGAAGAAGAAGAAGAAGGAGAAGAAGAAGGAGAAGAAGAAGAAGAAGAAGAAGAAGAAGAAGGAGCGAAAGAAAAAGAAGAATAAGGAGGCGTGGGGCCATGGAAAGGGAAGACTGCAAACTAAAAGAAAAGAAGTAGCACGAGGACGACGGAGACGTTGAGAAAATTTTAGGTAGTACGGCCACGTAGTCGCCGTTTGTCGATGGTACCGCAATAATTCCTTATTGCTCCACCAACGTCTAGCCCCATCCCCATGCACCAACTAGTTGGGACGTCCTTTTCCTTCTTTTCGTCTTCTTGGAAACAGCCATCCCCTGTGGACCGTCTCTCACCCTGTCCACCCCCTACCCTTTGTCATGTGCTTCGCTTATATCTGGACAACCCAGTTCTCCCTCTCGTCTCATCTCGCTCTTTTTTTCCTCTTAGCTCATGTCAAGCAGCAAGCCATCTCACGTACGTACAGGCGATATTCCAACCCCACCGCAAACCTTCTATAGACGCGCGCTGGATCCTCATCTCATAACCCACCGGTCGTTACAAAAGGGTTGCCTCACAGCAGCACAACCAGCGTCAGATCAGAACTCAATATATCTACTACTTGCGAACCACAACGCCAACTATTCCTCGAGGGACTTACCAACCAAAGTGCATGCATGTACCAGTGTACCTTAGGAAAAAAACGTTAAAAATCGAAATTGATCACGTAAGAGAAAAACTTATAAAGTCGAATTTTCCCGCTCGTCATCCCGAGATCGAGCAATAATTCGTCGGTCCCTGAGGTTCATCTTAATCACCGCTGACTAAAGATTGAGAAAATTATCGCTCTCTTGCTCCGGGACCGTCGAACGAGAACCACCGAGATCTGTTATCAATCGATCAATCGTCACATCGATACATACACGTGGGACCATTCTGTACGAATTGGGTTTGGCCGTCCCAATTCTCACGTCATATTAACGGAAAATATCGAATTATCATCACGCCGAGGGCTGTCCCAAATCTCCAGATCCTTGGAGCACGAAAAAGGGCAAACGTGGGATGGAAACATTCTACAAACCTCAAAGTGAGCAGACCTCACAATCAGTGGGAACAGCATGGTAGAAACAGTAAGAACTGTCGCATAATCTAATGCAGTAAAGCTTTTTCCCGACCGAAAGTTTTTTTTTACTATCCCAGCTGAGTCCTCTGTTAGGTTCCAGCAATACTGACACGCTAGCAGAAAAAGATGTAAAACGCGAACGAGTCTAGTAGTCACAGTAATTGCGAACGTGAAATGAAAAACCTCCGGCAATGATACTACAGCGAACAAAAAATCCCCCTGATCACGATGGATTTTTCTCTTGTTCAAAAATCTATCACACGATGGAACTCGTTGAATAAATTCAACGTTATTTTTAATCACAGTTCTTTAAGAGTGTCAAACAAACCCATAAATGAAAGATGTTATTCCAACGTTTTTCTCCCCATTGCTAGTTACTATTGTCCTATCTTCGCCTTCATTTTTGTTAGATCTCGTGACCTTTCGATATGTCAGTCGAACCTGACGTTAACGCTTCGTTTCAAAAAACTTTAGGCCAGCTAAATTTTTGTCTCATACTCTATAAGAATCTGAATTATTGGTGAATTCGATTGTCACTGATGAAGAACTAATATAGAACTGAACTGGGTGAGTGCGATCCCATGTCAATAGTACGATATGAAATGAAAATATTCACTCATTCGTAGTACATTTGACTGAGCGAATAAAAATGATACTGAAATGGATATGTTAATCTGATAACATAGTATGAATAAGTAAAGAGAGAACAGAATATCAATTTCTACGTCTAAGGACCTCGTATCTCCGCAATTTCTCGAGCATAGCGCTGACTGACAATTTGTATCTCAGCAGTTTTCGAGAGTTTATTATGCCAAAAAATGGATAACCATTTCTTTACGTTTGACGTTAAAAAAATGCTTACCCTTGTGGTACCAAATATTTCTTATTTTACTGCATCACTGAAACTCACCTGAAACATAAAAAGAAACATTTACGTTAAAGTTGAAATATAACGCTATTGCTTAAATATGCTATCAAAATTTCATCGAATAACTTGCCGGTCTACAAGTTTCCGACGTAAACTATCATTCAACCGTCAAAAATGACCTGATTATCCAGCCGGTTGTGAAATAACCGTAATTTTGTTTTTAATTAGTCTAGAAACGGACGAACGGTCAGCAGTTTCTTGAGCTCGAACAATCAATATTGCTCGAGCATATTTTTCATTGGAAGGTAATTTGTTAAATACGTTGCCTAATAATCGGGATAGACTAATCTCAAACTCGAGTGTCAGATTAAAAGAAGTTGAGTGTTTGCGCTTGAGTTGTTTTTATCTCATTCATTCGTACTTAGAATGGATGTTCCAAAGGTCACTTAAAGTTTTGAAGGAAATACACACGCAAAGATAATAACTTCAGCGTTATAAATCTAACCACTGATCCCGAGGCTCATCGGATCGCAGGCACAAAATTGGCCTTCGGTTAACGAAATTGCAATATTGTTAAACCTGAAATACATTGAGCTCGAGAAGCTTGCTCAACATGTATTGCTACATAGACACAAGTCCGTGTGGGTACTGCAGGCAAGCGTAATGTATGGACATCGCAGACAGGAAAACACGATCAACCTCGTATCTCTGTTATTTCGTGTGTGTTATCTCTGTCTCACCCCCTATTGCCCTCAATGTTATATCGGTTCAGGATAAGCTATTTGCCCGTCGCAGCAGTTAAAGAGCTTTTATTGTGTGGTACGTGCGTTAATCGTCCAGACCCGATCTGTTACAAAGCCCACTGATGTTTACCATGGGCACGCCATTTCCGCTTCATTATATCCTCCTCAATGACCAATCTCACTCATATTATTACCTTTATGAAGTGAAAATCAGAAAGCTGCTAGTGTACTTGCCTTATAAAATCGACCCAACTTTCATTAAGCAATATCTGCATTGCCATTATCTTGTGCGGCATACAATGCTGCAGATGAAGCCGAAACATATTCGGCTATCAATTGAGTAGAAGATGGTAATAAAAAGTTAGTGAGAACTGAGTCAATATGAGAATGGTTCTGATCCGACTGGTATTTAATGGTACAATGATGAGCCGAAAGTCGAGAATCAACGTCTCTGGAATACGCGTTCTGAAGTGCCGTTTTGAAGCTTGTCCATCTCGTTGATCGCGCAGGGAGCCTCTTGATTTTCACGCGAACGTGGATACGAGTCAGCACGATACTAATTGCGAGGGAGACGCGAAAAGAATCCTGGTACTGTCAAGGGCTGCGGTTTCGTGATTTCGCGTCAGATATTTTTCAAGTGAATGTCTTGGCAACACAGATGTACCTGAGATGCCACAGTCGTTTCTGTATAATTCTCGAAGAAACGAAAAGTAAGGTTGAAATCAGGACGAAAAGAGAGGAGGAAAAGGATGGCTCAGCGACGGAGAAATGGAGAGAGGAAAAGGAAGAGACAGCAGTAGCACAGCGAGTGAACAGCGCTAATGGCGTGGCGCTTAGGTACCTCGCGCACACCTACAAGCCCCATTACGATTTGCAATTACACTGCATTTCCCCGGGCAAATGGATTGCGCCCTCTCCGTCTACTCTCGCTGCCGCCTCCTCCATTCTCGACAGCTGGTATTTCGCAATATATATATATATAAGCGCGCACGTATACGTCATTCCAAACGAAGGATTCTAGGAGGGTAAGAACTGTGCTGGAGAAACGAAGATCGGATGGCGGGATTATACAGGCGACTGGGTAAATTTATTGTAACAGTGGAACAGGGGAATGGATAAAAAGAAAGTTGAAAGTCCGACTGCGATAATGAAAATGATACCTTCGTGTACTACAGTGAGAAAGTTACCCTGCTATGTCATTCGCGTGCTCAGCTGTCGATCCGTATGTAAATTCAGTGTGTAGTTATATTGATAATTACATGACGTAGCGACAAAAAATACTCTATAATGTAGATATGCGGAATGTTTAAACGACTAACCGAGACTGTGAGCGATTTAATTCAATTCATCTTTGATGCTGCTTTGTTTTGAAAAAAAGGTACAGAATTTCTTTTTATTCGTTCGAAGATAAATGAAACACGAATTGATTTCTTATTATCTACCCTGCTCACTTACATTCTATGTTAAATTAGTATAAAGAGAGGAGCGAGTGAGAAAGCCAAGGTTTCTGGAAGCGAAGGGAAGTTGTTCTTGGCGGGTTTCGCGAGTAGTTCCTACCCGTCACTGCTTGGCCAGCAGTAAGCTTGGGCCAAATTAGATTAGAGCGAATTAGCGAGAGCTGTATTCCATGCCGGTGACTAGATTCCAACTCGATTCTATCTCACTTTCGTTCACTCTTAAGTATACAAACAAAATACCCTGCTCTCTTCCTTGCTCATTTTCTCACTTTAATTCCCTTCTAGAAGGGAGTTGCATCAAAATGATAGCAATTTCACAACGATGAGGTCATCAGATGGTAGCTTGGAAAGATCCAATGTAAAACTAAAAAATCCGGGTGCTTACTCCTCACGTTTTTCTTCATTGAATCACAAAAATTTCGCACATCCAGACCAATTTCGATGCAAGTTTTGGCGGAAAGGATAAAACTAGAAAACTCTTTGCGTCGCAACATTTAATGTTTTTCTTTCTCTTTCCATGATTACGACGGGTTCAATTTTACCATTAAAATTCAATAAATCATGTCCAGGCTGAATGATATCGAAGTTTCGCTACTTCATCATCCAACTGTCCACTCGCCCAGGGACGCATATGTACTCGCCCGTATACAATTTCATGAATGGTCTACCCAATGTAAGAGCAAGACAAAAGTAGATAGAAAATCATGTTAAAAAACGAGGTCCAGGGACAAATGCTACTTCTCTCCCCTATTCGAAAACAAAACGTTTGGAATAGGCGAGAATACCCCTCGGAATGAAATTCGAACAAGGGTCGTCGCAGCAGAAAAGAGCGAGACTGGAGACACAGAGATGGGTGTGGATGAAAGGGAAGGATAAGCACGAGAACATGCAATTACCGCTTGGATATCTACTTATCTTCGCAGGCATTCCAACACCCCTTTTTACCGTGGCCAACCTGCTACCAGCAGCAGTATTATGGACCAACAGTGAAAAAAACCCTCGTCGTTGAAAAGATCCTCGTCAGATTTAACGTGACCGTGGTTCAGGGCTTGCAGGCAAGGAAAAAGTACACGAAAATTGTGTGGTTTGCGGGATTTCGTTCAGATTTTATTGCTCGCTTTCTCGATCCTGTATATCCATGTATACAAACTCATTTGCTATACAAATCACGAAACATACCATAAAGCTGTGTGAATACATGCACGAGGGGGTATCAAAAATGGATACGTACTTCGAACGAACTATGCTCTGGGCGCGGTACAAAACTATTCGGAGATTCTATACAAATATTTTTAAGAATGCTATTTCTATAGCGATGCTTGTACCGGTACGCTCAAGCGTATTTCGTTTCGAATGGCATAGAACGATTTACAACAAAGGTAATTATTAATGCTATGATGAGAATGCCAGGATTGAGAACCTTTGACGAAAATTTGAAAGATTTCTTTCAGGACAAATGAACATCGACTTTTTATAATTTCTTATATCAATTTATCGTTAACTTTTGTAAGAATATTGAGTTGGAGTTTAGATTCATGCTCAGACATTAAACAGTCTGAACAGTTTGGCTTGAACCTAATGAAAGTACCATGTTAAATAATTTTCGGACAATAAATATAAGATGAACACTGCATAAAAGTTGTGGGATTTTTCCGACATCCAGACGTGGCTATGTTGATCCTGAAAATTTATTCGGTCTTTCGTTATTGCTCCGGAGATTATTTGCACAAGTGGTCGTTTCATTCTGCTCAATTGATTTGTACGAGTCAAGAACAGAGCGATCACGGGGAGGGAAAGCGAGTGGAAAAGAAGGGTAAAGCAATCTTCCAGTGGTAAAATGTGAAGAACAATTTCAGCGGGTAACTAGCAGCGAGGCTCGTGAATGGGATAGAACATCACTTTTTCTTCGTAGTGGCTGCTCCAGTGGTGCATCTACCAGATGATCGACCATTCTATCAGCAGGTAGCTCTACGCAGATACCCTCCGTACCACTTTGCTTCTCAATTTTCACCATAGAAATGAACGGTAGGATTGATCAATATTAATTCAACGACCGACTTATTTGCACAGAGCAGAAAATTCAATCAAACGCTCCATCGACTCGTTCGTCTTGAGAGCCAGCTTGATCTGGCTAATGGTAGTCCACCATCGCTGCGTCCTAAGAATGTGCGGATCGATCTCCATATCATTATCGGCTCTCTTTTTGGTCACTAGGAAAGTCAATAATCTTGTCACCTTATCACGTGTAACGAGAATTATTGTATTTAGCTTTTACACAGAGCTTCGTTTCTCTGTAACGGAACGGTAACATCCGCGACTGCCGTTACACCAAAATTTGTTCTACTACCTGATGAGTACGAACAAATTTTGGGCATGCTGCAACCAGGGGATGTATGTTTGAGGACATAAATAATTTAGGATTCCCCGTAATCCAAGTGAATAAATAATGGTTCGTCGCAACTTGGGTCAGGTGCGGTGATGATGAAAAGACATTAAATGATATGTTCGCACGAATAGCGGTAGCAAGATGGAACGAAATTTTCTGATAATCGAATGTGTGACAAGCTCATTTGCTCACGTTCCATCCAACTTCAACAAGTGTAGGAAAATTCATTAAATTAGTTATTAAAATATCAACTGTCGGTAAACGTGGCGCAAGCGAACCGGGAAAAAGTATAGACTGGATGAAAAGTACGTAAACGAAAAATCAGAAGATGAAAGCCAATGTGAGTGAGAACGAGACGAATGCACTCTGACGACCCTCGTTCGGATGATAATCGGAGGAGGCAATGCTCAAACGACGTGATGAGAATAATTGAGGATAATGGAGAGGAGCGAAAATCCAAAGACTTCTCATTCTTATTTATACAACGATGATCACTCCTTTGCTCCTGTTCTGCTCTTTCATCCGACATCCTGTCGAGCAACTAGATGAATGGATCGTTGAATTATTAACGTAGTCGGATGTATTTCACGCTCGTCCTTCGAAAACTAATATTGTAATGGAAAAGAATGAGAAATGTGAGTGCAATTGAAAGTGTAATCATCCAGGTTCGATTGGATTCACCAACTATCTCATTGATATTCAAATTTGATTAAATACAATGACAAAGTAAAACCACGACTCGAAACCTTTTACCGAAACAGTGACCATTTCTCCACAGATTGACGTTCGGAACCATTCCCACTAACTTTCCCCAGGGAATCAAAACTCCAAGAAAATGGATGAAGTCAGTTTGGATCTGAACGAGGTAATATGAGCGCAGGCGAATGACCGATTCGGGTAAACCACGAATGATGGAAATCTGATCGTGATCAAGCCACTATCTCATACCGCTACCTTGTTCATGTGTATTGTCATTCTACCCGATATCTCATTTCACAGACACTGAAGCTCTAACATATCGATTAGGTCCTTTCGCAATTCTAATATGCAAATTTCAATCGAAGGGCGATCTAGTAGGTTCCCTTGATAGATACATTGTTACACGAATACCCTTAGAACATATTGAAGGAGTTACATATACTACCCCGGGAATGATCGTTAATAGAATCTAAAATATTACGAGAAATCGATAACAGGACGGTAGAGGAACCGAGAGTAAAGTGAAGCTGTTTTCTTTACTGACTATTTACGAATTAATCAAAACGAAGTATCTATGGCAACCCTGGCTATTGGATAAGCTGGGTTAAAAATTTTGCGTTTTTGTGGACGCTTAACACATAGGTAACTGATGGTCCAACAAGAGAAGCGGTAGAGAATAAAAATTCGATAAGACCGTCGAGAAGAGTCAGATAACTGATACACGCCATGAGAGAAGAGTAGTGAGAAAGATGGAGAGAGAAAGAGAGAGAGATGGCAGTAAGGCACGAGAAATGATGAGAGGGAAAGGGCTGTTAATCGAAACCCATTGTTCTCTAATCAAATCATTCGACCGTTTCGTAAGCGCGGGTGTGAGTAGTTGAAGAGACCAGGATATAACGATACGAGTATAAAGAAGAAGAAATGAGAAAACGAGCTTGAGAGAGCCATGGAAGAAATATATACAGAGAGATCAGAAGAGACCGAGAGAAAAGAGGTTGATGAGAGAGGTAGACCATGCATAGGGTGAAGAAATAAGGGTTTTCGGTACGAGTGAATCATCTGCCTAACAAAGCCCTATTCCCTGTCTTCTCTCGCTTATACGCCAAATATACTCTATAAATCCATATATACATTCCTCGGATGATCCCTAGAATTATGCATTGCTGCCTTAGCGAGGAATATCCACACGAGTACGTTGGGTCAACTATGTGCACACATACGTATCAGACATTTTCGTATTACATTTTACACAGAGCTGCGCCAGATCCGTTTCAGTTCTTTCTTCGGATTAACCCGTTACCCGCATCAATCGATGCTTCATATCGCCCTTTACAATAGTAACTATATGGTGCGAGATTGAAACAAGGCGGATACTCGCCAAGCTTATTTTTATTAAAAATTTTATAAATATGAAAATTTATTTTACATTATCGAAAAAGAATTTTTATTTTGTTTTGACGATCAACGTATCCGGGGCAAAATATTCGTTTGAGTAATTTTAATAACGATCAACAGACATCGTTCCAACTTACTAAGATATTGAAAGGTCTATAAATATACAAATAATATCATGTATTTGAATTGATCAGTACTGGAACTTAGTCAAACAGGCTTCGGATCTTTCGCACTCATTAAATTGCGAGTCAACATTAAAAGTTGGTAAGAATTACGACGTTGCTGATTAAAATGAAACGATCGATTTTCTTCAGCGTTGCAACGAAGTTCATAGAGTGCTTAAAAAAAACTGAGTTCCCCACAATCTAGGTCATCTGAAAAATGTTTTGCATGTTGTTTTAGTGAGTTTTTGATATACGTTTTCTCGAATGTTGAGTAACGACTACCGAGGCTTACAAGCTTTTGAGATCCCAAATTTGTCAAGTATCTTTCGTATTTCATTATGTCCTAAAAAATATTGTAACATCACAAAGAACTGACGTTTTAAGCCCCGACCTCGAGCCATTTTCGAAGGATTTCTTTAGAAGTAACCAAATTTTGGGAAAGTACTTTTTTTTATAACGTACTAACATATTTCATGATTCTTATGAAAAAATATCGATTTTTCGGGGACCACTTTACACGGTATGCATCAGCCTCCGTCTAGCTGTCTATACAAACAGAAGCAATCTAGAGGGTTTATAACATGGGAAGTCGAGCATCGCAATATTCCGACAGTAGAGATCAGATCAGCCTGTACGCCGTGAGCAGGTCATGCGGGTACAGCATACATTCTCGAAACACACGCATATACTCTGATGCATACAGCCACGAAGCACGTCAAACCCTTTTCGAGATACAGGGGTCGTACTTTGACGTGATACTTGACTCTTCTCTCTCTCTTTCTGTCTCTCTCTTCCTCATTCTCTTCAATTGAACTATCCTACTCTCTCACTCTGGTGTGCCATCTTTGGCTTTCTCTCTCGATCAGCATCTATATGTAGAGCAAACTAACGTTCTGGAGATGAATATACATGTGCTCACGCACCATTTAGCGCGGAGTATACGTATTGTGGCACGTGATCGACGAACGATCGTGATCGATGAAACATCCCGGGACAACTGCAATCGGGACGATTGAAAGGCTTGGAACTGAGAATTATGATGTCGTCGTTCGCTTGAACGGTGATGAAAAAACCGTCGCACTCTCTGCGAGCGAACATTTACCGGTCTTTCACGCAGACACTATTCAAACACAGCCAATTTATTCTCGCTCCGACCTTCGTGGCCATAAACTACGTTTTTCCGGACCATATGGTCGAGTAACTCGGGCATTGTCGATTGTCAGCAACACCAAATGCAGAACTAAGAAACTCGTTTATACGCTCTTGATCTCAACGCAATCAGTCCAAATTTAAGAAAGTGATCACACAAGATGACGTAATTGTTCAGGTACTAAGTGATGCGCGTCTCATTAAACTCTGTTACCAGTCGAGTCTGAACTGCCTGTGCAAGTAATTTTGTAAAAACTTTTCGTAAATTCAGTGAGATTAGATGACACTGAGGTTTCCAACGTTGGAGTCCAACGAAATGATCTAAAGAAACTCTCAAATATTTCCAGTAAATCTCCAATTTTGTTCCCCGCCGAATTTCCAATTCGTAATTTCTAAAGCCACATCAATAATTCGTGAAATAATAAAATAATGAATTATAAATCATTTTTTCGTTCATTTCGTTGAACTCCAACGTTGCAAACTTCAGCGTCGTGAGAAAAGCTGTTTTCGACAATGCTTCTTCAGCAATCCAATATACTTAAATTCTAAATCGAGGATGTCAAAAATCAAGGAAATTTTGCTTGAACCAGACGAAGAAATACAATTTACTCTCCCACGAACAGAATTAGAATATCATTCTGATCGGTACTGAACAATGCAGAGATTGCGAATGTCATTAGTCGTAGGTAATGAGCTAATGTATAAATTACGTTTTAAGTAAACTCATATTCGGAAAGAAGTAGTCGAAATCAAAGTAATTTTTCATAGTTGACCTACTTTGCTTCCGCTTGATTTTCGAGAGTTCCTACGATAACAACCGTGCATTTTGCTTCCACTTATATCTAGGCATCCCTAAGAATTCACGTATCCTGTTCTATTGTACGGTTCATAAAATAAAAATAGTGCAAAACTTAGGGTCTTTTACGTGTACATTAAACGTGACAAGATAAACGCTCTCATCTCTTTCCGGCATACTTACGATTTCTGTATTTAATTAAAGCCACCGAAAGACTAGCTGCAACATAAATCTTACTCCGGTGGAGAAATGAGAAAAAAGTTGAAGACATAAAAAAAGCCTTGAGCCGAGGAGAGTCGTGTGGAAGAAGGAAAGACGAGAGGAGTCACGCAACATGCTGGCAAGCCCCTTTTGCCACACACGGCACAGCGCTAGAGCCGCGAAGTCTGCGGATCTCTCTTGCGTTTTGCAGACATCCTGACGCCACGACATTGTTTTTCCTCGGGGTTCGTTGTAACCCGAGAGTTCCGCCTAGAACCCGAGGCAAACAAGTGTGCAATGTAGAGATCTCAATGTATATGAATACACAATGGTTTGAAAATGTATGTGAGTACAACCGAATACGTGGAAAAAATTGACGATTTATTTGAGTTTTTTAGCAGACGCGAATGTTGTCTTACGATATATACGCTCTGAATGGGACAGCTTCAAGCAATTTGTTGAAAAACCTGCATCACAATTATTCAAAAGAATGTCCAATACAACGACCACTGAAACCAAAACTGTGATTCTTTACCACATTCGAATACTGATTACTAATTAAGAAAACGGAGTACTGCAGCATCCTGTTATTCGTTGGATTTGTAAATACGTAAATTTCCGAAGATGGCTCACAGGAAAGCTATGAGATACCTTGATCGGTGATCAATTGACCAAGTAATGAGTAGTTGGAACGGTTGCTCAGACGAGCGTTCTGAGAATCTAAAATCGACGGTCCGGTGCATGCAGCGAAAGAGAGAGAGAGAGCGAGATTTTTATTTGATTTGATTTAGTAGATTTTTGCTTTAGCGTCAACTTTTAGGCAACTACACATATTACACAGAATAGTTTAAAAAACAAGTTCAAGTATATAAAGAATAATTTATATAAAGAATACAATAAATAAACTATGAAAATCGAAATGGTGAATCGATGATACGAGATCATACAAATCAATACCAACTAAACTTAAAATAATAAAACTAAATTATGTTAGGTTATTTACGATTGGAGCAAGCTGAATATAATAATTTGAACGCTCGTGTACATATATATAGTTAATTTTATTATTTACGTACGGAGCGACGTACGTAACTCATACACGACTCAAGTCGAACTGCTCATCGGCCCTTGATAAACTTTTCAGCGTCGGGTCTCCCCGCTTACATAGATCACGTAATAATAATGATACAGTAACCATCTCGAATATTCGTTACAATTAGAAATAATAATAATAAGCTTAGCTAATAACCTAAATTCTGCAAAAAATATTACATTTGAGTCCGGAGATCGAATCAAAGAATACAAGCAAATAAATAATGTTACAGATATAATCATAGTACAATGATGGCAAAAACCATACGATTAGACAGCGCAATGAATGAAACGAGAGAGAGAGAACGAAAGAGAGAGAGACTTCGCTTGTTGCATGGGGTAAAAAATGATGGCTTTCCTACGGAACCCAGTCCGGAAAGAGTTCGTCCGGTGAGAGCGCGGTAGTTAACTCGGCCAGAGGAGCAGCATCGGCCAACAGGATTGGAGGTAAGGTAAGCGAGTCGGTGTACACATACAGTGAGAGGCTCGAGCGAGCTCCTATCTTCATTTTCTGTGTGCGCTGTGACCTCGTGACTCCTCGCAACGCTCATGGGGATATCCGGACGAGATGGCCCGTTACTCTTCCTCGCGTCCGTTCTTACACATGGATTCCAACACACTCGCTTAAAGTAACACACACCGAAGCGCAAGGAGGAGATAATCCCTTATCCGTAGCGAGCGCTCACGGTCCGAGGCTGGTACGAGGTGATAATAGTAGTCCGAGTGTTGTACGTTGTATGTACGTGTGCCTGTAAGGCCCAACTACTCCGGGCAGTCTTACAGATACGAGGCTGTACAGCTTGTATGATGCTGTAACTCTCGGTACTCGCTCATACACATAGACTTTACAGAAGGAAGATAAAACGGAAACATACAATGGTTACGCGTTGAGAATAGCAGAACAGAAATAAGGATGTTGACGGTGGGCCAAGCTTTGCTATCAGATTGAAAGATGAATGTTTCAATGCTGGTAGTTTTAACCTGCCCATCACAAAATCTAATAAATTTTTGAATTTATAATTGAAATTATTATTTTAACGAAGAGAGAAGATTCGTGAGCTTAACGGTAACACACACGGAGGTCATTCAAATATTTTTTGAAAGAAAGTGGTAGAGTCAAACATGAAGTTAGTGCTATCGAAATCGGAAAATTGTGCGATCATATTTCACTCCTGTCCAAGAAGTTTGGTGGCAGTAAATCACTTTTTTAGATATAATGCCACAGTAGAGACTTATGGAAATGAACAATTTGACATATATTTATCTTTTTGAATGCATTTTGCTTATTGAAAGTGATGCTGCACCGTTACAGCAGTGGTCCAAGCAACTGGGGAGTTGATTATTCTCCACAGAGCATCAATAATGAGGGCAAAGCCAATCTTCAATAACTCTAGAAGCTCCGTTCCACGGAAACTTCAGATTATGTGAATAATTTTTTATTTTATACTGGCTTCGATGGCACATAAGTTAACGAAGGAAGACAGTGAAAAAATCACGCGAAGATGAGGGAAATTTCTGCTGAACTTTTCTTTGTCCTCAAAACCTACTGAACTCTGCCTCACACACTTATCGAGCCATACAGACCCGTGCATATATGGAACTTGTTCTCTCCTCGCCCCCTTTTCTTGTCTTTCATCCGTTTCTTCGCGGATAGGCTCAAACGTGTTTGGTCTCACTCTATTTATCAGCACCTTTCTCCTCTACTCGTTCTTTATTCCGCCCTCCCTTCCTCTCTTGGCGTTGGACGTTTTTTACGTTGCGCGGAAAATATAGCCCGCGTGCCGCGACGGCTACGTACGGCCTTAAAGCCCCACAGAACGGCTCCGTTCCGCCAGCTTTATTACGTGCTCTCTTCGCTCACAGGAGCCCCGCGGGGCTTCTAGAGTTACCCCACCGTAAGCAATAGCACACATAGGACGAGCAGAAAAGAACGAACGGTGTAAACAAGACGCGACAACCAAAAGACCCACCGTGGAAGATAGAGAAAAAGGGAAAGAGCGGGAGGGCGAGCCTCAAGTAGGCGCCTTCACGACGACGCCAACAATATAACCATTGTGGAGGCTTTCAGAACAGAGGATGTCCACATCTCGAGGACTTTGCAAGAAAGGCCGTATGTCATCTTCCTTGGCGTATTCGGCAGTTCTAGTTACACCCTTCTCTTTTCTAGCATCGCTGTATCTGTGCAAGTGTTTGTGGGAACATGTCATATACTCGCCAAATGATCTCGGAGGAGAGAATGAAAAAGATTTAAATAAGTCTGTGAACCATGGTCGTTCAGCCATACACTGACGAATATCGATGTTCAAAATTCGACGAGTTTTTAACTCTAACGTGGACTTGCCGAGAGCCTATCCGGATTAGATAAAGGTAGCTCAATTAGAAGGCATGCGTGAAAATATACGTACAGCACATAATTTCTCCTTTACATATTTGTGAATATTTTTGGGTGTGTATTCCATTTTATACTTTGGAATAATCCAAATTAGCCTTCGGAATTGTTTGTATTCGCATTTTAGTCTTATCTTTGGATTCGATCGTAATTTACATTGTATAATGTTCGCTGATCAGCCATGTTTTTGAATATAGACGTAGAGCACTTTGTACTTGTTCTATGAAGACAAGCAAATGAACTTTTCAATGCAGGTTTTCGAAAATGACTTCTTTCTAAAAATTACCACCTATCCGAGGGTTATACTCGAACTGTGTGACTCGTGTACGACACTAGATGATATAATAAAAGTGGTTGAAAGAACATTTTAACGTGCCAAATTACCGGATGAAAATTTAACGAGCCATGTATGCGGGGGCCAGGATAGAATTTCAACCGCTGCGCTTGAGAAAATTTTACGGAAGTAATGAGCTTTTATGGAGCCAATTAAGCGCTAAGACGATACTTTGGGATCCTGCGAGAATTCGAACTTGTGAAAATATTCGCAGTGTTATGCCAAGTTTTGCGATAACTCGTAGCACTGAGAAGTAACTTCTTTTTGCTGTCGCAAGAATCGCCTGCGGCCCCTGATAGCAACGTTTTTCGTGATTCAACATATACCAGATTCTCTTCATGACATTCAGATCATTCAAAATCTTTCAACAATCTTGGATCAATAATAAAATGCAAATAAGAAATCGAAATGTGTTCAGGACAGCTGTAACTGAAAACACACTGTGGCTTTTGCTTCCGAGAGTCTCTCGTGGCTCTGCGAACTCTTATCAAGTCCTCCACTCCCCCTCTTGTGCGGGCGCATGCATGGTAACTGCAGCATATAACATTATAGCATGGCAACTCGGCGATTCGGCTTAGCAGCAGGAGCAGAGCATCCTCATCGGAACTCGAAGGTCATGAGTCGACGACTCGAGAGACCGGTTTCCCAAGTCTGCTTCTTCTTTTGCTCTCTTCCTCTCCTTCGTTTTCTGCTCATACATTAAGATTTCTCTTCTTCTTTTAACCTGCACTCTCTCCGGGGAGGCTTACACAAAACCCTACTGAGGAATGAAGCACGACCAAGTTTTCACAGCAACCGAGTCGTTCCTGTCGAACGAGGGCGGTGGTTGATCAGAATTTCTAGCGATTTCGTTGCTTCTCGATTCCTTCAGATTTCGCTTCGATCTCACCGTCACTTTTTAGTTTTCTTCGATTATGTTGTAATTGAGTTGGCAAGATATTGATAACAAAAAATTCGAACTACAAACACTTCGGAGAAGGATTCGATGCCGCCGTACGATGCCACAGCGAAAATGAATTTGTAGCAAACAAAAATTGTTTCCACTGCAACTTCGAATGCAGCTATCCTTTTTGGTTAACGATAATGAAAATTAATTACAGAAAAATGATACGAGAGTCGACGGCACTTGAGATTTCTTACGTGATATTAAATTTTCGTATCCGATACAAAATATCTGGAAAAGAGGGACGTTTTGAAATGAAAATTGGTAGTTATATCCACAGTTTCTACGAATGCCCGTTCTGCTGCGTGTCGAATATCTTGTTAATTATTAAACCTTGAGAAGAGTAATCACGAATCTCGGAAATACGCACGGAGCAATTGCAGGAAAAGAAGAAAGAATACTCGAGAGCCAGAGAATAGGAGAAAAAAGATGGAAAGTCGTGGAATGAAAAAAAGAGACATCCACTGTGTCGAAGCCAAGATCTTTATGTCGGAGCATAGAAAAGTGCACGAAATCGCTATGACAGATCGGGTTAAGTGCCGGCGAGGCAGAAAATGTCGCGTTCGGCGACAACGAGGAGAATCAAGCCGGACGGTTATTCATCGTTCCTCTTCGCATCGAACGAACAGCTTGGGAAACTGTTTCCTGATAAAAATGGTACATGAGAAATATTCGACCTCGAGCAAGTAGATCGATGGCGAAACTAAGATGAAGAGTCTGCTGGTTGCAAAAGGGAGAAGAGAGAAAGAATGCGAAACTTCAAGCGCGAGAGGATAGAATGGGAAACTCGATGTCCCTGAGGCATGTAAAAAGTCACAAGTGCGAATACAAAGGAGAAAAACGAAAAGTGCTTGGTCAAAGAACAAGGCCGTTGCTGTGCTGCCTCATTTGTAGAACTTTTGAATTTTCACTCTCTAATTTTGCTTGTACCTTCCCTCTTACGTTAGATCAGTGTACATCCAAGGTGTACCCGTCTCGAAGACTCTGAGATATAATTCTTCGCCGCGAGTATAACTGCGATAGTAAGGAGGGGCAGAGGCAAGGAAATAGGGAATGTAAAACTCCACGTCTAGCGAGGCGAACGAACGAAACGGCAAAGAGTTCGTCCGTACATTTGCGTCCCTGCTTAAAGCTCGCGCTCCTCTCGCTTCGACGGAGAATAGGAAGAAACGAAAAAAGGAGAGAATAAATGGTAAAACGCGAAGCGAGAGCTTACGCCAGACAACGATATACATATATTTGATAGCTTGGAAAGAGTGTCTACGATTGCTGGGCTTTAGGAATTCCAAAACGATCGTAATCGAGGGAAATTCGAGACGCATAAGAACCCGTGAGATCGCAGCAACGCTTCTTGACACTCATTTTTTCCTCCCGTCGTTTCACTCCTTCTTCTTTCTTCTGTGCACTCTCTGCGCGTATACCTATTTATACGAACTTAATGCGAGATTCTCTTGCTCCGGTGCTCCTTGTAATAAATATATTGGAAAAAGGAAGTAATGCGGATGAGAAGAGCGACGGTGAGGGTGAAATAGAAAAACGAACAAAGCGCTTATTATATGGATGAAATTGAGGGAATTTCAATTGAATTATTCTACGATTCCATGCATTTTATAAATTCATGTATTAATCAAATGAATACTCAAAAATAATCTTATCTCCATAGATATGTACAAACTGCTATAGTAGCAATAAAGTTTTCAAAGCAAATTAATGGAGATTAACGATTCCGGATATTAAGGATTTAGAGGAAATCCATGAGCACTGCATTTATTCCTTGAAATACTTCTTTATGCGGCTTATCTTGAAACGACAATATTTCAACAACTCTCCAAGCCTTGCATAACGTTGGCTGTTCTGCAATCGAAGCTTACTGAAAAACAAAACACAGGCCAGGGGTAGAAATGAATTTGTAATCAAAATTTCATTTTATCGTGGATTGACGAGTGATTCATCGTGCCATAATTCGAGTGGCTCAACGCGCAAGCAGGCTTGCAACGAGAACCAGCGGCAGCTTGGCAGCACAAACTCGTCCGTTGACTTTGCTGAATTGTCATGCATCGCCATGGTTAAGCTAACGTATCATAACCTAAGTCGAAACTCAAACTGCCATGGAGGATTCCTGAATCTTCAATTTCGAATTGAACAATTATAATAATTTTCGTCAATGTCACCTAAATTAGTTCGCGGATGTGAACTATTTTAGTTTCCAAGGAGATTTCCCATGAATAAAGTGAGCTTTTAAAACGATTCGATTGCAGGGACTTGAACTATCGTTTTTTTTTCTTCACCCAGTCATCACAACTGTGTGCACATATGCTTAAGGAGTTTCGGTACAGGCGATACAATGTTGCCATGCTAAACCATGCCAAAAACATTAAAAAATTCAAAAAGTTCAGAATTTTATAAAATTCGGTGATCATATTCTTTAGTGCCAAATTTGACAACACAAATTTTTTAAGATTTTTCTTCTACACAGTTATCGAGTAATTGATCACTAAAGTTCACGTGTATAAGCATAGCGTTTCCATATATATAGATATACATTCCGGGTATAAGAAATCTGCTTTAATGCGTAATTACTCGATAACTAAGTAGAAGAAAATTTTGAAAAAATTTGTGTTTTCGCAGTTGATGTTGAAGAACATTATCACCAAATTTGATCAATTTCTTAATATTTAGACTTCTGTACCGAAACTCATTAAATAGATGTACAGGATGTTCGACATTCGAAGATATATCGCGTCGAGCGGTATTAATATTTGAAAGGAGATGACGTAACGAATTCCTCTCGCAAAAGTGGTGATGCGGACTGGAGGCTACAACTCTTCGTTGTCGCACTGCATATGTTTGAAATATGAAGTAAGTAAGTGCGAAAAAGGGTTTCTTAGCTTTCAAAGCATCTTCGATCGGTCATGTATTTGAATAGACTGAAAATAGCTCCAGAAGATTCCACCCGAACTCGATTTCCTTCGATGTACAATACATACATGACCGAGAGAAACGTTCATTTATTTCTCAACAATTTTGTGTTTTCTCCACTGAGCGACTGCGACGGGACACTCCATTGTTTTCGTTTCCATCGAGCTGAACGAGCTACGGCTATTTCTTCGTCAATGATGAATAAATTTGGTCCCTGACCGAGCCTCATTCGCACGTGAGATTCGAAGCATTGCGATCGAAGAATAATCGCATCCGAAGACCTCCAAGCACGATAACAAGTTCATTCGTTAGTCGAGGCAACAATAACGATAACGATAAATGAAATTGGAAAGCCTGGTGAAAATTAAGCGAGCGTAACATCGCAGTTAACACTTGCAAATATGCAAGAAAACGGAGAGAGAAAAAGAATGGAGAAGAGGAGAAGAACAAGATGAAAAGATGTGAAAGAGGACTGGTGCACGCCGAGGACATACGTAGAAAAGGGGCGAGAACCACCAAAGTGAGAACACCGCGGGAAGGGGTTAGAGGCGAGGGTGGGAAAACGCGAGCAAAGGGATATAAAGGCTATATGGCGAGAAGCTACCGAGCGAGAGACGCGTTTGGTAACAATGAGACTGCAGTTTCGCGGAACAATGCTCTCATTATGTCGGTCCTACCTGTTATATGTGTCTATATCTATTTGCATGTATATACAGATATTTATATATAGGCGTACGTCCATATTACCCATAGATACATAAGAGAGACCGGGGACGAACGTAACAAAAGGGTAGGAAGTTTCCACTGTCTAAACGTCTGCTTTCTCGACAAACGACCCACAAATTTTAGTACATGTTACGCACGATATGACGACCAACATTCCTTGAAAAACAAAAAAAAACAAGCAGATATCGGGAATGCCTTGAGAGACTTGGATGCTGAACTGTTTCTTTATTCTTCGTGAGGAGCACACGTCAGAAAACTTTGGATCTTCTATAACAAACAATTCGAGAGGTCCTTCGACTGCATTCTTCGCTTCATTTTATCCACTCGATAATGTACGATAATAAATTGGAGTAAATAATACCGATCGAATGTATTTTATTAGAAGAAGAACATTTTTGAATTTCGATACCGAAAAATCGTGTTTTGACACGCGCGTCTCTGTGACGACTGTGTCCTCATTTACTTTTCTCACTTTCTCTCGTTTTATAAAATAATTGAAGTTCTTTTCATCTTGCTCGTCATAACGCTCTCGACGTTCTATGTTCATCAATACGTTTATATTTTAACCCTACACCTCATGTGCCTTTTTTCATACCCTCAACCTCATGACCGGGGTTTGAACGCATCCCACTCTTTTTCTGCTTATAAATCCGGTCCTACGATGCTAAACTGACTTTATCCTACACCATTGTCTTCGTTTTTTTATAACGAAAAGAATGATGTACGATAAAACTAATTTCAATTGAATCTATATATAAAAAAATCCGTCGATAATCAGTCGATAATGTCGCTTGTTAGGACGGGAGCGTAGTTTGAAGTTCGCGTGGGGTGTGCTCACACCCCAGTCATGCGTTCTAGGGTTAATTCTCTACAATAATTGAATATTGAAAAATCAGTATCCTCAGCAATTGTTCTGTTTCGATGCTTGATGAAATTTCAGAAATTCGATTTACAACTTCCATGTTCGTTTCATGATCACTGGAAAAGAAGGCAGGGTCTGAATCCAGTCGTATAATTAGTGCTTGATTTATCGGGCAAAGAAACTCGTAGCTGTTAATAAATTTAGTGGCATCAATAAAAACCCGGATTGACGAGAAAAAAACGTGTGTGTATATATAACTGTGAGTAAACCAAACGGCCAATCATTTCATATCTCCAGGGTAAAGTATATGATGCTCATGATAGGTACATCAGAGCAGTTTACCAGAGAACTTTTCGATATGAGAGAAGAAGACATTACGGTTAAAAATAACTGTCGCAGAAGAGACCGAGTCATCGGGATGATAGTAAGCTGAGCCGGGAGAGCCGCAGAGGTGCGCGAGTAACTCGATCAAGTTCTCTCAGTCCGATCTCGCGGGAATCCGCTTGCCACGAGCGGAAACGGATCGCACACCTACACTCGCGATTCCACACACATAAAAACGCGCACGCGGCCACATTATACACACATACATAAATATAAAAATCGAGTGTATACGGAATGAAGAAACCAAGATGGATTATAGGGATAGAAGAGTAAGAGAAATGTTTTTAATTGGATCGGAGATCGCGAAATAAACGATATGCGGTTTCGCGGGATGACTATTAATACTGCCCCGCGTTCACTTGAAAAATAAAAATGATAATGGCTACCAAAGCTCTTATCCCTTTGCCCCGGGGTTATGAAATCTTTAGCGGATGAGTGCGCTCGTGAATCCTCGATGAGTACCAGCTCCCACTCATTCACTAATTACCTTTCAAACGAATATCATTTTTTACTTTTTCTTCTTTTCTATTCGCCTCGGTTCGTCTCTTGCGATTTCATTTTACATCTCACCACTGTTCAAGTACCTAAACGAACAGCCAGGAGCAAAAGTGAGTAAGAAAGACTGAGAGAGAGAGGGAAAGACAGAGCGCGATTCAGCGGCCCCTGCGCGCGATATGCAGCACAAAAACGAACGAACGAACGAAAGAAAAAAAAGGAGATGAGCGCTCCGAGAGGATGGGGAAGCTGGAGCGATAACGAAGAGACAATTGCAAGAGAAAACGAATGGCAAGAAATTCGTGCTGACAAAAAACCGGCTTCGCGACTCAACCCTCGTATTTCGCGTCGAGCACATACCAATACATTTGTGTATATGTCTCTCGCGGTTCGTATCATTTTATGTATGTTGTACGTAGCCGTATAAGTGGTACGGCGGGGACCCCGTGATATGCAAATGTGGAGAACGGGCGCGTTACAGCTGAATTTTATCCGCGTAATCTGCCGGGCATACTTGGAAAAAATCAGTACTCCTGACGCGGTGGATGGGCGAGCAGATCGCACTTACGGTGCGACACTTCCGCGGTGGGTGAACACATTCGCCCGGGAAGCACAACCGCGTTCCACCGATCCCGAACGAGCCGGCGAGAGCGCTCGGGTAATTAATGCATTGTTAATCCACTATCTCTGACCGCTCAGTACCAAGAGCAGGGTGAAAGCTCCGCTGAGAAAAAAAGCGGGAAACCGACGATGCGGCCGAGGATGGAAAAACAAAATTTCCTGTTAAAGAAAGATATGCGGTGGAAGGTGGACGAAAAAATAAACTGAAGACGAAATGAGAGGCGAAACAAGAGATGGCAGCACGAGCATGAAGATAAAACAGCAAAGATTATTTTTGAAAATCGCGACTATTGCTGCGTATCGTAACTGAACGGATCCGGTACGAATCCTAATGATTGCGATAAAGCTGACTTGATAAAGCTTTAGGCCAGGGTTTAAATGCAACAGCGGATCGTTTTCGTAGTTGGGGAAACTCGCAGTCGTGAGTTTCGTCTCAACTCGAAAATATGGTTGTTCTGACGGAAAAGCAAAACAATTCACAGTTTTTCAGAATGTTGGTTGTTCATAATATTAGCAAAGAACCTTTTGGGCGATTGGCTTTTCTCAAATTTATCTTGTGCTAATCATAGAACGCCAAAGGCTCGACTATATTATAATTGAAGGTAATAACGTGCCTCAATATCTATTAGGACTCATGGGAGTAGGATCTGAACGCCGAAGGGCAAGAAGATCACGGAGGGTTCGTATATGCATCTATGTGTACGTGGTTCGGGGAGAAGAGCGTATTGCTTTTGCAAGCAAAGATCAAACAGGTGTCCGAGCAGCTATATTTCGACATCTCTCTCTTCTCTCTCCCTCTCTTCCTCTCTGCAGCCCCACATCCTTTTCGCTCTTTCCCCGTCTCTCATTTCACCTCTGCCGGACGCAGAGAAGGCGAGTGCGCCACAGCTGGACTCTGCAGTAATTAAATTTAACGATTTCTCGTACTCCGTTAACTTCGTTTTATTTTTTCTCTCGACCGATTTCGTACGATTTAAGCCGTAAAGATTTAGAGCCGGAAAAGCAAACTGTCGATTCTGAAAGGAAAAAGGAGGAGGGATTTTGACCGATGTATACACCTGATTGTATATTTCTTCCAACTTTCAATTCTTCCAACACTACAAACTGTAAAGAGACGACAACATATTTAGATTAGAAGGTATTTTTTCCTCTCAGATTCAAAACTATCGTTATTCCTTGAATCGTCGTTCGTCGTTTTCTTCGGCATCGAAAATTCAGCTGTGATTTCAGGGGAACCGGAAAATCGGACGGTGAAATTTTATGATTTCGATACCGGAACCCGAGGCAACTCGAATCATAGTTTGGAAATTCTCTGCAGATGAATAAACAACGCGCCATTTTTTTCGTACACGTCTGTATTGTTACTAATATTTTATACGATTCTGTCTGAACACAGTAAGTTTATTCATTGCCAGAACAGTCAGCGATGCGTGAGTCACGAGACTCATTTTCAAGAATCACGTTTCGAGGTCGGCTATCTCGAACGTTGGTCTTCTCCATCGCACTCGATTACGTATTTTTCTCACCCAACAGACTGCGCCAGCGAGAGTTTCATAAAGTGACGCAATTGTGTATTGAGACTAGAAATCCAGCGGATAGACGAACGAGGAGTAAGAGCGAAAGAAAACTGTAAATAAATAAGAGGGACTCGTGTGGGCGACACATTTCGGCCCGTATAAATAGTTTAAGCTATTACCACATGGACTTGTCTCCATTTCATTTGTGTCGTTCAATAGCCGAAAAAGCAACGGCACAGTCGTAAGAGCACGCGCGCTGTATGGATTATCCAAAAAGAACGAACGCCGGATGGAACAAAATGCTGGTACATCTCGAGCTCGGCTTATCCGTATAGTGCCAGTTTACGAATAAACGACGCGGCCATTTCTCGCTATTAATAGAGGGGCGCGCACACGCTCCGAGACGAATAGTATCCGTGAGATGTAAGGCAATGTGTAGGCCCAGGCATTTAAAGACAGTTGAGATTACGTCTCTCATCGCATTCAAAAACAAATCTCTGCTTATTTTCCTCGCATCATTTTATAAACAATTATTATGGCAGAGGGATGTGCGTGCGAATAATTTCCAATTAGCAGTGGACCTTAGAACTCACATTTTTGGGTGGAACGAATAAGCGAAGCGAATAAATGTTCCGAGCAACGGAGAAAGTGATCGCGCTATTATTTTCACACGTTGTATGTGTTTTACGTTTATTCTGCGCCATGAAATGCCAAACAGGAAAAAACGAGTGGTCGTATTTTAAGAAAAAACGTGGCAAGCTCAGAGCTTGAAAGTGGAATAAAAATACGAGTTTAAAATCGTTGTCGCGATTCGTAGGAAACAGGATGCTTTTTCCAAAGTCGCACGGGAAGTGCTTATCTCGGTCCCGGCTCGTGTCGAATTCAGTATTTTTTCTATTAAACCCTTCTAATAATCGGTTGAACATCGTGTTTTATCTGTGTCAGTAAAGTATCATCGGTACAGAGAATAAGAATAACAGTTGATCACCGTCTACTTAACATTCAGTTGGAAATATATTCCACGTAATTTCTGATTTTCTGTCTTCACTATTTACAATGAAAATAATTGAGAGGCTGGCTTCTCAGTGCTTGATGATAGCGGAAATAGTTTTGAAATACTTGAACGTATACCGAAGAAAAGTATTTATCTACGAATAGTCTTACGGCTCAGTGCGAAGTGGAGAAACGTTCGAGAGTGTGTGAAAGTACTCGCGAGGGCCCCGGACGTCGGCTCATGCTTTGTGCGATGTTCGAGGCCGTCCAGACAATTCATAAACTTATGAAAAAGCAGGCATTAAAAAGTAGTTCATCAAAGATCAAAAGTTCCGCTATTAAACAATATTTTTTCAGTTATATCCAGCCGAAGGCATCGGTTTACTCATCTCGAAGAATTCTATTTTTTTCTACAGAAACGTCAAAGATATTCGACGATCTTATGTGGAATTCTGAGAGAAATTCTGATTCACGGGTACTTGAAAAGTTTTATGCGAGTGTAGGTCTCCGTCCGAAGTCTAGGGATTGAATAAATGTACGTGTGTCCGCGCTGCAAGTTTGTCTGGATGATTCTGGTTTCGTCTTCCTCACGCGTCTATACTTATATATTTTTTATTGCTTAGCTGACTTTCCGAGACTGTGTTAAGGAAGAGGATAAGTCCGGCTTTCACTTCGGTAACGAAGAAGCGATTGGTGCTGCTGGTACCCGCGCGGTGAGTCTTCGCTTCTCGGACTCTCGGAGCGCGAGCAGTAATAATAATATAAGAGGCACACACACGCACCACGTGTTCGGGCTCTGACAAACGAGCTTCTAAAAATATATTTCGAACTAAAAGCATGTCGAGGGAGGTGTGTGACGAAAGAAAAATTGAATATGAATATATAAAGCAGCTGATGGTACATGAAACAAGAACGTAAGAGCAACAAAATAGCTGGGACCTCGAGCGATTGTATTTGAAAAAATACAATCGAATAAAATGAATAACGTTCGCATTATTTTTGAAATTTACTATCTTCGAGCACTGGATATGAACAAAACAATTCTATTGCTGTCAATACATTCGATCTTTCGACGAAAAACAGATATCCAAGAAGTTCCGCGACTACGCTGAAAAACCTATTTCCATTTTGCGATCGACAATATACCGGGGATATATTGTCACGCACGATCATTGATTATTATTATTATTTTTCGTGAAAAAGGATCAACTGAATAATGCATGAGGGGGAAGCTCTCACCGAACCATTTTTATTTGGACTAAACTTTATTCCCTTCGTACCTCGCCTTACGTTTGTTCGTCTCTCTGAAAGAGCAAGTTGTTCGTAGTGTATGTAAAGGAGTACACGATATCTGCGTCGTAAAACGATCTCATAGATTCAGTGCTGAAACACCCACAGCGTCACTCCACGTCTTGTAATAATCGCGCACCTGTTTCCTCATTGCTATATACTATATACAAGAGCTCGCTGTTTGTTCGTGTCATGAGAACGCTTCGAACATGCTTCCCTCCTGTTTAAATATATATCCATATGGCACAGCTAACCATTCTGATCATAAGATGTGGAACATGTAGATCTATCAAGATTTAGGAACGTTGAGTGAATTACGAGTCGTCGATACAGTCTCGAATCTGCATATATGCACTCGCTCGTGTACTCGCACATAATTGCGGAAGGAATAGCAGTTTCGTTGGAAGACACCACGAGAAAAGTACGGAGTTGATGCGCACTCATGACTCGCGTATTTCCATCCGAAACTTTCGCACGTTCAACTATTTTTCTGTGCCATTCCGGTTGACCGTTTGAGATTTCATTCAAACTCTCATCATCTCAACGAGCAGTTTATTGTGATTCATTTTTTGCTCCCGTTCATTCGGTCGAAGCCCCATTGTTTGTGGGAACGGGCACGCAAGATCGCATGGTTCAACCCAATTGCTGGCCTTTGTACCAGCAACATTTAAGCAGCGCGTTGATAAACCGATCGCAGCGTCTCTTTAAATTGATGAAAAAAAAACCTGAGAATTTTCAAAAACGGGAACATCGGATGGACGACATGCGATTCGAGAGTGTGACGCACGAAACAGTGCCCAACGCATGTCAGCATATCCAATATCCATGCTATGAGGAGCTGAGATGCACGTTCCTGATGAGGGCTTCGTAAGAGGGTTAGGGCTACTGATGCCCAACGTATATAGCTGATCCTGGATAGTGCAAATGCGATAGGATTCGACGAGCCAGAAATCAATACTATACATGACGGAATATATGCACATACCGGTGCTGACCACGGAATGCCATCCGCGCGCCACACAGGACCGCTCCCAAGCGATCTGCCCGATGTATGCTGCCAGCACACGTTTACCATTCGCGTTCTGTACGAGGCGATGCTCAAGTGTGCCTCACATGTACACAGAGATCTCTCTTTCGCCACGCACATGCATGCACGTATGTATACGATCACGTATTCATGTATGGAAGGTCAGCCACAATCGCCTCAAAGATCCGCTGACCATCATTCGAAGGTATTGTGCATAGAGAGAATACGACGCCAAGACGATCAGGGATACGAGCTGCCCTGCTGAAGGGCGGACTGTCGACCGAGGGCAATTGCGAAAAATCTAGAGAAATAAACTTTGTGTAGTGGTAAAAGAAGTGCTTTCAGTTTTCCCGAATTTCTACGAGAGCTTGAGCAATTGACTCGGAGAATACTGTGCTATTTGAAAACAGATGGAAATACAAGCCTCTCTGGGTGGAGAATCTCGGAAGCGGAGTCGGGGTTCGAATTCACTTGTTCCGAGCTGCTACCTACATAATTGTAGATCACGATGATCCCATTGAACTCTCGTTGAAACCTAATCTCTTGAATAGTTTAGAAAAGTTCATAGTGGAACCGTCGAATCGCGTTGGCACAGGCTATGACCGCAGGAGCAAATTCTTTCGGTCACGAAAACTCTGGGGCTGCGTAGGAGCAAGGCTCGCTTCTGGAATTCAGCTATCTCGGGCTGGTGTTGCTCTTTAATTAATGGAGGCTGATGCGATTCGGCGATAGCTCAGGCGCTATTGCACCAATATGGTGCTAAAATAAACGGATGAGATTTCTTTATATAACGGTTTGGCGACTTGCGCTTAATCGTGGTTCCGAAAAATGTCTTCTTGAAACTAAAACTTTCGCAATAAGGGAACTTTGATTTTTGAGATTCGAATTCAGACAATAATTCGTTTCAAATTCAATGTTAAATTCGTTTTCAATTACAGTGTTGTGAAACAGGTTGATGAACAGCTGAGAACGACCGTTTCATAAATCGTCGTCGCATTTCCATAATTCTTGTGAGAAAAATGCTCACCGAAGCAGTTACGGATCACATCCACGGATCATGCGTGGTGGAAGCGTTAAGAAAAAGGTGAATGTGCTGGTCAACAGCAGAAACAAAGAGAAAATAGCAGAGGAGAAATCGGTAACAAGGCAACGAGAAAAGCCAATGAAGGGTCCACAAGGACGAAAAGAAAATGAAAGACGGAAAGTAAAAATGAGATGAAAGAAAATGGTGAGAGGAAAGGAGAGGGCGAAGAAAAATAAGAGAAATAAGAATGTTTGAACGTCCAAAAAAGGCCGAGAGAGACAGGAGACCTTAGGCTTGCTTGCGATTACTCTCTATACAGCAAAATGCAATATATCTGCAACCAACAGAGCAATCGCATGCTTTTTCTCGGTGTCTGTCGAGTTGTCTATCTATCTGCTTGGCTGGCTCAATTCAAGGAGGCTTTTGCTGTGCAGCTCTCTCTCTCTCTCTCTCTCTCTCTCTCCTTTGCTTTTCCCTCTTCTCTCTAGCTCCTTTTTCTTCAATTCTGTTCGTTTCTTCACTGTCTGGATGTCAGAGAGCCGAGCACAGAGCCGAACAAGCTCGATATTAACGACGTTCGACCGGAAGTAATAGACTCTCTTGTTCGTACATCCTACTCTCGACAAAATGTAGAAAGTGGATGATACAATGATTGGCCACGGAGGAAGAGGAAAAAAGTTATTGACGTACCGAGTCTCCTCTCAGTGCACGAACGTCTAAGACAGCATCCGTTCAATCACTAGTGGTTGGCTCGTGACTGCACCCTCGCTCATCGAATATGTTCCGGAGATCCTTTACTTCTTTCGGTGGTCTTACAAACTCCTCAAAACCTTTCATTTCCTGTGCTGCGTAGATTAAATGCCGCTGAATATTAACGATCAAAAATTTGCATACACAATTGAGAGTTTTTTTTCCTGCTGGAGCCCTTTTCATCAATAAGTAAATTTCTATCAGAAAAGATCTTCATCACTCGACCTTGTCTCATCTCAGAGATCTAGATTCGGTATTTTGGTCGTCAAAAGAGATCAGCCGTTCGTCGAAATCCACAGAACTGCTTGTACACAGAGTGGCGATGAGGTCGAAAAGCAGTTTAGAGAAACGAAACTGTCGTCGAAAACAACTCTGGACCCTCCGGCGACTTGAAAGTCCCCACAAATATCGAAAACCATCTAGTGACTCGGGCAATCAAAGCCTTTTGTGAACGCGATCTTATAGCCGGAGCTATACATTGCCGCAACTCAATTGTCGTTCGATTTGCTCCACTTGAATTTTAACTCCCTCAATTCCGATCCACTGTGAAACGAACGCCCAGAATACTCCGCTCGACATTTTCGATCATTTAGGCAAAGCTTCGATTTTTTAATTCACCACGACTGTATCAACACGATGAAAAAATAACCTATCGCGAACGATTATAAATATAAAGACAATCGATATTTCATACAGTCAGTCAACACCATCGGCACGCGCACCTATTTTTTGTACTAATATTTAATGCGAAATCAAACAGTTTTTTGTATGTTCAGACTACACGTCCATTCCATCAACTGAAATCTAAATTTTCATTGTAAACTCATACGATAATCTGAATGTATAACGCATTGATCCTGCGGCGTTTTGTAAAGAGTATGTCGCGAGCATATGTGTTGACACATATCATGAATCGTTTATATAGTACTGCAGGGCATTCGCGTTATTGTAACCCCTCGATATATATCCCACAGAATATGTTTGTTTGTTGCAATATACGGCACACAAATCCCTGCAAATGAGAACGGTACACCGAGCTGATATCGAGGATGAAACTAGCAGATTTAACAGCTGTCTCTTCAGCGACTATTTCCATAAAGTATGAATACTCTCCAAGCTGACATGGACGATTTGTAATGGACATTTTATGTGTGGAGAACATAACGACAGCCGGGGAATGACGAAAAAAATGGAGGAAATGAGTATTTTTTGACCTGCTGCTCGCTCAAAAGTGATCGATTGATTTTCATTCGACACTGATTTGGGTCGATTAGTGATAGTCCCTTTAGTTTAGAGATGAAGACTCGATGAAATTTGTGGTAAGCACCAGACCCAGAGTTTCATTTGAAAAGTAAATTTGTATAGAAAAGAGTGTGCAGTCGAAGCGTCAATGTTTAGTGCAATGTCGAGTGAAAGTTTTCGAGTTTTCGGAGCCTTATGGAAATAAAAACGGAATGAAATCTCGAAGTTGAATTTCGGTTGGTAATCACACTTTCTTGTAGTTCCAGAGATAGTTTGATTTCCTATAGCGTTCCCATGTTGTAGTTCTCGTATTCGATTTTCCTCGTATGTCAAGCCGGGTCCCGCACCCAGTTCCGTATTTCGGTCGTGGCTAACAGACGCGACAGGTGCAGAGCTGTGGCAGCTGCTGCCTCTATGTTTTTCGTGTCTGCCAACGTGGAGCAGCATCTCGCTTCTCTTTCTCTCTCGTCCTCTTTCTATCCATTCTCCACCTCTATCTCAATACTCATCCTCTCTCGCACGGTATGTTACACCGACGGGTTTTGCCGTCGAGAAAACGAACGATAACCGACGAGGACCCGATGCCCGCAAGAACGTCGCGGTGTTCCGCGACGGACACAAATTCTTCTCCCAACGCAGATTTCTTCCTGCAGACTATATCCATTCCAAATGGAATATTCAATAAATACTGATCTCATCAGAAAAACGAGGGGAGGTTAGATTCTCGAAGAAAATGCAACGCTTGGAGTATTTGTGAAAAAATGTTGTGATCGATTGAACCGAGTGTTTACATACGAAGAATCAGAACATACCGGTGAACATATGTTCAATCGAATTATCGATAATTCACAGAAAAGCATTTTGGAATGGTGCAGCTCGATAAACTTATCTCGACCGCGCGTTGTATCGTTTTGTTTCGCAATTTGCTCAAAAAACTACTCGCCATAAAGCCCGGCTATGATGCAACAAAATAAATCGATTGTGACGCTATGAAAACTCGAACTGATACGGGCCGCAGCTGTATTATGCATTGCGATGGGAAATGGGATTTGGAAAAAGTAGGGCGAAAACAAAGTTCGTACATAAAAACAAGTTGGAGAATATAAAAAAGGACGAGATATATGTCGACGCACGGCGATGGAAGCGAACGAGAGGGGCACAAGAGTTTCGGAAAAAGAAGAATCTCACGAGAACACACCTGACGGTGCTGGGCAGATAGAAAGAAACGCCAATCCCGGTGACCGAGCGTAACGAGGAAACCGATAAAACAAATGGAAGCTTGCCGATGCAGTGACATCTGGCCTCGAGAGTTGAGAGCGAATAAATAGGCTCGGAGATGCAGAAAGAGGATGAAGCGGAGAGAGGAGAATGGTAACTGCGCTTCGTGAAGTCGTTACAAGACACCCGCCTCGACAACTGGATTAGGCGAAGACTTTCGAGGCTCATATGATTTAGCATATTTGGAAAAACAGTTTTAACCCTCTCAGACCGAGGCCTGTTTCACGTTGAAAGAAAATTATTCCCTTCATAATTTTATCTCAAAATACTTTCTAGTTTGCGAATTCATTGTGACATTTTAGTTTTTTTTTGGGAAATACGAATTTTTAAATATTGGATACGCGCAGCACCAGATACTTGGGGCGGG
Organism: Venturia canescens; assembly: GCF_019457755.1. Lineage (NCBI taxonomy): Eukaryota > Metazoa > Arthropoda > Insecta > Hymenoptera > Ichneumonidae > Venturia > Venturia canescens. The sequence goes on along the minus strand of NC_057424.1, from coordinate 8,040,866 downwards.
TAAAATCAGGAAAATTTGCGGATGCAGTTTTATGGGGCCTGCGAAAGCGCATGTTGCGTAGAAGCGATATACGGTCCGAGAGGGTTAGAAAAAATATATCAAATTGCTGATTCGGGTAACGAGGCTTGAAAGAAGACAATTTTATCTCGACACGTTCGAATTTCACTTTCATCTATGAAGGAGTTATTCAAGAGGAAAAAGCTTCTCCGTCGATCGCTCAAAGCTCCTAACCTCCACGGTTAATCGTGCCTTGCTGAAGCAATGGAAGCATTCGCCCTCGCGTCAACTCAATCCTATCATCTATAACGATCGCACACAGGAGCGTGTGATCAAAGCGTCTGCGTGAGAAAGTGGCAAGCTAATTAATCGTCTGCTACTGACACGATTCAGCTTATCTGTTGGTCAGATTTTAACGCTTTAATGGATAATTACTACTTCTGAATCCCAATGGTGAGTCTATTCCCGTGCTCAACCGATCAGCCCAAGGCCCTCGAGAATCCTGCATGGTTTTCCCGAGTACACAAACAATAAATGCTCTTTGGAGAACACTCGGGGAAGCAGGTATTTGAGGACTTTATTCTCCCATTGTTTCAACAACGTTTCCAATAAAATTGTATCGCGGTACGAATAATTCAAACGATGGAATATAACGGGAGTTTTATATGGATGACGATATTTTGAAATTGAATGAGATTCACGCCGCGGTAAATGCGCGCTCGACGGAGTGAAAAATTGAAAATTTATCTCATGAATTTCGTTAAATTCTCATAAATTCTCTTAAATAAGCATAAATTTGACTTCAAGCCTATAAATCTCCGCGAGATTGAATGAATTAGTTTTTATTTCTATGTGAGTAATTACTACCGCCTTCCTCTATTCGTCGAATGAATTATATTTTGGCTGTCGTCGTCATAGTTTTCGCGCCCGTAAAGTTTCGCACTACGATACATCCTCTCTTTTCCTGGTAGTATATTGCAGCATGTACACGCGTTCGGAGCACAATTAGCGATGTGTATATATACATGGCACATAAATATGTATGCGTTCGGTGAACGAGGTCGCGCTCCTCTCGTCCACGTCGAACACAATGTCGTCTTTCACGAAGCCTCTGGCGACGCTGCTAATACCTCCGACGAAAGGCTAAATTTGCGAGGCTAAACTTGAGGCAGTTCTGCCAACGAGAGGCTCCAATAAAAATCGTACACCCGACTTTTCGTGTTCTGGCAAAAGTGCATAAAACTTTCATTTTCTTCAAACTTGGACCGTCATGCAACGACGATGAGCGTGTGGAAAAAAATATTTTTCTTCGCGTTGCAACGAATACTTGGAGTCGTTTTTATCAATGCTTCGACACAAAATTGCATTTATCAAGCCGACGACTGTCAATTTCAAGCGAAATAGAATGAGAAGGGATTCGTCATTTTTTCAGAACTACCAAAAGTTTGGATAGTCGTGATATTTTTACTGAAACGTCAGCGAGGCTGCGCGACGAGAAGCGATAAGTTCTCTTCCTATCTCGCCTCCTGCTCTATCGCACTGTACAAACATCCCGTTTTACAAATTGTACAACGTGTACGACATGTATTAGATGAAGCAAAAGCTTACCTTGATGCTGTCGTAGCAGGCAGTGACCCGTCCATTCTGTACCTCGACGTTGGCCGGTGGATGAGCAAATTTGCACTCCGTGTCGGGCCTTGTACACTTGTTGCGTTGAAACTCCCTGCAAACCTCCAGCTGAAGCCAGCGCGAATCCTTGCCATTAAGTACGTTGTTCATGTTGAACATTGCCGTCTTCTCGACCCCGTTTATGTATGATTTTTAACGTCCACCTTGCGTTATCGCCTTGGGTAGAAACTCACAAGCACCAACGAGACGAACGACGACGACGAAGACGCTGATGATGCCGACGAAGACGAAGAAGACTATCGTGGATTTATCAACGAGAATTCGTTTCGTTTTATTATTTAATTCCACAACGGAGCGACGCGTTATCTCGCTCCCGGATTATAACTCGCTTATTTCTTTCCGTTTGCGATAAACGCGAGCGTTGCTGAGGTCATTCACTTTATATACATTTTTAAATCGTTAAAAACTCGCTATAACGCGACAAACTCTCAATTCTTTTCATTCTTTTCTCCTTTCTATATGATTCGCGACGCGTTCAATCAAGACTGATTTTCGTTCATTTATTTTCAAAACAAATCGATTCTAAATGGAAAAAAAAATCTCAAGATATCGACGAGAATCGTTCGATATTACAAAATCATTTTCACCATACGTATCCTCAATGAATCTTTCACTCTCGACAAAATTTGTCTCTGTTAAATCGTTTGAGATTGAACAAAGGCAAGGTTTCACGTTTGATTTTTAATAGCTCGAATTTCTCTCGTTTTTTCGGTTTCAAAAATGTATACAACTTTCATATACCTCTCTTATATCTTCTTCGTAGATCGAAAAAATGGCTGGCACAGGATCTCTAATAATAAACTGCAAAGTATTGAATTTACAGGTTTATCCCGCAGTGATTTTCACCGGTGTTGCTATTTTATTCGCCGATTTTATATGATCCCGATGCTCGATCGAAAAACACTATTTTTCTTGAGTCTTTTTCCCCTTTAATTTACAATTTTATATAAATATATCTTCGATTATTGCGCTTGATCGTGTTGTCCCGATTGCACCGTTTTGAACTTCGATTTTAATCTTGCGCGTCGACTTTTATGAAATTTTGTGTTTTAGGCCTCGTGACGCGTTTGAAAAATGTTGAAAAGATAATATTTTGTCAACGGGGGAAGCACGCGGTCACAGATTTGATCGCTAAAAGGCTCGCGAACCTCCCGAGCCGGTTAGTTTTTTGTTGGGCGTCGTGCAGCGCGTTTAGCATTCGTGCACTTTGAAAAATCCCCAGTCAAGGCTTTGCTTCGTTTACTGTTTTTTTTTTTTGTTGAATTACTTTTAGAGCATCACCTGCGATGTGAAAAACCACGATGAAGAATCCTCGAGGTGGTTTTTTTATCGATCACAGCTCTCGAATCGATGAATCTTTCGAGGCGAATGTTGGCGTGGAGGGATGGCAAAAAGCAGGCTTTCGAGGAAGATGCGATGCAGAGCTTGGGGCCGGAGAGTGAGCAGAAAAAATAGGGATGTGAGAGCAGCGCGAGAAATGGGCGAGCTTAGTTCGCGAATGGTTGTGTGGAATTGCTCGAGGGAACGGATCGCGCGGGTGTAGCAAGGTAGGATTTTCGGGGTTAAGGTGTGTGAGAATGTGAGAAAAAGATAAAGAGAAAGAGAGAGAAAGAGAGAGAGAGAGAGAGGGGGGATAGGGAGGGGGACTAGGCGAACTGGCGTTACGTCCCTTCCGTTATTCGTTTTTCTACGTCATTTATTCGTTTCACACTCCTGACTCGTGCCCCTTTCGTGTAATCCTCAGCTCTATCTCTGCTCCACTATCTGTAAACAAGAAAAATATCGATATTTTCTGTTAGTCGATTCTCACCCAGTAACACAAGAGTATTTTGTATGGTAAACATTTTAAACCATCGTAAACGAGGCGCAGCAGCTTGGATAATCGTTCGGAAAAAAAGTGTTGCAGAACATTAGTCGGGTTTGTGTCATGTGCCTGAGAGTTTTATGACCTGCAAATATATTATTGTATACGAGAGCAGAGGACAACGATCGATCACTTTTGCTTCGAAAATTCGAATTATTTCTTAAACAATCAAATCACCGAATAAATCGAGTCAGGCATTTTTTTCCCGGTGTCGGTGTACCATCGGTGAAATGAATTCATCGAAGGGTATCAAAATCATGATCGCACCCTTTCACACGTTAAAATCTCCGGATATGGAGTCCATTCTCACGTTTTAAAGAACCTTTTCACTGCCTGTTTATAACCTTCATCTATGTTTTTTACACTGGGAAACTATTTTTGTATTCGTGCGAAATCTCTCGAAACGTGGGAAACTAACGTGTGAGAAATTCGACTATTAATTTTCCGTTTGAAACTAATTTCTGGAAGATGAAATGTGAAATTCCGACTCGGAGAATCTCACGTGATATGATCTGATAATTGAATTTTGGCGTTTCTCATAAGCCCGAGATGAAAGAATAAACAAAAGGAAACAGCCTTTTTAAGAAAAAAAAAAACGATTCAGCATGGAATTCAAAGTTTAAATTATGTGTGGACCAACAATATCGTCGGTGAGAAAAAATAAATTCTCCAAGCGTAAAGTACCCAGATGAATAGCAAAGACGTTGGGATTTCAATTCGTGTCCTTAAATCCGTGTATATTTTCACCGCAATTTTATTAAAAACCCGAGAGTCTAAGCTGCTTACGTAAATTGAGTATTACGCGAAGATGCTGATGGTGAGGGTTTGTAAAAAAGTGTATGAGGAGGTTTTTGCAACGAGAACTGAATCCGATGCTGTCGGCATTCGTCGAACGGCTTGCATATGAAAATTCTATCCAGCATCAGTTGTTGACGGATGCGAAAATTTCTCTACTCGAAAGGATCTGTATTGTAAAATGCACAAAGATAAATACCAAAGCTGAAAACGAGAGCGGATGAGAGAGAAAATGAAGAAACGTGTTTTGTCACGTCGACTGTTTTCTTTCGCTGGAGAATCCGATCAGGAAGTATGAAGCTGCTCTTGTGGAAAAACCCCGAAGGAATCGTTGAAAGAAGATTCTCTCCTGATGCCATTTTCCGGTAAGAACGGATGTATATTTGTCGCTTTTTCGAAACGAAACAAGAGAATCTGACGTACCAATGATAAAGCCGGTTCGCTTCGTTTGCTTCCGATATAATCATATCTGGCCCCGCATGGGAAGGGCGAAATAATCGAATGAATATTCATTTTTCAGCATTTCCGGGTGCAGTATGCAGCTGCACGTGACTCCCAAGCTGAGTTCATCCGAAGGATCTTTATCCGAGTTGTGATGCAAGAAACACCATTCCGTATAGCTGCGATGTGGCAATTTTTCCATTTGCCAGTGGCAAGTGACTCACCACAGGCAACAACAAAATAATGACGTAGCCTGGAGCGAGTTCACTCGAGGAATTCGATAAACCACCGAGTCGTACGCGGGGGCGATCGAAAAGATTGAATTCTACACATGTACGAGGACTTGGGGCACGGAACCGTTAGAAGGAACATCATGAAAGAGCAGATTTAGAAAGCTCTAAGCACGAACGCCGAGCGCGCTCGTGGCCAGCGCTAATTACGCCCCGGACTCGTTTATTAATTATTACCATCGATTACCCGTGGCAGCCACACGGTCGCGATTGATACGCTGATTTACTACTTGCGCCGCGCATACACATACGTATACGCGACCGAGTGAACGGATAAGTGAGCGAGAGACCGAACGAACGTTACGATTGCTTGATGCCTACAGATATAGACGTGCTCTCATTTATACGAGCTGTATCGTTCACTCTACAATGAAAGGGTACGAAGCCTGTGCTCATACCGAGCCGATACGTCCTTTTTAAATCCAGTCAATAATGTACACATTCCCCCCATCATCAACGCACACACAGGGCAACATTGACCGAATCGATAATCGAGTCGAGACGAGGAACCGCACAGGCGATTACCGCTCCTCCTACGTCCATAGCTTCACTCCCATGCCAAGAGTCACTTTATCGATTTCCATGCATTTTCGCTCTGTGCTAATATAGCAGCCTCTTTCATTCTTATTTCCTCGATTCGTCATGTGCCAAGAACAAAAACCAAAAAACTTGTACTCACTGCGGCAGTAAACTGTCAATAACTACATTTTTTATCACTCCTCTCAAATTCGGTTCTGCCTCGAACGTTTCTCTTTTTGCGATTGAAATAATGGCACTCTTTCGCGATTATTCAGAATCAACGTTCACTACGGAATTTGTCATTTACGAAATTTATACCCGCGGCCGAACAAAAACGACCACATCGAGTCAATCAAATCATAATACACGATAAATAAATCAAACGAATCGAGCTAAAGACTGGCAATTCCGATGTATTTACACATTTTCGTTATTCGAGCGCGCGAGAATTAACCGAAACTCGATAAAACACTGGATTTAAAATATTTGTGTTCATCTCATGATGCATACCGGTCTACCTGATATGATTGACGCTATTTGCATTGGCTTTTCAAGAACAAACACACATACAATTTCATTCATTTTTCATGCTATATGCTTGACGTGTGTGTAGTTATACAGAAACGAAAGGCAGCACAGCAGATAATAACCAGCTTCAACGATTATTTTAAACGCCATCAATGTAATCCAATGGCACTGTGTGAAAAGGTGCTTTAGTTAGTTATCGTAAAAGAAAAGTGAGTACATATTTGTTTTTCATACATCAAACTGACCAAACGTTATATCTTTTCAAAGAGCAACTATAATATGATGTATTTAAGGTGTTAGGTGCTAGATTCATTCGTTAATTTTCCTGATTTTACTCCCCAAAAAAAACTCGTTCCCAACAAAAAAACTGAAATGTCACGATGCATTCGTAAACTAGAAAGTATTTTGTGATAAAATTATGAAGGGAATAATTTTCCTTCAACGTGATATAGGCCTCGGTCTGCAAGAGTTAAAGAACCAAAAATGAGAATAAGAAAATAGAATGTTTTTAGATATCCATGATGTCTTGAGAACGCCTTGTTACCGGTGAAAATCACTTGAGAATGGAAAAAGAAAAACACTTATTTGAGGTTAACGAGTAATAACGACATAAGCTGTGGAAGGTTTGACAACACCATGAGCCAGCTGATTTAAAATATAGATATGCATACGCATATAAATACAAAATAGTTGTTGTCACATTTTGCTTGGCGATTTTACTATAAGAAAGTATTTTAACTGTTATCATTATATTAAAAATTTATCAATTTCAACAGATGAGTTACTCATAATTTTAATAATTGCGAGAATCAATTTTATTCGTTTCTTTGATCATCAAAAGGGCAAAAAAGTTCAGTTGCTTTTTGAACCACAAGTGCGATCTTTCTTAAACTTTAAGCGATAATACTTTTAAATATACTCAAAGAATCATCTATACGCGTACGCACACTCAGGACGAGCTTCTCCCTCCTCTATCCATCTCTCTTTCTCTTTAGCTGAGAAAATCTTGGTAATCTTCTACGCAGTGCCGGCACTTCCAGACCGAGTGATATCTTATCGATTTTCTGTGAGCTTCGAAACAGCAAAAGTACGACTTATCGAGTATTAGTATTTCGTAAGAATATATGAGCATAGTTTACCGAACGTGTATGATATATACGGATGTGTACACGATACACCTAGAAGTTTTAAACTTGTGCCGAGACTTTTCCACGTACTTGTAAACTTCGTTTACAAAAACGAGTATTTCGTAACATGTGTTTGAATGTCTTTTCCTCAAGCTCGTGAAAAAAACTGCAAACTGCGCTGAACGAATGTACGTTTGATTTTGTCTTTGAACTTTATGGTTGAAAATGAAAATATATCTCGGAAATTCTTAGCACAGCTAGCTGAACTCCACAAAAGGAGCTTCAATTTATGAATATTTATTTTTCTACTTCGAATGCCCAGGGAAGGAAATATTTCCAAAAGCATTTCGGATAGCAGCCCGTTTTTTTATCACGTTCTTAATATGTCATTGAGAATAAGAATCAATAAAGAAAATCAAGGAAAATGAAATCTCGAAACGAATAATCGGAGCACATACTCGTGGCTCGACACTGAAATAAAGTCAAGGTGAGTTTATTTCCAAATAATTCAAAATTATTTGAATATTCATTTAAGGTATTCTTTTCGCATGACCGTATTTTTTAGTGGCACAAATTGGGGCACTCGAAATTTGGACTGATTCCTAACCTCTGAGAAGTCGTGGTTATATGCGAAAAGCTCCTGCTTCTGCCATTTTTCCAACTTCTGTCGTTAATATCTCTTTTAATAATTCGGTAAGCCTTTATTTTTATCGTCGCTACGGATTCCTTACATTATTTTTTATCTGTGAGATAGTTTGAATCAGGAATTTAGATTTAGTATATAAATTATCGAACAGAAATGTGGTAACGATGGAATCTCCATGAGCTCCCGTATAAATTTTACGATTTTTCAAGTTTCAATTCTTTATTAAATGTTTGATAATCTGTCCTGAAATTTCGCCAATATATTCTAATGCACTTTTACTTTACCGTTATTTAAAATCATTTATTTGTAGAATATTCGGGTTCGTGAAAGGAATGCCTTAACACGATTGAGTATTAAACTCGACGTAATTCACAGAGCCATTCGATTGATGCAACTATTTTCCGTTCTCAGTGAACGTCGCGGATTTGTATCTGTTTGTTCTGGACCGCACGAGACTTTCACCTCATATATCTCAAAGAGGTGAAGCGATGATTCGCGATTTCTAGCAGTCGCGATCTCGCGTCAGTTTGAACGAAGATTAAAAAGCAATGAAAACAAATGTGGAGATGAGAGAAAACTGGCAGTTTCGTGCTATCGAGACGGCGGAGGATTCTCGCGCACGGTTTCGCTGTTTCTGCAACGTTTGAAAATTTCATAGACCAGTAGTTTATGGTGTACATCATAAATGGTTATGTACACACGAAGGCACGTAAAAGAGGAGAGCATTCCCGATGCCACATTGGCATCGTTCTCACCATTCGGAGATAACGCGAGAGGGAGAAACACGCAGAAGCGAGAGAGTCTAGCGGAGCCGGACCTCGTTATCGGCAATTATTATCGGTCCATTGAATATGCACGGGCTGCGATTGCTGTACCGTAGCACTCGTATTCATCTGCATATGCATTTAAATCCCGCGGTACGACAGGTCCTCGCTCATACCAGGCGCTGTCGGATCACATATATATACGTACACAAACCGAGGGAGTCTCCCGCTTTCTATCAATGTTTAAATGTAAACACTAAATAGCGTTAATTCCTCTCAAAGCCACCCCACCATTGGCTCCGTTGTGGCGCACTACCACACTCGAATATCGATAATCGGACGTTAATGGAACGGATAAAGTTGAAATAGAAATTATCGATCGAATTATGCTTCTTTTTTGTGAAGGAAATGAAAAAAAAAATAAATACGAAACGAAGAAATGACGGGAGAAGGATTGCAAAGTACTACAGTTATTGAGTGTTGAAGCAGGATTATGGAGCGTGAGAAAGTATAGGATTCGATAATGACGATGCTTAAAAAAGAAAAGAAACAAAAAATACAAGATTTTTCGAATGTTCAAAAGAATGATATAACACAAAAACCAGCGAATGCGTGTATGGAGTGATCGAGAAGGAAATATTGTCACGGAAGAATGCATAACGAAATTTTGTTACGAGGAAATTGAAAGGCAGACACGAAGCTGTTTCGCGAAGCGAAAGAGCAGCAATGCTCAAAAAGGTTCCACACGAATTTCCCTTTTTTGAGAAGCACTGAGTACAAATTTAGCATCTGGTTGAAATTTGCATGATTTCCCTTATGCATAGGTGGGTTAACGTAAATTCGGAAATTTGCATGATCTCCTTTATGCATATCGGTATCCGTAAATTCGAAAGAAGAGAAGGAAATCGCATCAGAGAGCTCGGATGCAGTGGGAAGAGCTTCGCTCACTCACGTTCATAGGAAAACAAAAGAATTTAATTAGTCAACGTATGATCCTCTTTGCTGGAGCGTACTCGATCCGCTTTATCATGATACACATACACTTAGACGTATTATGCATGTGGAACATGGTAGAGATGATAGACTATTAAGTCCGTAATAGCACGAGCATGCGCACGTCATCATGAACTTCTATCTGCATTACTTTGCAACGCATAGATATTGCGTGATGTGATTTGTATTTTATTATTTTCAACGTTGATACATCAGCTTTCTCTACCTTTATAAATCGGTGAGCACAGAGGCGTGAAAAAAATATCAGTGTCAATTAAAAGTTGAGAAGTTTGAATTTTCACGAGTATTCTGGGTATTCTGCGAATGTTGACTCGTTAGAATGCGATTGGAAGCTTCACAAGATTGAATTTCGATCTACCACGGGGCAGGCAAGATCTAATTCCGCTCGCTATCATCGTGCGACAAAATGCTAATGCAGTGCGTGAAATGCATATAATGAAAGGAATCGGTATTCTAAGTATCGCTCAATAAACCTTTGACGCGGAGATGAGAGTAGCGGATTAACAAACGTGTGGCCTAGCTCTCTTCTCAAAAGCAGTTTTGCATTCGCAGCAAGTAATTTTAAGCGTTTGTAGGTCTCTTGGGCGATATACGACGAGTTGCGATGGAAGGGTGATCGATAAGTTCGAGTACCGAACGATTACCGCAGATGAAATTGAAAATGCGGATGATTATTTGTTGGGGGATCATTCGAATAATGAGCAGATGGAAAAGTTGGAGAGCTGGCAACGTATAATCCGCGGCGGGTAAACGGAACTTTTAGGCTTGTATCTGACTTCGGCGCGCTCGTGATCGTGTGCAGAGCCCTTTTTTCTCATTCCCTCTCTTTTCCACATTGCTCGTATTTCGCGCCCGAGCGCTTTTAGCTAGGATTTTCCTACCCACGCATCCATGGTAACGAGGCTTCTACCTTAATCGACATTCGGCATCGGTGTGGGTGTATAGCATCAGTGGTGAGCCCAACCCGACATGGGAGAGAGACAAAACGAGGGAGAGCGAGAGAGAGGCATCTCACAGCACATACAAACCGCACCTCTCGTTCGTTCTCGCTCTCTTGCGGTGCAGTTATAAATAGAACTCGATAAGTGCGCTCACATGGTAATAAGCCCGCGATGGTGCAATTGCAGAGGGGCAGGGAGGGACCCAGAGGCTCGGGCTACACGGCCGTAAAATATATAAAGGGAGTAAGCCAAACTGTATAGCGCGAATGTGAATCGATTCTCGAGCAGCGAATGAATGCCGCAGGAAACGCATAAGCTCACGTCAAAGAGTAATTGTGATAACTGTATCAATGGATATAGAGATAAAGAGATAGATCATTTGGGCATAGAGGGCGCTCGAAGTCCCCGCGACATCTGCTCTCTATATCTAAATTTGTCTATGACCGCGTGCGCAATGTTTTGATGCTTCGAAGCTCCCTGGACGCAAAAAACCGTTGAAAAAATGCTGTACGCGCGTCCTCCGAGGCCCGTCATCAGGCGCATCAATGAACGGAATTCCATTTCGTAATATGAAACGCAATCAAGATTGAACTGACACGTTGCAACGGATTCGTTCCAACACTCAATGGAGTGTCCTATTTGAAGAATTTTAAACTTGACGCTTTGAAAATTCGAAAACAAGAGTCAATGGAAATGCTCTCAGTTATTTTCTTCCGTGTCCACTTGCATTGAAAAATATTCAATTGCATACGGGCTCATGGAATCATCCTGGATGGTCCGACGCGTAGAGTCGTTTTAAAATTTTTGTACAGTTGAATAAAGTATGCAGTCGTTGAGAATCGGACTTTTATTAGCTTTTCAAATCTGAAATACGCTCGCATGTCAATTATACTTGAACTCGACTGCCAGGCAACGTTGATCTCGAAACAAAATTAAAATGCGTTCCATATGCGATGATTTATTTACGGAAATACGTGATTCAATAAAGTCACATTTTTCCTCGACTGCGAGAACTCGGTGTATATACTCATATCGGCAAATAAACGAGCATACACGAGTAACAAGATAAACACACGTTTACATCACGGGCTTTGTTTTGCAGCGTAATTGGAAGATGGTAGTCTTATTGTCGTATGAAAGAGAGGCTAGAGTACAAAAAAGGGGGAAACTGTTGATCGCAGACAGCAGACTTCACGGCCTACTTATTTGAGAAGCCGCAAGAGGATAAAAATGAAGACGTACATAGGTAGTTGAGAAGGAGAACAAGAACGACGGGGAATAGCAATTTCATTGCTCACCTTGCGGAACGTTAGACTTTTCCGCACCGCGCGGTTCTGGCGTACGAAAATGAACGCAGCGGTGCAACGTTCAACGTGAGTAAATGTACGAATGTTAGTAACTGCACATCCGCGGACACGGAGCGTGCTTCCCAAAAATGAAGCTACGAAACAGAGTTCGTTTTTTGACGGGCTGCCCTACGCCCTACATTTTTTTGCAGCCTCTCTTCTCTCGATAAAATAAAACTTCTTTTTCAATAAATCACGAAGCGTGCCTTCGACTGTTTCATCACTGTAGTCAAAATGCTCTAAAGCCCAAATCCGAAATAACGAAATCAGTAGGAAACGTCATCGCGGTCGAGATATATGATGGCACACGTCGAATACAGCGGACGCATGGTTGAGAATCCAGCCAATCTTTTTGTCAGTGGATCCGTATATATAAGCACGCGCATCCACAAATAAATGATACGAAACAAAAAGCTTGTCCGTGTTATTCGAGAACGAGTCCGCGATGTAAAATGTATGGTGGCATATATGATCGCGAACATGCTCGATATATCTATATCTGGACTTTCGCGTTTGTGGTCCCCTACGGCCACAGCCTCGACAACGTTCCGGCGTGTTATACGTAGGCAGATACGCCACGCATCGCACCCAATAAATATGCCACATGGGAATTCGATAGCCCGAAGGTGATGTGAATTTTTTCGTTTTCGCACATATACATACCCCGCCCGGCTCGGCGACTCCGCCTCCCGAAGGTCAATTCCGACTGGCGATTATACAGTAGTTTTTATCGCTCCTAACTTTGATTGTTTTCCCATCTATGTGCCCAATGCGAAATAGAAATAAATATTGGCGAGAACTTTGGGATCGGCGAAGAGGAAAGTTGAATTGAACAAAACGATGTCTCGTACTGCTCTGCGCGAGCTTATAAAATCCATTTATATACGAGCGACAGATCAGCGCACCGAGATCGACATCCTGCTGAATATATCGAACGGACTCTCCCTCTCTGCCTCGCTCTGAAGAACGATCCACGCGGACATGCATTGTTATGTTTGAGGAATAACTTGTAATGTGCCAATGATGATTTAATGCGTGGATGATTAATTTGGAATCGAAAGTACATGAACAACGCTGAAGCTTGCAACGTTGGGCTCCAACGAAATGAAGGAAATAATGATTCAGCAATTTTTGTGTATTTCACGAAGTATCGGTGCAGCTTGAAAAATTAAGAATTGCGAATTCGGCGGGGAACGAAATTGGAGAATTGCTGGAATTATTGGAGCGTCGTTTAGAACATTTCGTTGGACTCCAACGTTGCAAACTTCAGCGCCATAATACACGGTTGTAATCGCAGCAGACAGCAGCAGCAGCCCAATGGCGAAGCTGTGCACGCATTTTGGTGCAGAATTCGCGCTGACGATAGAAAGAGAGGCAAAGGAGTCAGAGTATTTCTGGTTAAGGTATATAGAATAATATCGAACCGAGACGCGGAACGTAATGACGACGGAGCAGGGGCAAAGCTGGGGTCTGTGGTAGTGGCAGCGGCAGGCCGGGAGGAGGACTCGGGGCATCGGCAGGCACGTGGTACGAGTTCGCTCGAATCGAAACTCAATTACGAAATTGACCAGGCGGAGAGGAGAGCCTGGGAGAGGGAAAGGGAGAGAGAGAGAGAGATGAGTATCGCGGCAGCAGGCTCGATGGGTACGGTCAACGGACCCGCCGAGACGTAACCCAGATATCTGGTAGCGGGCACGCCAGAGGCGCACGGATTACGAAGAGAAGAGCTGCGGGAATACGGAGAACGGCAAGAAGGGGGCGGAAGGCCGGGGAGAGAGAGAGAGAGAGAGAGAGGGAGAAACGGTTGAACCAGCGGTTCGCGGGTCCCCGGTGAAATTTCGAAACGTGCAATTTCCGTCCTGTAGAAATGGCGAATTCCCCCGGCAGCGATGAAAATCTAACGGTGGATGAGGAGCGCGCTAGGCCAATGTCGAACCGATCCAGAATCTCTATGTCGGTTAGCAGGATATATGCGCTCGCGACCGCCCGATAGATATTTTGCGGTTTACTGAGAACAATAAGAACTTTTGTTGGTGCTCTACATATGCACGGATCTCTGGTGCTCTCATATTCATATGTCCGGGTAACCCGAGGCTTGTACTCTCCTTGATTAACGCCATGTTCACCGTGAATGCTAAGCCGACTATCGAGAACTGATTACGCTTGCATATAATCTCCGCGCACGATAAAAACGTGAATTATCGCCAAAACCTTCGATTCCGCGTTCTCCAATCGAGAAGCATACCTCCGGAGCAGCCGACTAAACGAGGATTATATTCCGAGTCGAAAATTTCGAGGCTTACATCCGGTTCTGATAAGCCTCGTGGTTGAGGCTCTTGACAAACGATTATACGGATCCTATCAGGACCTCGACACACCCTTAACTCGCTAAAATTAACGGTCCGAGGATACCCTCGTCAAGATATACGAGTCGGGGTACACACGGTAAGCTTCCATTCCATAAAATATACTTTATTTAAGACGATCTTTCACTCGACCTGAGCAATGCGCTGTTTTTGTGCGCGTTCTCCAAGAAATACGAGCCGAAACTCTTCGATTTTATGAGCGCTATCAAATTCACAGATTTTCTTCCGATATTTATGCTCGCATTGCGCGATTTGTCATGTATGCGTGACTCTGTGGGATTTCTTGAAAGAAAAGCACACCTTCCGTTTGAAATTGAAAGGAAGAGTGAACGTTCGCGTTATAAATTCATGGGGGAAGCACTCGAAAATCTTGACAGAGAGCCAATAAAAAAGGCGAGTATTATGCGCAGACACAGTAATTATGAAGCATTACCGCTTCTCAAAGGCGGAAATGCGAATAAAACGAAAGGCCAGATTTTACGTTTTTTCGGGTCAAAGGCATCAGCCGTCCTGCCATGCGACGACTTTCGGACGTTTTTCTCCGCACATATTTTTTCCTTCGCGTTGTTTTTTCTTCCTTTTTCTATTTTTCCTCGCTTCATACGCGGACGATAAATGCGTATGAAACTGTCCACGCATATGTACACACACTCGTAATCCCAGTCCGACCGTACGAGTCGAAAAGAGAAAGAAAGAGGTTAAAATTAAAACGAGAGACAGCCGGGCACACCCGTCCACCCACAATCGTCAACAACCACGGCAAAGCATCGTACGCGCCAGTCGAGAATTTTGCCACCCACTCAACGGATCGTCCGCAACTTCACCGCTTCATAACCCCCATTATATATACACGAAAGAGAGAAACCTACTTCGACGAAAAAATCATCGCACTGTGACGAGAAAAACGAGAGACTGGAAAATGGAAGTGCGTCGAATACGGTAATACGGATTGACCGGATGCGACCAATTTGATGACGCTGAATTTTTCAAGGCTCGCGAGTTCAACGAAATGAAGAAAAAAAAACACTTGTAATCCGACAATTTTTTATTTCACAAAGTATCGGTGCAGCTTGAAAAACTACGAATTGCGAATTCGGTAGGAAACGAAATTGGAGAATTACTGGAATTATTTTCGAGGATTTTTTAAGATCATTTCGTTGGATTCCAACGTTGCAAACTTCAGCGTCATATCCAATTTGTATACGTTGATCCGTCACACTTCACCACGAATCTGTCCTTGACTGGCTCTCAACGCTTCTTTCACTTTCCTCAAGTTGATGAGAGGAAAGAGACCCTCGAATCGTACTATTTTCATCGTATCTTACGTAAAAATGAACAAAACTGAAATGAACTTTCGGTCGTGCCATGGCTGCGAGGTGTGTAGGCGCGTGTTACTCGTTACGAGCGCCGATTAGCTCATTTTTTTCCTTAGCAACCGCATCATCGATGAAATTATATGACTCATAGGCGCTTCGTGAACCGTAAGACACAGATGCGCAGACATGATTGTCGATAAAAAACCACCAACTTTCTTCATTCGATGCATGAAAATAATAGTGGAATAACGACGCTGAAGTTTCCAACGTTGGAGTTCAACGAAATGAACGAAAAAAACGTTTTTAATTCACCAATTTTTTATCTCACGAATCGTTGGTGCAGCTTGCGAAACTACGAATCGCAAATTTGGCAGGGAACAAAATAGGAGGAATTACTGGAATTATTGGAGAGTTTTTTTCGATCATTTCGTTGGACTCCAACGTTGGAAACTTCAGCGTCATAGTGGAATATAGAAGAAAAAATATATCTCAAAGTCTGCGGAACAATGATGACAGAATAGTTAAGCGTAATGGACGATAGAAATAGAATGAAAACAGTGGAATTCGGTGAATCATTAATTGCTATACGAATGTTCAAATTGGGATTGGCATGTTCTGTTAAAAGTGCCCCTTTTCATCACATTTTTATGAACTTTCAACGAATTAGGACGAGGAAACGAAAAAATTTTAGTCGACACAAGTTTATCAGTGCTACTTTGGAAGTGTCCTTGGCCGTCAATCTAGTATAGCACCGAAATAGAGCACACTGTGCGGAAATTAAAAATCAAATTTGACGAAGATTGACAGACCTTTCGTGATTTCGAAACATTTGATACGAGTGTACGCAGGTTTTGAAAATGCTATTACGGTTTTCTACGAAAGCTACGAAGTTCGAATTTCTCTGGATCAAACTTTTCCCCGTGGCTCTATAAATTTATTCACCTCGATTTTACAGACAGTCAGAATTCTTGTACGGTTCATGATCTCGCCCACGCGAAACACCTTTTTTTCCAATTCGTTACTATACCGAATTCAATAAATTTCAATAAAGTTGTCGAGTGTTTTGAGCAATTTGTGTGTAAAGTACTGAACGGAAAGGAAAAAGAAAGGAATGAAAGTATCTCAGCGAGGTCAAGATGGCTGGAATGCCCAATGCGCATCTCGCAGCTTCCACACCGCGTTTCTTTTATATACATATATAACCAGATACACACACGGGGGAAGCTTTTAAGCTCGTGTTAGCACGAAGAGGGAGCTTTCCTTTGTGTTTTCTCACTAGGTTGGCGTTTCAGTCTCTCTCACAACGAGTAAAACATGAGCAGAAGCTTCACGCTTCGCTCATTCTCTAGCTTTCAGAATTTTTCAACGAAACTTCTCCCGGATCTCTATACGTTATGATCCACCTCTCTCTCTGCCTCTCTTTCTCTCTCGCGCTCTTTCCCGTATTGTATTTTCCTTGGAATGTTTTTCCTCTTTATTGGATCTCTTTTTCCTCTTTCCCGTATCTCCGCCACTCGTGTAATTCTCTGTCGCAGGGCGTATTTCATGAAAATTGCTCTTACAAGAGAAGACCCACGCGTCTCAAATTTGAACATGCAACTAGTGCGATTCGTTTGCTTTTTAAACGATAAATTTTCCGGCCAAGAGTTTCATAAAAATGAAAACTTTCCACGATGAAAAACCCCTCGCCCCCAACCAATCGAATAAACAACGCTCTTTTTTCCCTGTCTGCTACATTTTCAGACGAGCAGCCTGTATTTTTTTTCTTCCTCCATCGTTCAAACAGAATTTAATACGAAGTGAGAATCTAAGCGGTTGAATAAATAGTTTTGTAACACCAGAATGCAGGATTATTCGCACAGAGTGTCTGTACAAACAAACGCCTTTCCGACGATCGACGCTCCCGAAAATTGGATCGCTGACAATCCTCATTCCTTCTCACTATTGCGACGCTTTCCGCTTATAAAATCATCGATACGACACACACACACACGCGCGTTCCCGAATGAATTTTTAACGGATTACAATATTTATTTTGCCCGTAATGCGTACGAGCGAGATAAAAATAAATTCCTCGTTATTTTTGAGCTACGAACGCGAGCACGTTAAGTTTATCGTAGAAAATTAAAAGGCTCAGTCAGGGTCGAATGAGCCACACACTTACGAGTTTTGTAGTATCGTAAACATGTGAGTCGCACGTGTGGATGAATGTGTGACGAGGAGGCAACTGGATGGCGTTTTCACTGTCATCTTATCGATCTGTCTCGCCTCCCTCGAACATGCAGACATTATTTTCATGGGGGTTTCTATATATATATACGCATTGGAGTAGAGTAGAACTTACGAAAGAGTCACCAACAGCGCGGAGAAGTAAGAAGTTACGATATCTAGGAGACTCGACAATGTGAGTCACGATTATAAAAAGCGCTCCAGCGTTAAAATCAACGGAGCGCGCATGCGCTCGCGCCCATGGAGATGAGACCATTATAGAGAGGGGAAATCGTGCATATTGCCTGCATACGGAGCATCGTCGACGCACGGTGCGCACAGACCGTCGTTACCAATGGAAAATACTGTGGCACTAGCGAGCTCCCTGCTCGTTTCTCTATGAGAAATAAAAACCGGAAAACTCGCTGAGGCGCGGCGAGTCGACAGAAGGAAAGGAATGTTGAATCATGAATTTATGAATCTGACGCACACCCGAGTATTTGCATCGCGTATTACGGTGATCGGAGAGACGGACACGTGGCGTCCATCGGCTCTAACCACAACAAAGCAATCGTTTATTTTGTTGTTCTCCGCTTCGTATACTTTTGTACTGTCTCAACTCACAACTAGAGAAATCGGTGTGAAAACGTTCTAGTGAATTCTAGAGAAAGTTCAAGCAAAAATGACATCTGCATGGTCAACCTGCACGGAGAAAACGAGGCCGAAAATTCTAGAGGAAAGTACTAAGAATATAGAATCTCGGGGACAGTACATATACGTACTGGACTGCAGCATTAATTCGTAGAGCAGCAATAAGACTTGTTCTATCCACCATAGTAAAAGGACGAATACCCATACCTTTTATTCAAAAGACTCAAGAGCCTTTTTTTCTATAAACATAGTAAAAAATGTTTTCAGTCACTTCAAATGTTTATATTGTAAAGTATGCTCGAGCAACTCTGAAGAAAAAAACTGTTTTTATGGTAAAATGTCACACGTATTCGGTGTATATTCGTGTATTTATCATAAAATTTACTATATGCTGACAGTCAAAATTTGTAATTTAAAGTACATTTCCACTTATCAGTAAGTGCTAGTCTGACATGATAAAACACTCGTCAACAAAACGAAATATAGTTCTCACGCGCATCACTTTTTGCTATCCACATAAAGCTGTTTAGAATCGAAGAGACGAAAAATTGGAAAATTCAAAAAATACTATGCTCTTTGTAATCAGTGCTTGGTTACTTTTAAAATTCTTGAAAAATAACATATTCCCCACTATAAAAAACGAATCCGTTTTCTCTGTGTGGTTTTATCACGTTATCAAATTAATTGCTTTCGCTCCGATTTTTTGGAGATTCAAGTTTTCCTTATCTAACATCGACACACCGAGGATAAGAACGGATTGGCAAAAGATCGAAGAAAGTAAAGCAACGAAAACATCGAACTCGTTAATATTCACCGCTCAATCCTTGTGCTACGTACGATGGTATAGACAGGACCCGTATCGCTACTATCGAGGTGCTCAAAGCAAAGATAATTCAGGATTGAAGTAATTCAACAGCTCACGAGAAAGTTTACGAAACTTTTCTTCCTTTTCCTTTGATCTTTAACTTGGAGTATTTCCACTTGGTAACACACTTTATTGTTTCATCGAGCTTGAAAATAAGCAGAGATTTTCAATTTCCTACATGTTGAAACATTGAGAGGGAGAGAAAGAGAGAGAGAGAGATGAGAGTATGAGAGCAAAAGGTGTTTCACGCAGCAGCCCGGAAAAGTTGCGGCATAGTTGTCTGCACAACAGTCCGCCAAGAGAAACGCGAAAGTCCGCATGGCGAAGGAGGCCCAGCAGAAGAGGGGTACGGAGCAATGGGGAAACAATAATTGATTTATATATAGCCGGCACGATCGTCGATCGAGGCAATAACGAGCAGCGGAGCGTGGATTAAGCGAGTTTGAAAGTGCGAAGAAAAAAAGCAGAAAACAGCAGAAGTTGAGCGAGTATCCCCGACAAATTTTGTGCTAAAAATAATTTCTCCATATTTTCATATCACTCCGGAGAGATAAGGGAGTTTCTCCATCTTAGAATTGGGTATAATATTTGCTACTTGAAATTTAATCGTTTCCAGGGTCATTAGTTAGAAACGCACCGTTATACAAGGAGGCATAATTTACAAACATTTTTACTGCTCGCCTTTCGTCGGCCAAACCAAATCGATGTTTGCTCTCAAATATTCGGATTCATGTGCTATTTACTATTGAAATAAACACATGCATATAAAACTATAACTTAACAAAAATACCGCATTACGCCATGATAATATTGCTGTACTGTCTGTTCATATGTAACGACTCGAGATGCTCAAGAAATATCACAGTAAATTGGCATTACGGGTTGTCCCGTTATCGAAAAGAAAAAAAAAACCATCTACTGCATTTGCTCGCAGACTCATGATTATTCTCGACTTTAATGAGAATCGAACTTCATACATCGGTCGGATAAGCCGTATTTAACGATGTTAGAACAAAATTAAATACAAAGCTGTACCATTCAATGATTATTATAAAACTATAATTACATCTGCGAGCGTGAGTTAAACAGCGATTCTCGAGCGCTGTCTCTCCTCTTCGAGTTATTCCCACAGTCTCTCGAGTTTCGAGTTTCTGCCCACGCTTATCGGCCCTAAAGACAATTCTGCGCGTCACTCCATTTTACTGCGTTTTCTTTCGTTCGATAAATTCGCTATTTACTAATAGTAAATCCTCGTATTCACTCGTACATAAACGTTACGATCGTCGATCGAATGATCCGGCGACCCGCGATGTTTTCCCGCAAGCTCTTCACTGGCATTGATTAAAATGTCGTAGCTCATCCGACATCGAATGAAGAAAGAGCACGAGGACTTTTCTCCTTAGGGTTAGACGACCTCGTTACAGTGCGAGTTTTGAGTAGGTTCCTCAGGACGCAGAATTCATCATAAAAAACAGTTGTGCAGTGAATCCAGGACGAAGAATGATTGGCGCTTCGCGTTTAAATACATCCGGAAGTTGGGCCCGTCATGCTCATTGCCATACAGCGAGAGTGTGCATCTCGACAGAGCAGATGAGCACACTCGTAGCAACTGGCAAAAGCGAGATAATGAGAAAGAGAGAGAGAGAGAGAGAGAGAGAGAGGAGGAACGGGGGGAGGGAAAGAGAGTGTATGTGCCGGATGCATTCCACACGCGGACGAGCAGCGTCCGCCGTTCTTTTGCTCGATGTATGCACGAGCTGATGTGTGTGTAATTACAGAGACGAGGAGGGGGGAGGGGGCACAAGCGCACATATATTCTTACTCCTCCGCTCGTTATGTAGCAGGGAATTCGCACGTGCTTTTTTTGCCTCATTCTCGAGCTATTTCTATGTATCATCACCTTCCTGTATTTGAGTTTTTTCTTCCTCTTTAAACTGTCTGATCGAACAGATGCTCCGTAAATCAGAGATACGATTTTCGCACGAGACTTCCGTGCGCGTTGAACACGCTGCAACAATGTAACACAAAGTGTGCTACGGTCGCAGGATTTACATGGGATTTTAATACTTTTCTACGTTCCTCGGCCCCGCGAAAGCAGGATGGTTGCTTCGATGAGGGGACCGAAGGAAAATGTAGTTTTCTGGAATCCGACGCGTCACGTGATCCGACGACTACCGCGCTTGGGAGCTCCGAACCCGGACTGTATCGAATCCAGTAAATTCGTCTCATTTCTCTACTCGAATGCGGCCCTCTTTTCCCTTCTTCTCTCACGTTTTCAATCCGTCAATTGACAAATACTGCTCGTCCGCCCGAAGGCGCTATGTATGTATACCGGTGCTTTGTAATTTTGTCGCTAAAATATTTCCGAGAGTTACGTAAAGCTCGGTACGGCTCGACGGGTGTCGGAGGGAGGAGGCGAACGAGCAGCAGCAGGGACACACACACAGTCGGAGACGCACGCATACACCGATCGCGAATTTTCGAAGCGATTACGCCAAACGAGCGAGCCTGTTGTGCGCGCGATGCGGCGAACGTGATGAATGTGGGAAGCAAGAGAGAATCGCGCGAGAGAGGGAGATACGGAGGGAGGAGGTGCGAGAGCAAGAGAAAACGAGAAAAGCCCGAGAACGCTTCTCCCTTCACCCGAGGGATTAACGCGTAATTAACGATTGCCCGCTCCCGCCAACCGGGCGAAGGGAATTTGATTTCTTTCTTTTTTTTTTTTTTTAATTTTTTTTTTCTTTTTTTTTTCATTCGCCCTACACGATGTACCACAATTTTTTCCTGTCGTTGTAATCTTGTTCCATACTATATTGTTAGCCTCTGTACGCGAAATGATATTTTACGAGCCATTTATACCGTGTGCATGGGCACGGATAGGAAATTCTCACCTGCTATTCCAACACAAACGAATCTCACTTATTTCTGATTACAAATGAGGCGTGAGAGAAATTCATCATTTCAGTGTCGCACCTTTACTGCCCTGGATCTTCAATATTAATCTCTCTTTATTGTTTTTAAATAATCTCTTCATTTTTTGAGCGAACGCTCCGCAGTGGCATCGTACTCTTTTAAAACTTCCTACGAATTTTTATCTACCGAAGAATAATTCATAAGTTATTTTTTTTTTTTTTTCGTACAGCAAATGTTGTACACACGCAATCGAACCATTCGCCACGAATATAAAATGCTTGATAAATTTGAAATTCAATCGGTAACGTGCATTCCAGATAAAATTATCTCAATTTTCAATCGTCATGTTGGTAAAACGTCGTTTTTTCAGCATTCGATTTTAAATTCCGAGAAACTAGGCTCATTCGTGTGGAACGAAAAAGTGAATGGGAAATTTGGGCAGCTCGACGCTGTGATAATTGGCTTTCATAACAGCATGTTAACGGTTAATGATTTCTCCGTTAAATAAAAATACAAATTTCACATTACTCCGCTCTCCCAATCGAATAATAACATGTTTTTTTCTGCTTGAGGCATAATTATTCCATTTAAAAACTGTCGGGAAACGTAATATGCTTTAACCCCTAATACCTTCGACCATAAAAATATATTTTTCCTCGCTTAATGAAGAATAATATGAAAAAAGCAACGCGTTCACGATTACGTCACTGTGGGGACCACGACGGAAGACGCGTCATCCGCCCTGACATACACAGCTCAATATTTCCACGCGGCGAGACTTAGCCATAGATAAAGCTGCGGGAAAGAAAAAGAATATAAAAGTGTTACGAGACTACGATACGAGAGCGCGATTTTTTTCCTTTTCTTCGCCTTTTCATTACCCATCGGGATCTGATACCCTTGGAAAGATCAAGAATAATGAAAGACGCGAGGAGCGCTCACAGGATCGCAATAATAATTGTAAAAAAAGAAAATCTACTTTGTTTCAGACGCAGCTGTGATCGAAATCAATAAGTTGCAAATGAAACTCAATAGTTTCTGCAGTACTTGCACCCTTCAAACTCGACACGACTCCATTACACTCATGATGAAATTGAAGCAAATACTGATAACAGAGTCACGCTAGCTTTTTAACTGCTCTTATCAAATTTGTATCAGAAATAAGACAGAAACGAGGGCGAGTTTAATGCCGCAGGAAACGTATTTGATGCTTTCGAGCTGATATTAGATATTCGCATCGAAGCTCACGTAGCAATAATGTTCTGATACTTAACTTTGGAACATTTCATTAAAAAGACTCAAATGAATATTTGAAGGATGCCGGAAGCACTGGTATTAGAAATTATTGCCACATTTTTTTCCATTCACTCCTTTCCTGCATCACGACGTTGAAGTTTGCAACGTTGGAGTTCAACGAAATGAGCGAAAAAGACATTTGGAATTCACCAATTTTTTATTTCACGAAGTATCGGTACAGTTTGAAAAACTACGAATTGCAAATTCGCTAGGGAACGAAATTTTAGAATTACTGGAATTATTGGAGGGTCTTTTTAGATCGTTCCTCCATGTTGTTTTATAAACTCATGAATAATTTACTAACATAATAAGTAATTGGGCTAACTATTCTTCATAGCAATGGAATCACATTGAAAAAGGAACGTCGGACACTGGAAAATTAACTCGTGTTGATTAATCCCTTTTTTAATTGAGTGCCAATACTTCGTGAACTGTGCGTGCATATATAGATCGAATACATTGAATAGAAACGCTTGGTCACGTTACCCCACGAGAGTTTTTAACGCGTTCAATGATTTTTATCTTTTTTCCAAGTACTTGAGAGACTTCGTCGTCAGGTGTTTGCAAACCGAGTGTACTCAACATTTAAGAAGCACTGGTTACATGCAAGTTTACACGGCGAAGAAAAACGAGCGTATTTTTGAAGTATTGAAAAATCCACGACGAAACTCAACGCAAACATGCTCGCTCGTTCTACGATCACTCAACAAATATTTCTGCGATCAACTTGAGCTTTGGTACGTTAACAACGAGCCTCTAGTTAAATCTTTCGTGCACCAGCATCGACCGGATTCTCGGCTGCAGTGTTTATTCTCTGAAGATCACGAATCACGTGAGAAATCATTTCACGTTATTTTATCGGACTATTCAGAGATGAACGAGAAGCATCGAACGTTCTTCTTCCCAAACAAGTTGCAACCAATATCTTTCCACGACGTGACTCGAACAGCCATAAAATACACATTTTCAACGACACTTTAGACCTTTGGAGCTCGCTTCTTGTATTCGAAATAATGAGAAACACAGAAACGTTGATACCGGATATTCGAAAAAATTGCGAACAAAAACAACGACATTCGGTTACGAGGAAAAGGGAAGAAAAAATTTCGTCAAAAATCTACTTTTTCCCGCCCGGCCCCTGAGCCATTCGAAATGATTCGAGATGTTTAATTGTTCTTTTCCGAGCTTCGAACGATTGTACCATTTCTTACCCGTTTTTTTTTCTTTGTCTAAACAACGAACCGGAAACGCCGATTATAAAACGCTATCAACGATGGGCTGGAGGAGAGCGGAGCTATAAAAAATTTCTTTTACGTAAACACATAAACAAGCGTGAGTTATACACTCGGAGGTGCTCCGGCAAACGAGTCGCGACCACGTTTATTATCGGGGTGCGTTTAGCAGCAGGTGGTACGTAATGAAAATCTGCAATCCAACCGCGTAACGAAATTAAGCGAGTAAGGCTTAAAAGAGAATGAGGAAAGGAATCGCGTAATTCTTCACAAGAAAATACGTGCTCCTGGTGCTCCGGATGATCGATGCGTTATTTCCATGCGATTGATCATCGACAAATTTTTATTCGATTAACGATGTTAGCACGTTGCAGACGAGTTACGTGCCGGAAAACATTTCAAATGTTGGGCTCCCGATTTCCCAGAACTTACTGAATAGTCACTTTCGAGTATTTATTTAAAAAACTTCAGTATTGAGCTCAACTTTAATACCGTATTGAATACGAATGAAAATAAATTCAAATGGAGTCAAATATTATTCGATGTTGAAAGAACTTTCGTTTGACTCTCGTTTTTCCAGTATCTCCTATTCGGAGTATCAAGAGCATGCTATTTTCGAGTGATTATTACGACGTTCGTGCATCGAACTAAAAACCTATCGACGTAACTTTCGTGCATTTGATTATGAATCTGGTTCCGATTTTTCGGCTTTTACTATGTGAAAGGTTTGTAAACTAGCAGCAAATTTACGATGTTTATAAAAAAGATATGTGTAAATCGAGGGATTGGACGACGAGAGCACGAGTAGGCTGAGGTTAAGAGGAAAGACACTCAGCACTGAAGCGATCGCGCGAGGAGCCAATGTCGACGAACACGCATCGCAGCTTTGCGTATACATATTAAAAAATCTATACAGATGAGTCACATGAATATTAAAACAGCAAGCGTGCTGATGATCGAATGCTCCGAAAATTCGTGGCGGGCTTGATCACATGGGAAGTAGGAACAAACGATCGCGAAGAGGGAGAAGAAAAAGAAACGGAATAAAAATGATTGATTGTTGGTCAAATACACGAATCACCGATGAGACGACAATAAAGAACGAACAATAACGTTGAAAAAGTTTTCTCTTTTTTTAGACACCTACGTAACCTCTCAAACGATGAGTCACACGCACATGCCGAAAGAACATTTCCATCACAAAACTTATATTATATGAGTGAAAAAGTATGAATGATTTAATCGTGTTGAATAACTCGTCCACGTACTTTTGTTGCGGCTTTTTTCGTATTGCTTTTGGTTTAACAACGAAACAGACGCAGGGTCTCCTGCGGATGGCTGGTTCGAAAGATCCTTAAGTCGTAATTCGAGGTAAAATCAAATGTAATGGTATCTCCCTTGCGTCAGTTGATGGTCGTTGGTCGCAGAAACACTTTGAATATTAGCACGATTAATCAGGATTTTCAATGGACTTGATTCACCTCTTATTATATTTTATTTTTATTTATATATATATATATATATTTTTTTTTCTGGTAAAAACAGTTCCACCACCCACGAATCTCGTTGAATAAAATGCGATTCTTCTTGGATCACAATCCGTAACGACGTAGCGATCGAACAATGTAAACGGAGGGAGGACGATGAAAAACAAACAAAAAAACAAAAACACGGGCAAACTCTGGCTCTCTCTTTTTATCGAAAAGCGTCAGGCCGATAACGTTTAAAAGTATATTGTTTTACGAGCTTTGATATAGTATTATTTATAATAATATCGTTTTCAATATGTTTTATCGAGTGAAACCGGCTGCTGCGAAGCACACACCACTGTGGTTATAATCGTTATATATGCTTGCGCGACACGATGGTTTCGTCGACGACGGGGCGCGTACGACGTTTGAACGGAAAGCGCGATTGCGTCGGTGGCAAAAGGCGAAGAAGACACGACGAAGACGACGACGGCGAGCACGACGACGGCGAGCACGACGACGACGACGACGACGACGACGACGACGAGCACCACGACGACGGCGGCGGCGGCGGCAACGGCAGCGGCGGCGGCGGCGGCAACGACGGACGAGGGGGAGCGATAGGTGACAGGAGGAGAGGGGGGGTAGGGGGAGCGCGGATCGGGTTGGCGGATTAATGGACGGGGTGGGGGAAGTACAGGGAAGAAAGACCGGCGAAATAGGTGCAGGTTTGAGCGGCTTTTAAAAAGCCCCCCGCCCTCGTATCAGGAGCGTGCGTGCGTTATCTTAGTAAATTGTCCTTTTTAATACGGATAATTATATAATATAAACGTGGGTTTAAAAAGAGGGAGGCGAATGAGGTTAAAGAGAGAGGCGAGCTATGCTGGTTAGGCGACGGAATTGCGACTGGCTCGAGGTCTGGGCTGGAGCGAGTGCCTGGCGCGACAGCGACTGTGGACCTGCGCGACCTCAGCGCCACCACCACCATCGCCACCACCACCGCCGCCATCGTCGTCATGTCGGGCGGCATATTGCCCCTCTCGCGCTCGCTCCGCGATGCGGTCTTTCACGTCACGATCCTCCGTAACTCGGCGACTCTCTCTCTCTCTCCCTCTTTCTAGCTCTCCTCCTCGAAAACCCGAGTCGCGCTCGTAGTAGGGATTACCATTAACATTGTGTGCGTCCCTGTCCGCCGAGCGTCCACGTTCCGAGCCCTCCCCACCGCCGCCGCAGAACTCGTGCACTGCTTCGAATTTCCCGTATATAGTTACACCAGCACCTACCAAGTTTCCGTGCACATCAATTGAGCGCCACTGCTCTCCTGCCAAAGTGTGCGTTCTCCGCCGCCCCACTCCTCGTCGCTTCCTCTCTCTTTTTTTCGCTCGCTCCCTCGTCCCCAACGATCCCCCCTCCTTTCCCCTCAATCTCCTTGCTCCTCTGCTGCTGCTAGCATTCATATCGCAGAGGCATTCGTATCGGGTCGCTGTGCCGCTGCAGCCTTGCCAGTGATGCTTGAGCCGTCGTGCGAACACACACACACACGGACCCACACACAACCAGAAACGAAACACGTTCCGTAGCTCAGGGCAACACGGACAGGCGGGAGACACGAGGGGAGCCGACGAGTTGACCGCCACCAAATCCTGGACGCCCCTCTCTCGTGGCTCGATAAGTGCTCTATACGCGCATGCGCATCTCCCATCCCACACCCCCCCCCCCCTCTTCCGCGCGCGACTTCGTGCCGCCGCCGACGCCCCCGCGCACACCAAAGGCACCGCTCTATCCCACTGTATAGTCCTCGGAGCAATACCTACCTACCTACCTACATACCGACTCTCCGCGTTATAATACTCGCGCGCGCGCGCGCGCGCGCTCTCTCTTTCTCTCTGGCATCGGAGCCGAAGGCGGGATGCGCTTTCATGCCTTCGCTCCTCTTCTCACTCCCTGCGCCTTCTTCTCGGCTGCTTGCTTGGCTGCTGCTTGCTCCGTTGCCGGAGAACCGGCAACACGGTCCTCCGCTTCAGACCCACAACGGCCACCAAAACTGCTTTTCTGTATAGGCTCGTTTATACGTACGTCGCTCACTCACTATCGCGATTCCGCCCGCACTCGTGGGAGGACTCGCTCCTCCGTCTCTCCATGCACGGACGATAAGCATCTATGGAACGATGCCGGACACCGCGCTAGCCCAGAACACAACAGCCCCGCTGAACTCGAATCTTCGATTTAACTCGTAGACGCGCAAGACTGCGTAATCCACTGTATGGTTTGCTTGCTTCAATTGTCATAGTCGCGTGAGCCTCGTTCGTCACTTGTCAACCCAATTGACACTGATGCCAAGAATAAACGATTCAATTCCAAAATAAAAAACGATACTTCCCTTCTTCCCGAATAGCGCAATAATAGTGCGGAAATCACGCGGATTTTGCTATTGTTCTGCAAAAACATGGAGGTTGAGACGATGGATAAATTAGCAGGTGCTCGAGTCACCCGGGCTAGGGAGATTGCACAAAATGGGATTGAATTCTCTTATCAACTTTCAATTAAGTTCATGCAGCATGCAGCTCGTAAACTCGGCGTTAAAAGTGTCTGTTATCGATGCAAAGTTCGAGTCCGCTACTCAGTTCCGCTTCTGCTCTGGCTGCCGCTCAATTTCGCAGTCAAAGATTTTATATGCGTTTGTTTCGAGCGAGATTATGTTTGCTGCGCGAAACCGATCGTCCGAAGCACGCATAAAATCATAAAGGTCAGAATCCGCAATTGCTTCGATTCTCTGAAATTTGTACAATTCTTTTTGACCAATCTCGAGTACGTACTCGCACAAGATTGTACGAAAAGGAACTCGCGAGGGTTTCAGAAGCAGCGTTGACACACATTCGCACAAAGATAACGTCTTCGACTATAAAATCTCGAACCTCGAGCCCGCAGACTTGTGTCCCCGCAACCAACGCTCGCTCCCTCGCTCACGCCACCAGCCTCTTTCACTCTCGAATGTACAAAAGAAACGAACACGCTAAAACTTTCGCTGTGTACCACGAGGACGGTCCTCACTCGTCCACGGCTATATACGCAATCTTTTGCGTGTGTTGTAACATATTCCCGTGCTTATTCGCAGACGTACATGCATGAACGCGGATCAGAGAAACAGGCTTGGTCCTTAATTAACACTGAAATGATTCTGTTTGAAAAATCGCAACATATAAACTTCAAGAGAATTCAGACGCAGCACGGAATTCTATAACTCATTATTGCGGACTCAATTATCACTGGCAGCATCATCAAATATCAAGTAAACTGGCGGTTTTTGTGTTCTTTAGTAAACATCCATTTTATGTTACGTTCAAACGAAGAATTCATTTTCCCGAAAATTCACATTTTTATCAGTTGAAAACACAAAATCCAACGTTGTCTTCCGTATTTATTGCTGTCACGATAATGTGTCAAATTTAAAGTTGTTCGGCCGTTCGATAAAGCACGGTGAAGCTCCACTTTTTTTGCGGTAAATGATAGTTTAAGGTTCCCTGATAACGATAAGCTGTGATAAGTACAGTTCCGGGGCCTCTTACGGGGCAAAATTTTGAATTATTTTATTTACAATTTTAAGTTTTTAACACGGTACTTTATGGGGGAACTCA
The DNA here is from genome assembly GCF_019457755.1 of Venturia canescens. Taxonomy (NCBI): domain Eukaryota; kingdom Metazoa; phylum Arthropoda; class Insecta; order Hymenoptera; family Ichneumonidae; genus Venturia; species Venturia canescens. The sequence goes on along the minus strand of NC_057424.1, from coordinate 8,010,954 downwards.
CAATAATATTAATTGAGAAGAAATTGTACGGTGTTCGAGCTTCGGAAAAGTTTATATCACGAAGAAAATTTATTACAGATTTCTTTTTATTTAAAAAAAAAAACATTACCTTACGGGGCTTTTAAGAAAGAAAACATGAAAAAATTTTAGTTTTCGACGTGTCGAAAGCGGATGTCAGTCATTACGTTGGACTGCTGGTAACAGCTGATTGAACTTCAGGCAAATTCAGGAATCGCAGAAATTTCATTAAACTTCTTTTTGAGATTGACTCACGTACTTTTTTATTCGTCTAGTAGCTTCACTTTTTTAAAATTAATTGATCATTCTTTTTTCTCGGTGCCAGATTTCGCACAATAAAAATGTTCCCTAGGTTCTGTGTATTTCAAGTGTCACCGGTAGCGACTCAATCACTAACTAGACAAGTTGAAGAATAAATTTTATCTTTTGTGATATTTTTAAAGCATTTTATTTCATTCTTATGATAAAAATGTTCTCAATGTAAGTGTTTATATTAATTTTATCAATAATTTAGACTTGTAATTAATCAACACAGAGTACTTGTAAGCTTGACTAGTCATAGAACGGCCGAACTACTCTAATTCTTTGCTTACGTTTTTATTTTAAAGAACTTCGTCATGCCTTCTTAAACTGGGCCATCAATTCGTCGTGAATGACCGCTGCTATTTATTGTATAGTAAAAAAACGAAGTGACAGTTGACATTTTGAATGGAATTTGTTTTATGGTGGGAAATTTAGCGCGATAGAGAACACAAAACTCGGACGAAGGACTCGATTCCAGTTTTTCAAGGACGCAATATGTGGGAGCAGTTATACCTGTGCGAGGTCCGATTCTACCTTCATCTGCGAAATATCGAACGTTAAGATGTTTTGGAAACTCTCAGAGGAAGCTCACTCTGTAATTTTCCACATAGTCAAAGTGCGGATAGCGTGGGTACAAGACTCAGTGAGGTAATACGCGTCGCTGCCGATGCAACATGCGGATACACGATAGTTGGCTGCGGCGATGCCTCTTTATGGCATCGCCGCAGCCAACTATATGTGCGAATGCTTGTACGTACACATCCTTCGAATGATAATTACGAAGACAATGCTCCGACCTTAAACTTCGTAGGAGCGCGGTAACAAGATTTCTCAAGGAAATCAGTTATATTTGAAGGACAATCTTGCGAGAAATATCACGAAGAATGGAGCGCCCATTTCGGCTCGTATATCTCACGCGTCCCAGCAGAAACTCGATGTAATCTCGTCGTTAACCCTGGAATAAAAGATGACAAAGTTCTTCGTAACGAGACCTGATATATATGAGGCGAAAAAAGCGACAAAAAACTTTGAAAACAAAAGCTGTTTTACACCGCTTTTTTGATGAAGATGAAAGATGGAATATTAATGGCCTATTAAGCCGGCTGAGTTATAGGGACTGAGGAAGTTGACGTCGCCATCTTGCTTTTTGATGATGACATTCATTCGGAGGAGTCCGAGTACGAAAACTCGAAAGGGACCCATCCATTCGATCGACCGCTACTCCTATCACTAATTTTTCCAGGTTTCACGATACGCATTTCCCCCCGTGTGAACCTGACGAAGAAACTTTTCTCGTACAACTACATTGCACAGCCTTCTCCACTTACGTGCTACGTTGAGACCTGCGAAAATTCCTGCATCCACGCCTCGACGACACGCATAGTTCCGCGAATACCGTCGAGTCGTAACACTCATTTTTTTCACTCGCTTTTTGAGCCTCTCGGTGCGGTGCGAAAACTAGGAGGCAAACACTGCAGGAACTCTAGATGTTGACTTGCACTTTTCTGCAAAAAAAAATCGGCGGTTTCCGAGCGCACGAATCACGAGGGAGGATGGAATAGGAATTACAAGGATTTGTTGACGCACGAAAAACCGAAATATTCCACCTTCGTAAGTGACCGCTCATTTGCGATCGAATTTATGGACAAAGCGATGCGGAAGAGTTTCGAAAATTTCATAAATTTTCCATTTCAAATAGTCTCTCCGTTATGGAATCAAGATTGGAGGAAAAAACTAAGCAAGCCTCTTCGCAAAGCCGGATGCACGAAACTTCGTTTATGAGAGTTGGAGGGGCGTGAAAACTCATTCGTTCCGGTCAGAGTAAGAAGTTGAGAGGAGCGAATTTCAGCAAACTGTCTCGATGAGAAAGGTTAGATTTTTCTGTAGCTGAAGAGATGAAAATTTAACGACGATTCCCGTCCATCCGTGAAAAAAGGTGACGGGTATTCGCCCGGTGGGCTCACCTTCAATGACAATTATTCTTCGCGACAAGCAACTCTTCGCTCGTGCGCGGTCTCCGCGTCGTGTCTTGTCGGTGGCGCGTTCAAATGAATAGCAACGCGGCAGAATATCTTTGCGGTGAGTAAAAACCGTAATGAATACTCGTCTTTCCATCAAGAGTTAGTTAATTTATACATTGTGGTGCTGTTGTATATACAAAGTATGAAACGAATAAGTATCACGTTCGTGCGGGAAACATTGACTCTCCGACTGTTTTCACGGTTCGTCGATCGTGATGGAAAACCTCCCTCCCAACGCCCACTTCGATAATGCCATGCAAAAACTACGTTATTCTGCTACAGAATAAATTCCGAATAATTTCATTAACAAAATTGCATTGGCATAAATAATAGTTGAATGTCTCTTTGGATATGTAATGGAAAACAAAACATTCGACAATTTCGAAATTTTTTTAATTTAGTGATGAAATTTGAATGCGGAGAGCGTTTGAGGCAACATAAATTATTAAAATTCGAATCGATCTTTCATTCCTCCGTTGAAGTTTGGTATCGTTTAAACTTCAAAATGCTCGTCAGAAAGAAGCGTGTGCATGATTATTTTGTAAACTGCAATGAAACCAAAAATTTTATTCGTCAAGCAAAATTCATGTGTATACTCAGCCGAGAATGGAGTGGATTCAACTCTTTTTTTATTCGCTTCAGTCAACAAAAGAGCAGTTGAATTCACTCTACTTTCGCTCGTCCAACGCTGCACGGATCTTGATCGATTACCAGAATTTCGTTCTCCTGAAATGAATTGGAATAAAGATAAAAAATGCTCAATGTTTTTGTTCGAACTGATATACAATATTTCGTGGAATTGTTGGTGATTTTCATGAGGGTTTACCGTCATGCTTTCAGCAATGTATTTATCTTCTCAAAGATTCGGAAACAGTGGTTTATGTGGAGAGATAATACGTCGCGTAAGCGAGCAGACAAGACGAGAGAAAGGTCCACAGCGAGCATGAAAAGCGAATAATCTTCAGTAGAGTAACCCCCTGAGAGGTTGTATCCAGACTGCGTCATGGGCACCGGTGGTCCACCATATCTACATCTATTTTTGGGCTCTGGTCAGCTGGAGTTGCACACGGCATTAGCATAATGAAGACGGTTCGTCTCCTCTCGTTTGCTCTCTCTCTCTCTCTCAGCTTCCATCTCGTTTCTCCCTCCTCGTCCCCCCGTTCTTTAGTCGTTCTTAAACCCGCGTCCAGACCTTCCCTCTTTCTCTTTTGCAGCCTCTGAGCTCACCGGTGCTGCGACGGGTTAGCAGTTCGGCAACTCTCCGTTGACACAGAGCCTGCCGCTTTTGCAGACTGATATGGTGGACCCAGACGCAAAGAGAAAGAGAAAGAGCGTTGGGACGAGGCCTGTGAAACGAGAGGGGACGAGGAGGGACAGAGAATACGCGTAAAGTTTACCTGTACATAGGACGATCCAGGTGAATTGCAATCGGAACTTTCAGGGATCGGATCTTTTCTTGGTCGTCCAATAAGCTGTTCGAGATTCCCGGGTAAATAATCAAGGGAGCTTTAATAAAGGCACACCGATCCAAGTCTTATGATATCATTTTGGGAATAAAATGTTCTCTGCATTTAAATCTTCTCGTCCATTTGTACGGAGTTGCCCATGTGCCTATAAAGAGCACTGGAAGGGTCGACGCAGAGATTGTACGAAACCTGCTTCGGAGTTCTTTTTCGTAACACACTGTCCTCAGGGGGTGGGCCAATCACACGCAACGCAGGGTATCATATACGACGAGGTTTCTGTGCATGTGCGGGTGAAACGTTCAGCGAAGGGGGTCTATCGTACTTTGAAAATTCATTTATCCAACGAACTAGCGCGATTCTAATAGAAGGATCATTGAAAAAACTCATATGCTTTGCTGATTATTGTAGACGCTGAAATTGTCGAACAAGTTTATCCTCAACAATTTCGTGACATGCGCACAAGATTTCTTGGCTCTGGTATCTCCATCCTCTGACTCGATCCTGGTCCAGGTAAACTTCGAACACGTTCGTATCTCTCTCTCTCTCTCTCTCTCTCTCTCTCACTCTGACCTGTGTTCACTCCCTCGAACTATATACGCCAAGTTTTGTTTCCACCCAACAGAAATACTATATTCAAAAATTTACTTGTGATGGTACAACAAGAATTGTTTGCAAAAAGAATTGTCAATGCAACGAGAAATGTTAGAAGTTTTTATATATATTTTTTTTTATATTGAGAACAGTAAGTTTGTGTGATTATTTTTTTCGAATTAGAAGACACGGATAATCTAATCGTAATAATAAAAAGTTTACACCAAAAGTTCGTTGATGAGAAAAAAAACTCATTTTTTTTATTGTATCCACGAATGGACTAACGGAAGAATCGACTTTTTATGTATTAATTGATGTTTTTGTATATTTATGATTATTAAATTGATGTCAGAGTTATTAATTCGAAATTGTAAATCAATTTTTTCAACTTATTTTTTTGCGAATGAAATTACAAGCCCTTAATTAATCAGGGATCCATCACTAACTGAACCCGAAATTTCATTCGTCCCTGCCAAAAACACCATAGTTTTTAGGCAAAAAATCGCATCAGAGAGCGCAAGAGGAAAACACAAAGGGAAATGAATCAAGAAAATAGTATTAACAAAAAGATAGAAGGCTATGACAGGAATGGGCCAAGCCAAGAAAAAACAATATGCCGAAATAAGCAAATGTGAAGTTATACGAGTGTTCATTACCAATTTCGTTCAATCTTGTCTCGAATTTTTTCCCAAACTTTCATTACATACTTCATTGTTATTGTGTACTTTTTTATAAACTTTGTAAGAAGCGTTCATTCGTTATGTGGAAAGATAAACGATTGTTTAAACATAGTCCCTATAACCCTCTATTTTTCTTCATATTCAAACGCGTTTATCTCAATAACCGATAAGAGAAACCCTTTAAAATTTGATATTATGCGTGTCATTCGACTATCCATTTAAACTCTGTGTAAATTTCAAGACTTTTTTACGAAAGTATCTCAAAGAAAAAATTGAAGAAAATATTTCAAACTTATATGGAGAAGGGTATATTTTTTTTCTACTTTATCGCATCAAGGTTTTGCGTAGTTATTCTCACTGTCACATTATTCGCGCAAATGGTATTTCTTGATCTAATGAACGGCTTGTAATTTCTTCATTCGATGAAAAGCCACATGATTGTAGCCAATAATTTTCATCCACGATGGCAATCAATCGCGATTAAAGAATTTTCTCGTACGGAACAGTCCTTCTCGTTTCTTCATAAATGTTTTGCATAACCTGATGTATGCAGGCTGTTTTATGAGTCAAGAGATGCTTGGTCGCTTTCACTTTCGCCATTTCCTTGCTATTTCGATCGCTCGCTAGAAGAGAGTCCTATGTCGTCCAGAAATTCTGTTATGCGGATCGATTTTCTCTTGTTGTCTTCGCAAATTGCGATGTTTATGGTTGTCGTCGAACTGGTTCGTGTTTAACAACTCACGGTTCACTTATTACGGGTTTGACGATTCCTCATTCTCAATGAATAACGAATTTCATGGAATTGAACGTATATCTGGGTGCGAATACTTGTGAAAAATGTGTGGCGGTGACGTTGAGAACATAAAAAAAACGAGACGTTTTGGGATAAAGCAAAAGTGTGTCTTTGAAACGAGATCATCGTGAACGAAGGCAAAGCAAAGTTGATGATTTTCTAAACTCATTCAAACCGTCTCAATTGAGAATGAAAAGTGAAGATTTTCGAAGGAAATTCTATTTTTTAATAATATAGAGCCCCATTGTTATACAACAAGTAGGAAAAATAGAGAGAGAAATTCTCCAAAATAGACGCACACATACGAACGCGTTATAAAGTCACACACGTATATATAAGAAAACAGTTATTACATTTTTTCGTTTCAATGGCTGTGATTGCTGCATCGTCGTCGTCCTCGGTTCACAGGGAGTGAAATATCTTTCGTTATATCGCAAAGTCGCACAATACAAAAAAGGAGAAAAAGATTACGACAATGCGCGATTTTCTTGTCGTTTTATTTCATAAGTTTCACTTACGTTGTACTTGTGTACCGTCTGTATATGCGTTCTGTGTGTGATGGTGTTATCTTCTGGCGCTTTTATCCCGACCCCTTTATCGGCGTCGTTGCGATATTGGTTATCTTTTATCTCGAGCGTAAGGTAAAGCACAAAATGTGTATTTATATATACGACGAAGGTTTGTATCGCTGTTGCGGGTATGTGAGTACGGATACGTTTGGGCAGGCATGTACGAGTCGCTTGCCGAGTTCGCATCAAGTCGAAATCGCGTCCTCTGACGCGTCCTTACCCCAAAAATTGGCGAAAAAATGATGTTTCGCCAATGGTTTTCTTGAAGAAGGAACGCGCGTTTCTCGCATGCAAAATGTTTCATGTATATAACAAGTTAAGGAGCTCTCCGATCTTCGGATTCTGCTCGTATACCACCAATAATCCCCCGCCTCCGCGTAGTCATGTGACTTTCGAATGTTTTTTTACCACGAAGTATTTTTTCGCGATGTTGCAAAAATTTCAGTCTTCCGGTATTTTACCATCCTCGATATACGTGTATAGCTCCTTCGAGTCTGAAATAGCAGGTCGAGCTTCTTTTTTTCTCCGCGCACAGTATATCTCTCTTCTCCATCTATCTTTCTCCGTCCCTCTTCCCCACGCTCTATTTTTCTCGTCTCGGTTTTGCCGGGCACGTGTTTCACGGGACTCTAATGCGATCAGGGCCGTACACGGATGCGTGGAAAGAATAAATTTCGCTCTCTGGTCTGTTCTCTAGTCGCGAATAACGCGCCGGAGCACAAGCGCACCCGCAAAACCTCGTCGACCCTTCGATTCCGCGTCATTATACTTTTATATGGGACATTTTCTGCTAACTCGACCAACCCCGACTCTCGATACAAAACATTCGATCTGCTATTGCTTTTGTTTCTTTTTCAGGATTTCTCATATAAGTCGGATAACCTAAATAGCGTTATGGAAATTTCATGGTTTTACGGGGATCAGAACATGCAAACGGACATTGTCCTTTGTTGCCTCAATATTTCAATATTTATATCCTACGTTTTCGGACACTGAAGTCATTTTACACACGTTTCAAATACAGTTACGTCTCTGAACGTGAGCAAATTTCGTCAGCGATTCTAATCGGCGATACAGCAAAGGAATAATTTTCTAATGAATGCCAGAAACAAAACACTTGTGAATTAACATTTGAATAGTAATAAGATGATGAAGAAATATCTGATGAGTCTTCGGTTTTTTGGAACGCGATTCGATACGATCATAGACCTTTAATAAACAATTTTATTGAGGGGCGGAGGGGGGAGATTTAACAACAGGAAATCGACATAAAAAGGAACGTGAATAATTGGCCATGCTCAGCCGAAATCAGGGTCTATGAAATTCGACAAGCTCTTATTTCCGAACGTCTAATAACGAGGTTTCATTTCATCGTACAATTATTCCTCAGACACATTATTCGATCTATACAACCGAATGTCGAATCGAAGAGCTGCATCGCCTCAGCCAACTCGGCTCCCTTTTTCGGTGAAACTTTCGTTTCCGAATATCACTCGCTCCACCACTTGGCGAGGAGTATCACGCGTAGTTACATCGTTATTATAATGCGAGTGCGAGAAACGGCACGTTTTACGATCGATCGCAATTTTTTCCGTCTCGCGTTCTCCCGATGACTCACGTGTGTCCGCAACTCCGGAATATCGTAACGCTGCGCTGACGGGAAAGCTAAGGGCGTACACATCCAGACTACACATCGATAGATATAGCACATTTAATACAGTAGGGTGAAGGAGGGTTGATTCGCACGATGTAGCAAAGTTGCTCCGTCCTGGCTTCATGTACGACGTCACCCGTGTCAGTGGGGAACATTGCTTCGTGCATATATATACGCATACATGATAGCCACCCCGGATGACTAATCCAAGTAATAGCCTTCCATTTCGCCCACTCGGCTGCACAACTATCAACTCAATTTATTCAGTTATGTATACACTGCCGAGTATATATCGCGATTATCGATGATTTAGAAGATTGAGACAGTTTTTACCGGAGATGTAAGAAAAGTTATCGGGCCTCTACGACAAAATCGCATACGCGATTACTTCAAGTTTGCCAACTCTTCGTGTACGATCTTATCTCGATTGAACCTTCTTTTAATGAATATTTCGAAGATTGTAAGAGTTGAAAAGTTACAAAAGGGGACTGTGTTAAAAAATTAAAATTTTTTGGGATTCGAACTTTTTCCATCATTTTCAAAGTTTAATATGTTAGAATGGTTACGTTATTACGTGATTACAAATCGAAAAAAAATTTTATTGCCTCGAACTCATCGAAAAGTCTCGGAAAGATAATAAAACGTTAACTACATTCTGTTTTATACTTCGATGTCGCTAGGGCCAAACCCCTCACTTTACGTTTCCCTTTGCATGAATCATCATTAGTCACCTTTCACGCCACCCTGGGAAAGGATAGGAAAACATCCAAGGGACATTTGTTGATTTGATGGTTAAAGTAATCACGGCACGTCTTTTATCATTGTATCGTCGATCGAGTAACTGAACGATCCGAGTCACACCGAAGTCTGAGCGCAGCGGTGAAAAAAATATTGAATTTGAAACTTAAGCATTGACGAGCACAGGTTTGGTATCGATCCAAGAAGTGCCAGAGCAACAATATTTCTACCTCAAACGTACGATCGACAGAGATGGATAACTTTCGAAAAAAGCCGAATGATGATTGGCAAACTTTTCAGTGTAATTACAGAATCGTGATACCTTTCATTTTCACTTAAAATTACTTAAAAAATATAGAAATTATTCGATCGTTTCACTTAACTGAATGTCAGAGCATTAAAATTCGCTTCAATCTTTAAAATCCATTATGAAAAGTGAAAAAAGGAGGAGTATGAAAAACGCTTGAGAATGTAAGGACCAAACGAGAAGGTTGGAGAAAAGGATGTATCCAGGATGATCGGAAAGAAGAGAAAAGAGGAGGAGGAGGAGGAGGCGGAGATAGGGAGGGGGTCACGTCATCTCGTTCCGCTTCTGCTCCAGAAAAGGAATCGAGAATCCCCTCCCATTCCTCGTCCTTCACTTCAAGCCATGATGTCCGGAATGAACTTTCCCGTGAGAGCTTACCATCGTAAATCGAAAGGACGTTGTCGTTTACCGTTCGGCCGGTCACGTTTCTGCTTCTCCGGGGGCTCTCTATCCGCTTCTCTTGGTCTATCGAGAAGAAGAAGTAGTTTCTCTAGCAAAAACCCCTTCCCTGTACCCCACGTTCTTTTGCTTCGCCCTCGATATCGTCTCTTCCTGCTTCGGCTTACCCTTTCTGTCCTCGTGCTTCTCTCGTCTCGTTGCTCCTCCTTTTAAACTAGTCTCACTTGCCTCGTGTCTCTTCTCCACTACCCTGTGTCCTTGGCCTTTCCCATTTTCGTGTGAGAGACAGTCCGACAGATGAGACGTGCACAGGATTCAACGTTTCCCTGAATAATCTTAGATACTTTAGGAGCTTTTACGATCGTGCTGAAGGAACGGAGCGAAAACTAGAGGTTCGAATGATGTCTCCCCCTATCTCTGTTTTACTGTTTGCTTCACTCGTTTCCATGTCGCTTCTATCCTACTTAGTTTGTTTCTTCGTATCCTCGCGAGACTGTGTAACGCGAAGCTATGTTTCTATGCACTCTCGCTTCCACTCCTCGCTTTACGGTGGACACCGCACAAAATACCGTAAATAAATGTTAAATATTAGCGCACCCGTGGAAGATCCATGGACGACGGTGACGGAGATGAAGCTACACTGAGGAAGAGAGAGGTTTCGGGACACGCGTGACCCTAGCGTGCTGGCCCTTCGGTCCCGTCGGGTCGCTAACCTCGATTGGCCTTGTGACCCCTGCCTCCTTTTTCTCTTCCGCTCTTTGCCTTATTCTCTTTCACACTTTGTTTTTTTTTTTTTTTTTTATATCAGCACAGACTCGCTCACACGCACGCTTCTTTCTGCGATTAGATGCTGCAGTATAAAAGTGTGAGGCCAACGTTCGGTTATTTGGAACTAGCATATATCGCGATCGGTGCGAGGGAGCTCCTGCGTTAGATTATCTCTCAAGTGGTGTGTCAAAGCGACGCAGATGTCTGGCAAAAGAATCCGAACAGAATGAGCAATGTTATTTGCAGAATTAGAATCGTGATTCCATTGCGTGCTGTGCAATTTTATCGAGCCTCAGTGGGCTCATCGTCGACAGCAATTCCTTTTGTTCCAGTACCAAACTGTATTAATCCGAAAACATGTCGGGAACGACCATTTGCGATGGTGACCTTCATCGCCAACTAGAATTAGAATAATTTGCCTAATTCTACGGCCTCAGCGCAGAGCTCCAGAAAATTCAAAGGGGTTCTTGCAGAACCCCTTTTATTTTAGTCGCCAAGTCACCTGACGTTTTTCCATGAGATGTTCATAAGAAACACCTTGTACGAGGGTACCTATTCTCAGAGGTGCTGGATCCACTTTCTCCTTCTGTTATCCAATGGAGATGAAAAGATGGATGCCTTTGGCATCCACTCTTTTTTCTCATCAGGCTCCTGCTCAGATCTATGTCGCTCCATGGAAAAATCATGACCAGTCTCAACGTTGATTCTACAAGCCGGTTCCGCGAGAACATTGCGTCGTACAAGACTGGAGTGGGTTATGTATGGGATAGCATAATAGCGACGTACAACCGAGGCCCATACATACACTGCATGCTCTTTCTCCATGCCATTCGACCTTCGTCCCTGTGCAGCACGTAGTACCGTGCACAACCCCAGCCACTCTCGGTTTTTTCTCTCTTCTTGTCTAGCCTACATTTCTAGACGAGCCTATTCGGAGCGTAGTCATACTGCTTTGCTGCTCTTGCCCCCCTTCCTTTCTCCTTTACCTTTGCCGCTGCTGCTACACCGTGCAGACCTGCAGACGTGATCCCTGTTTTCATCTTAGTTCCTCTTGCACAGGTCCCTCGAAAATTAATTCCAGAGTTTCATATATACAAAACCGTGAAAGGGGAAAAGGAAGACTCTCCCGTTCTGGCTCTGTTCCATACTAGATTCTCGGATCACCCGAAGCTTAAAGAGCGAGTGGAGAGTGCATGCCTCGTATAATCGTTCTCTCAGAGTACCGCTATATCTTCCATTGTATACCAGGGCGACGAGAAAAATAGAAGGAACTCTTCTTCCCAATGAATATAGGTCTTCTTGATGCAAATATATTGTCAGGACTTGAACACCAGAGCACTTATTTTCCGTTTGCTTGCAAATATCCAACGAAAAGAGATTCTTATTCCTCTTCGGGGCGTATCTTTCCGTCCAGCAAAGAGTCGTCGAACGTTTAAATGGCAAAGTCTCCTTGTAAATCTGGGCATCCATTGCACAACGAGTATCTTGCAAAATGTATCCTTTTGGTATTCATGTTCGCGGGGAGCCACGTATATATTTTTGCACTCGACAATTATTTTCGAGTTCTCGTGGAAATTATTGCGAATTATGGTAAGACTCGGATCGTGCCGTCGTTTAAAGAAAATACGGGTAAGATCGGACTTTGGGAAGTCGAAAAATTCAGCTCTGCTTCTCTTCGAAGCGATTGAGCGTTCTTCGCAAGAGTTTTTTGAAACATTCAAAAGCGCGGTTAACGATAGAAGCTTTACTCTACCGGTATCCAAAATAATTATTCATTTAACACGACTACGGAAACTGTTTAAAAGGAAAGAATTTTTCTCAAAAGTTTGAAGAAAGAGGCGAGGGTACTTGATTTACTCGAGATGAGAAAAAAGCCTTCCAGCCAAACTCTTTACATTCAATAATTCAAGCGAGACTAACAAGATCATAATTTCAATTCTCATACAGTCTCACCCCTAACATGGACAAGAAAAAATATCTTGCGAAACGCAACTTACATCTCGTTTAGTGAGAGTTTAGAGAATTAGCACGAGGTTCGAATGGAAGTCTACATTAGACGTACTGAACTGAGCTCCCAGCAGACTCAACGCCAAGAAAGTTTAAGCGGTTAGGTAATGGCTTCGATCCAGAAAGAGCCTTCCATCCTTATGGTTGAAGCCCCAATCCGCATCGACTTTATATTGTTGAAAAAATTATTTATATACAGACACACGTGCGTTCATATCTCTCAGTGAAAGTGAGAGGAGAGTTAACACTCGTGATATACATTCATATTTCAAAATTTCGTCCTTCCAACTCGACTCGGCTAGTTTAGAGAATTTATCGTTGGAACAATTTTCCAGATCCAAATGAATCCTCATTGAAGAGAAATCTCGTCAATGGGAGTAACGAATCCTTCGTTTCTCGAGGATATGTGACATGAAAAAAAAAGTTTCGTTCAAAAACGAATCAACAATGAGATGTGCGGTCATTGCTAAAGTTTCAGTGGTCACAGCCAGCATCATACTTTCAATTTAGATTTAAGTGGAATTTGAGCGGCGATTAAACATTGCGACAGCCGTTGATGAAACCATCAGATATCTCCGCGTTCTCGAATCTCATCTGCGGGAAGTTTGGACCGTATAAGTTTTGCTCGAAAATACCGTTTCATTTTCAAGAACGTTAAGTGAATATTGTCGTTCCGTTCGAATCGACGGATTGTTAAAAATTTCGGTATGACAGCTCGCGATTGTCGTCGAAGATAGTCGACAGAGGCGACATTACATTCGGACGCTTATCTCAAAATGCCAAACAGTCGTTTAACTCAACAGCTGTAAGTTTATTTCAGAAGATTCCAGTGTCGTCGCAGCAGAATTATTGAAGTGCAACGTTTCTCGAGCTTCGCATTTCGATTGTTTGGAAATTCGCACGCGTGACGCCGAAGCAATGAGTTCGTCCCCAAAAATACGCGATGATGTAACGTGCCAGAAGCAAGTTAGCTGTTCCCTCATCATCTTTAGATTCGGCATGGAACCATGTAGCAAGAGAGACGAAGCGGAAAGACAAGACTACAGCGAGTGCGTGAATGTGTATGTTATAGTGAGAACGACACGACGATGAAGTGGAATACACGCCTCAGGCATGCATATAATTGCCGTAGAGTGCGAGAACGACATCCACATATGCAACGCGCGATACTACGTCGCTCTCGCACCGCGTTCGCTTTAAGAAGGATGTGCGAGTTAACTTCGCTCGTACGCGTGTTACATTACCGGAGATGAACTCATTCCTCATTGCTCTCGGAGTTTGTGCTTATCGCAACCGATTACAAGCACAGGACACGGCGGATTTGCAGTTCCTTTTTTTTATTTTTTTCTGTCTAATGACCATCATATGTGTGGCTTGGTCACTTCTTGTATACAAAGCTCCAGATATTAAGGAGTCTTTGGGCGGGATGAGCTGGGGTATAATACTGCGACGCGAAAGAGCGGGTCGTGAACCGAGAACGACGACAACATCGTGGAAGTAGATCGCTTATTTTTAAAAAAATGCATTTTCCTACTGGCCGATTCAAAAGACTGCGTGGATTTCTCATATCTTTTTCACTGAGATAAAAAAAAACGTTGCTACAAGTAAATGTGGTTAGTTGATATATTTTGGTTGTTGCTTGATCTAACTAACATCCGCTTGCGATAAATAAGGAATGGTTTATTCATCCAAATCACTAAATTTTTTTATGTGAATTAACTAAACGATCGTGAAACCAAATCTTTTGTTTGGAGATTTCGGTGCAAATTTGCACCCAGGAAAATTTCAGGTGTCTAGAACTTCGAAATTCCTTTCTTCAATTTGGCCATTTTCCGTATAATAAAATTTCATTTTTCAATTTTTTAAATGAATGTAATCGATTACTAAGGAATTGTTACCCCTAAAAAGTATCGTTGTAAGATTAATTCCATGCATTCATGGATGAAATAAAAAGTTTTGAAAGGTCGAAGTTGACAGGACTTGCAATCACCAAAGTGGGCTCAAAAAATGAATGTGTTCATTCGACCAGTTTTTGTTTCATCAAAAAATCGTGCGGGGGAAAAAAATTCATTAACCCAATTCGGTTGATTTGAAAACTTGATTGACCTCTACGATTGACTGATTCAATCAAAATAATTTGTCGAATTATTTGATTAGTTGAATTAATAAATAGAATTTTTTTATAATAAAACACGAATTCCACCCCGATGATCTGGATCGACGTTTTCCTACTCGTGCCTAATTTTAGGGAACCGACGTTACTGTTTAAACAATCTGAAGTGACTGAAAAAACGATAGTACAACGTCAGTTAAAAAAGATTCGTTCGCATACACTTAGATTCTGTTTCTGGATATGGTCTCGGGATTGAAGAGAGTTGAGAATGTAACGGTTGAACTCTCGTGTAGCGAGGAGAGACAGGATAGTGATCTCAGTGGCCAAAAGAGTGCAGAGAGGGCCGTCGCTCGCGATTCCGCGTGCATATGGGCTGAGTCACGAACATTGCAGTACACGCGGTCACGAAAGTATAGAAATGTACATGATTAATGTATGTATATATGGGTAAAAGAAATGGAGAGACTGAGAGGCGCTTGAAACGTTGCCGCCTACGCGACGCCCTGGTTTATATAGATTTTTACGTGTGTATAAGGTGCTAGAGTCGAATGGCGATGATGAACACGGAGACCACGATGAAAAAATTCATTTGCCTTAAACTACTAGAACTCGAAGAAGAAACTTGTTAAATGGGGGTAAAAGGAAAATCCTCTCTCATTCATCGATCACTATATAGATCGTCGATTCGCTCTCTGCATAAATATATCGGTGTTTTACCCTATAACCCCTCCTCTTTTTTTATACTTTTTATTTCATCTTTTTCTCACTCTTTTTCGTGCTGATATCCTATAGCTACAGTATAGAATTTACTCTCGTAAACTCTCGAAGCTTACTATGCAACGAAACTTTTCAAGACACAGATAAATACTTAAAACTTTTCTTATACCCTCTTCACTCTCGCCCCTTTTGTATTTCATTCTTTGCAGATTCTCCAGAGCTTCACCAATTTTTTCACTGTTTTCTTTTATTTCTATTTTCTTTCAATCTTCACGCCCCTTTCGGCAAGAACAGCAGCAGCAGCAGCAGCAGCACGCCGAATTGCGGAGCCCGGATTCATCGCGCAGAAATATTCAAGGAGTAAAAGTGCGGGTATTCAATGTGCGCGAGTGTTTCAGGGGAACGCAACAATGCAACGAAGAGGAATCGAGTGTTTGTAGTTCGATGAGAAAATATAAAGAAGGTTGGAAAAAGCAAGACGGAAATCACGGAGTTTGGTGCTATAGAATCGTATTACACGTACATTCGCGTTGGCTATCGATGTGACGCTGGGCAGTTGCACGGTCAGCTGGACGATTCTTTTCTGTCCTCTCTCGTGCCTGCGAGTCTTGAGCTACACGTACATGGCATCGGGGGTTAATTATTGTTGCTCACCGAGGGAAAGGTCTCACGCTCACAGCCCTTTGGCTCACTCGTGCGTTCATCAGGAGCTCCTCTCTCATCGATGCGATCTCTGCCTCCGAGCCGTTTTTCTCTCCGCTTCCATCTCCTTCTTCCTCACTTACTCGCTTCTATTCTCATTCTTCATTTTCTATCCGCTTTCGCCACTTCACCAGCGGAAAAGAGATAATGGAAGGGGAAGAAAGGAGGCGAGATGCCATTGGACAAATGGCGAGTGTATTGGTGTACACGAATTGAGACAGGATACGACGGATACGGAACATATTGAAAAGAAAGAGCAAGGAAAGAAGAGAGACGCAGTAAAGGAGCGATTCTCACACCGGTCACTTTCCTGCAGAGATTGGTCTGTCCAGACTCGCCCTTTCCTTTCTCTCCTTCTCTCCTCCTCCTCATCCTCTCGAGTCTTCTTCGCTTGTCCCAATCTTGTCGTTCATGCCTCTCGCACATGCTGCTGGACGCCAGCCATCATGGACAAAGTCTCAACTGTATACGGACGCACACATACATCAGGAAACTTACACTCGAAGGATCCATCGCACACTCTTCCATCACTCCTATTTACCCCCTTTTCGCGGTCCAGGGTACTTTGTTCGCGGTGCGGAGCAGGAGAGGGATAGCGCACCGTCAGTTCTCTCCATCACTTGCGTTGCAACGACGCAGGACTTGGCCATCGGGGGAGCTGCTTCAACCCCTCGACTCGGTCGTCGAGCAGGCAGTACTTCTACCGTACAAGGGGTATTTCACTTAAACTGGAACAATCTTTAATGCAGCACATTTACGTGGAGCCAACCTGCGAACGGTAGGATGAAAATTAGAAAAAATAATACCCTAGCGAGCGAGAGAGTCTGCGATGAGGGGAAAAGAAGCAAAACATTTCACGAAGCCTTCTTCCTTAAATTAAGTTTTTCAAGTGCCGCTTCCAATTGCGTACGGAACATTCTTTTAGCCAAAAATCATTCGACTTGATGCGGAATACTTGGTCCGCATAGATCTCGGTGCTCGGACAACAAAGAGTCGCAACAAAGGCGACAAAACGTGCAAAGCTCCCTGACTTAGGCCCTTCTAACCTTCCAGAACTTCGTATCGGTATATTGCACGTAATACCAGAACTGTGCATGCATAGCCGATACCACCGAAATTCACGGAAGCTTTACTCGCTTCGGATTGAGTCTGGATACAGTACATTCGCGTGTACTATGTGTACGTGTGCATAGACAGAATTTTATGTGTACAGTTTAGAATGGGGTCAATTGTGAAAGCGTCAAGAGCACCACCACCACCACAAACGACACCGTGGAGCCAGAATTTGCAATGGCAAATGCTACAGCGACCAGCTTCCAGACACTGTACACCAGAATCCAATCGATTTTTCAAAAATTCCGGCAGCATGACGACACTTGCGAGAGAGATCTCTTGAAAAACAGGCACCTCTCTTGATCGAATGCTCTGCGCTGAAACAATGCGACTGACAAACAAAATACCACTTTCGGATTTTATGAAATATAGATAAAGAACATACATCATAGCGAAACGGTCGATATATATCCGTGATTGATCTCCGCTCGGGATGAATTGTAAAGTGAAATATTATATCGTTCCACCTGCGACTACGTTTCGAGGGTTATCCAATCCTCTTCAAATTTTTCACTACAACTTTGTTAACTGTTTCTTTGTTCTCCATTGTTTGTTAACGTGTTAAATGGTTTGTTAATGTGTGTTAACTCGTCACTTTGTTGCTCCATTGGATAATAATGCGTTTTTATATGTTCGATGTTACTCACGATAAACGCTCCGCGAATACGGATTAAAGTAAACTCAAGCAAGGTTGAAAAGAGAAGAGAATTCCAATCAAGGCTCATTTCCATTCGAGGATTTCATTAAGTCCAACTGCATAAAGTATTGAAATATTATTCGCGGTCATGCAGTGTGACTTTCTTAAACTTTTGGTCTGTCGTATTGTCCAATGGTATAGCTGAAACGATTCAAAGTTTTGTTATTAATCCCGCTGGGAGGAAGGAAAAGAATCGCGTTCCGCAAGATTTCATTATTCGATATTTCAGAGTTGAATATTTGTTATCTGCATTTTTATCTCCAACTGAGAAACTCTGCAGCAACGGTGACTAGTCAATGAAGTGGAATTCCATTCCAGAATTATATATTCTCATACTTTATGAAGCAAGTAACTTTATGTATTCGAGTGGAAGGGGAAATCATTTTGAAATGTTGATTTCAGCGACGATGTTTAGCCTCAAAAATTCTGAACAAATAGCACATTTCATCTCACATACGACACTTCCACTGTGCTGTCGCTCCCAGAGATTCGTTATCAGCTTTCACAGAATTGAGAGAAAAAATACGCGGTGTTGGTTAGCTGAAAGACTTTCCAATGGGACCGAAGCTCAGCCACGTTCGTTGAAAACTACATGGAACCACAAGCTACATTTAGAATTGAAGAAGTCGGTTGCATATGCTCTCAACACTATCGCTCGCTCTCGACACACGATGATTATAAATCGTGGTGAAGCCAAGTAAGCAATTCGAATTTAAATTCCAACCCTTTTGTTCCAAAGATCTATTCGGACTTGGATGAAGAATAAACATCGTGTCACGATTGGTGTGATATGAAGTGAGACGTTCGTTGAAGTCCATTGAATCGAAAATATTATTTTTTTTTTATTGATTACATTCTGAACGTCCGAGACGTTAATTTTGATAAGAGGAAGGGAAACAGGCGCGGGAAATCCTTCAACGAATCGGAAAACCGCAGTTAATGTGTTTCGTATAACGATTTGCCTGCTCGTGGCCGGAAGTCTCGATGGGAGCAACAGGAAATGGGGAGTCAACGTATATGAATGGAGTTTCGCTCCTATCGCAGCGCTGTCGAGATTCTCCTCGGGGATTGTCGTTCTTTTTCGGCTAACCATAATCTTTCAGATTACAACAGAGTCAACACTCTCGAACTCAACGCTCTGACACAATCCGTCGTCTCTCCCGCCTCGTAATGCGCGTGGTCATGTCAATCTCAACCTCAGTGTCAGATTCACTAATGTCCCCTGGTAACGTAGCACGAGGCGGTCTCTAGTTCGGCAGGCTCCTTTTAAGCTTGTATCCCAAAAGTGTTGAATTGGAGAAAGATTCCTGTATATCGAGGAATAAAATCGTTAGAAAGTCGTTTAGATTTTAGAGGTGTAAAGTAACAAGTAAAAATAAATATTTATCCGTTCCACATATAATTCTGGCTATTCGCAGCTTCTTTTCAAAATGACATCCGGCGATTGGTATCGTTGTATCCAGTTTATGGGGCCAAGTTGCCGAAATAATTTCAGTCCCATGATTTTTCGAGTGTGATTCGGACAGTCGTCTGGATTTTAATGGCGTGGAGTTTATTTCGTTCACCTGATAATGCTCCGCCGAAAGTCACTCGTCGTCGTCTCCGAGTTTTATCGTCGTCTTTCTTGGTCTTCGTTGGCCTCGTAACAGTCTTCTATCGGATCATTGCACGAGAAACGTGTGATGTTCCGGCGCGAGAGCAATATACGAGTCGAGGGTACAAGTACATAAAGAGAGGAAGACAGAGAGGGTGCAAGGAAGAGGGAGAGAGAGAGCCAGAGTTTTCGAATGTGTATGTGTGTGCTAAAGAACGGCTGCGAAAGCACACGACGTGTATTACCTTTCTCGTCTCCCTCGCACTTCCCTCTTTTCTCCTCTTGGTTCCTCTTAGCTGCTTCCACTTCTGCGATCTGCAGAATCACCACCATCAACGTAGCCGTGGCACTTTCTCGCCCAGCACGTGAAACTTTTCGTTCCGCTTGCCAAAAGTTTCACCGCGCTCAATCAGGCCGGGAAGAGATGAGGGGAGAGAAAGATAGGGATAGGAATGCAGTGGTCGACTCGAGAGTGTGCAAGACGCGGTATACGTTAGTTGTGGGTAAGTACGATATGGTTGATGCTTGCTGGAGCGCTTGCTAACCGTTATATTGCACGTATAGGAAGAGAAAGAGATAGATCGCGCGAGGTAGAGAATGAAGAACGTATACGAAATGTGAATAAAAAGAAAAGAAAAGAAAAGAAAAAAACAACGGGGAAAGAAAATCGGCGAGAAAAAGGAGAAGTCGAAAGTATCAGCTATCTGGCTGGCAATCTCATCTGTATCAGATGGTTCAACCCCTGCACATTTCGGATTGCGAACCTTTCCAATCTGATAAACGCCATTTTATTTCGTTTAAATGAGTATCTCTGAAATCTCTTATCATTTAAAACTTTGTTCGAATTAATCAACACATTTATAATGTCAAATATACATCAACATTTGAATAATCCTCGTTTAAGATTTCAGGAGATTCTTCGCAATGTTTCGAGGATGTAAAAACAAAGTTATGAAAAAACGAATCATTAAGAAGAAGAAAGAGACAGGAAGGTAGAGAGGCCAGCGGGTGCACAAAAAGATACATAGTTTTTCGTGGACAGTAATTCGTCTGGGGCTGCTAAACACCTGCTTCGTGTGTGCCCGCCTCGCGTACGACGTTCGACCTCATGAGTGCAATTGGGACTAGAAGTGGTCAGGAATAGAGTCAATGGCGGAATGTATATTTTTTTTACAAATGGGAACAAAAAATCATTTGGCGTCGAAGAAGAATCTTCGGAGATTTGAGCCAAGAGATCGCCATCAATGAAAGCTTTCTTACAGCCTTTTTCTGTCCCTGTATACCTTCTTGCTCTACGTCTTTGTGTTTCGAACCCTTATTCTCCGCTCTTGTACTACCTTTTTTAACATTTCTGCGTTTCGTATACTTGTTTTTTTTTTTTATAAAAATGTGGCTACTGTTTTATCTTTCCAGAGTTGAGGAAACAAAAGAGCTGAATATAACGTTGAGCTTTACGTTTTTGTAGGTACACAAAACACTTTGCGTTGAGTCGATAGCGTCGTTGCAATTTTTATCGTTCGTATCAATCATTGAATTTTATAGACGCACAGAATTACAGAGAGTCGTACGATGGTACGAGATGGTGGAAAGCCACGATGCAACGCAGTCGTTTTTTCAATGCTGCTAGCTTCGCCACCGGAAGTTAGCACGTCTCCGGAAAAATGATTTGCTGTTGCGAAGCAATCCGAGGTAGCCGCTAGCGAACGGCTAAGCGGTCACTCATCCAAGTAATGGAGGCAGGCAGTGCTGCTTAACTTGGGAGACCGCCAGAGCCGCACGTCGACCGCGTACCTATCCCTGTCGGTTACTAAACCGGTGATAAAATTCACCATCATCCCAACATTCCATTAATTTATGACTAAATAAAATTCTTCGGTTATGGAGGAAATTCGTAAAACATTCACGCTTCATTTTCGCCAGACTCTTCATCATAATTAGCGGCTTTATTTTCCGCTGCTGTGCAGTCGGATGCAATAATGTTGCGGTTTCAAATTGTACACACAAATATTCCAGTTGCTAAGCCATCTCCACAGCTTCAAAGCTTCGTAGTAATGGGCCCTCGGATGTGGTAGAAGTTCAGGTTGCCTTGTTCACTCTTTGTGAACTTTTAACTATTGGGCGGGGTCCTGCTTTAAAAAGTCAAAAAATCGATTGTTTTCGGGAATGTTTTTAGGATGGACGAAAATAACTTACCAGAGCAAACGTCTTCTTATAGTTTCAAGGACATTTCAAGAGTACGAAAACATTTTTTGACGTGAGAAATATTAATATGTTCAAAATTTTTATTTTTTTCCATTTTCACATATTTTCCTTTCATATGAACCTATGAAAACCCGAAAAAATTGCGAAATTTTATATCTTTAGCGAGTTTGAAAAAAAAACGCTTTTAACGAAGATGAATATCACTTCAACGTGCTGTAATAGGAATTTTCATTGCAAACAATAATTACGATCTCCACATTGGACGCAGCTGAGAAACTTCGACAATCGGACCTGGCGCATAAATCATTTATAAATGACTATTTCTCACATTAAAAAAATGTTTTTATGCTTTTTAAATATCCTTGAAACAAATATACCTTAAGATACAAATTCTCCGTCACAGCTAGAGTCAACAACGATCTCTCTCCCTGGCATTCACTTGTTTGTTTATAAAACTCGCGTTTTATGGGATTGTTTTTTGATGAAAAACAGTTCGTTCCTTATAAATAGATAAATTTGTTGAAAAGAGCGTTCACTCAATGGAGCCGCAAATAAAAGATTTCTCGAAAGTGGGTCAATGAACGCGTTGTGTCTTGATTGATGGATTTTAGAGCGGAATCTTCGAGCTATAGATGAACATCGAGAGCTTTTTATCATCGTGTGAGAAACAGTTGAAAATATGATCGAATATCTCGAATTTTTGGTGTTCCAGTAGTAAAACCATGAGGCAAAAGATTTTGAAAGGAAAACACAACGACGGTTTCCTCGTTTCCGTTCGCCAGTAGTAGAAATATGATCGTAAAGTGAATGTGGACTGAACACATGTACACAAAAGTATGTAAAGTCGAAGCAACGTCGAGGTATATCCAGCTATTACTCCATTTCGGCTTTTCGGGGTCTTGTGTGTCGTAAGAGCTTCGGAAGCAGAGAATAGCAAAGCATCGAAGCGAGCGACTTGGCGACAATCCAGCATCGGGAAGGCAATATATATTTCCTCGTATAACGCCAGGGAAAGAGAGAAAAGGGCAGTGGAAAACTCGAATTTTAGGGTTTTCAGGCACATCTACATGCGTACTAAAAGACATAAACGTGGATATATACAGAGAAGTTTTATAAACGAAACCCGCGTGCCGTTCGTGCTTCATTAGTGGAGGGGGGTTTCTCAGGGCAAGTAGACGTCGATGAGGAAGCGACTCGGATGATATGATATTTCCTTAGGAAAGTTATATAACGAGGTCTTTGTCATTACCGGCGTCAGCGACTCGGACAATTTATTTCTTCTAGAAAGTAGCAAAGCTTGTGTATAAATATTTCAGTTGTTATTTCGCTATGCGCAAATTCCGTTATACGCTCCGTACAAAGATTCTCGTGATCTATGCCGAGCGTCCAGACACTTATAGAACTTCTAAAGATTATCTTTTACGATGTGTTCTAACTTTGTTGACGATATTCCCAAACAAGTTGGTCTGACAAAGTAAGCTACTCGATTCTATTCCAGGCTGTCATCGGGACAAGCGGTATTTTAATCGGTATATATCTTCAGATTTACGTGATAATGTGAGAACGTAGAATCGTGGAATCTTAGCAATCTATACGAACTCAAGCATAACGTGATCTTTCGCATTGTTTGTAAAGAAGGAAAATGCTGTTGACGTGAAAAAAAGGCGTTCGGTAAAAAAATCCAAAGGGTGGCTTGATAGGGTGATTCACGCAGAGTCTATAGCAACGGTCGAGTAAACTGCGAGGGGGGTATGTACGCCAGAAGATTGGCAGGCCAATATTAAACGAAAGCCGAGAGAGAACTGGTACGTCCGCGTCTGATGCTGTGTGCATTCTCTTTCGTCGTCGAGGGACAGAAAAAAAAATACGAAAAAATCCAAGCTCGCCACTTTTACATCCTCACAATATATAGATATGCAAACATACGTGCAATATTCTACTTCGCTCTTTTTTTTCGCTAACTGCACGACTGGAACATTTTCTCAAGGATCCTTTATTTTCACTTCTATCCCCGAGTCTCTACCTTCCTCTCATCGCCCCCCCCCCCCACCGGTCCCATCCTCCTCTCTGCTAACTCGCTCCTTTCTCCGTTCAGTTTCTCACTCGGATTCATTATTCGTAAAATAATCTACGATCCTCCAAGATGAGAGTACGAGAGAAGAAGGAACAATGTTTTTTTGGCGCTGCGCGTGTTCTTCATCGTTCTTTCCTTACACGTCAAGTAAACGACGAAAAATTATGGAGCAATGTTCCGTGAAACGCTTTACATTTATCAAAAAAAATTGTCAATAGAACAAAAGTTACGATCATCGTAGAAATGAAATGATCATATCGATGGCAAAGTATATATAAAATTGCAGCAAAGTTTTATTTCTCAATGAAAATGTAATGCTGCGCGAGAATTGAATTGGATTTACTGACTTGCATATTTCTGAAGCCCCTCAAAAAGGTTGATTTCTGTAAAGCTTTTGAAACTGATTTTTTCTTCCTTCGAATTTTAGGACATTATCATCCAACATCGTGTGGAGCGTTTCAATGGAGGAAAAAATGATGAAACTTTTTTCAACATCCAGAATCAAAAACGATCTTCATCGTATGTATTTTTGAAATGCACATACATAATTGACGACGCCTGTAGCACGTCGGTACAGATTTAGTGGTTGTTTCGTTCTGCAGATATTAGCAATCATGTCAAAATTGAATTTGCAGTTTCAATCATTTGCGCAGTCTTTCTCGATATCCGGTGAGTGATCGTATAGACGAGGATGACAGGGAGTGAGCGGCGGACGGTTATAGGCTTTAATATTCGTGTCCGTGAGACTAAATACCGAAAGCTATTATAGCCAGTTGGGAAGGCAGCGCGGCAGCCGTATTTCCCGGCAGTTCTGCCGTGCGTCGATGCATCCAGAACTATTCCCGGTTTAGGTTTTTGGAAGAGGCGTGGAAGGGCTAGGGACGCAAATGCCTCGATCTAAATATCCGGTTGGATGAATACGGATGTGCTATGTACCAGGCGGAATCACTGGGTGTCCCAATTTTCATATTAACTCTCGATACTAACAGGATTTTCTTGATCTCAGTTGCGACATGTCATCGCGTTCTTTTTTCTCGTCAAAAATAAAAATCACTTTTTCATCACATGTCACAGAAGAATGGACAGCTTTTACAAATTTTTTATCCACTCGTTCAATTCTACAATGAAATTGTTGATTTCTGCTCGAGTTAACCAAGAAGGGAAACATCCTTCTGTGCAGAATAAGTTATTCGATTTCTCGACCGAAGATAACTATCATCAAAAATGAACCACCCGAAATTATAAAGATTTTCTGCAAAAACTCCTTTGATTCTTACGTTTCGATCAAACGCCCATTCCTCTATTAATATCACCGGTTTCAGTGCGATCTGGAAATCTTTCGATTTCATTACTGACTATCAAGTCCACCGATTTTTTCTACATAAAAAATCTAAGGAATTAAATATGTTCTGATTTCTAGACGCGCCAGTGTCTTGACGCCAAAAAACATCATTTTCCAACGGCCAAGGAAAGTACTTGCAGCATGAACTCGAAATCTTTTTTGTCTTTTTTTTGAACTACTGTAATTTCTTGATTCCAGTATACTTTATCGATAACGTCGAATGATCGGGAATTTTTTTCGCCCCATAGTCAGAAGGAATTGCCACAAGTTGGCAGCTCCAACTGGACATTCGACCAGCCCGGTATAGCGGCATCACGACCCCTCAAATGCTTTCTCGTAACAAAAGTGACACCCAATATATTAAGCGAGGCGTGCATCGAAATATGTACACATCGGGGGATGAGTGTGTGCGTACATTACTACAGAGCAGTCATACAGTGCTGTGTTATCGAGCATGTATAGAGCGTCAAGCGGGTTACCGCCTCGGGTGCTTCACTCTTACTGTATATTGAACTTCGTTTGTTCGTTCTCCCGCTCACGCCGATCGGGCGACGTTCTAACGATTCGTAAACGTACTCTACGGCGCCAGCCTAGTTTGCTCTCTGGGCTATTTTCGCATTGGCGTCAATGGCCCAAGACATGCACGTGAAGAGCTAGTTTGTAGAAATGAAAACGTCCGGTGTGGTGGAAGAGGCTTTTCGCGCATATTTTACCCTCCAACGGTAACAAGTATTCTGCTGGTATTACGATCCACTAAATGACTTTACACCAAACCATTGGTTCTCTGGCACAATGGCGGGTCACACTTAAACTTGAGGAGAACCGAACGACTGCGTTTAGTCTGAGTTTTTTTTATTTCTGGTGCATATTCATGTTTCGCTTATCACAAACATTGAATTCGAAATTTTTTCTCTTGAAGTCATTGGAGAATGTGAGTTCGAAACGATTTTCATAATTTTCATGACATCCATGTTGGGGACATTCGATTCAATTGATCGTTCGAAAACGCGTGGATATTTTATAGAAAAAATATTTACCATCCTCGCGCTCCACCTGTGAATGTAGAACGTTAGAGGATCAACAAATATGCGATATCACAAAACTGGAGAGTTTCGAATCTATTCTATGCTATTCTAAGCATACAAAATTCTATACGACAGTCCTGCACTTCGAGTACGAGGATAGAGCTAGTGTGATACCATGAAGTTAACGATCCATTAACCACCACGAAGGCAGTGAACGGTGACCTCGGTTTGGAAAGAGTCCTGGCGAACGGGGGCAAACATACGAAACGTCGGATATGCACGAGCGGCATTTGGCAGCTGGGCTAATGAACCTTTTATTTTTGGAACTCTTTTCACTTTCGTATGGTTGCTGGAATCCAAGTTAGAAAATTTGGTCCCCTCATTCAAGTCCGAGGAATTGGTTTTTCTCATTTAAGTCCAAGAATTCGATTTCTCTCATTTTCTCACGTTTGCTGGAGACCTGGGTTTCCATCCCGCTCCATGTTTTTTATTGGAGAAGAATTTGAAAGTATGGTTCGTCGGAGCGAATTTTCGTTGGAGCGGTTTTTCGTGTAATGAAATTTCTCTCGAACAAAAAGTTCGGTATTTCCATAATAATATCCACTTTTTTTTTAATTTACCCAATACTCAAAGTTGCAACGAAGCAATCTGAGAATACCGGAGGCCATTAGTTGGAGTATTCGTCGATTCTATGCTGTGCTCAGAAAACTAATTTCGGCAAACCGTTTATGGAAAGCTAAAAAGCGCTATCTCGAAATACCTGAATGCTCGAAAATAAGGTGAATTATTTGAAGGTTCCATGAACGAATTTGCAAGAGATTCGCTCTTCCTTCGTCCCCATAATTTACGAAAAGACAAAACAAATGGTTAGTTCAAAAACAAAACTATAAAACTATAAAACTGTAGACTAAAACACGATTGGGTAGCAGGTGGCGAACAAGCTGTATATATATACGTCATTTAATTTTGTTCGCCAATTTATACTCGCAGAATATGCTGCATCTGCAACGAGAAGAAGCAAAAACAAGATGGGTCAGGACGATATAAAAGGAGACGAGTGCAAAGAAGTTGGACCCTTCTGTTATTTCGTTTCATCACACTGAATGGAAAAGGCAAATCGGAGCTTTTCTTATCGTTTGAATTATTCAGGATTCTCGTGCGGACGGTTGTGACGAGCGACGAGGTTTTGTTCTCTACTGCCGTCTGTCAGTGGCTCTCGTTATACAGCAGTTGTTCACGCGTTGGGACATTAGGGTTATTATGGACAACTGTAACGAGATTCGCTTCAAAGGCACCTCATCCGAGTGGAAATAGCCACCCTGATTTTCCTCAGATCGATCATGCAGGCTACATTTTCGTTTGCACTCGCCGTGGTGATAATTTTCATTAGCAAATTATCTCATCTGCACATGAATATTTCAATTTTCAATTTCAACAGAAAATTTCTTCACGGGTGTCGATTATATTAAAATAAAATAATAGTTTTTTTATGCGGATAATCGACTTTAACGAACTTTAGAAAATGAGCTCGAAGCCACATGAGCCCTGACGAGTTATATAACCGAATACCCCTTCATTGATTAACCAGTCGGTGGTACTGCAATATGTATATTAGATAATGATTCAAACTCGTACCATCAGATATGTCAGCTCGTCCTTGCCATTCCAACAGTGATGGCTGGCGTTCCAAAGCAGTTAGTTTAAGAGGATAGATCAGTCGGTATATCGCAACCGTGAGTGCAAGAGAGTTGCAAATTTCGAAATCGAAATTCTTTGACTCAGTTTAATCGATTAAAAAAAGGCTCTGTCAGCCAATTTTTCCCATCATATCCTGCGCAGGCTGACAGAGCCTTTTTTCAATTGGTCTAACTGTGTCAAGGAATTTCGATTTCGAAAATTCCAAGTGAGGTTAGTCGACTGATCCATATTCTTAACGTTCGTTTTCAATGATTAAAGCAATTCGAGTTGAGAATTCTGTAAACTCAACTTGACTTGTGCAAACTGTGATTGAGTGGATAGTTTGTTCGAAAAAAATTGAATCGAGGTACGAAGATGATTTGAGTTTTTATAAGCCTCTAACTTTACAAAGTTTCTGAATGATTACATATTTAATAACGAATTTCGTTCGCATTTTCATCTTTCGACTCACATCCCAGTAATGATCCACACGCATACGCATATACCCAGCGGGCATGCGAGTGGCTTAAATTAGCCTCGGTACATACGCGTAGACGTCGCGATGTCTACAGCGACGAACGCGAACGACGCTCCCGCCTGTTTTTCATCGGAACGTGCATTCGGTGCTTATTTAGCTATATTCGAAGCTCTCACTCCGCATACAAGAACATTGATGCGGAAGGCCACAAATACGTGATGCAAAACGTCTCTTTTTGCCTCCCGTCTTTCACGCATTCTCGTGTTCCAGGCTTCCTCCATTCCTCGCCTTTTTTCCTCGCTGCTATTGTGTGCATACGCCTTCGTTGTCGACGGTGACGACCATGACGCTGGAACGCCGGGAATGCGAGAGACAAGATAGTAAAATTCGCGCTCCACGACCGAAAGCATCTCTGTTTATTTTATATTTTTGCTCATTGAACCAGATAACCGTGACACCGTGGGGGGCAGAGAAAAGTGCAAACGTCCTGTTCATTAGTCTGTCGAGGTATTTTCGCAATTTCAGGTAGTACGTGAAAATTCAAAAGTGCAGTAATGGATCAGTCGCAAATTTTGTTCAACAAATGGTCGAGGATAAACGATTTTCATATCGGTTATTGGGATCAGGACTCCGATAAAATAACCCAACAACAGGGCGAAAGGCACGACCCGAGCCATCATCGGGGACTGCCATTTTTTTCCTTCATTTTTTTTGACATCATTGATACTTCCTTAAAAAAAAATACGATTTTTCATATTTCAACCCACGAAATAATTAGCTGCAACATTCCACTGAACTTGAGCCGCGTATACTGTCAATGTATGGGAGAGATATTTCTCTGGGTAATGACAATGACTAAATTCCGATAGCCGGTCAAAGATAAATTCCAATAATGATCACAGAATATCACCGAGAATTCTACGTATCGCACAAAGCCTTTTGGTTGGTTCAACCACCTTATTTTTTCTCCCGGTGCACGATGTAGTAATAGTCGCAAAACTATCTCGTTCCCTTTTCGTTTTTATCGTGTTGACACTGTTCACGATAATTGTGCAAATATAATTTTATTCGAATACAGGATTATCAAATATTCAATGGTGAACGTGAGCATGTATTAAGAAAAAGTGGAATACGAATGTACAAAAGCACACAAGGGGATATGTGTATTTGGCGAAGAGACTTTAAATGCCATCGGTTCGAAGAACAAACAGAGTAGATCATAAGGTTATGTATGATAATATAGAGGTATGCAGAGTGTACGACGAAGATGGAGGACCGAGAGGGGAGATGAATGCGAAACGAGAAAAATTCAGCTGGATCGTGTATTATGATCGAAATACGCCGTGTGCGTTACCACTGCCATTCGATTTTTATACAGACATGTATATGTGCACGTGCATTGTCATCTTTAGCGATATGGCACACATTGCGCTTACGGTACATGGTATATAAGCTTTATGTACACATGCCGCAAGCTCAGAAGAGCCCCGTGCATTCCAGCCATACGTTTTTATGTCGCAGCTGCACCGTTTTGGCCTCGTGCATGTATCGAAATATAGAAATCCGTTCGAGAAGGAGTCGGCAGGAATTTAGAAACAATGAGACTGTATGGATTCTTGGCGACGACCAATCGTAGATGTCGCAGTATGCGTTGGAGCATTTTGTTTATGCAATATGTGGAATGACTTTGAGCATGATAACTTTGCGGATTTCATTGCCTCGATAATGGAAGGAAATATCAATATATAAAAATTCGATTCACGAAAAACGTCGTCCTGATCGTGGAAATGGAGGGACCAAGTTTTCCTCAACTCCGACGTCTGTTCTCCCATCGCGAGTGGTATAAAGGATTGTAGAAACGACTTGCGTTGTCCGTTCATTCAATCGAAGTCAACGTCACTCGACTTGGTTGGGTCAACGGTCAACGCCATCGCTTAAAAAGTTTGACTCGCTTTAGAGAGGCGAATGTAGTTCTCCATGATAAACAATTTGCACATAAGCAGAGAGCTCTAACTGTGTTTGCCACCTATGCTAGGTTAAACCCGTCTAAACAAGAACTGGAGAACACAAACTCTGCGAATGGCGAGCTCGAGCTCAAAATTGCTTTGGAGGAGGACATCGGAAGCCTCGCAACTTTTGTCTTTGGACCCTAAACAACTTTTTGATTGACTCGAAATCTGTAGATTCCTATCTGGCAAGCTTTCTGATACTCTTCTTCGAGAGCGAGGATGGACAAAGTGACCCTACGTTTGGAATTACTTTACATAGTGTTTATATAGATGGAAAAGTTCATTGTGTTACATTGCAGTATCATATATGCGTCGAACCACATGGATATTTGAGGGAAAAGACAACAGAATACCTCGGAACCTTCGATGAACTGCATAACGAGGTCTTCAATCAGAGCTTACAAGTATTTTAAATTACAACCGTAGAGCCGGAACTGACTAGAATTTTATTCAGAAAACATCAGAGACATAAAAGTTTCTTATTAATAATTAAAATGGAAAAGTCCGAGGCACCATTTGACGTGGCAAACAAAAAATGATTTGAAAATTTCTAGTCCTATAAATTGAAGTAATATTTTTTATGATACAATTTAACTGGCAACACATAAAAACACTTGATATAGGTCTGTTTAAACCCTCTTGCACCGCGTACTCTCAATCCTCTCTTTTTCCCTGGCTGCATGGCTATCTTTTTTTGCCTGCAGAGATCTCTTCTTATCTCCCTTCTTTTCCCACCTACGTTCATGCTGCCTCCCATCCCTTTCTTTTTTTCGTTGCCAACCAACTCGGCAGTATCGCTCCAAAGCTTACGGTCTTATATTATATAATGTATATCTATACGCGCATATACGATAGTGTATAGTAGAAGGGAAAGAGAAATACAATGAAATAAATCTTTCCGCATTAAAGCTGGCATAGCAGTAGCACAAGCACCAGCAGCGCGGAACTGTACTCTTCAAGGTCAATAAATTCGCAGTCGACCTCGATCCTAATACCCTACCAGTACGCACGCGTACTCTCCACTGTACGCCACCTCGATAAATTATCATGAGCCCTCTTATGTATATACACATAATACCCTTCGATATAATTATCCGGAATCTTATATAATCTTGTTCTCAAAGTTATCACAGCACTGCCATTCTATGGTTATTCATCGCGAGGTGCACTGTCGCATGGCCTTTACTCAAGACTTCATATCGCCCAGCTCATTCTTTTACGTGCAGTGTGTTCACATAATCACAATGCTTTTAAAATGCCCTTAGGAATGTATCGAATGAAGAACCAACAAAAAATTTAATCGATCGTGCCTTTTTTGATGTTTTCTCAAATGGGATTTATTCCAGCGGTCAGATAATTGTACCTTGAAGCTGGAAGTTGATTGAGGATTGAGTTATAAAACGTATTGGTAGTTCTTTCGACTTTTGTTGATGATTTTTATGGCTCGATTGTTGTGGTACTCCACTGGCATTCTGACAGAAATAAATTACGATGGCTGCTTTGAATCGTTCCATTGCAAATGAAATCTGACCTGTGACAAAAGCATCATGGGAAAACTCCTCGCAGGAGCGGAAACGGAGACAGAATTAGAAAGTTTTCATTGGAATCAAGGACAGATGGCAAAACGATTTTTAATGTCTTGAAGCAAATTATTTTCCAAGCAGGACATTTTATTATTGAATGATGATTGCTTTACAGTGTTCCGAAAAGAAAATTTCCACCATGGCTGCTACAGTAGAAGCATGAATGAAAATTGCGCGTTCAGCAACGGTTGAAAGTTCGAAAGCTTGCCGAGCTAGTGTTCCAAAATATTTGAGCCTATTTTTACTGATAATTCTTCTCGTCATGTATTTCGGTAGATATTTTTTTGCTGGAGCTTTTATAGAAGCGACAAGTTGATTTTCTCTCGATCTCACAGGCCCGACTCGACTAAAATGCCGAACTCGGCACCACGGATTCGCCTGCGTGGGTATTCGTGCACCGTTGAGTGTCTGAAGAAAAAGATTAAAATAGACCAGTTCTATGTAGCGATGTTCGGAATATGAAGCGAAAGAGTAAGAGAAATGAGAGAGAGAGAGAGAGAAAAAAAAGAGAAAAAAAAAACAGAAATGAAGAGGGTGCTGGGATCCAGCTGCCAATCTCTGAAAGCTCTGTGCCTCAAGTTTTCAACGAGATTCGATGTGAAGTGTATTTACGCCTGTAACGTGCCATTCGTTTCGTGTATTAATAGGCTGTTGTAATACTATTTTATAGTGTTCGATGTAATGCAGAGTATGTTTCATGCATTCGCACATTCTCATAAATATTAAGCACTGCCCATTAAGGGGAATAACTGTAGAAAGGCGTAAGTCGTGTTTTTTAATATGGAGACAATTTTCGGTCGCACGCCCCTGTTACTCTCAATAGTCGCTGCCGATATAGTCAGCTTCGTGTACACATTGGAATTTGATCGTACGAATAACCCGAGGTTCCAGCAATGTGTGGGTGCCGTTGGCTTACCACTCAATAATAATTAATCCAGCATAATTTTAAGGATGATTGATGTCCGATTATCGATGCTAGCGCATCAACTGCCGTCACGACTCTGACTAGCTACATATACAAACGTACATCGCACGCATGTACACGTGAATTTATGTATTTCCAAGTGCTATGTATTATGTGGCAAAACATGTTGGTGCAACGCGACAATTTGCGCTATAATAATCTGCATACATAACGTGCCAAATGAAACAGTAACTATTACTCGAATCCAACGTTTCGTCATCCGAACTAGCTACTGAAGCTGCACGCACATACATTTTGGCAAGTCTCGATTCCCCGAGTCCAATCGGTCGTCAATTTTGGAGAAAACATTTGATGGAATCTCATGTTCCGGATAGACGAGAAAATAAACGTTATGAACGCGCTGCACTCGTGCGATTCCGAGATACTTTTTAGCAGATTCCCAGAAGGATCCGTCGCGTTTTGGAACTAGTCGGTAGCGAGGTGCTAACGGCTGAAACTACTTGCATAGAAGGTCTCATGCGCGATATGAAAATTTGATCCGACTCTGTATACAATTTGGAGTTTCCATGTACAGAATGACCGTACGTTTATACATGCATACGCTGCATAGGCGAGGTTATATACACGGTAAATATATGGGAAAAATCCGGTGCTGTTCATAGTCGAAGAACGCACGAGAATGGTCGAGGCGCGTGTTGGACGGCGATCAAAGCTGAGAGCCATAGTCATGTGGATCACCGGTCAGCATCGGGGTACGCACAGGGCTTCAAGGGATATGAACTGACAGTCTCTCTCTCTCCCTCCCGCTCTCCTCCCTCTTCAGCGTTCTCTCCCATGCTTCCCTCTTTCTGTCGTTGTTGAATGGCATTAATTAGCAGGAATATGCAAATAGAAGGGGGAATATGCGGTGTGTGGCGATCGATATGTAGACGTATATTTGTCATTGTATATTGGGACCTTGCACTGTTTCCTTTCGCTTTCACGGTGCGTGTGAACGTCAACTGACATCATATTTCAAACGATTTTTCGCGGAGCCAACCACTGACCAGAGACGCATTCATATTTATAAAACAAACTTTCGTGAAACGCTGTATAACTGAAAAGGCTTTATGTCACGTGGATATATATAAATGCACTCAGAAAAAAAGGAAAAACTTTTTAACCGTTTTCACTTAACTTCAGACCTAAATATGCAAAAATATTGGGAAGCATATTCTGTTACGAGTGGATGATTTTCTTCATTCAGGGATCGTATGCTTCATAAAACGTAGGCCGAGACATGTCGCTGCTCAACACGAACATCGTTCGATAAATGAAATTGTTTTACTGCGGAAGAGCGAGAGAGAGAGAGAGAGAGAGAGACGTGCAAAGGAAGCCGTCCAGAAGCGAGCCAAATCCAGGAAAAAACCCCATACATTACTCTTCGTGGCTTAGGCTCACTTTGAGGATTCCTCGCACGGAGAGCGTGTGCGATTGAAATAATTTCCGCTTGTAAAATCGATCAGCTGTGTGAAATCCGATACATCACTGCCTAAAGGTCTTTACCTAAAAAGACTCCCTGAGATACTGGATGAGCTTAGCTCCTACCGACTACTGTTTATATTGAAATGGACGATCGAACTGATACTCGAATCGCAGTCGTGTTTCTTCTCCACTCAATACGTGGTGAAAAATCATTTTAAAAAAGATTTTACAACACTGAGTGAAAGTAACTGCAATCAACGTGTAACTTCGTATTTTTTCGGATGTCGCTTTTATGCATTCCTTGGTAAATTCGTGGGCTGCCCCCACTGCTCTGAAAAGATTTTTTTATCAAATAAAAGCCGGAAGAGCCAAGAAAACGGAGCAAACAGCTGAAGCGAGATGAGAGACACGGGGGATTCATTCGCGTCACTGGACTCCCGTTTCTGAGCCTCTGAGAGGTATTCACTATAAATGACGAAATACTTCCCTGCCGAGATCCGAAACGGTCGCATGGTGGCCTCCTTTACGAGCCCTTTGAGGCCGTGCGGGATAAACGAGTAGAATTTTCCTGGTCCTCTCTCGTCATCGTCTCTGCTTCTTTCTTCCTTTTCATATCCCTAATGATATAAATAAAAGATGGCAATGTTGGTTGGGGTAATGACGGTCGATGTGTAAGACCCCCAAGGAGACTCTTTTGACCACCCTCTGTGCTGTGGTTCAGGCGCAAATGCGTCCTCAATGTTTTCCCTCTTTTTACTCTTGTCTTTCCTCTTTCCTTGTTTATTTTTCTACGCTCATTTTTTATCTTTACTCTCTTGTTTTTATCCGTTCTCTCCTCGCTTTCTATTGCTCTCCGCCTCACTTTAACATTCTCCTTCAGTGCATACCTGGATCCAGGAGTTTTCGTTTGCGCTCCCGTTCATTCCGGCTCGTGCCGCAGTTCAGTGGCTCAGCTTTCTAATTGGATTCGGGAACTATATTGAATCGAAAGGCTACAAACAACGTAGCGGATGCCCTGACACATCCAATTCGTTTGTTTTCTTTCATTCAATCCATTTTTATCTGTATGAAAACACCGAAATCAACAACCGCTTTATGCTTGCTTCGGAATTTCGCAAGAAAACATTTCTTTTCTGACATCATCTCAACGATTGCTCGAAGAATTATTTGTCCTTTCGAAATTAAGTGGTATTAGAAACGACTCTGCTGTTTTTAAACGAATGCAATTTCCGAGAACTCATAAAATCCATCATCTTAGAATTTCATTTGAAAATACTGTTGTTTTTCGAACTATTGATTAAATTTCAAGAGAATTTAAATGAGAAATAATTACGTTTTTGGCAAAAATCTTCACAAGCCAAGCACCATCACAGACACGAAAATTGTGCTGCCATTAGGATTTTATTAATATTTTTTCTCCGTGCATATGTTACGTCACTATGACGTGAGATGGAATGACTCGAAATAATTAATCGTTTTTCCTTGTCAACGAATTTCGTTGAAATAGTGTCTGACATGAGCATGCATCAATTTTATTCGATTCTTCCATCTTTCATCATTGTTTTTCTTTGACATTCTCATAGTGGTTATTGATGGGTGTTGGATTGTGTACCACCCCCCTCTCGAAAGTGGAAGATGAAGCCTCGATTCACATGATCACTGTGAAAGTGGAATGTCGCGTTCGTTCGTTTTCGTGGTGGACAGATACATCACCGAGTGAAATCACGATTTGACGAGTATCACTCACAATCACAGAACGACGTGTGAAATTCGAGAGGATGAGGAATCCGATACGTTGCAATGTCGTCGTCACTCACAGTTAACACGTGACCAAATTTCGTCGCCAAAGCGAGGGTGTGTATTTACATGACCAAATAGTGAAAAAGCTCTATGTGGAGCGTGAATTATACTGGCAGTGGTGGTGTATTTTGCCTAAAACTACAATAGCTCTTCGCTCGACACTGCGAATAAACGTGTAATCGTCATTATCACTGGCACAATTAATTACTTGTTGCATTGTTTCGTTGCCTCAAAGAGAAACCTGAATATGAATTTAGAATGGACGTCACCTCATTAATTAACTTTTCGGAGACAGTGGTTGGTAATCAAGTGAAAAGAATTCAATGCCGAAGAGTTTTTAGTTTTTCAAAATGACGAAGCTAAATGAGATATTAACAAACAGCACGAAAAAATAGTCGAGTGATTATGATAATGAGGGTTTCGTGAAAGCTCTGCGTTTTCGTGTAGACGAGAGTTTTTTCAATGTCCTTATCTGATGTTCCTTGAAATGTCAATCCCTTCATATTTATCGTTCGTATTTTTTTTTGGTTGTTCCAGGGAGCTTTTACTTGGCGATGTGACAGCGATTTTGCGGAGGGAGTATACCTGGCTTCCCCCAAAGGCAAATCCCGCAGGAAAACCTTGAGTTCCTAACCAGGAAGTCCCGACTCGCAATCAAGGCATCCACCGGTTCTATATACATTTAGCTACTTCTCTTTCGCACTTTTATCCCCACCTTCTTTCTTACTTCTTCGTCTCACTATCGGTCTCCAGAGTCTCCCCATTCCACGTACTATCTCGCGTTCTATTCCGGTTATCCAAAGCATCCTTGGTTTGTATACGGGCTGTAGTATGGGCTCACACTCATTCAACACCTTGACACAGCTAGGAATCTTTTGCTTCTTCTTCTTCTTCTTCTTCTTCTTCTTCAGCGTCATTGCCGTCGTTGTCGTTTTCTTCGTCGTCGTATACAAGTGGAATACCAGATTAACTTCGAATCAGCGCCTTTTCCTCCTCACTTCCTCCTCAATACGTGTGTATAAGTATATACTTGTACTACGTGTATCGCCTGTACTATATCCAGAACAGCTCTCGTGCATCAAGCTCGTTCGCACGCTTCGATCCAGCCTACGACATTTCCAACACCTTCTTCTCCTCCTCGACCGTCTTCTTCTTCTCCTTCTCCTTTTTCTTTTGCATCCCTCAACATCCTCCTTGCTTTCTCATTCTGCCCAGCTTCTCCTGTCGCAAGATCTACCGTTGACTCTGTCTCTCACGAATACTACTGTTGCTGCTGGCAGTGTTGCTCTTGCCTCACCATTACAGATTCAGAATGTATCGCGACGGGGTAAGCAACTCAAAGACGCCAAGATAGACGATCTCTTCACCCTCTTCCTTCTATCACTCCTTCTTCATCTTCTTCTTCTTCTTCTTCTTCTCATTCGTTTTCTTTTCTCCTTCGCCGCCTCATATCTTTCCGCAAGCCCAGCACTACCCCACGAAGTTTCCTGCTTCCTCTTTCGCACTATACACCCCTCGCGCACCTTCTCCCTCGTAGCTTTTATCCCATGGGACGCCCAGAGGAAAATCCAACTTGCTGGCGACAATACACAAATTTATTCTATACGCGCGTGCCATGTTCTACATATACTGTATCGTACGTACGAATACTCCTTCTCGCTCTCTTTTCCCTTCTTATATACATGTATAAACTCCGGCTCATACGTTTTTGCCCCGTCTCAACTTCTGCCTTTTTCTCTTATGGAGCATATCTACGAGTTTTCTTCTCGTACTATTCACCAGTGGATTTTCCACGCTTCTTTATCTCTGCTCGCCAGACGCTCTTCTTATATATATAGAAAACTCTCTTGCATGTGATGCTACTTCAACTCGAAGGGCTATCGCTTCCGGTTGCTCATTCCCTATTTCCTTTAAGGTGGATTTGCTGTTTCTTTTTATCCCCTTTCTCCAAACCTCTTAGACTTCCCATGCTCCGGGTAACCTTGCAACAGCACGAGTTTCCTTTAGAGTGAACAGAGCCAGGGAAACAAATTCATTACATTTATAGTACAAACAAGAAGAAGAATACGCGAATTCTTGTTTTCAACGACTTTTCTTTAAATTGCCGCAGTATCGATATGGGCCGAATTTACAGATCGCTACGACCTTCAAAATCAGCGCTCCCAATAATGCCTAGAATATACCCGATTATCAAAATTCAGGAAAATCACAACATCAGAGAATGTATTTCGTGCGTTAAATTTGTTCTTCCCTGAAATGTTGATTCTTCAAAATATTGTTGTCACAATTATATCGATTATGAATAATCGATTGAGAAAGGTGGATGTTAAAATTGACTTGGGCTCAGACAAAGTAGCGAATTAAAGTTTCTAAGAACTCAAGATGAAACGAATAAATTAGATAGGGAACAGAGAGATCGAGGCCCGACAGAATCGGGAAAAAGTTTATCCCGAGGGCTTCTCAACCGTGGAGATATACGCCACATATATTTCACTTCGGCAACCCTTTTCCTCGACTGCGTTATCGTTTTTTTTTCACTTCCGTTCTTGAAGCCACTCGCAAAGTTACAACCTTGAGAGATTCTCGCGGATGAACGATCAAAGTATGTAAACTATCCGCGGGGCACTGAGTCCTGGCCGCGAAGAGTTTCCAAGCTCTGCCAGCAGCATTGCAATGTACTTTCAGGTTGCGTTAACGGAGGCTTGTGGGCGCAGCTTTTCTACGGCCACCGTTGAGCTCCCACTGACATATCCTCTTTTCTGTTGTTCATCTCTACTGATCCCATCAGCCCATCCGGTGAGACTGCTCTCTTTCACGAGAGCAGTTCGTCAAGTACATCTCGGCGTGGATATTCAGTATCGTTTAGAGATACGATTGCCAGCTCTCCCGGACTTTCTACCTGTATCTCATTTTTTTTCACGTCACTCCCTTTTCAGCAGGTCGCTCAACCGAACGTTCTTCTATTTTCGCCCTGTTCCTCACCCGTGCAAGAAAAGAATGGGGAGGAGGGTGAAGTGGAGCAGAGAACAGAGCAATTTTACGGGACGGAATAACAAAGTTATTCATAGGCCGTAGAGCAAGTGCCAGCCGTGCTCTCAGCTCTCTTGATTTATATCCAGCCAACACTTTTTCCCCGTTTTTCGCGCTTATTCGTTTCTCTCCCTCTACCTCTTTTCTCCTAACTCTTGTCCTTCTTCGTTTTTTTTTCTTTATTGTACCTCTTTTTCGTATATCCTCTCCGCGATGCGCAAACTGTTTCCATCTCCGTAACATCTTTACTCTTCATTTCCCTATTTCTGTATTTCTCCGCCACATTTCTTCTTCTTTCCTTCTCGCATGCTGCGAATCTCCTGGGGATCGGGCGCTCTACCGATGTGTGCTGTTTTACCCAGATTGTCGTCGCCCCAGTCCCTCTCCCAGCAAACATTGGGCGGTGAAAATCATTTTGTCTTGTGCGCTCAAAATATTACAATTGTTCAAGACTTGCTGCTTCAGATGATGTCAGAATATATTCAATCGCTACCAAGAATTTCATAACGAAAATCCATCCACAGATTTGTAAAGACAAACCGCATCCTTTTCATTGCACTTAGCCTCGCAATTTGGTATGCATAAAGTTGAAGTTAATTATGGCACACGAAGAAAAAAATCTTCGTCCCAAATGAAATACTTTTAACAGAATAACGGAGCACTGGAAAAAAAAAATTCTATCCAACAAAATTCATTGGACGAAATATTTCTAGTTCTTTCGATGATTCAACTAAAAGAATTGCCATTTTAAAAAATATATAGTTGTTTTACTTTATCCAACTAAATGGATTTGCACTATCATCCTTTAACATAATGGAGGATTTCCAACATTAATCCGGTTGTATGTCTCGAAGCCAACTATGAAGATAGTTTTCATCGGGAAGATTAGAGACTAATCTTAAGATCAGAATCCATCGTGTTGGCAAAAAATTTTGAAATTGAAGTTGAAAGTAGTACAAATATATCTTTGGCAGGAGCTTATCAGAGATGCTCACGTTACTCGGTTTGCCTACCTTTGCGCCCTTTTTGTTTTACACATGCTGTATATATAAAAAACTCTCAGCCATACTTCGTATCTCTTTTCGCTCCCCTCGGTCGTTCCGTAAAGCTCCTCAAGACATGTTGGGAACTTACCGGAAATCTTCCCAATCGTTTTTGCTTGCTCTTTTCCTCTCCCCCTCTCTCTCTCTCTCTGTCTCATTTTCACGAGAAATATATGTTGCGTTGTGCAGCCTCTATCGCTAGCGTGCCCGGTCCTTAATCCCGTTCCAGCTGAGTCTCTCGAGAAAATCGTTTGTTTCGCGCGCGAGCTGCATTGAAATGTTTCATTCATAGCATCAATTTTTGTTTTTTCGATCTTCCGAAACGAGTTGAAAAAAAAATCCAATATTTTGCCCTTTTTGTCTCTTGGGTATTGGTACAGTTCCGCAGATAGAGAATAAAATGTACGGCTTATTATTTTCCACATTTCTGGCCCTCGGTGTGCGCGCCGATATGTGTACTTTGTGAAAAATAAAGAAAGTACGATTTGTTCATTTCTTCCGTTGTTCCGTGGCGTGCACTGGCTTGAATTCTTAAATAGTCAATGCACCCTTGAACTTATCTCCGTACGTGAGGTCGTTCTCGACGCGATGGCAGAGGACTCCAAGGACTCCAAGGACTCCGACTACTTTGAAAAAGGGTGGAACGAGTCGGCTTCGCATCTGCGGTTCTCCCGCTTGAGAAATTCGGTAAGGGTTTGTCGCTCGGCGAGTCTCTTGTTTTTTTCTTCATCCTCACACACATTTTATCTACGTCTCGGGCGTACAAAATATGGTGATGACGGAAAGAAAAATCGAAACCCATATAGTGGGTGGGCTTTCGACGTGTTTGTGTGTATTTGTATTTATGGACATGCAGTGAAGACCGAGCGACAACGAACAAAAGCATCGTATCCTCGGTACACGACACGCTATTCAGACGTGCGGATGTAGTACGTATGAGTCTGTGTGTTGCTCGAGCCTCAGAGGCAGAGATAAAGAACTGAATAATAATGAAAAATGAAGAGTAAGGAGGAGGAGGAGGAGGAGGAGGGTGTCGTTAGATATAAAGTAGAAAAAGGGCTGTGTTTTGAATAAGATTCGGTAAGCCAAGCAACCCAATTTCCTAGCAAGGGAGTTGGGTACTCTTTGCAGTTTGCATATATAGAGAACGCCCTCGCTGTATACAAAAGCCATCTTTATCGCAAGAGAAACGAAATAATAACAGACGTGCGTGGAATTTGAAAAAGGAACTGCCTCGCCGTACGTAGCATTCTGGGTACAGAATATCCGTCGTTTTTTTCGTCGCCTGAAAGAAAAAAATTCGCGTCACTTTTTCAAAATATAATACACACGTATGCCCGTATATGGAAGGAGAAATAAGAAAGAGAGTATACGTACGTCTCGTTGTTCCAACGATAATCAGTCAAGGGTCCTATCATTTATAATGTCAAAAGCTCGTGAAAAGAATCACGCGAGAATAACGAGACTATCTTGCATTCTTCAGCATTCTGATCTCTCAACGACCTTTCAGCCGCTCGCCAGCTCCGCAAAGAATAACCAACGAGCGAGTTCATACCACGCATATAAGAGCGAGAGAAGATTGGAATGGCGATTCAATTGTCTTCGCAGGGTACTTACGTGGGCTTGTACGATCGTCGCCATCGTTGCTTTTTCGCCTCGACTCAATTCTGAACTTCATTTACTCAAGACGATTGGGCGGTGACGCAATGCCCTGGGCGTGTAACAAGCCCATGGAGAGAAGCAAGTACATGCATCCATTTATGTATGAGACATTTCACGCCGAATTAAACTTTGATTTTCCTTTTTCATTCTCGACTCCGGCTCTCTCTCTCTCTCTCTCTCTCTCTCTCTCTCTCTCTCTCTAGAGCTCTAAACCATTATATAAGACGTCAGGTGACAGAATCTACAACGTTTGAACGCCGCCTCCAAGCTGCATGAATGCAATTTGCGATTTGTGATAAACCGTAAATTATTAGTGGAAGAAAATCAAAGTGTCTTGAAAGTTGTATAGAATTTTTCAAACTCCAGTCTACTTGGAGTGTTTGTTCGAGACTTTCATGCAACAACATTTATATTTAACCGATCATTTTTCTCAGAAGATACGAGTATAAAGGAATATTCAACAAATGAAGTGAGAATAGTGGTTGCTGTCCAAAAAAGTGAGTGCGTCGAGCGATCGCCATGGGAGATTCCCATGGTCAGTGCAGATAATAATGAGAGATTTCAAAAATTTTCACGAGATTTGAAAGATCAATGCTCCTATCTATGACGACCGCCGAACCGATTCGGTACAATAACGGTCAAGCGATTTTTATGATGGAGAGACTCGTACAATGCTGCGCAACCTACGTAACACAATAAATAAAACGACCCGACTCATTTATAACGTTATACCCGTGATCTTCCCACGTTCGTACGTTTCAACCTCCACGTGGATTATTTATTTCCGAATCAAGGTTGATCGAGACAAGTTCGAATGCAATAGGAGCGGATTGCTCGCATCGTGAAGAAAAAATCTATGGATACAGGTGCGCATCAAAATGAGGTTATGAGAGACGAGATAGCTATAAAACAGCTCGCTGCATCTTGAGATTCTGAGGAATTGCACGTAGTCGCATGTTAATTGAAGACCCAATTGCGATTGTGCAAATTAGTCAAAACAGAACGCAGAGCTTTCACGTAATTAACTAATATCATTTGGAGTAACTATCAACTCACTTCTACAACTCTTCGGGAAGCCACGTAAAGTTTGCCGGTGTATGTGTAGGCGGTCTAACACACAGAGCGAGGGTTGCAGAAAATTTTTGCATACCCCTTCTGTGCGAAAGTAGAGAACGGCTTGTTCGTATGTCTATGTTTTTACGAACTGTATGTATAACGGCAATTCACGGATTCGTGCGGTGTAATTCATGGAGACGAGGTTGAGGGTGACGCAGGCAAAAAACTTTGCATGTCGGCATAAAGTAGCACCGTGTGTGAGCTATATACCGTGCCCGTGGACGAGGAGAGGGTAGTTAATATCAGCCCCGCAGTTCACCCCAGAAACATTCCCCCTTCGTTCCTCTTGGAAAAGGCGCGCAGGACACAATTTACAGCTGGAATTCGCGCTAGCGGGGACGGAAAGAAAAAAGGTCGCGCCGCTTGGTCGCGCACGCGAAACAAAAACGCATTGGAAAGTGGAGCGCTGTCCCGTCGTGCGAAAAAAATATTTCAACCACTTTTAAACAAAGGTCGAGCTAAAGGAGCATTAAGTTATATTTCAGGCTAAATATTTGAGTTTGTGGGTTTGGGATCGAAGAGCCTTCTCGATATCCTCGTGGCGGTACAATCTGCGTTGGCAATTTTGCACCAACAATTCGCTAACCGTATGTCGATTTTCATATATATACATGTATATTATTTCGTTCTTCGTACAGAGACATAGGAAGGAAAAAAGTGGGGCGTAAAGTGAGGCGTGGCACGAAGCCAGGCATTGTCACTTTCTGACAAATTGGGGTGAGTTTACCAGCGAGATTAACGCGTTGCTGCCACGGCTTCTTTATCACGAGTTTTTAAAAAGTTGCCTCTGACTATATCGCAGATTGGCTGAGTTTGAGCTCGCTACACATACTGCAAAAAACGACAGCGCTGACTGATAGTCACTAAAATTCTGGGTCGAACGAAAAATGGTTACTTTGACTCCCACCTTTTCAATGGTATTAGCACGTTGTGATGTAGAGCCAGCCTCGTTCGACAGAAAGCCACCGTTAAGTCTTACAAATCCTCAAATCCATGCGACTCTCCATAATGTTGATAATTCGCTGGTTACTCGATTGAACACATTCGTTCTGAGTGGGCAATCATTTGTGAATTTTGAATTATTCTTAGGCAAAATTCCTGAGGCGAAGTTTTTAATGGAACATGAGAATACTGTTATTTCATTGGATTTCAGAGCCACTGGATTTTTCCATCTCCGCAATTAGCGCCGATATAAAACTTTTCCATTCCCACTGCTCTACACGTAAGTTTAACATTATAAA
Organism: Venturia canescens; assembly: GCF_019457755.1. NCBI lineage: Eukaryota > Metazoa > Arthropoda > Insecta > Hymenoptera > Ichneumonidae > Venturia > Venturia canescens. The sequence goes on along the minus strand of NC_057424.1, from coordinate 7,967,033 downwards.
CTTTTTGCACCGAATCAATAAAAAAAAAAAAAAAAAATAAAAAAAACCAATTAAATCATGAGAATTCAACGAGATCTGGAAAATTTTAAAAACACCAATCAGAATCTTGAAAATTATAAAAACGATAATAAAGTACAATGTTTCATTGCAGATCGATCTAACCTCAGTATGAATTTGCGCTTCTAATATCGCACAGATGCTAATGGAGTCGATAAAAGAAAGGCGAAAAAACTAAGTGGGTAGAGGAATTGTGGGTCGAGCATACGAATGTTAGTACAAAAATATACAGCCTCAAAAGAAGACTCCATTCGATAAGAATAAAATATAAAATATTTCTTAAATTTTTCAAAATTTCCGTCTTTTTGCTTTTTCAGTTAAAAAATTGGCATGATCCTGAACAGAATGCTTTCCAATCCGATGAGGATTGACAAGTTATTTGAAATCACACGTTTCAAAGGAGATCAAATTGAACAATACAACCTGGATTATTTTTTTTTTCAGATCACTTCATAAAAGACACGATTAGATAAATAGAAGATCAGATATGCGTGCTCTAATGGCCATGACCTCAGAGTGATAATTGAGTCGACGTCTAACTGGATGTCACAAATTACTGTGATACAACTGCCCAGTAATCTTGCACGGTGGAATGAGAGGATCTTCTATTGGATGCGTCGCGCCGACAGTGTCATCCATGGATTACTCCAAGCAGCGCATTAACAAGCCCATCGAAAAGTCTTATGGCTTAAGTGACAATACGAATGTTTGAAAAAAAGTTGTAACTAGAACGAGCGCTCAATATTATCGACAAATCCGGCAATTAAATTATGCAACGAAGCGTGTATCGAATGACACTGAGCAGTGTCGGCGGATGAATCTCGCACTGCAGTCGTATATGCATGATCTTTCTCGATGGGTTTCGTCAGCAACTTGACAACGAGAAATGACGACGCCGTTGACGACGACAATCGCGCCAGGAGGGGGATTATTTCCATCTCCGTCTTGCTCAGTCTCTCTGGCGCTCTCGCGACCGCGACCACTTGTTGTAACTCGAGATTCGACGCGAAGGTGGGCCTCGCTCTCCACGGGCTAACTCTCCTCCAGCTCTCCTCCAGCTTCTCTGATTCTCATCTCTCGACTCGCCGAGTACGCGACCACCGCCCAAGTTTTACGAAGGGGGACATGAGAAGAGAGGCGAGTATACGCGCGACCATCTCGGACTCGCGTCTCGCACACTGTTGCCTACGTCTGGAGCGGTGCGAAGAAAGATCTCTCGAGACTTCGAAGGTCTCTCTCGCTCTCGAGCCCCTCCTATCTTGCTTTTCCTCCCGTCGAGCGCTCGCACTCCCTTCTTTTCGTTTCTCAACTCGCTACTACATAAAAGATCGTCGCAATGAAAGTTTACGGGCAATTGTCGTCACCGGAACTGCCGAGGACTCGAAAAGTGCATATCGAAGTAACGATTTTGTCATCTTTAGATTCAATTTGAACTCTGCTCAACGACGCGTGTTGGCCTCTATTGATAATAATTCTTTCGTCATTTTTAAAAAAGAAGAAAATCTAGTGGTGACATCCAAGAGCCTCGGAGCTGCGCTTACGGACCGTTGAAACTCTATTTATTGTCATAGCACCACAACAACGCTGTCGCTTCAGTGCCAACGCAATGCTACAGTTTTCAAACGTCCACCCACTCTTTCAGTGAACCATCCAGATCGAACTTGGATTTGAGTCCGATGATCGTGCATTGATCTAAAAGAAACTGTAATTAAAAAAAAGAAAACTTCAAAGGGAAGGAAAAAAATCATTTTTCGACGCTAATATATGGATTTTTACATACACGACCACCATCGAAGCATCGTTTGCGATAGGCCAGACTGTAGAGGGGCTTGTCGGGGATAAATAAGTCTGTTCGCGTTCCAGGAACGCGCATCGGCGCCGGGCCATTACGTAAAAGCTCTTGCGCAAACTTGAGAGCTCTTGCCTGCGCTCGCGATGCATCTTCAAACGCAAGCGGGACGTAAGGAGATCTCGTCTTTATAAGAGACGTCTACATGTGTATAGCTATATTCATCTACTGGCTGGATTTCCCCAACGGTTTGTAAGCTTGATGGACGCGTTCGTCTTTCTCTCCTTCATATCTTCCGATCCGAATTGCGAATCTTCTCAGCCCGACTTTGTAATAACCGTTCAACCGGTATGCGTTGGGACAAGTATTATTAAAGCGATGAAACTCGAGACGGAAACTACATGAAATGTACGATTCGACTCCAACTTAGTTCGAAACGAGCGATTCAAAGGCTTCTGGCCTAACATTATATTGGCTAATAAATCATCAAATGAACCTCCGACGTATTGAAACATCGAACATTATTTTGATTACTTTGTTGCTGCTCGAACTTCGCGGAAATGTGCGTTTACTGAGATCCATTTGCACAACTCGTAATTTGACTGAAATATTTTTGGGTTGGGCGATGAAATTTTATTTTGTTGGTTTCTTTTTAAAAGAATTGAAACCACGTTACTTTTTTACTCCATACAGAGTGTCATCATTAACTAGTCCGCCTGGATTGTTCAGTTGCCGAACTGACAGCGTGACGAAAGTTATGGAGGTGAAAATGAGCGTAGCATTTCAAAGAACACATAAAACCTGTACAGAAATCCGGGCAGCGTTACTGTCAAATTCTGCATACAGATGCACCGTCACACATTTTTAATCCACTACAGTAAAAAAGGGTTGCTATGCGTTCCAGTGCAACGTGGAGTGGGTTATCGCGTTGCATTCAGTGAATAAATTTTGGTTACAGGTACCAGAATATTTTTGCTGAGGTGCGTTTTTACCGGTGGTATAAAAAAAAATGCTTTCAGAGCAAATGATGTGCTCACATAGCAAATACGCGTCCGCTCGAATTGGGATGTGAGCCGAACAAATTTGTTTGCTAAACCTGCAGCGTAGTATGCTGGTGTTACGAAATTAGATCTGCTGAAGCATTACAACGCCTAACGCGAGATTAAACGCAGCACATATCATGCGAGCCGGACCATCGGGAAATATTACTCCATGCGACCAGCTACACTGTCGCCTTGCTCATGCCGTTTTTTTCCACAACTCTTCACTTCTGGATGGGCGACACACAGTGTTTTCTATCTTACGAACAGCACGCTTGAAGTGTTGGTCATCTTATAGAAACGTACGTGTACTTTAATTATCGGGAATGACTCAGAATAAAAGTTATTTCCAAAGTATTATATTCCAAGAATGATATACGAACACAGATACCTAAAATTTTACGTCTTATAAAAGTTTAACCCGCAGACACGACATTGGTGCAAATTAGCACCCAGGAAAAGTGTCTAAAACTTCAAATTCCTTCCTTCAATTTGACCATTCTTCATAAAACTTGATTTTTCAATTTTTTTAATGATTGTAATCGATTACTAAGGTATTGTCACCCCTAAAAAGTCTCGTAAGATCAATTCCATACATTCATGGATAATATAAAAAGTTTTGAAAAGTCGAAGTGCAAATTTGCACCCAATGTGGTGAGTGTGTGACCTCAAAGGGAGTGTGGTGTCCACGGGTTAAGGTAAAAATTGTCGAACGTTTCGATGAAAAACTGTGTCATCGTCCATCTATCGATAGCCCAAGAATTTCGCTGCACCGATGGTACCAATGAAAACTAATTGATATTTCGAGATGGTCGTTGCTATTTCGGAATCGGTCTCTCTCTCATATCTTCTGAAGATGCGCGCGACATCGCTTTAAACTTGTATCTTCGCGACCACACACTTGTCATGAGAGAAAGTGGGGAGGTTAGACAAAACAGCGAATGTCCGAGAGTTGTCCGAAGCTTCTATTTCTCTGTCTATATTTCTCGAAATAGTTACCGACACAGAAGAGCCGCCCGGACGATCTTCTCTTGTTGCTTGCTGTGCGAAAGAGCGGTTGTTAACGAAGTCGTTAAGCTTTGTGGCAACTCCATTGCAATCAGCGTCAACTCGACATACAAGCGCAGTGCAAAAGCGCGCGAACCCGTATACAGAGCTTGGTGTTTATTTTATTATGAGGGTGAGAAGAAAACTGAGATCCAGGAGTAGAGCAGCAGCATAAAAATCATTGTCTAAATTTGTATTTTGTCCTCACACAGTTTTATGACTTTATGCTTCAATATAAACGTGCTGATGGCATCGACAACTTTTCAATCTTCTACATCTTTTAGGGCGTTTTCAATGTTAACATAATAAAATCTTATGAGGATCGTTCATCGATTGTTTTTCGAGGGGGAATAAGTGCGACAGGCTGAAAAATGAGGTATTTTTTGGGGATTTTTTTTTTTAATGGCTTGATTAAATTATTTGAAATTTTGTGTTTCAATTATTGAAGTAATGAAGTATACAAGGAATTTTTTATTTATTTTTAGTACATTTTATTAAACAGAAGACTGGTCGCAAAATGGCGTCTCAAAAAAAGACTCCTCGACGGTTGACAGCATAAGTGCTACAGCACGCATCTGAAATCAAAAATTCAAAAAGACACTGTTAAACTATAATAACTATCGCAGCATCGTAGAAAATTTGAAAATTTTAATTAGAAAAAAATGGCGACCATTTAAAAAAATTCGAATCTTTTACAAAAACTTTGCCCTAAATTGTTAATAAAAATGAAGTAAACAATTTTAAAAAAACTCTACGATACGACGATAGCGATAAGTTTTCCAAAGAGAATCCTTTTTGAATGAAGTCGATTGGACAAAATTTGACAGAGTTATGTTCTGTCAACCAGGTCAAAAAACATGGTTTCAAGAAAATTGCGTTTAAAGCTTTGAGAGCATAAAATTGAATGATGTAACTTGAATATTTATATAAAACATATTCTTACCAATGAGTCTGCTATTCCTGGACCATACAGAATCTCTTTAGCGCCCAAGCTCTTTTTTTCGCACTGATATTCTCCCTTAAGGATATATTGCACAGGCGATACAATGTTGCCATGCTAAACCATGCTAAAAACATAAAAAAATTCAAAATGATCAGAATTTTATAAAATTTGGTGAACATATTCTTTAGTGCCAAATTTGACAAAACAAATTTTTCAAGATTTTTCTTCTGTACAGTTATCGAGTAATTGATCACTAAAGTTCACGTGTATAAGCATAGCGTTTCCATATATATAGGTATACATTCCGGGCATAAGAAATCTGCTTTAATGCGTAATTACTCGATAACTAAACAGAAGAAAATTTTGAAAAAAATTGTGTTTTCGCACTTGATGTTGAAGAACATTATTACCAAATTTGATCAATTTCTAATTATTTCGACTTTTGTATCATTCACCCTTAATCACAATTCCAAACGTGTCAACGTTTTTTTCCAGTAATTTTGAGGACACACATTTTTTCCTCCCACATTATAATTCACGTACCGCGATATTCATTCTTCAAAACTCGACTTTGAAGGCTCTTCCATAACGTCTGTTTTTCTCCGGAATCGATGTTTCGAAATGATCCTCATAACGATGTTCTCAATTTATACAGCGAGGTGAGCTTGTCTGATTACGAGTAAATCATGCGGAGCCCAGATTTCAGCTTTGTGGTGTCCCGTTCTCTGCCAAGGGAACTCTATCACATAAGCTCTGACCGCATGAGATAGCTTAACGTGTTGAGTACTCGACTTGACTGATTGGTTGCTTTCTTGTCTTCCCAGAAATCCCGATTATATATCAACTGCGGATCAACAGTCGTATTAGCCGCATCCGTGTCTCATTTATGATACGCATTAGTTGAGCATGCTCAGAACAGTGGAATTTCACCGAGGATTCAGCAGTTTCTATATAAAATCGTCTTGCAATGTTTAATCATAAGATTAAACCCGGTCACATAAAAATATCTTGTCGAGAAATCCTGTAAGAAACAGTCGTCGAGTATTGATTTATTGTAAGAACAATATATCGCGGGGTCTCCAAAAAACAATTCTGATGAGACTCAAGTCCCAAAAATAAATATAGATCATGAATAATCGGTGCTTTATGAAATTTTTGGTATTTCTGTAAACTTGACGGAGTGCAAAACTTTCTAAACTCCGGTCCGAGGGACCACGAGAACACTACAAGGTTTCAAGACACTACAAAGGTGATCAGTGCTGCTCACTATTGCATGAATTCAACACGAGTACATCTTCAAAGACATATTCGCCCACAGCCAGGAAGACGCTTCAGTCAGGGCGACTACGAGGATGCTTCTCATACGTTCCCTTCCAACAAGTAACTCTGTTTCCGTGACTGAAGGATAGCAACTTGTCTGCCAACTCCCTTGCCCGGAAGCCAGTTTATTTTGCGGAATAATCCATAGCTGTTCGTGCCAATAGTTAGTGGAATGAAGTTTCTTTCTCCAAAGTTTGATAAATCGTAATGCATCAGCCAGCAGCAAACCTTCGAATGATTCTCGTTGCGAAAGAAACTCCTGCAATGAAATTTATTTTGATTAAACAGCAGATTCATTGAATTCCGTTTGAACTTGAGAGACACACAACTGCTTCAATTCGAATATTCTAGAAAACAGCTTAAAACTTCTCCTCGGAAGAAGAAGCTTCGTGTTTCGAATGAATGTATCGTTTTGTTGATATTTGATTTTCGTATCGATTGAAAGTGAATCGCAAAGTTATCTGATGGCGTTTGAAAACCTAACAAACGACCGAACCTTCTTGTTCAGTTTCGTCGATTTATAGATTGGTAAGCTATGAGAAAAAATCGAAGTAGAAGGTTAATGGAGATATGCGTGGAATCCTCGATCTCCGAAACTACGGGAGAAAGAAACAAGGGGGTAGCTAAAAGACATCCAGCGGTGGAAGTAATAGCATAGCATTGGTATTCCGTGGAAAGAAATGCGATTAGTTTTCCTTTCTCCGGAGTGGCAGCAGGGAGCGGATACGATTGGAGTTCTAGCGGAGCCAATTGGCTTTTTTTTCTCTTCTTTATTCGCGTTTGGCTCTCACGCGTGCAAAGCTCAATCGACACCCTCATCCTTTTTGGCTCGAATGTCCTGTTGAACGAAAAACGGGCTCGGTAAAATCCACGATCGACGGGGTGTGTTTCACCGCTGGTGGAACCCCTTCCACTTGTCCGAAGCCGAAGCTGTACGGAACGAGAGGATGAAATTACCGGAACAACTGTGCGTAGAGACTCGTGGTAATCCGCGCGGGAGTCCTCTCTGAATCAGAAGTTCCTTAACGAAGCATTTTTATAAAATTTCATTTTGTCGTTAACAATGATTGATTGCGCAGAGTAGAGGACTCGAAACAAGTAGTTGAGAAGTGCAAATTTACAAAGCCGAGTAGTAATTTATTCATGGAAAAATTTGAGCGATGAAAATCATCGTCAGAAGAGTACTTCTGCTTCAGCAAAAATATCGAGGCGCCCATGGAAAATCCATTTTAAAATAAGCCTTCCATATACTTTGGGTGGATTGCCGACCTGGAAATCTCCAGTGAAACTTCGAGTTGGTCACAGACGTTCGAGTTGTGAGGGTATGTACGTATGTTTCTCCGCTTTCAGCTCCCACTATCTACCCGGAAAGTAGGATTATCAATTTGCGTTGATTACCTCAGTTTAATCCACTCAGAGCAGCTGGGCTCACCTGCCGTTGGCAAACGGGCTCCCTGTCCCGCCATTTCTCCCTTTCCCTTTCTGTATATCTCTCCCCGAAATGTTCCAACACTTAGCTAAATATATATATTTATAGTACGTAGGAACTGCGAGTCTCAGCCTCTTACGGAATCAATGTATGTACAAAATGAGCGAAACTATACATGTACAAACGCCTCCGTACACTTAACCATACTAGAGCCTTTCCATTCGATTACTTTTATTAATTAACAAAAGAGAGGGTTCCCTGCCAAATGAGCAAATTAAATTACACTCGTTCTTTCAAATTCATATCGAAAGGTTCTCGTACTTCTAACGTAGGGAACGACTGTGTAGTCATCGATAACACAGCTCATTTACACACATTCAACTAGGCGTATTTTATGCATGTGTCACAACGAAGCTATTGTGTCTGTTAAGTATTTCATCGTGCAGCCTTTGTACGAAAAATCCAAGGGGATCAGAAAAGCTGAAGACAGCTAGAGACTGTGCTATTTATTATTCCTTTTGCTTCATCTTATATCAAGAAGAACAAAAACTACCGTGAAATTCGCTTAGTAATTTGTCCGACGTTCGCTAAACTAATATTTTAGCTTTGTTCTGGAAATGGATACGATCGTGTGGAGGAATGATATGGGAATTCGACGCAGGCAAGATATTTTTCTCACTAACTCATCTGTCCCACTACCACTCGCCTCCCGAAACGATCGTCCCGCATGACGAAAAAAGTAACTAATAACTGACGTAGGTTTTAACGTATGCGCATTCATCATTATTAAATTTATAACTGTCGCAGTGTTACGAAGATGTGATGAGATTGAAAGTGTCTGCCGAGTTTGGAGCTTTGTGAGAAACGCTTGAGGGCCCTCGAATGCAAATCAAGTGACAAAACGAAAGAGACGAAGATGAGAGTCGAATGGGAGGCACAGATCGCAGCCAATGTCAGGTTCGCGAAATGCCGCATCAGAGCAATACTGTATACGAGTGGTAAGCTGGTCATCTGTCCAGCAAAATGGTACGGGGATGATGGCACTGCGGTGTCGCGGTGGAGGAAAAGGAGTATCCATTCGCATGCGCGTTCCCAGACAAGAACAACGCTTTGCACTTACTCCACATTGTCCGAAGAACGAGTGGGAGAAAGGAAGGAATAGATTGGAGAAAGGAGCGGCGATTGAAGTTGTCGAAACGAGATATCCAACGTTGAGCAAGGAGATCAACTTCTTGTGTCTTCGAATGTCCAATGAAAAAAACATCTCTCTCGACTCGCAATATTACCTTCAAAGTGGTATTATTATGGCCCATACTTCAAATAACGAAAATTCTAATATAATCGCTTAATATGGCTAACGTATAGGATGAAAACCTCGCATGAGCTTGTTTACACTCAAGTTACGAAAATTATGCAAGTTGTATGTTACCGAGTTTGAACTAGTTATCCGCGACCAATCATCAAAAAATCGTACCAGCATGAAGACAAAAATATCTCCCGAGCCGAAATTTTGAGCCTATTTTGATGCTCTTCCGGTAGGAAGTGAAGGCACTACAGTAGGATATAAAGTAATGTAAAATGAACTAAATAAGATGTCGATGTGCCTTTCTTATTGGATTCTACGTTTACACGCATACATATGCGCAAGTACGTGTAGATATACATTGATATTTGCATGCTCATAGACAGCACACATCAATGGAGCCATTTATTGATAATGTTTTTTTTATGATGAACGTTGAATTTTAAAATATGTAATCTCGAACTCGACCTCCAAGAACAGACACTCTCGTCCGGTTTGTGAGCAACTAGTACTCAGCATTTCTTTATCGTCTAACGCAATCGGATTAGACCTCGCACCGATAAAAAAAATCTCGATTGTTGAGGAATAATCGGTGTGCTCTATTATTGATAAAGAGAAAGACTGATTCTGGCTGGATTTTTGCGCCACACCAAAAATCGTGCAAGGAAATAAACTTCAAGTGTTGTGAATGAGAGAACATACATACGCTCTGTGGATTTAAATGCCATCAAAATAGGACCTCGGGTTACTCAAACTGGGTCCAGAGGAGAATAAGGTTTTGTACAGGAGGCAGGCCTTGCCGTAGTGGTCAAGGAGGAGGAGGGGAAGTTGATTCAAGAGACACTTTTAGGTCCATAGGAGGACTAGTGTCATCAAATGGCCTCGTACGAGGCTTAAATAAAGTCAAATACCTTTACAATAGGTTCAAAATTTCGACTCGGGCTCTTGTCACGAAAACTAATTCTTAAATGTTCGTAATGAGCTAGATATAGGCCTGAGTAGGTATCTTGACGGCAAGTATTAAAATCAACATTTTCAGCCGGCCAGGACGAGATTAGACGACTTTTCCTCATAATTGCAAACGTTTTTTGTGAAAGTATTAAAATTCAATTTGTCAAACAACATTTACAATTGACCAACAAATTGACCAACTGTACGTGACTGTTAATAAATTCGAGCATGCGACCGTTTCCTTTGCATTTTCCAGAAGCATATTTTGTGTGCTGTAAACAAATTACGTTTGCATTGCAACAGAACTGACCATTGGAATCTGACCATATGATATTTCTCGTATGTTTGTAGTTATCTCGAGGATGAACAAAGCAGGGAGAAAAAACCGCAAAGATGTTGGGTGGAGGGATGTGGCGGAAAGGATAAAAGGAAGCCCGGGGATAACCGTGTGCAAAATGTATATAGATGCAAGCTTTTACGAGCAGGTCAAATAAGTAAAAAAAAAGTGTGGTCGGTAACGTTGGATGGTTGGAATGGAGAAAACGTAACCGGATAGGCACAGGAGAGGAAACCGGAAAGTAGATTAATCTGAGAGCTGCTACCATCGAGCCCGTCGTTTGGCGACTGCAAGGAAGAGCTTTTGGCTGGAGAAGGATGCCCAGCACTGGTGTAACAATATCGCTGTACTGCGGATGGCCGAAAGAATGTTGCTATTTTTGTTTTTTTGTCAGATTTTTTTCTGTCAGCACTGTTTTCGATACTCTACATTTTTGAATAGCTGTATTTTAAAAAATTCTAAAAAAAAACATGTTTCAGTCCAGAGCCATCGATTTCCTCAAGTGCCGAATAGCATGGGATTCGCGTTATACAAGCCAGTGTATTGTGGAGAGATTATACGTTCATTGACTAAATCTGCATTTACACGAAGAGAGTGCATTTAAATTTCATGAATTTCAAGCCTCGACGCTTTTCAGTATGCATTGAGGACATTAATTCACTGTTCATACGAATTGTCGTGTCTGATGTGGCTACTTTATTCCAATGAAGCCGATTGACTTTGAATGTTTGTTGTTAAGTTTCCCGGAAGTGAAAACATTCAGCAAAGTATACATTGCTGACAAACAAAGTTTCAAAAGGAAAGCATCGCGTGGTATTGAAACTAAATTAGTAGATCGATAGCGATCACGAAGCCCAATGGTGACGTTGCTGTATCTCTATTTTGCCATCCTCTTTTCTCCGAGGTAGAAAAAAATATAGAACTTCCGAATGAAATATAGTGAAAGAGCTTCGATATCATATGAATAGGGGAGACCGGGGCAAAACGGGATACTTAAGGAAATATTAAACTTTTCACAAGTTTGGGAAGCTCTGTCTATTTTTTACTTCCAAAAACTAAGAAATGTACTGAAATTCTTTTCAATTTTCAAAAAAAAAAAAAAAAAAAAAAAAAAAAAAAAAAATCCGAGTCAAAACGGGGTACCCCTCAAAAACTCATGAATTTTTTTTTACTATGATTTTAATTCAATGCACCTTGGGTGTATTTTACACCCGTAACCGAGTGCTTCCGACTTACCGCTGTAAGCGTTGAAAGCGATCTCAGCGCTTACAGCGCTCAAACGTAAGTCGAGCGCGCGCTGTGAGCGCTCTCAGCGCTTACAACGCTCTAACGTACACGTCGCACCCTCTGTAATTCAATTAAAAATTAATGATATGAATAATAACGAAGATTGCCAATGTTTATTTTGTAAAAATTTGTATTTTTTATCCACTGAATCATGGATTCAGTGCCAAAATTGTGCAGAGTGGGCACATGATTCGTGTGCAGGTGTAACCACACATGATGGGGTCCGCAAACATATATCTGCGATTACTATCGTAGACAGTAATCTGCGAGGCAGTAATCCCAGATTTACAAATACTTTTTGTATATCTGTGCAAAAACGTTTTCACTTTAAAAGCGATGTAAAAAAAGAGAATTTGAAAAAAATGAAAATCCAATAAAAAACAAGATATTTTGGAAAAAATATGTTTTATGCTCTTTTCGGACTAGGATAAAAATTAAAAAAAAAAAAAAAAGACAAAAAAATTTCTCTCATTTTTCGGGTATCCCGTTTTGCCCCGTTCTCCCCTATATGGGCAAGCGAAGGAACAGAGGGAGGGAGTGAACGAGAGAAAAAGATAGACAGCGTAAAAAATAGGAGACTTCGCAAGAGAGACCGAGTGAGAGAAAGCCTGAGGTATTCGCGAGAGATACCAATTCCACACGGAAATCCCCGAGGGCCCCAGGACGTCGCGTCGTTGAATTCGAATCGTAATCCAACGGCGTGCGAAATCGAGGTGGTGCTCATTGCCGCCCTCTTTCCCGCTCTCACCTATGCTCTGCTTCTCTCCTTTCTCGTATTTTCCGCTTCCTACCGTTCTTTCCGGGAGCTTTTCCTGCCTGGAGGAACTTTCGTACCTCATTGCGAGCCGGACGATTATTTTGCACCCCCTTCATACTCCATGCCAACCACCGGGCTCTCTCCATTTAACTTCTCTCGCTTCCGACGCATCGCACCAAGCATCAAGACACGAGTCGAAATAGCTCAGCTAATTTCATTTTATTGCGCAAGAGAGTTTTGCGCAAATGCCAGCACTGAACTTTCTTCTTGATACTTCCTCGCCATACTGATATTACCGTAGATGCGTACCTTCAATATTTTCTTTATATAAACGTATTTTCGCTGCATGCATGTATTCCTCGGCTTATTAAGGCCTGACTGGGCGACTCTTCGAAGCGTTAAGTTTTCCGAAGGCCCATAAGCATGAAGACCATTTAAACGGACTAGCTATTCGCATACACAATGACCGTTTATTTTGACAATACATATTCTGTTAGCAGGTCTATGTCGTTAAGGCGGATCGCAGATGATTATTATTATTTAGATTAATTTATCATACGACAATTGTTAACGAATAGTTACGAAATAAAAGCGTTTTGCATTGGTATACCAGACAAAGTATCATCGCGTATATTCGTACGTAAATAAAATTGCAGTTTATGATATTCTTTTACGGATTGCTCCATTATCGAGATTCCGAAAAATAATAGGCGAAGAGTGCAAGCAACGATGACGAAGGATACACGAGTGGAATGATGACTACACGAGAATAAGAAATACAAAGTGAAAGGAACTAACAATATTGGTTGAGAATTCATTGTTGTCTGGGGCCTCGCGGCGCCCTCTTTCTTCCCTTCGCGTTACGCTTGGCGAGCCGTGACCCTCTTATATCGTGCGCGAATATTACGGAACGTGTTATTATTATTACAGTGCATTAACTGCACACGGAGGCAACCGAAGAGTCTTGAAAAAATAACTTTTCGGTTGTCAAGATTTGTTCGTCTTCATTCCAAGAGAATGTTGAATGAACTTGAGATTTACAAAAATGAAAAATGAATGAATTGCCAGCAGCGACTTTGGCAAGAACGAAACGTTCGGCTACCTCGATCTATGGCTCCGCGTTCTTGGAAAGTAGAATATACGAGAATTCATAAAGAATCATATCGAGGAAGTTTGTTTAGTCGATCATCGATCTGGCACTTTGTCTTTTGATTTCTATGCCGCGAATCCGATAGCCGCGAGGTGTCTGGAATACCAGTGTGGTCTTAATACTCATCAAAGTAATAACTCATAGTACATATAATGCCCTGCGCTGTACAAAACAAAGATAAAGCAGACTGTGAACTGCAGTGCGAAAGAGAGAAAATGAAGCAGAGAGAAAGAGTGAAAGGGAGAATAGTGAGAAGTGTAGAGGATAGCCACAGCTTCAGGGCAAAGCTAGATTAATGACGAAGAGCAGCGAGTAGAGAAGCCAACTTCTTGCCAAAACCACATCGAGAACTACGAACATGTTTTGCAAAAAGAGCGAGTATACCCACTTCCATCTGGGTTTGTACATACGCAAACCCACAAGGAAATACTACGCCTGGTAAGCTAGGAATATGCACCGGGTTATAGTAAGTACACATGCACTTGTGCACGTGCGTCGTACGTGTATACAAAAAATACATATGAACCGCGAAGTTTGGTGGAGCAAATACTCTCTCGCGAAAGTCGTATAACAAAAGAATATTCTTCGCGGCGTAGTGAAATTTTTGAGAGGTTGGCTTCGAAGCTGTGTTTTATTCCAAACAGCCATACACACTTCGATCATCAATCATTCTTCGTTTTGCTATAGAGAATCGCCTATAAATTCTCACTGTCAGTTCCGACGACGAGTTGAGTGTCTTTCACACCGATAGTAAAATGCCAGTGAATTTCTCGCACTTACGACAGACCGTATATCCGTCTTCCCTTTTGAGAGTACAGACAATCGAGAGACACGCGAGAGACGTGTGTAGCCGTTATCGGCTCGTCTATGGATGCCGTTTCAACGTAGAAATTCAGAATCCACTTCATTGTTGTTATCCGACCGGTAGGCTGTTTCCTAGAGAAGAAAAAAAATCGAAATTATGGAGGAACGGGATGGAAATATTGATCAACGGGGAACGAAGCAGTCTCAGGCGAGCTCTCTGAGACAGCTTCACCGAACGAGATCGCACGTCGTCGTAACGTAAGTCGTGAGTCGCGAGGCGTATGGTGACGCAGAATGGAGATGAACCAACTGTAAGAGTATAGCGGAGAAAAGGAGACGGAGGAAAGTGCAAAAGCTCAGTCACTTCCGCGGAAATGTCGCGACACACCAGACAATTCGTCTGGCACAGTGAGTACCACATCGGCTGCCTAAGAGGGAACGAGACCCGGCCTTCTCTCATCTTCTCGCTTTCTTCTATACAAACTTGTTTCTGCATACAGTTATATCAGCTCGTGTTGTCCCTTTATGAAGCTTCGTCGCTACGACTTTAACACGGATACACAAAGCTAAATGAAATGATGCGACTGCATCAACACGTGGTTCACATTTACATTGCAGCTATACAGTGTTTATCCATCAGAAGAAGCTTCCAAGACCGCTGAGTGTTTCTAATTTTTACATCGATAGTAGCCAAACCTTTTCTGCATGATGCTCCGAGGCTCTTACACGGGCGATGAACGTAGAATTAATTGCTTTGACCAAACGGTTAGCGGCATTAAAAAATAACCAACGACTTCGAGGCAGTAAAAAAGAACATAAAAAATCAGCTGTTCTAAATAAATAAAAATAATACGAGAGAAAACTGTCATAACTCTCTGAACTTTCTGGGCCCGTACGAAATTATTGCTGCAGTAAAATAGTAAATTTTGAGGACGGTTTTTGTTGTTTGCCGTAAAGTCACGATAATACAGTGCAAGAGGTAGGTTGAAAAAGAAGAAATGATGCGGGAATGGGAAGCTCGAAACGCAGCAGTCATATTCCCCGGGTCATCTCCTTGCCTTGTCATACTCTGCATAGTACGTCTTCGTGGTTGTGTACACGGTTGTCTGTTGCTATAGAATATGATGAAGGTGCGAGCTAGCTATGCAGTATGAGAAATGAACGTGCATATTTGCATAGCCGTAGCTCTACGGTAAGCAGCATACACTTGGGTATCCGCTATATATTCTGTTCACCATTCGCGAGGCACGTCTATCTCTAACTCGTTGGTAGGTCATAACGAAATGGAGATCCGGAATTCTCGCTTCCCTCTCTCTCCTCCCTCTTCTGCTCCGCACTTATGGGCTCATACGTGTTCTTTTCTCCTTATCCTTCGTTCTCGTTTCTCCCTGGAAATTCGTTGCTCGTCGTTCCGCACAGCCGGAACCGGTGAGCAAGAGAACCAGCAAACAGAAAAGTACTCAGGACCCTTGGATACTGGGTCGACTGGACCCTCAAAGGAATTCGCGTCCACATACCTTCGGAACGTTTTCCTCAACGCGGAGCTTTCACGAGTTACGGACGTCTCCAGATGCATTCACATCGCACACGCATTCGGTTTCATAAGTTGACGTTCTCATACAAGAGGAAGAAAGAGAGCAGTAATCGCAAGCGGTGTATCGAACCATAACACACATGGCGAGAGCGAAGCCAGGTTTCTAAAGTTTTAGTACCCGGTACGTTCACTCGGCTGAATGCCAAGTACTCGGGCTCTTTAAATTACGTTAGCGAGTAGGGGAAAACTACTCACCGATGTTGTCGAATTGTTCTCTGTAATTTCTATCTTTCTCGCCTTTTTAGTATGCATTTCATCGATTTTTTTTCATAAGTACTGGAGAACAAAACTGGTAACGATATTTTCTTTGAATTCGGTCATCGTTACCTCACTTTTTCGAGGTTACATTTTGCTTGAGAGACTCGTTCGATTGTTCTTCCAGCCCTTGCACCGTCGAATTCCAATCACACTGCGTTCCCTAAACAATCGATGTTTTCGATGAGTTCGAAAGCAAACCGGATCAGGTGTAAGAAGAAGATATTCGATAGAAGATAACTCTGACCATTTATATCTACATTGAGCAGCGCTGACATACGCGGTTGCTTCTAACTCAGGTCTGTTCTATACCCACGAATCGAGTAATCGCAGCCTTCGCGAGCAGGACGACTGCCAAGTGATCCTTCCCGCGATCTCAGCGACCTCCACTCCCTGCACGTTCCATGAATTTCTGCAGGACAAACCACGAAAAGAAAAGAACAAGCACGAGGAAACATGTGCGCGACTCGGCTCAGGGCTCGAATGACCCTTCCTTCCTATTCCACTTTTTCTCTCTCCCCTCTATATCTCCCTCGCGCGTGTTCCGCACGCCTCGAGATAATTGGTCGTGCGATAGGCGGCTGGATCCTTGGTACCGAGCCAAAGCGCACCCAGGACCACGAGCAACCGCATATGAAAACCTTCATTCGTATTTACACATGCCTACAATAGATGTCTACCAGTAAACGCAGGGATGCTTCACCGAGTTCCAGTTTTTCGCTGATATGCTCGATGACGATGTCATTGCGCAGCTCGAGATGGAGGCGAGGAGCTGATGAGTCAAGACATTTGTTCAAGATACTCATATGACGACAGCTGTGCTTGGAAGATCAATGTCGCGCAGAAACTGCAGATTATGATGATCAGTATTTTGCTCCAAAATATTCACGCCCATCGATCTTCTGCCTATCTAGAATTCAATCGGCAAGTCAACACTGGTAGAGAGTAGATTTCTTGAAAGGCGAGAATGTCAAATAGCGGAAATTGATTTTTCCACCTCTTTTGCCATTTCGGAATATCGGTAAGCTCCGTGAGCGAGGAGGAGGAATTCTATGAGCCAGTTGGAAAAAAACCCTCGAAAAGGAGAGCACATTTTTTTCCAACGTATGTTCTAGAAAAAATTGGAAAACTTACTGAGACACTGTGCGATGTTCTGCTGCTAATCCTCATTTACGCTCATATTTCCTCTCTACATCATTATTCTCACTTTTTTCACAACGGAGGTTTTTTTTTAAACTCCGTCCAACTGTGGCTGATATACAAACGAGGGAACCTGAGGAACACCGCTACTGTTGTTTCCATCTCGAGGGACCACCTACACAGGTTTCTGTAGCACGTTATGTATGAGACGTACAAATTGTGCATACGTGTATGGTATGAAACGAAATGGTATAAAATACTGTGGAAAATCAAAATCAAGATTGATGATGGTAGGGAGGGTATGCGCATGAGTTTCAGGTGTAATGATACGGCTGCTGGACTACCACAACACTAACATTCTTAACGTTTGTTAACTGATGACTCCGTTGAGACCACGATCGATTTGTGACTATTTTGGGGACGTTAACAAAACAGATGGAGCAGTTTGCGTTTCGGCTAGAATTGCTTTAATCGTGAACCCCCAAACTGGATTTTTTCTCTGATCCCTAAATGTTTCTACCGGAAAATACATCGAGGATGCTTTTCAGTGTGTACAAATGACTCTTGTAATTGACGCCGTTCCCGCCAGGGCTTATTCGCTTGTGCGTTTCAACACGTAGTTTGAGTGGATTTCAGTCGGAAGTGTGCATCCACCAGCGAGGGTGGAGGTCCTTTGACCGTTCCTTAATCGTTGTTTTCAAAGTTACAACTTCGATATCACTTGGCTACGATTGTCTTAGCCAGCTTGTCTTACCGATTAAATTTAATAGTTGATACTATGACCCTGAAGATAATACTATTTAACCACTTGTAACTGAACAGTATCGGATACATCAGTGTGGCTTCTTATTCATAAAATTTGAATAAACGTTATGAGTACTAGCAGCTTCCGCTTATGAATATTGCATCTATAGAATAATCTACAGTTAATAGAAACGAAACTCGTAGTGCGTGACGCCATACACGGGATGTATTGTTACAAAAACATATTGTTAAATTCGAAAGAAAGAATATTAATGATGAAACTCGTGAACCAAAACGTCCTGAGATTAACTGAAAAGAGAAATGTGTTGAGATCTTAACAACGAATCGCAACTATAACACTCTGAGATGAGACTGCACAATGTGATCATTAAAATAGAATCATAAGTTGGTTTCCACAAAAATGTAACACCCGTATGGTGCATTCACAGAAGAATAATTACATTCTGTATCTACCAGATATTCTACCGGAGTTCCAACGAGATGCAGACAATGTAATTCATTAAATGGAACACAACAAAAAATGTGCTATCGTGATGAGCGTCATGAAGTGTGAAGCTGTGGCGTGTGAGAAAAGTATCATGATATCTGTTTCTCCAAGTTGTGCCAAGGTGTTTCCTACGACAGTTGCTAAATTTGACGCGACAAGTTAACCTGGGGTTCCGAAAGTTCCTTACCAAGTTCACCAAAAGGAGATAATGGTGGACCCGAAGAAGGGTGAGCCTGGGGAAGATTTCGTGATGATGATGAGCATTTGGATACGGTCGCGTGAGACAAGACTCAACGGAGATCTTTCGTTCTCTCCATCGCATGTTTGTCAAACTAGCATTAGCCTTCTCTGTTCTTGTCCTTGGGCGTGCCTTCTGCCAAAGTAAAGGGGTTCAGCCAGATAGGCAAATGCGTCTATTAAACCGGTGTACCAGTGTGTTTATCTGGCTTAGTGATGCGACTATTCCCGAGTTGCTAGCGAGTATCTACCATTGCAACGGCACACTACCGCATGCAATATAGTCTGTCGCTATAACATACCAAGCCATGCAGGAGCATCGCTATGTGTGTGTGTGTGTGTGTATGAGGGATGCACACCGGTTGGCGAAGCCGCAGCTATACGTCCAGTACTCTGCAGGAATTGTATCGCGGTTTCTACCGGGTGGTGTATCTTATACAGTTACTGCGATCGTATGTGAATCAGGTATACCGTACACTAATTCGGATTCACTGGAAAGCACCTCTGATACAATGAAAACATAGATCTACAGAGAATCGTCTGACGAGGTCCAGCTGCAGCGTTGGTTTGAAGCTGTGCCCTACTATGTAGGCGAGTGTATGTGAACGTGAGTTCTTCCACGTTCTCGATGTGTGCACACACAGGAGCATTGAGTTTAAACACCGGGATGGTAATCAGGGCTGCTTGGCAACCAGGTCCACTCCCACGCCACTTTATTTTGCCCATGGAGTTATTTATTGTGTTCGCTAGCTTGGCTATGCTTCTCGTGGATGCTGCTTCAGTACAACGCATTTTCTGGCAAAGAGACGATCCACGTATTGTCCATACCCTCTTACACGTGTTCATTGTATGTGAACACATCCACGATGTAACTAAATATTTCTGCATCTGTATATAAGGGTAGATTAATGTAAATATAGTTGTGTAGATGACACATCACTCGTTGTACATGCAACTGATGGGATACTTCCACTAAAGCGAATGATAACGATTCTCTCTCTGGCATGACGGGCTCCACGTATAGTTAGGAGAGGAGAAACCGCCTCGACGCACTCACTCGTCCCTGCATTCTTTCCGTCCCATTTTTCTCGTACTCATCCACATGCGTTGCGCTTTCACTCTCTTACATTTTCATCCTGGCACGTAACAATGCGATGCGTTCTCTGTCAGTTTTTAATAAACTACGTATATGTTCATGCGTGTGTTGCGATTCACGCTAAGAGCGCACAAGGACGCATGGATAACGAGGCATCGCTTGTAGTATAATGAAGCTTCTGTTAACAGGGCTTACCGCCAAGTGCTGCGCAACGCAATTCAAGGACCCACTCGAATCTAGAACGAAAGAATCGAGAATTGATTTATAGGTGAGGTTTTTTTTTACATGCTCGAAACAGTCTGATATGACAAAATCGATCGCGGAACACCCTTATTTTAATGATTCTACGAATACGCGGAAAAATCATTTGATTTCCTCTTTTCTTTGTATCCAGTATTCCAATTAAAGCCAACCAAAATATCATTCGATCAATGAAGTTCACGTAGCACGTATATTTAATCGAAATGATCCAATTCGTTCTATCACGTGAGCCTTCATGAAAGATTTTCACATGTAAATATTTTTAAATCAATGAGAAACTGGAAATAATTTTGCTATAATAACTGCAATCTTGCAAAACATTTTTGTTTCTTTCAAATTGATGATTAACAGATAAAAAAAAAACAATTTCTAACTTTTCCATTATACAGCAAGTGAGTGAGGTTGAAAACCATTAAAATAATTAATGCGAATGAGTTTTTTTCCTTTCGCGTAGAATCATCAGTTCGATCGGAGTGAGAAAAAACGTCTCATCACAATGACTGCGACATGACATGACTGCTGGAACGGATGTTTACAAACTGCACTGGAATGCTGGTTTGAAGAACTCGGATGTATCCAACAGTCTCGAGTGCACGAACAGTATTCAATGTCAACTATGCAGAATAGAATGAGTAACTTCGATCGAACGAAATGCGATGTAATGCAGCTCTCCACGGCATTCTCCAAATGCAGGTCATGCTGAACATATTTACGAACGCCATGTTGGCCGCGAAGTTGTCTTCACACTTCGCGAAGTTCGGCAACACAGTTGTTGAAGGAATAGCACTTGGAAGTAACGCCCTCAGCGTAGCTGCGAAATTCTCTGTGGCTTTCGTCTCAAACTACAAGTCAAATTTTGTAAATCCCTAACCGCACACAGAGCTTACATTCGATTAACAAATAAGTAATGAAATTAATGTTTGCGAAACAAATGGCATGAGTTATACGAAGAATATATCTAAAAAACAAAGTTTATTTTCGGGAAAAGCAACAAAATTCAACGCTACCACCAATTCTGGCGTTTATCTGATCCAATATAAACACAATGGACATCAGCTCGGGGATACACGCGGGAGGAAAAAACGTGGCGTAGTTGCGACTAATCAACGTAGTCCCGTCGCGTAGTCACAGCAGTGAATTTCCTTGTTTCGCAATTGGACGTGAACGAGAACGTGAAGGCTGGGTAGCAGGGATGCGAATGAAAGCTACACGGGGGTTGGGTGGAAGAGAGGGGGTACGGGAGAGGCCAAGTTAAAACGGCGTTATCAGCCATGGGCACCCCCGAGATGTTCTCTACAGTTTTACCAGTGCGTGTATTCGTTTATATATGTATATCCACATTCGGAGCTAAAATATATATATATACATATACATATGTATACGCGCAGTACATGGTGAAGCAGGCACGTCGCGCACGCCAGTGGAGGAAAGCCAGAGCCTCGTAATTTTGCATATTACACCGTTCGTTATTTATTTAGCAACAATATTTCAGCGAAACGACTCTCACACGCGTTGCTGCTGCGCTTCCTCTCTCTCTGGTCCTCTGCTGATTTCGTAACCGTGTCTCATTCCCTCTATCCCTCTTTCTCTTTCTCCCGCTCGTGCTTCCATTCTCTTTTACACTTCCCAGATATATAGATAGAAAGTCGAAAAGTAGGTGCTATGGCAAAAGGGACGAGAAGAAGGTAGTAAGAAGTAGGCAACGTTGTGAAGCTCGCTAGGACGACGACAACGTCTTCGTATTTGCATCTCACCTCGCAGGCTACCGGCAAGAAAGAGAGATAGAGAGAAAGATAGAAATACCGGTTCCTCGAGAAAAGCTTCTGGGTCGTAGTTGGGTGGTGAGAGATGGAAAGGCGAAGGAGGGACTGGGATGGGGAGAAGGGGTGAACGCGAGGGAGAAAGGGACGATAGCGCGAGAGGAGGGCCGCGTGAGAAGGACAGCTCGAGGGTTGATTTAGTGGTATTTTCCCGGAGAATACTAGTACGATAATTCAGGAGGACGCGCCCCGAATACTTACCACCTTCGTATCCGGGAGCACCCGTCCTTGCATCCTACTATCGTAGCCATTAGAGTTGCCTTACTCACCGGTCTAGGTACCTACTTATAAAGCACCTTCATTATTGGAAAAAGAATAAAGCGAATAACCCTTCTAAGATACCTTTCTTTGTCCTTCGTCCACTCGGAACCCAAATTGATACTGCTCAAATTTGTCGATGAGAAACTAAAATTTTTTCCCCAGGGATTTATCAGGAGAAGAGAAAAAAAGATAAAAATATGATGTAGAAAACGTATGAAGGTTCTAGGCCAAAGGGATTTCTATGCAACTTATCATACTCTGCTCCCCAATGTTAAAAAATTTCTTCGAGTACCGACAGTAAACAAGTTATCACATTGCAATTTTTGCAGAAATCTTCTTCTCGTATTATCAATCTCGTTCAAAATATAGTTCTTACTGCAACACGGTTCTCCAGAGACTTCGCTGGAAGATAGTTCTCCAAACCAACAATTTAATTAGCAAAACAATCATTCAATTTCTGGAGAAGTTTCAAGTAAAACGATCCTTGGAGCAGATTCATTCGAACTTTTCTACTCCTCAGTGTTGAGGTAGATCATACCCGAAGGATCATATTTTATGGGTGTCTAAATTGGATCGATTTGTACTCCTTAATTAACGATATATTAACTTTAAATTAACATCAGAGTTATTAATTCGAAATTGTAAATACATTTTTTCAACTTATCTTTTGGCGAATGAAATTACAAGCGATTCATTAATCGGGGATCCATCACTGAGTGAACCTGAAATTTCGTTCGTTCCTGGCGATAAAGCTATAGTTTTGTATCTAAAAATTTGCATTAGAGAGCGCAAAGGCGGAGAACACAACGGGAAATGGATAAAAAAAAAAGTATTAATAAAAAGACAGAAGGCTGTGACAGAAATGAGTCAAACCAAGAAGAAAAAAAATGCCGAAATAAGCAAATGTGAGGTTATACGAGTGCTCATTACCAATTTCGTTCAATTTTCAAGGTACTACATATTTATTACTAGTAAGAATTTTTTCCCAAACCTTAAATATATACTTCATTGTTATTGTGTACTTTTTAATAAACTGCGTATAAGAAGCGTTCATTCGTTATGTGGAAAGATAAGCGATTTTTTACGCATAGTCCCTACAACCCTGTGTATTTTTCTTCATATTTAAACACGTTTATCTCAACACCAATAAGACGAATCCTTTAAAATTTGATATGCGTGTCAGTCAATTGCTCATTTAAACTCTGTGTAAATTTCAAGACTTTCTTAACAAAATCGTTTCGTGCATGAACTACTTTAATATTGTTGACTATGCGTGAACCAAGAGAATATACGTGAAGGGAACAATACAAGGTTGGATTGTTTAAGCCGCAAATAAAATGACTTAGTTTCGTCCAATAAACAGAACAGGTTGCATTGGGAGGATCACAGTACTAATATAATTCTGTATGACGGAGCTTCCTTTCGCCCTCCTTTCTTTCCTTCTATTCATCGCTCTGTTGATCATCTACATACATGCACGTATACACATACACGGATATCATTTGAGCACGGGATAATAAATTTGCGAAAATGTGGAAGAGAATGAGGGAAAACAGGCTAACCGTCGGGGTAAGCTTTGATATGCCGGATCGCTGCTACCACGAGACGTTCTTCTCGACACAGACGGCCTTGCTCGAGCTCGCGTTCCCTGCACATGGGGTTTTACGAGAACCACAGAACGTAATCCTCTTATAAAACGAAGAGAGTGGACCGGCCACCACACCGAAGCAGACAAGCAGGTTATCCTACTCTTTCCATCTCACTTGCTTTCTACCACCATTCAACCGAACGACCAAGAAGTCAACGCCAACCTTGCCAACAGCACTTGCAGCTTGTAGCAATCGGGTTATAAGTGCACCAATCCTACAATGTTTGTATTTTTGTTAAACTTACATAAGCAGAAAAAGCTTAATTCGATGTACTTGTTATCGCACACGAGCACCAGGACACTGATCTATTTTAAGAGTTATCTTTCTCTTGAATTCTTTTCATTTCGTTGTGTCTCTTTTCTTCATTTTACTATCATGACTGACTGTTCAGTAATTATTGTAAAAAAATTATCTCTATAGAAAGTAGTTCCTTGAGTTTCTTAATTTAAAACTACTCATCGAAATTTTGTAATTTTATCTAAAAGAGAAATGTCTTTGACACAAGAGTGTGTGGATGTCATTGTTTGTATTGAGAATGTACAAAAAAAGTGTCAACGGCGAAGATGAAGGAGGAACAGGCCAGGATTTGTTTTCTTCGAAAAAAATGGACTAAAATCGCTCAACTAATCGGCCAACATTGTAAGATGGTATTGCCAACCGTTGGAATCACTTTTGTCAAAGTCAGAGTTCACCACCGCTTAGAGAAGGCAGAGATCGCGTTCTTGGCACGTGTGGCATTCCCCGGGTCGCGACCCATGAGACAGTCACGCACAGGGTCCAAAGGTTGGCATTGTCGAACCGTGAAGCCAGCTCCGGGGAACGCACGGATCTTTCGTACCAGTTATACAGACACGAATTACAATCAGACCGATACGATTCTCGTCCATATAAATCTTGACTAATACGATGCATATCGCACCCGTTACTTTCTACACACATACGTAAAAGTCGTTTAATACTGATTGGGACGAATTTCTATTGTGTTTGGTGCATGCAAACATATGAAAAAGAGAAAGATAGAATCTAAGAGTGATCAATCAACAGCATTGTTCCGACTAAAGAAAATTACGAAGAGAAATTCGTAATGAAAAATGCGTTTGTGATCATTGAGAATCAGTTCGTGAGGAATCATTAAGGGGGAAAAGATTGCGAAATTCTATATTTACAGCACGTCGAAGTGATATTTTTCTTCTTCAGAAACGTTTTTTTTTTTTTTCAAATTCGCTAAAAATATGGAATTTTGCCAGTTTTTCGGGTTTTTATAGGTTCGTATGGAAGAAAAATACATAGAAATGAAAAAAAAAAATTAGAATTTATGTTGCAGACAATAAGATCTCCACATCGTACACAACTGAGAAACTTTGGTGATTAGACCTGGCGCATACACCGTGTACAAATTAGTATTTCTCACATCAAAAAAATGTTTTTGTACTCTTGAAATATCCTTGAAATTATACGGAAAAGTTCACTATGGTGAGTTATTTCCGTCTATCCAAAAACATTCCCGAAAACAATCGATTTTTTTTTACTTTCTCAAGCAGAACCCCCCTTAATCGTAGTAGTATTTTCATAAAATGAATACCGCTCTCTCTCTCTCTCTCTTTGACCCTTCAAATGGGAGTAGTGAATCAGAGAGCGTAAGTTAATATGGAGTGTGAGCTGATAGAGCATATTTACAGAACAGAAATTCATATTTGCTTGTCATGTTTAAATTTTCATAAGTGAATATTGAATTTCTCGCCAGCCTGAAAAAATTTACAGGCTTATGCCATTCACTACGTGAAACATGATTTTTATACCAGAATTATCTGCCAACCTCCTACATACGAAGGCCAATCGCACAGCCCGGTACTCGAACAGTACTTATTGAGGGCGCACAAGGGCTCTTATCTGTCGGATGCTCGTATCAATCACACTTCTCGTCAAAGGGTTATACCGTGGAGCTGAAAAAAAAGAATTCCCTGCAGCTTCGCAGATGTGTGTATGATCATTAAACTGTCTGTGATCTTTTTTTTATTCACGGTAAATCACCTCGTTATACGATCAGATTTTGCAGATGATATTCCTCAGGGGATCATTTTACACGCAGGCTACATCTGAAAAGGATGGTACAGTACATTTTTTTAGTGATAGCCAATCCGTTTTTTTTCCAAGTTCATCGCTTATTCACAATCCTTTGCATCCGGATGTTTGTAATTCAAATATTGAAGTCCTCCAAACAATAACCAATTATAAATTTAAGCAGAAATCGACGTTAATACGATCGTTAAATTAATATAATTTGAAGTTAAATGATGTAACACCATTTTATTTAGGTCCAACGAGCTCCTCATGTTACTATATTCACAAGAGCTGATTCTGAAATGGATGATTAGTAAGCACTCGCTCATTTCCTGCGAATTGTGTTTGTTACTGGTGTCACCTATTTTTTACTTTCATTGATCAACGAGCTAACAAAATTAGTTTAAATTAAACAAAATATCTCTGCGCCTCGACTTTTATTGAGACACAAACTTGTTCATATTTTTTCAAAAATTTCAATGGAATCGGGACGTAAATCTGAAGAGATGAAATTCGTGAGACTTTATAGAGGCTGACGAGATGTTGGTTCTAGGCGTAAAATGGCGATAGTCCGTTTAGAATAAAAGCTCATCTGAACTCTCGTCGTTTGGAGACTCGCGTACATGTGCCATATGGCAGACGGCCAAGTAGTATCGAATTTCGTCGGATTCGGACTCGAATTCTCATTCGAGTTCCGTCGTCGCTGAACGTCGTCGCAACGAGACGCACACAAACTGTCTTCGGCTCTCAAAAAAAGATACACACAGATGATTCTCATGCCGCAAGTTTAGGAGTGCGCGTCACGGCGTAACTGCTTTGTAGAAGTCTAAAGGAGCTTCCATACTACGATGCACTGTACAAAGTTATTGTAGTAGGCCCATATGGATAATTTTGCTTCTTTATTACACATATCCAGTAAAACATTAACATGGGAAATCCATCGTTTTACTTTAGCCCCGTGTCATTAACTTACAAAGAGGTTTGTTATCTGAACAAAATGAAATTTGTTGGGTGAGAAAGTTTCGTTGATTGAAGCATTTAATAAATATTTATACTGGTCACACCTTCATCGAGTGACAAATAATCAATACCAGAATCATTTCATACAACTATAATTATTATCAAACACACATTGTAAAAATCCTCATCACAAAAAATGTATGAATCTCGGGGGTTAACATTTACATTTCTTTCTGCCAGATAGCGTAATAAGCGAAATAATTGCGAACTAATTGCAACGACGGTTTAAATTAAACGAAAATAAGATGAAGATGTTTGGTTGCAAATAGAATCCCAGATCGATGTATGGAGCCATGTCCAGTGATTGACTTCGAAAAAAAAAATGCATTCCGATGAATAATAAGTACACAATCCCATGTCTGATTTCCATCTTTTTGTACCAGAGTTCAGAGCACAGAAATATAAGAAAGATATGGCAGTGTGTTGCCGTTTTAATGCGATGGCCGATGTAAATGCGTTCACAGCTCCCGAAGCGTGAGCGTGCTCTTGGATCTGTCATATGTGGTTATACTGGAAGAAAAAGTGGTGCAAAGAAAGAGGGATCTACATTGGAAATGCGCCATAGTTTTTCCGGACAATAAACTCGAAACAGACAATTTTCCAAAGCGTTTCATAATGCGAGAGCATATTTCTCGGATAAACGGTCGTCTGTGATTCTCCTCAGAGTGTGCGCTCGTTTTTTCGTTTATTTTTTTCTCCACTATATGTTACGGTTAACTCTTTGTCGCGAGGTACTCTTACGTTGCCTCACTCGCCACCCGTTTGCTGTCGACACATCCACAATGTAAGAGTGAGAAAGATGAGTATGCTAACGGATGTCAGGAGGGTTGTAAGCGTGTGCTTCGTGCACATACAGGCAGTCCTGGAAGTTCGGCTGGAGCTTCAAAGCTCCAGCCGAACAGCTGTATCAACATTCTGATGGAAAAAATCCTTATCCGTTTTCCTCTGCGGCCGTGGAGATGTGAATAGCAATTGGAGCAAGCCAATTTGGTTCGTCGATAAGAAGCATGGGAATGAAAAGGTAAAGGGAAATCTCGCTATTCATTCCACACTTTCATTCATCGTGCACCGAATTAACTATGAGCATTCAATTAATAGATTTCATCAGGCGTACTGCATGCAGAAAATAAATGAGTGACGATTTTTTTACTCGAGAATTTCATGATGCACCATCTATTTTAACCTCCTACCCGACTAATGAGACACTCTGTATATGTGTGGTAGACTCACAGAAAGCAAGGGTTGCGGAGGTCGCGCTCACCTCCGCGATCTTCTCATTCCATATTCTCCTCCTCTCTCGTCTCTCATTCTCTCGCTCTCTTTCTATCTAGGCTCCGTTCAAGGCTGGGAATCTGGCCAAGTGGGTTTTGCACGCACCAGCTACCGTCATAGGCTACAAACACCCTTCCATCCTTCCGAACGATTTCATATTATTCGCGAGAATGAGTTTGCCCGCTTACATATATACCTGTATTATACGCATATGTAATTTTCGACTGTTCTATCCTCAGTAAATACGTGTGCATGCAACGTCTTCGCAGAAACATATTCGGGGGTCATCGTCCTCAGCCGATTTCAATGCCATAACAGTTAAATTCAATGCTATGATCACACCTATGTACGGTGAGATTCTTCATTTTTGCAGCCGAACCTTTTAGTTGGGGTCGTAAATGCCAGGTAGCAGCGATCTTTACCCGTACTACTATCACGACACAGGTACTTGCAATAGTGTTTTTTTCGTTTTTTAAATGAAGAATAGACAATTTATCAATAAATAAACATCGGTACTTTTATCGATTTAAAGAATTGATGGGTTAGTTGTAACAACCTACGGTGTGTTACAATCAGGACTTGTGCGGAATCAATCTCGATTCAGGACTCAATTGCCGCGTCGAGGAGGTCCGTCTTCTTTGAGATTCAATTATAAACTGGCCCCCTCTTGCCCAGCAAACAACTGCCTCGGCCGAATGAGGGAGAATTATGAAAAGTTTAAATATTTTTTAGTAAAAAATGCAAAGAATATATTGCCCTGCAAGTGTAAACCATTTGGTTTTCGTCATATTCATATTTCTTACGATTTAGTAGAATACAACACAAAAAAACGTAAATTTGTGAGCCATGCATGTGGTCGCTGCGCAGTGGACAGTCCTATCATGATGGCTCTTGAATCCCATCCAATAATTTCAATCTTAGTTTTACGAAAGTTTGTTTGGGTTCGTTCGGGATAAGCATTTTTCCTAAAGTATAACGATCAGCAAAAAAAGTTGAATTAGAAAACCTATTAATTGAGCAGAAACGAAACTGTTTTATAGTCTTTAGATAACTATGGCCTCGAACATTTACAGACTCAATTAATCTATTGTCACGCAAGCTTAACGTTGTATATTGGATTCATGTAAATACTAAATAAAGCAACCAGATTTTTCACACATAATTATATACTTTCGTAAAGTTTTCATAAAAGTCGTTACCAGCTAATCCGTTCGGTATCGCAATAAGAGGATAAAGTGGGATTTCCATTAGTCAGTTGGATCTGTGGCCATATAACCCACTCTGAGAACTCGAGTTTATAAGACAACACAGAAGAGTGCGGGTAGGAATGAGGTTGGTGTATGGCTGTGGCGCGCGGCAAAAGAGGTTGACCCTCCCTCGAGCGCAGTCACTCGAATTCCAACCAGGGGGAATACCATTCAGTGAGCTCGAGAGCGAAATTAAGTGAATTCCCGTGGGCACCAGTTCTCACCTCTTTCGGAACTGTGCGGATCTATGTATATAAAACGTATATACATACAGATTCATCGATCTGTTATGTAACACGCGCTTTCTTTCTTCCTTCGAACTCACAAAAGCGCACCAACGTACACACGCGCATAGAAATTTGAAAAACAAAAGAAAAAGACAAGAAATCTTGTCGAGATGGTGATGGTCGGAGAACGGCTGGAGAAAAATAGTATCCATATTTTCAAACACTTAAGAATTATTATCGATTCGTTGAGTGAGGAACAGCCTCAATCACCACGGTGAGAATGTTTTGCCAATTTTATTCCGAGATTACATATTTTCGCTTTTGTTCTGAACGGGAAAATCTGTTTTTTTTTTTTATTTTTTTTTTTTTTACATAAATAGTGAGCGTCTCCTCTTATTTTATAGGCTTTGTCACAATGGGGATATGTTTCCATGTAGTATTGTGCTTTGAAACTGCTGGCTGTTCGATCCACTATTTTACCCTCTTATATCACACTTTTATTCTTTTATTTCAAGAGCGAGCAAGCAAGGAAGTGAGAAAATTCCCGCGAATTTGCCGTCTGACAGTGTGACCCAGCGCTCTAGGGTAGGGCAGGAGGGCCCGCACCGTTGGTGAAATTCCAGGTTCAATGGATATAGTTACTGGGAAGTCTTTCGAGACCAAGTCTTCGGCATTTGGTGAAAGTGCCGCAGAAAAAGCGAAAGAATCGTAAGAAAGAAAAAAAGTGAGTTTGGGAAAGAGAAAAAGGATTTGTGCCCAAGTGGAAGTGCACCCGCGCGCGCCATCATTGCAGGAAAACGTTTGGCCTGTAGATATCGACGATTTGTCCTCCCTCGGGCGACTCTTGGAGTTTGTGTGTATTTGTCTGATATATACACACACACACATATATGTATACTAGCTGAGTGAGCGTAGTGATGCGAGGAAGATTTCGCGTCGGTTGATCCAATTTATATCCTACTTCTCGGACGGACCTTTCGTGGACGCTGCTTTGCTCTGCGCCCGTTATAGGGTGGAAAAAACTCGCTCATTCTTTCCTGCGCTCGTACCTTTTCTTCGGCCCACTCCACCGCTTTCGATTGAGGAACGTGTGGTAGATAGAAAACAAAAAAAAAAAAAAAAAAAAAATACGGACGTAGATAGGAAGACGGCAAACGCACTGAAGGCAAAAGGTGGCCTTCGCTTCCCAGGCTCCCTCAGTAATGGAGGTTCAATCTTGAGAAAAACACGAGAATAGCTGTCCCATGGTGACCATTGGAAAAAGGCCATATTACGAATGTTACACGCCGACCTCTAATATACTCATAACTATTCGACCAGTAGATTATTGGCGTAACTTGCTTCTAAAGACTGCATCAATGGGGTGAACGAGCTTGAGAAACATCTCAATACACGAGTTGTATCACTGGAAAGAAATTACCATACATTCTAGTTCATCATCGTCATCAGAATTCTCTTCCCATTATCGTGGTCACTGAATAATATTCAACGTTATTTGCCTATTGTTGTGAGAACAATAGTTATGGAAAAGGAAAATTCTACACTAGCCAGCTCCCTGGGTTGTTAGTCTGGTGGAAGGAACGAAATTCGTAATGCAACTTTTTCTGTATGCACGGAGCATGTGCGCAGTCGAGCTCAAACCCTTACAAACAGAAAGGAAACTTCAAGTCACCCTCACTGTATTAATTACGAGCTATTCTGTCGTTGATCGCGGTGAGCATTGAAATAGGGAGATGAGAAATGTTTCATTATTATCGTTCAAAAAGCTCTACCGTTTCATTGATAAAACGAACTTGTTGTTTCGCATCCGTAAGTGGCTCTTTCAGAACCAAAATTCACGATGAAAAGTCATCCCATGAGTGATGTTATTCTATTAATTCGAGAACTTAGCCAAAAGACTCGTCTCTCGCATAGTAAGATTGAAAATAACGCGCACATGAAATGTGACGATAACATTTTTTTTTAAACGTCCGTTCTCTGATCTATCGAATCCGAAAAAATGTTGGCTGCATTCCTTCCCTCAATGATTATGATGAAACATTACAGTTATCGAATTGAACGAAACTTTACTGCTTCATATCTGCCTACAACATTTTCATGAGGCACAATTTTTAACCGGTTTTGCGAGCATACTTCATTAGTTATCTCAGCACACAGTTGCTCGAGTGCCCTGATCCTAATTTCGCACAACTCTTTCTCTCTTCGTGCTTTCACAAAGTCATGCACAACGAATCTATATAAAGCCCATATATATCATATTTGACTAACGAAACGTGATATGAGTACTCATCTCTAGCGACTTGGTCGCTTCATATAGAGAGACGAGTACGTGGGTTTCACGAATATGCGTCGGTCTGCTGTGCTTTTCCCCAAACGATATAAAGTAGTTATCTCGGTTGTGCTTTACGTGAAGCTTTGTGCGTCATTTCACGAATAAAACAATGTGTAGCGAGAAAGATCCGGAAGCGGTGGAGCACAATGGTGAAATGGAAACGAAAAACCTTTGGTGGAAAAAGGAATAAATAAAAGGAAAAAGGAGAAAAAATGAAAATAAAAGTACGAGTGCGAACGAAAACAACGGAACGAGAAAACAGAACGAACAGTAAAAAAAGTAAAACATTGGCGTGAGTGCGTAATTAAAGCAATTAAGCCAAAGTTAACACTGGGACTGCAACGCACGGTGGTACTTGCTTCTACGCCAAAGGAGAGTCAACTCATGGCGCACGCCGTCGCAAGAAAATAAAAAAAATTCCAAGAGGGTCATGCAAACCTGGGCAAGAAAAAAAGGAAATAGTCGGGGTACACGAAGCCGAGGGTCGGAGAACAACGTAAGGATGACTGGGAAAACAAGCTCAATATAAGAGCGCAGGAAAGAGAGAACTAGATAAGTAAGCAAGGAGGTGATATCCCAAGCTGTATACATATACATTTTTTTGTACGCGGACCAGAGCAAAAGGTATAAATTCCCCAAACGAGACTGAAGTTTGGTAGTTAACCAACTTTTCATTGCACGAAATACTATTTAGGAAAATAATGTCGAAAAGTTTTCCTGGTCCTCTTGGTCTCTCTCGGGGATTCATCACCGGCTGCTTTATAAAAACGCTTCAGTGTTAAAATGCACGGAAACGTGGGTGCTAAGTGAACCTTTACCTTTTGTTCTTTCACGTGACAAGAACACCAAGATTTGCAATATTATTGAATAATAGTGTGACGGTTTTTTATTTTGACCGTCACTAAAGCATAGAGTATCGGAAAGAGAGCGCTCCCATAGCTCCTGCTCGATACTTCGGCCACACGATTATCTCACAGGGCTTGCTTAGGGCGATAGTTTTGTTAATATTTTATTAATTTGCGTCCCGGAATACATTCTTTTCATGTGAGCGATCCCGGGAAAGATAGAGGGAGAAAGGATTTCGCATTCTGTTGTCGATACAAGGACGAGGCAACGGAAATCTCACGGAAGGCTCGAGAATATTCGAGTTGGAGAATATTCGTTTGGCATCGAGGACTTGTTTTTCTATCGTTACGTCAGGGCCGTCGTACCCGCTGGATTCTCCCGAATCATCGGGAGAACATCGAACGGCGATCATCGCATCACTCTCGCGAGGTCCCGTAAATTATGCGAAGTCCACGGTCCGTTTTCCCGCGTAAAAATGTAATGGTTGAACATCGTGTGCAGCATTTCCCGATTTTCGAACTCATCCTGGGGCCCTGTCTAACGCTCGGACCAATTTTGTAATTGCGCCGGACCGGTCAATAATTTTCGGGAGTATTCGAAATTAGGAAAGGGGCGGGAGACAAAATCCTCGTTACGCGTAACGCTCTTGTTCTCGGGGAGATTCTCGTGAAGTATCGAGCAGAGAGGACGTGTCGCGAAAATGGGAAGAAACACCGCGAGTTCCTTCCTTTTCACTTTCTGGTTTGGTTGGTGGGCCCTCGAACATCTCTCCCGGGTCATATTTTTCGTGATCTTGTGTAATTAAAAGAATTATCGTCCTTCTCTTGTGTTGAGAGAAATTTGGTCGCGGTGACGACTCTGTCACGCGTCTCTTTGTCGGCTCTTTCGATTTTTGTTCCCGCGATCGCCCGTTTAGCGTTTCGCGTTAGTTAAAGTTAAATTTTGTGTCGAAGAGTAATCGTGGCCGTACTCGAGATCTCCAATTTTGGTTTTTGTTTGGCAAATAATTGTTTCCGGTTGGCGTAAGTTGTTTCCCGGGCTGAAGGGTCGCGAAATTGTGTAATTGTGTGCGTGTGTGAGTGACTGGGTCGGGATGATTTGACGCGAACAACGTTCGATAGCTCGACCGAGTATCCGAATATCGGGGGCTCGGTATTGCGAATAAAACATCGACAATTTCGTTTTCATCTTAAAATGTATTTTCTCGACCGTGAGTAGATCCACGGAGAGAATAAATTCGAGCTCGGTTTAGATTGTTGAGAATGTACGATCCCGACCAATTTTGTGTGTGAGCGTGCGAGAATTTTGAGTGTGTCAGTTCGCGATTCTTCCCCCGTGGTTCAGTAGAGACGCGTGATCGTTATATTTCCGTTATCCCGCGTTAATTCTTTCGATAAATTAAATTTGGGTAAATTCTTTTCTTGAGCGAAATAATGTAAATTTGTCTGCGACTGAAACTTATCCCGAGCGTGCGTATTTCTTTTGTCATTTTCCTTATATTTTTCGACTTTAAGATTAAATTTGTTATTATTATTTCCAAACGTAATTTTTGTGTTTTAATTATTCTCGTGGTCACCCCGCCCATCCCGCTGATCGCAAGCTGGTCAATTTTACGTCTCTCTCTCTCTCTTTGCCGTCGAGTCGCTTTGCGACTGGCGCCCAACCTTAAAATTTCCATCTTATATTTTGTTTAAAATCGACGGGAAAGAGAGCCAGACTTTTGTGGCATTTTTCGGGGCTTTGAAAAATTCGTCACAATAGATACCTTTGCTTTAACCGGTAGGCTTTTATCTACGTGAAAAGTACACGATTCTGGAATTTCACTTCGGTATTTACCTATACGCAGCAATTTGAATGAATGACTTTGACAGACCGAGTACTTGACTGTTTCGAAAACACAGATCGTGTCTGACCATTTCCGCTTTCATGAGTGTCATCCAAACATACTTTTGTGAGTTGGAAGAAAAAAATATTCACGATCTTATTATTGAATTTGTCCGTTTCGATCACCTTCATTAAGCCGATACCGTTGAGTTCATAGAAGAAAAAAATTGTCGTAACCTGAAACGTTTTTCGGCACGATCCCGTTTCATTCCGTTCAATTGCAGCTAATACTAACAAGAGCCAGAGCATTGTCGGAGAGCCAACAATTTTAACGCTGTCCCAACGTAGCACGACTTAACCTTCCATGTAGTTGAACTACATACGTTTTCCTAACACTTTTCCAATAGATTTGAGCGCATTGTGAGAGGCCTCCCTCTCGATCACATGTTGATCTTGATAACGCCATCGCTTTCACCGTCGCTACTGCACCACCAGCTGAAATTCACCACAGGCAACGCTCTCGTGGAGAGTTTATGACCTCTGCAGCCATTGCTACCCTCGAGTTTGGTATAAATGAATCTTGCTATAGGTATGTGGCGAATTACATTCACGATCAGCAAGCAAATTTGTTGCCCTTGAATGTTTCTAAATCTGTGCCTACAAATTGCCTTTTTATGGAGCCGGGGCTTGAGGTACATACAATGTCGAAAACTCGACTCGTATAAAGAAAGATTGCTACAGAAATCAGCACTGTATTTCTGGCCCCGTTTACCGAATTCCAACATAGCACTTCCGTTGCCAAATGTCATCAAGCTTATCTACAACCATGGAAACTATGAGTAAAAATGAGCATCGTCATCATTGCTTACAGCTCATAATATGAGAAAATCGCTAATAATCAGAGACACATTACACTATTCTGATGGAAGTAAAAATTTTTTTTTAGGCTGAAAATAAAACGGGCACAACGTTTGGAGAGATGACAGCAAACATCGAATAAGTTCGTTTCATTATTTCTCATTCGAGTTTTGACGTAATCATCATCGTTGTCTCGACAGTAAGAGTGGAGAAGCATAATAATAATAACATAAACAACAGGAATAATGATAATGGTGGGATATAGAAAAAATATTCACTGTGAAAAAGGTGGCACGAAAGCCATGTGGCAATAGGAAAATATCCATTTTTTTAATCGATTGCAGCACGGCTCGAGCTCGTTCCACCTGGCATATCGTTTCCTTACCCGACGGAAGAATATAAGCAGCAATTCCAATTGCTGTATATAGTCGGGAGAGTTTTAATTCGAACATCCTCACCGAAGAAAAGAACCGGAGAAAAGGAGGAGCGTACGTAACAGAGGCAGAAGAAGGGGAGAAAAGAAGAAACTGTCCGATGAACTCTTCGTACGGAATTCTTTCTCAGTATGCATACTACTCTCGTGTCGGAGGAAAAATTCAGCGAGCTGCCAACATTAATCACCGATCAGCCGTAGCAAAGGATCGAATAATTTGGTCGAGTGTGACTTTCGAATCTCGAAGAAATAATGGGTTTTTCCGAGAAACCACGAAGAATGAAAGGGCTCTTCACTAACACATTTCTCCCCTCTACTCGGATCTTTTTCCTCTTTCGCTTGCGCGAAACGAGATGCTGGTTTATCGGTTAAAGAACGGCAGTGAGACGAGTAAGAAGGAGGGTTGGAAAAAGGGAGAGAGAGAAGGAGATTGTGCCAGCCAGCGGATATGCAGCAGCGGTGTATAGGTTCTTCCCTCCTGCCCTCCCCCACCCCCTCACCTCCTCATGTGGCCTCTTTTTTTCTTCGCCTTTCCACCCACTGCGGTGGCGATCTCCTTTTTCCGTGGCGCCAGGGATAACCGGAGGCCTCTTGCGGTTCCCCACTCCCAGCTACTCAAGGAAACCTCGTAGGAATATAATATTACTTCGCCTACACCTCGTGCTCTTTTTCTCAATGGTTAACGAGCTACCAGGATTTATTTAAAAAGTAAATTAGCTCTGGTGTGCCTCAATAATAACTTGTTTCCACGTCCCTCTCGTTGCTTTTACCTCGAGACTTTCTTTATTGATCCATTTTCTGGATTTCGAGAGCTCTTTTTCTTCGAACCCCCTTACGTATTTCAAGAGCTTTGTCTCCGTGCCTCTTTCTTTCTTCGCTCGTTATTTCTTTATGAAATTCAATTATCCAAAATCTTTCTTTAGACGAGGTGCAATAGTTTTTATAGCAACCACATCACTCCGCGAAATGTGCAGGACGCAATCAACAAATAGAAAACTGTTTAATCACTGCAGATATTCAACAGAATTTCACTTGATGTAGCTGACTTTTCCTCCGCCGAGCGAAAACTCGGTCACAACTTCGAATATCATGGGTATAAAAATAAACGCGTATTGCGAAATTGAGCAGCAGGTCAGAAAGTATTTAAACGAGCGAACGTCAATTTTCATCTTTTTAAGGTCGAAGCACAGCGCCACACCGTAACGACGTTATTTTGTTGATTCTACCGAACAATCAAAAGTTCGGAGTGAAGAACCGTTTATTCAAGTAACACATGCATCAGAACTAGCAACAGGGAGAAGTGAGCAAGACAGAGAGGACACGCAGGAAGCGCGAGTACAGAGGAAAATGGGAATGTAAGTAACCACGCCATCTTCAAGACACCAAAACTCCAAGTAGACTCAAGCGTAATGAACAAGTTGCAGCCGCTACAGTATTGTGAACACATAGTCGCGTTGCTTTTCGTCAGGACGATCTATAGGTTATAGTCTGAACTGTGGTAACAAGGACCACGATACCGGCCGTCCGTAGTAATAATCGTGTCTCGCGGCATGTCTTCCACGGGTCCGTGGCTCCTAGCACAATATATTATTTCCGTCTTCGTCCCTTACGCTCGATCTATCTTTCGGTCCGCTATGTATATTCCTTACTTGCTCATTCGCGTCAACTTGAGTCGTTCCCCTTCGCATGTTTCCCTTTACGGAAGAGCTTTAGCACTCGCGCGTGGATATATCTACATATGCGAACGAGGAGAGTAGAATGGAGAGCGCGATGGAGGGATGGGTGGAGAAAGTGAGAGCAGGAGAGCCAGCGGCAAACAGACCGACGGAGTTGAAGAAATAGGAGAGTTTGAGTGCGGTTGATGTTCGTCTGACGCATCATCATCGTCGCGTCTATGTCGTTCCCGCCATCTAACCTGTCTCTTGTCGCTATGCCGTGAGACGCGTTACTCCGCAAAGCGGAGAAGTGCGGCCCAGTAGCTGCTGCTTCTGCTGCTGGTATGGCTAAGGTGCTTTCGTACTTTACAGCTTTAACCGTACTATTGACACGAAGTCGAGAGTTCCTCTCTGCAGCTTACAGAGCTCATAGTTCTCTCTCCCTCTCTTTCTCTTCTCATTCCTTCGTCTCACCGTTTTCAACCGCATCCTCGCTTTCTCTCTATATCTATTCAACTCGCTGACTTGCTCTTCAGTAAACACGAGTGTTCAATTTACTCCGTACAAGGCCACATCTCTTGTGGAAAATCGCTCTTCAAGGAATAGACACACGCACACAGGTGCAGACTCACGCGTCGATATGACCGCATGTGCGCGCCAGCCTGAAAACCTTTGAAAGATGCTACTTCTGTATATAAGTTATACAGACACTCCATTCTGTACAATCTAATAAATCTTGAAGTTTCTTTCAACTTTTTTCTCCTTCAGAGATAATCTTTTTACCAAGAATAACGAGATCCTCTGTGCTGTTATAAATCGGCTATTCCGGATGCAGTTCACTCTGGAACGTGGACGCTACCACCAGAAAATACTCATTTACGAGGCTTTGTGCTTTTCCTTTATTCGCATTAAGTGGAAATACGGCGCGTGTTTATTTGAAACTTTACCAGCTGAAGTTGAGGAGATCGGGTTGTTGCGACGAATACAAATTTCGAATTTTTTCACACCGTTCAGATGGGCTCTTCGCACACCTGAAATTCCATGTAGAAAATTACGTTTTTCCGTTTGGAAAAATTGAGGAGTCGAGACGTTTTGATCGACAAAGCACATCGTTTCTTGAGGCATGTTATCTGAAACTTCCACGCGATCACAGTTTCACTAGTCTCGTATCCAACAGGAAATTTTGATTTCCGCGCAAAAGGGGAATCGCAGTGACAGATTTTCCATGATTCTGCGCAATATCTGGTGTGGTTCTCATATCTAGCCTTCGAGTCCTCGAATCCTTCGTTTCTTGTCTCCGAGTCCTGCGCTGAGGAAAGAATAATTAGAAAAAATGAAATGAAATATCTCAATATTGGAGAGCCATCAAAACAGGCGATCACATTTGTTCGATAAAGCACTTTTTTTCTTTCTAAGAGCATCAACTTTTCGACCATTTTTTTGGTGTAACCTGCCCATAATTGTGTATGGTTTTTCAACGGATTCGTACATTTAGTGACAACTCATCGGGTAAAATAGTGAAGTCCGTTTCATTCTGTTTTACGTTGATATATCGGCTGGACTTTGTTTGATAAACAGCGAGCAAAGTATTTTTTCAATCTGAGAGATCAGATCGATAGTAATCTGTACTTACGCCATTAGTGTTGCCTGAACATTCCTGCTCTCATTGATCCCCATTTCAAGGGGGTCTCCACGCATGAGGGTGGATCAGATACGCCCGACACAGAGTCAATTTACCCTCGAGGCATTCCCATACTGCTCGAGAAAGGGCCAACGGACGTAAATTGAGAGCGACACGCCGCCACACTTTGCAACTCCACGGGCGTCCCGGTCGCGCGAAACAGGACGAACGTATTTGAGGGATAGGTAAGAGCCAATTGCATTCTCCGTTGCCTCTGGCCTTTCTCTTCTCTCGTTTCACTGACGTTCCACGTGCTCTCTCTCTCTCTCTCTCTTTCTCACTTTTGCTCTACCTTCTTCTCGCTCATTCTCTCCTCCTCTCTCGTTATTTTCGTGGAGTAGAGCATCGAACCCTCTCCCAACTCTCACGACCATCCCTTGCTATCTCACTTTCCGTTCTCTCTCTCTCTCTCTCTCTCTCTCTCACGTTTTACGTATACACACGTCTCTAGAGTTTTCCACGTGCGTTCGCTCGCGCAATCTCCCCCTGTAGAAGAGGGAGAAGAGGAGAGACAAAGAGAAAGGAAGAGAGGACGAGAAAGAGAGATAGAGAGAGAAGATGTGGCTGTTCAACGTAGGGTGAGTCGTGCAAATAGTGTAGATTACCTTGATTAGTTTGCCCTACCCGTACTCCGAGAGTATACCCTTTGTCCGAGGGAGAGAGATGGCAGCGAGGCTCATCGCCACTGAACAAGAGAGAGGAATATATGTAGTTTGATATACGATATAGCAGAGCTGGATAGAGTACTAGACAAGGTTTCCCAGAAAAACGGAGGGATACAGAGATAGAAAGCGCGGAAGAGAAAACGAACGCAAAGTCCCTGGACCAACTACGAGATTGGATATTTACGGAAGATTTTTTCCGCAAAATTTCGCCGGCGATGAGAGTTTCCACTTCCGAACCAGTCCAAATCCAGCTACCAACCTGTACTTCAGTACCCTTTTTGAATGTATGCTGGATATATTATTTTTGCATAATTCACAATCCCAAAATTTACCTCAATTTTCTCCAAAATGTATATATATTCGAATGTTTGATCTTGCATCAAGCTCAAATTTGTTTTAGTTTGATTCCGTACACCGGGGGTCTTTGTCTGAACAGAGCTTTATTTTTGGACGTTTTAAAAAATGAGACTACGTTAAGAAATATTTGACCATCTATAATATTATTAACACAAAGGAGTCTTTTTAAATGGCTCTCCAAAACCAAAGTTTTTTTCTATGAATAATTACCAATTATAAAATCGCTTGGGCACATGACCATTGTTACTTGTATGACCTTGATATTTTCAAAAGTCAAGATGAAAGCAGATTGTATTGACAGCAGATTACATCCCTAAATCAATTCTCGCAATGATTGCTTTCGATAAATTGCGTTCGTTCGAGGGCCAATTTTACACACGAATACGGAAATGCCTTTCGCACCTCCTCCGGAAGACGTCTGATCATACCCCGACACGTATCCACTTACTGGGTAGACAATTTCGAACGCACAGCGTAAATGCACAGTAGTAATGGCCGATCGTGGTCAGACTCAGTGGGGTATGAGACGCACGCGGTACGAGTAACGCTCTTCGTCGCGGGGTGTCGCGGTCGGAAACCTCGTTAGAAGCATCCACAAGGCACGTACGCGAAGACGTAAAGCAACGTTTCCGGATAGCCGAGGTAGAAGGAGATATCGCGCTTGCGGTTGGATACGACGATGAGACAGAAAACAGAGAGGCATTGAGGAGCATCGTTTCTGTTCCTCTGGCCGCAGCCTCTTCCACCATCAGTAAGCTGCTGTACTTGTATATATATATGACCCACCTACATCCCCACGGCACACATAAGTTCGTTAAGGTAGCGCGCTCTCCCAATTTTCACTTTAGCAGAATTTACGAGCCCCTAAAAGGCCAGTCGTACCTTACGCCGGCGTCGTTTCACAGCTATCCCCTTTTCTACCTTTTTCTCTTCTTCTTCTGCTACTGCTTTTTTCCCGTTCTGGGGCTTCCATATAGAACAAAATTGTGCGGGACTCAAGAAACTTTTAAAAAGGCTCTCCCCGCTATGCCGTACGAATTCTAATATATTCACGTTTAATGGTATGAATGAGTTATCACTGCGCGGTAGAAACGAACATAATCCCCTTCTTTTACTCAGTAATGCCAGCGCGGTTCTCGAAATTTCGAGCTTTCAACAAAATGACTCTCACAACACATAGATAAAAGCGAGCAAATTACACTCTCGCACATTGCTTTCTCATTATTATTTCGTTTCCGCGAAGCATCCTCGACGGACATGTGGGGTTTTTTTCAATTTCATCTTACACACAGATAAAGAACCGCATTCGCGTTCTACGAAATCCTGAAAAAGCACTGCGTGGATTTTTAATTAGTAGGTTTTCCTTTACTTTTTTACTCATCCAGATCTGAATAATTTCAACATAAATATGAGAAGCTTCATTTTTCTTTAAAGAACATCAAGTTACACAATGTAGAAAGATGATGTAATTTGAAAAAATACTTCGTATAATAATCATAGTATTTATAAATCGTCGCATAAACTTCCTCGCATTTTTAGCAAATCAACGAGTCCTTTCAATGAAATAATAAAGTTTCGCTTGCGAACTCTAAGAATTCGCATAAATTTAAAAAACTAGTGGTCGATGACTGCCTCACTGTCCTAAGATTTTTGTAAATCCATAACAGAATTCCATGACGTGAAATAGCCGAGTACATAAGTTAGAAGATGTGCGTCGGGGTTCAGTGAAAAGAGATCAATCTCTCGAAGAATGGAGCTGCTTGTAACATCTATCGAAGCTGATGGATGGATGCTGCGGCACTATTCAACGTCTAATGCGAGCATAGTGGTACCAATGTATACGCCCTAGGTGATGCAGATCCGTGCATAAATCCTCGTGTGTGCGTGTCGATTTTGTCGGGTAATTTCTAGGAGCGTACAGGCCCATTTCTAGCCTGAGGGGCACATCACTGGATGCACGATACACACATATGTACGCTTCATCTCGCGTGTGTGTTCGTGCCTACTCTGTGAGCACTGTATTAGGCGTATCGCCATGCAAATATCGGAAATCGGATGCAAACGCTTGGTAGGTCTTACCGCGTGCAATCCTGCATCCGTTTTAGTTATAGGGAGAGACGACAGTGTTCGACGTGTATATAGCTATAGGAAGTTCCATTCCGTATCGTTTCATTACTTTCTGGTATTTTGACGTTTATTTTTCCAGTCAACAATTTATTTTCAATAGTCGCAAGAAAGCTCTTCGAGTCGTAGTGCTATGATTGATGTTATCACTGGACAATATCTCGATAGAACTGACAACCCCGTCAATTTAACGTCGAATAGCCTGTACCCAGTAACACAAGGATAAGGGGAAACATAGAGAATCGTGGAAGTGCACGTTCGGAGGTCGACGTAATCATTGGACTATCCTGATAGCTCCCGGTAATCCCGCTACGGTGACGATACATTGGCACGACGTAAACCCCTCTCGGGATCACTCGCTTCGTCCCTCTCTCCTGCCAATAGCGCACTCTCGGGGTATCCCACAACCATCGAATGCCACATTCAGCACGCTAGAGAGTAGTCTATGTACCACACAAGATCCAACAGAACTGCAAGAGAATATAGCACGCTGACAAAATGTTGTCATTCGCGGCTTATCTCGACTGCGTTTGGGGATTCCAGAGGCTCGCTCTCATACGTACGCTCTTCTGCACGGATACACGTTTATACTTCTGATGCCGCTATACTTGTGGCGATCTAAGGGCTCCATGTATGTACATGTTCGTCCGCTCGTCCATGTATGTTGCTGGCACCTACGTTGCCATGAAATTCTCATGTGCAATCATAGTGTGACGTTCGGCACGTTCCACTTCGAAGGTATGTATTCTCTCTCCTGCAATTGGCCAGCTAAGTGACTGATTGCTGATATGAGAAGCTCCGGTCAACTGTAATATCTGCATGTGCGCGCATTCCTCGAATCTCAATCGATTTATGATACAGGGACGGAGCTCGTAATGCGTGGGTGAATCACGAAGGTAATTGCACGCTAAAGAGAAAAATTGGGATCTATTTAAACGGAGTAGTAGCATTTCCATTTTTATCGGTCTAAACACGAACCCCTGTCGTCTGTATCAATCTCTAATTATTATATTAACAATAATTTTATTAGAATAGTAAATAGCGTATTGAAGAAACTGTGAAAAAATGGAATATCCATATCATGTATGAGTAGCTGAAGAATATAATAGTTCGATTTGGAATATGACAAGTAAACTTCTTAAGAGACTTTCAGCAAGATGAATAAATGCAATAGAAAATTTTTCGATGCGCTTCTAATACTCTGGGAACGCAAGAAAAACTTTGACGACAGTGGGAAAGTTTATTAATAACTGTATTTATAGTGGAACACAGTGGTAAAAGTTCCTGAGACCATTTTCGTCGAGACTGTTCTTCGACTTCCGTATGGTTCTTCCCGTC
This sequence comes from Venturia canescens, assembly GCF_019457755.1. Taxonomy (NCBI): domain Eukaryota; kingdom Metazoa; phylum Arthropoda; class Insecta; order Hymenoptera; family Ichneumonidae; genus Venturia; species Venturia canescens. The sequence goes on along the minus strand of NC_057424.1, from coordinate 7,923,314 downwards.
ATCATTTATGTGTTTACTATATTCCATGAGCTTTGCTTCCCAATAAACGGGCAATTCAGTAAAGCCTGGGAATTCGTATTGGGTAGTTGAAAGATCTCAAACGAAAATCTATGAAGCACCCAGAAATGGGGACCAGGGAATGTAATTGGTTTACGAGTTTGTTTGAATATATAGGTACTAAAAACCGTACACAGCTGTCCAGAATGTCTGGAGTAGCGATGCATGAGCTATATAACATGTCGAGAATTCAACAACGAAGACGACGACGACTGTAATGTTCTACCTTGCTTCACCCGAGACGTCGTTTATCATCCTGGCAGAATAGAGGGTGCTCTTTCTTTCACTTCTGGGGTTTCAGCCGGTAGGACGAGTAAGGATAGATAGAAACTGTTGCTTTCTAACAGAGCTCCTCGTACTAGCTATGGATGGTCATGTCATATCAAAGGACCTATATAGCTATGGTCAACATACCTACTTCTAGCTCAGAATCATACGGCTTATGACCTAACGCTTTATCAAAATCACTAAAACTCGACTTGGTATTTTTGTTCCCTTTTTACTGAACGGAATATCGTATGGATATTATGATCTGGCTTTACTGAGAACTTAACTACCATTGAGAAATATGCAGGGTGCTCCGATATTGTGTTCTCGTATTATTTTTCTTTCGAAGCATTTGTTGTTCTGGAAAAAAAGCTAGGGCTTTTCGTTCTCAGTATGGCGATTCAATGTGCTCTTATTTCGGAGTGAAAGGTATTGAAAAAAGGATATGTAATCCGCAGACGAGTAGCGAATGGTGGATCCATTTTTTTCGGTATGAAAGAAAAACGTTTCCTGCCGCTGAATAGTTTTCGTTCTATCAATATTGGGAAATCTAATACTCTTCATCAAAAGTGACTAAAATCCGTGGGCAATTCCAATAGACATTCATTTGAGTGGAATCGATCCAGCTGCCTTGGTGCGACAATCCGCTATTTACGATCGTTTACATGACGTGCTTCCCTCCACACTGGCTGGATAATACACCCACTTCAGTCGCGATGGAGTCATAAAACTCTTGAGTTGTCGCGACAATATCGCTTCCCTCGTCAAGGCGTTAGGAAAGGTTTTTTAAGCATTTCGTAAATAAATAGATATACACGTTACCGGTGTTTCGAAGCGAACAGATAGACGAGACTATATTCCGGGTGCACGACAGTCATTATTGGCGCTCAGAAGATTCGGGAAAAAGGAAGAGCTTTCGTTAATCCAGTCGGGCGGCAGACGACAACGATATCGAAGTAAAACGTATATACTCATGGATGAGAAAGCGATAATCTTCGATTTAGTGAAGTGCCTTGATCGAATTTCCAGATTCGTCAGCCTTAAGCGGATGTCGTATCGAAGCAAATTCTGATGTTCCTTTCTAGCTTCAATGGAAATCTTTGTCCAGGATTCTATAAAATGCCTGCTTCAAGAAAAAAAAGATTGGTAGCCAACCTGAATGATCAGCGACTAAGCACATGCTGCTCGTGTACTAAACTGTCATGGCAAATAGTGAAACGATTCCATAGAGACATTCTGGATAGAGGCAATTTTATCTGTCTCTTTAATCGGCCTTTGCAGTCCTATACACTTGTCTTCTGATCTTCATCAGTCAATAGCATGTTGAACGTGCTCATCTGCAATAATCAGAAATAAATCAGTTTCATATAAAAGTTCACTTCATAAAAATTGGTGGACTGACATTAAACTAGAAGGCCTCGGAGACTGATGTCTGGCTAGTACCTTAAACGATTGATCCAGAAAATAATCTACTAGTTCAATTAACATACGGATGCAGAATTCCTGAATGGCGGACAAATGTTCCATGTCATAGAAATACAATTTGAAGTTATCCTCATACTTGGTCGCGGATTCGCAGTAAAATTATACAGAGGATTCGCTTTGCTATGATATTCTATCCAGAAACGTTTTAAACAATGTAATCAAACCGATCCGTATTGTGCATGCTCTACGAGAGGTAAATAAAACCTCACTGAATGAATTAGGCCTAAAAAGTTAGGGAGATGGCGTGAAAAAATTTAGATTGAGGTAAGAGAAGCAGAGAGAGAGAGAGAGGGTACCTGACGTGCTGTACAAGACTCGCAGCAGAGTTGTTGCCAGCAGACTGTGGAAGTGGTCGGACGGAATTTGAATTAATTACGAGGGAAAGTGAACAAGCCAAGAGCCTGGGTCGCAAATATGGCAGCAGCAACAGCAACGCATCTCGCTAAAGGCTGAGGGTGAGTGCGGTGAGACAGGATGATAAGGCGGACAGAGGAATAGTAAGCAGAGCATGAGCACGCAGGGAGAAAACGGTGCGATGGAGTCGGTGAAGTAAGGCCGCTCAAGGGTAAGAGAGAAAGCAAAAGACAGAGGAGCTGAAGAGCGGAAAGAGAGAAACGGTCTGAAAACGCGTGAATTTCAAGGATGGAACGAAGAAGGGCCGTATCATGCGAAGACAAGAGCGAGAAGAGAGTAAAATTATGTGTGTGTGTGTGCCTGTGTGTATCAGATAGAGTAAAGAGAAAGGGAGAGAAAGAGGAAAAGAGAAGAGGGAGAAAGATGAAATGGCGTGGGCGGATGTTGTGAAATTGTTCTTCCGTTACCAAGTTAGGCGCTTCCAACTTCACACCTCAAGTACCTTGAGGTGAGCATGGAACTAATTCGGAATTCCGGCTTGAGTGGCTCCTTATTTCGTGGCCAAGTCGTGTTTATGGCCAAATCTTGTACAAACGCGAAAGATCCAAGGTTACTAGTTTGTTTGTGGGCGTTCTGTTCTATTAAGAAGTTATACACCGCTCGAGGTATTCCCAAGCAGGATGGGCAAAATTTAATGCCAATGAAAAAAACCATCATTTTAATAACAGGCTGAGTTTCACCGACTCGCATTTTATTTCTGTGTGAACTCTCTTCAAATACGTCAATCATTTTATCTTTTATACGTCTTTCGTGGACTGAGAATAACCTTCAATCCGCTGACATTCGTCCTTTTGAAAGCTCGACATTAAAAATTTACTTCAAATTGTAATCGTCCTCTAGTCCCGGAGGAATTGCAACATGAACCCTTTTCACATACCTATCTTGAGCTCAAAATAAAAATTTTATGAAAACAAATCCCAGATTTGAACCATGAAAAGTTCCGCTCCATTTCGCTCATAAATTCAACATCCGCATTCGCAGAATAATTATAGTTCTCCATGATACGGAAGATTTTTTTGTAATTTTCTGTTCGATTTCCTAAATAATGCAGCTTCGAATGACTTATTGAGCACTGTGATCGCAACAATCAATTCCTTTATTAGTTTGCTCCTGCTGAAAAGATCTTGCTGAGATGTCATGTTCACGGACGGAGAAGTAATGGATCTTGAATGGATGCTAGGCCAATAACACGGAGAGTTGGGCAAAGTCATATTGCAATGAAGGAGGAGCTTAAATGAGTGGGTTCACACTCGTTAGCAACTACATGGTGGAAAACCCAAACGGGAGCAACAGCGCTCACAAGCGTTCTACAACTTCTATTAGCATAAAGTCTTCGGCGGCTCCAGACGCGACAGTTACCCGACGCTTCTCTCATTTCCCCCCTGTAGCGTCGACCCACCCAAATAAACTAAGAACTTTATTGGTCCAGCTTCGAAGGCTTTGTACAGTGTTCATGTACAGGGTGCACATCCGCGGGGGTTAAATAGCGGTCTATAAGGGCTGCTTGCTTGCCTGCTGCTACCTAGAGTTGCTTTACGTAAACGTAGCAGTGAATATCTTTCCACCCTCTCTCGGTTCTCATGTCTGGCCATCACGAGACGTTCAACGACTTTTCGGTGTAAAATACCCTAAATTATCCGGGTGTGAGCGTCCATGGAAAATACTCAAGGTACGACCAAACAAGCAAATGTGGAACAGTAAATTCGAATGGGAAGGAACCAATACCATTGACCTTGAGTGGATGCGGAGAAAGCAGGGATAAAGTGCTTGGGAGACAGATGAACATTGCTGAAATAGAAATTTGAAAACGAAAAAAAGCGAGTTTTACAAAGACGATCATCAGCGAAGATGAACTGTAGGAATGTCTGAGAATGTTGCTTTTTTTAGTTTTATTCAGCATTCGTTTGATGAAAAATCTATCCTATAGTGCCTCGAAAAATATTTCATTTTTTAATTTTCACCTCCGTATTTTCCAACCACGGTTTGCTCAATCAGAGGGTTATGTTGATACTGATCAAGTCTGCGTCGCCTTTTCTTTGCTCGAATCAACGATCGATAAAGTCGACCCGTGAGGAAACAAAGGTATTAAGTCAAAGGTACAGGATAAAGAAAAGGCAGGGCGAAGATTCGAGAATGAGAACCCAGAAGGGGGATAATAATCCGACTTCATAAATTTGGCTGGTCGTGACAATAATTTAGCCAGATCGAGCAGTACGAACGGCGCGCTCGAGTTTTCGATGTTTTTGATGGCGGCGACACGGCGGCGCGTTCTCAGCTTGGAAAATATCTTTTAGCAGGGCGAAGCTATCAGAACGGTAGTTTCGCTTGGGATTCCGGGTGCTTACGATCGTTCTTCGGCATATGAATCATATTATAATACGAGCGACGTATGTCCTTGAAGCCACGAGTAAACTTAAGAACGATGGTCGTTCTCCACGTGGTAGGGCTTTGACCCGAAAAAATCTTTCTCGTCTTCCAATCGTTCGCGTCCGATCGGTCTCGACTCTGGCTTGATCAAAGCGGACGATTCGCAATTCTCTTTTTCCATGGCTTTCGTGCCTGAACGATTGCATGGTCCACGACGATATAAGAGGACCGGTTTATCCTCCCCGTTGGCAGGATTAAAGGGCTATCAGGGTCACGAGCTGAGAAAGAAAGAAAGAAAGAAAGAGGATTCATGAAATATCGACTGAAAGAGAGAAACGGAGAGATCGAATCGCTGGATAATGTAGCTAGTCGCTCCGACCGGTTTGAGGGCGGTTCACTTCGTATACCTGGCAAATTTCAGATTATCTTTTTGTGTGTTTCTCTATACATCTATCCGATCGGCAAACCTTTCACATTATCTTGGAGGTCGCTGCATTGGAAATACCGAGTGTGTGGGTAGACGAAAATGATCGTTAAACCAATTGAAATTTTTTCTCCTTCAATCGCTGTGTCAATTGAGTTTTTCTCACTTGCTGCATTTCGTATTATATACACGTATTATATAGATTTTGGTCTTAAGAACTTTTTTTAAAACGTACGAATGTTAACACGAGGTCAACCTTCTCGTTATACCTATCCTTACGAGTTGCTTTAGTGACGCTCTCAAAGTTTCCTCGGTGCTAGCTCCAGGATTATCGATGATTTGCATTACGAGGCACACTGCGAGCAGGGCTCTATTGAATTTTATTACTATATGTATCGCCAGACCACACGTGAAAAAGCGCGATAAGGCACGGCGTAACTGAGATCTACGGTGAACAATTTTTCGTCTTGAATTTACTATCCCTGCACACCTACTATTCTACCGCGCTGAAGAAAAACGCAGCCCTAGGATTCTCCGTCGTGACTTTATCGTGAACTTTATATAATAGGTAGTTCGTTCACGCGTTGCTGCACTTTTCAATTCACTACGAACAACAAAGCAATGCTAGAATGTAAAGACGAAGCGCTTGTGTTGATCTAATAAAATATTGAATTCGACGCAGAGATAGAGGCTCTAATAAATTCGATTTACTGACTTCATGATCCGTACACTTTTGACAATGCTAGTCAATCGTGATGAGCACGAAAAAGAAACGTCGTGATTCAATTTTTATGGAGTTTGAGGCTGAAATCGCACCCCTGCCTGGTGGGACGATCCTTTATCCTCCATTCTAGCATAACCAACGTTTCCTTCCCACTCTCGAATCTGCTTTGAAAGCAGCAACATCCCAGATCCATTATAGCTTGGTGCAGAGGCGATAGCAGTCGTTCTACACCGAGACCGGTGGTAGTCGCTGTGGTGGTAGTGAGGTAGCTGCTGGTCATTGGCGGCGATACACACGAACGCGTACACCCGGTAATATGTCATTCGGCCCGTTTGTCCCGTTCAAGCTCAAGCGGACTGTTCATTACACGAGCCGCCGCTTCGTCAGCCGGCACGGGAGCACGGAAGCACCCAGTAGCAGATTCATCCCACGCACTCATACGAGTGCACGGCGTCGCCTGCGTATACATATACAAACGCGCATGCACAAAGACACACGTACACACACGGAGGAGCGGAGTGAAAGGTGCGACGGTGCGACGGTGGAAAGTACGAGTGGAGACTATTAAAACACCGATCTCGAATGCCGGTAACGACCGGAGGGTTGGGTGAAGAGCACCCGCAATTCCTGTACCCGAATCTCATTGATCACAAGCTACAGCGGAACGAGAATTTAACGGGTACTCGCACTCCTGTGCGCATACAATGCAGCAGAGTGTCATACTGTATGCATTACCGAAGGCATTTTTTCGATTCTTTGACTGCTTCGAGCAACACTCTTCACATCAAAAGTTTCGAGTTTTTATGCACTAACAAATAACTCAATAGCGGCCATTGTACATGGCAGAGGATCCTGACAATTCGGACTTCTCTCATGAGAGTCCAGATATTTCCTGAAACCGTAATAATTTGACTTATTTCATTAAGGACCTTTATTTCCTACTGTTTTCATTTGTCCAGCTCATGGAAAAGAATAACGCAGCATTTAAGTAAATATAACCGAAAGCAAAGGGTGGAACCGGCGTCTTACGACCATTCTTTTTCACGGATTTAATACCTGGTAACCGTAAGTCGGCGTGCCAGCGCATTCACTGGGCCTTTTGGTATACACACCCCCACGGTGCAACGTATAAGACCGCCAAGCCAACGACCGTTGGACACGCGAACTGCCGCACGCGGTTGCCGTTCTCGCACGAGGAACGATCGCGTAATCCTCGAGAATCGTCCCCGGGGATATTTTACAGGGTGTTCGCCCCTCCACTGCCACCCGCCACTTTGTCAAGTCGACTTCACCAACACAACACATGGATATACGGCTCTACATACACCGCCCAGTGTAGCTCTAACTATAGAATATATCAGTCTGCTCGGGGGTTCCTGTATACCGACGTTTCCTGCGGGTCTACCACGATCATCTGTATACTTGTATTTCCGTCGGGCTGATTTCGCTTCTATTTGTGCACCAACTACGGGATCTCAACGTTGCATTTAACTGTGTCATCCTAAAATTGTCCTCGCCAGAATTCTGACTGCTTTTGTCGGCTCGCAAATGACATTGCCATTTGGATGAACGAAGAACGATACTGCATACGAAAGTTGCATTGACATTCGGCCATTGGAACAATGGCTGAACCATTGGGAACATTCTAGTTTAACGGCTGCTTTCATTGTTAGAAAAGTTTGAAGAGACGTTGGCGATGTTTTTTTGGAAAAAATCTGATCGTGAGTGTTTTTTTTTTTCGGAAGACAAACAATATTCCTTTCTTTGTGTCTTGTTACGTACAGAAGTAAGATTAAGCAAATGTAATAATTAGATCAAGCTTATCAGTTTGATTTTGATAGCTTCATACAACAATGAAGTCTTCCAGGATGCCCCACGAGGACAAAATCAAAAATTCGATGCTCCGCTTGTTAGTACGTACGATACTTTCCGCTCCGCTATACGTACCACAAACAGTGTACGCTGCCGAAGAAAAGAACGAAAGACCAAAAGCGATAAACCACAATAAGCCGAGTTATATTGGACGGTGTAATGCGCTGCTGTCTGCCCGCTGTAGCTCCGGCTGCTTGCTCCTCGCGCTTGCCTGCTTGGAAGCCCGTGCGTCCGCCTCCCGAGGCTGAACCTGGCAAAGTGCTCTAATAACTTCCTCCCGCCACCTCATACAGACGGGGTGCCGCCATTCGTTCTCTTTTCTCCTTCTTTCTACCAATGCATGATGTTTTTCTCTACGACTTATTCGCTTCAGTGTATTCTTCTCTTTTCTTCAATCCTTTTTTGCTCTGCTCACTGTGCGCTCTAGCTGTTGCCTCTCTATGAGCTTTTTCTTCCTAGCTCTTTCACTCGATTCCTTCTTTACCCGTTTTTTTTTTTTAATATAGCTATCAACCCTATTACATCCCTCGGACGCTATGTGCCTTTGTTTCGTCCGGGGATACCCTCATGTTTCTGTGGCCCCTCATCACACCTAATCTCTGAGTGCACCGGCCACGCTGAAATAACCCCGAGACCGATCAATCATCGCGCGAGTTCGATTTTTCACAACCTTAATAACCACCGAATGCCAGTGCCGTTATGAATCTTTTTTAGACTCTATCAATTTTTTTCTTTTGTACGACCATAGCCAGTCATTTTTGTGACTCAATAAAACATGTGAAATATCAACTCTTGGAGCGTTTGATCGATCGTTCTATTGTAATACAACAATGCGAAAAAGGTAGCAATAATTCCTGCTATTTTGGTGATAGATAATTTAGTTTTGATAAAAACAATGTTCACAGCAGTTTCGAAAGGTCCTGAATATTTGCTAAATCGTTCGTTACGGTTCGAGGTAAGGAATTACTTGGATTTTATGCTATGACCAACTAAACCTAAGAGTTGAGACAACAGTACTGTTAAGGTTTACTATAAGAAAACCACTGACAGGGTCCATCAACCAGAAAAAAGCCATTTTCACATTTTGAGGAAACATGAAACTTTGCAAAAATGAAAAGCCACAGAATACATGGGCCGGATTTCATTACGAGACGGTTTCCTTTTTCACTAAGGCGCCCTCGCCGCATACCTTACAGATGTACGGACTAGCAAAAGCTGCGGTGAAAAGCGTCTCCATAGAAAATTCAAGAGTCGAGAAAGAATTGAATGTTTTTCATCCAACTAAGGTTAGACGAGCAACCAATCGCGCACTAGCTTTCGTCGGTCGTAGAGTTTGGCTACCCCAATGGGGAGACTGTAGCGTCAAAGCGTACAGCGAAACATAAAAATATCCGGCTCCCCTCTATCGTATGAAGGTGACAGTACTGAAGCTCGGAGAAAAAAAAACAAGGGAAAAGGTGCTCTGTACTACTCGGTCGTTTCCTCATCTTCGCTATATATGTGTTTATATATAATATAATATACGCTCTTGCTCTTCCTGATGCTGCGTATTTTCCTTCTATAGCTTGGATATGGTATATTCCGCAGCATGCTACCACACGTACAGCACACGAGCTTCATATTGTATCCCGTATAGTACATTCTGGCGTTACTGTCTTTGTGTGAAGAGAGGGTCCCAGAAAGTCGTCTGAGAAACTCCATTGCTCCGAAACACATGAGGCGAGAGCTCCTCGCTGGTAGCTTACGTTCCCTCGGTACCATTACCGACCCTCCCATATAAAAATAAAGTCTTGAAGAACGAGAGCGAAAGACTATAAGGGTAAAAGCAGAGCGAAAAAGAAAAAGAGAAGGGGTAGGAACAAAGTCGGAGACGTCTAATTTGGGGGATAAGGCGTCGAGTTATTGGTCATTCGACCAGCAGCTCCGTGTATAGGGCACGGAATACAGGACGTAAATGGAGAAAAGAATAAAAGGACCGTGAGATATCGCGTATAGTAATGTATACGCAAGAAAAGCCTCTTCTCTCTTGCTTTTACTTTCTCGCGAAGGAACACTCTTCTTCGGCGTCCACCAAAAGGACCCTCTCACTTTTCTCCTCTATGGAATTCCACCCGACGTGTTCTTCCGTCAACCAAATCTCTTCCGTATATACTTCATTTCCCGGAGTATGCGCACGCACTTGCCCGGACCAAGAGGACACGACAACGGTCGGATATTTCAGCACGAATTATGTTACTGATGAAATTAACGTGTCACGCTATTTCGTGGAATAACAACCTCTCCGAGAGCTTTGATGGAGAGCGGAGCACTAATATGTCTGGATTGGTCTTGATGAGAGATTTTATGATGGTCAGATTTCTGTTCAAAGTGGCTAAGTCCCTTGGATACAATGCAGAATCTGGCAAAAATAAAAATCTGTTAATGGGAGTAGAAGTTTTGGCGTTGTGGATTCCTTCGTCATATGTGCGGCTTAGAAAACGAAGTTTCTCTACTGAATTTCGTATTTTCAAAAAACTCTTGGATTTTTCGGGAATCGCCCGGGGCAATAGACAAGTAAACACAGTTACCAAACCGTAGCGTTTTAAATTCGAATATTTGATGTTCGAAAACAAACGGTAATCAACTGAATAGACAAGAATAACTTGGTGCTTCCCCAAAAATTACAAATTTCTGGTGTTAACTCACTGACTGTAGTCAAATAGAGAAGAAATGCGCTGATGTTTCATCAGCCTCGATACTAGAAATTCGTTCAATCAGAACGTTAAAATCCATCACATATAAGATGGTGCCATTGAATGGAACTTTCATTGAACTGTGTCCGACGCAGAAATCGCTGACAAGCACATTTATAAGCTTGTGATCAAGCGTTGATAAAAACCATTAAAGAATTGTCAACTGGCGGTCAATCAACTTTTTGACAATATTTTGTACAGAAGGATTGATTTCACCCAAGTGTAGTACACACGTCACGCGTCTGAAGATGTTTTCCCGTCATGAAATAAGATCGATGAGGCGCAATGTACTCTGGTACATGCCCCAGACGTCTTCTCAGTAGATGACGTACGTGCAGAGCTCGAACGTTGGCCAAGCCAATAGAAAGGAAAAGAGTTTGCGAACGGGATGGAAGTGTTAAAAGGATCGCAAGCCTTGATAAGACTACAGGGAGTCGTCTGGTATCTTACTAAAAGTGTCTCCTGTCTATTTCCGTCTTGTCCATCGAGCGAGACTCTCATCCACATCTATATAATTGTCATTGATTTTCAAACGCGCCGGAACTGAAAAAGATGTTACACTCGATCGGTGTAGCTATAAAAATATGTGTGTAGTACCTAGAAAACCAACAAAGTGGATTTGTCGCAGAAGTTCAATCAAGAATTTGAAAAATCCTATTTGGACCTACGCATTTGGGATCCTCATTACTGCTGAACGATCAGCACCAAACTCTATCCCGAAGGGTCAAAAACATTTGAAAGTCGAAGAGCCTTGATAACATTCATATGGGGCTTGGTTGAAATGTGTGTTCGAAAGTTGTCAAACCGTGAGACGTGATGGTGCACTGGTTATGACTACTAAAGATACTTAAGTATATTGCAGTCAACGATACAGCAAAGTAAAGAGACGAAGAGGACAGTAACCCCCTCTTTTTTCGTGTTAGACTATATAGATCGACTTTTGATATAGGCAAGGGAAATATGAAGGATGCATACAGTTCGTAATTTCATGACGTCAGTCTCTTAGACCGCTCACATTTCATCCCCTCAGCCTTTTTTCGTGGTTTTTTTTTTATAGCTGCTTACCGAGGCCGTACCCAGAGTATATGGCGATATATCCGTCGACATTTACGTGTATTTCACTGCGGCCAAGTTTACCTCTCGCTCATACATTTACATGATACTCTCTTGAGGGACGCAGAGTTCGCGTGTTGCTGGTACCGGTGGGACAGTAAAATTTATGTACGTCTCTCTTTTCCGTTCCGCCTTTTCCTTCTACACATATACACGTACACGATCCTTTGGCCTTCGTGTATGTCTTAGCCCGGCCTATTCCACACCTTACTTGTGTACTAAGGCCATACACTTGGCCTCTATTTTTCTACGTTGCATCTCACTGTCATATGTATGGGTTCATGTACACTCCCATCGTCCGGGCCAATGTGGAGAGAACGGAAAATACTGTAGAAAAAGTGGGGGTTCATGACGCTGCCGGGGGGAGGGATGACGCTGAAAGTAGAGAGCGAGAAGGATGATCAAGAGTGAAAATAAACTAGTGTCAGGCTTCCTCTCACTTTTTCTTCTAAAGCAACTCCTGCAGCATCCAACGGTACCGCATAGGAGCTTTTACGACTCAGGGCACACTGTTTTTTTCCAGCTCGAGTGAACTCGTAACGTGCATAAAAGAGCTCTATCCTCCTATCCTCGCTAATACATATATATTTCTGGTATCTTCTCTCTCGTCCTCGCGCAAACATGCCGGCGACTTGAAAACTCAGTTAAAATGAATATATACAAACTCTTGTTGTATTCTCGAGCGAAAAGAGTCTTTTTATTTGCGCCGAGGACCGCAACGGGTAGCGAGCCGTGAGAATGAAGACGTAGCTCCGCTCTTGTTCTTCTTACATAAATATTTTAATTGCACGTATTATACGATACAAGTTACAGCGAGTTCTTTATATTCCTGCGATATAGATCGTCCGGTATATTAATTTATTTCAAAGTCTCTGAATCTCCTAAACCATTCCAGAACGAGAGAGCCCCAAGCCTTCTGCCAGACAGCAGCATCGGTTCAACGCACAAGTGAACCGAAAGTTTGTCCACGTGCAACAATGACAAAGATACTGAGCTGACGAAACGTGTTTGAAAAACAAAAATGAACTCGACAAAGACGCTGCTCGGAAAGCCACACGAACGGTGCTGAGACGCAGCTATCTTGTTTTCACCGATAGTCGTTGCTGCCCCCGTGACTGTACTCCACCCGCGTTCCCTTCTCATGGAGTCAGCTACCCGCCCTGACAGCACCAGCAAAGTACTAGTAGTAGCAGCCGTACATGACCGGACTCGGAGCCATAAAGATGCATTATTTAGGTAGCCGGTATACGACTCGTGTAAAATTGTAACAGATATGGGTAAATACACATGGATGTAAATGCCGTTGCGTTGGTGTTGGTGTCCCCCAGTGTGACTATCCGTGCATGCGTTCGGTGTAGAAATACTCATATAAGTGGAATCGAACGAGAGAGGTCGTATCTACAACTCGAAGCTACAATTTTTATTTGCACCTCCGGGCGTGCAATGAGAAGTCTTGACGAAAAAATAAAAATAAAACTAGACCGAAGGGGAAAAAAGGAGAAACGGAAGAACGAGAAAGAGAGAACAGTCACCGGTGCGACGGAGCGCTCCGTGTACGAGCGTTACAACCGAGGCCGCTCGCTTCCATTTGCTATGCATTGAATTGAATTCCGTCGGAGCGTACAAGCATACCGAACGGAATACATGAAACCCCACCCTCTCTAAATATCTACACATTCATAGCAACCCTGCAGATAAGACCGTCACTCCTGGTACATATAATCTCGCATGTGTGTCTCCCTCCACTACATTCGAGTCTCCCGCGCTTAACTCTCACCTCAACATCGAATGTATACGCGCGCCTATCTCTGTACACCGATTATGTGCATCCTCGTACGCATAGACACAAGTCCTTACGCATTTGTATGCGTGCTGGCACCCGTAATAAAATAAAGTTCCTACACTGATTCTCGGCATCATATAAATATTACCTTACGACTTCGCAGTACTGCATCGGAGTTAGGGCAAGCCACCTCGGCGTGCTGCTGCTACTTACATAAACGAGTTTTCAGAACGTGAAAAGCACAAGCTAGAAATTATAAAGTTAAATCGAAAGCTCCTCGTACAGTCACACCATACGCAGTGCTTCTGTAACGAAAATCAATATTTTCGAGAAATGAGAAAAAAACAGGCTATCGTGTTGAAAAATTCGCGAATTTTAGCACTAACGTCAGAATCATTTGGAATTTTACATCGTTAATTTTTTGACACCTAGGTACTGAAAAGAATGTCCTTTAAAACTCTGATCTCGTTATTTACTAGTCCATTTTGTTAATGCATAAATTTTAACGAGCATTTCAAGCCAGAAAAGGTCGTTGAGTCTGTAGAAATGATCAACGTCATGCCCAGCTCGATTGGAACAGCCAGTATGGAACACACGTAAAAATACGACCGAGATCATTGAAATTCACAAAAGTGACACTACGTGACACGTAATGAATGCACCGGTAATCACGATGCGTCATTATGTCAAGGTGTGACATGATACGAAGGACGAGCGGCGAGATCATGTCGTGGATCTCTTTCATCTACGTTGGCGTACAGTACACGCGGTATATGCATGAAAATTCTGCTGAAGTGGAGAAACGGCGTGATCTCGACGCGTGCCTCCGCATCATCGTTGCGGTATACGTGACACAGATATTTTGTAAATACTTTTCATGTGCTCTAATAATAAAACTACACCAACTTTCAATCTAGATATCTAAAATTACTGGTCACATATCAAATAGAATGCAGCTGAGGCTTATTTGAAATCGCGTCGACGTCGTTATGGAAGTGTCTTCGTATTACACTCGTATATTTTGAAAGTGAACTTTCTCCATCGTTTTTTCTTCATCGCGGTCGGGGGAAGTACTTTTGTGACATCCTTTTCTCACAGCCATTGCAGACAAAAAATTTAAATTATCAGAATTCTGGATGATTACCTTTTTCTTCGAGACAATTTTATCCTAGATATTTCAATTGTAATTGTAACGCTCTCTGACCATATTTCATTTTGCAATGAAATGTTGTTGGAATATAAATAGATTGGAACTTATGTGCGCTAACTCCTAAGGTACAGGGATATTTGTGGACTATTAAGCGAGCTCGGAATATTAAGAGTTACACAGTATCTTCAGTGGAACATTTGTTAAATATAGCAGCACTACGGCCTACGGTATTTAGAATGGATAATCCGAAGATTGATCCGAAGCCTCGTTTGGATATCTGTATACGAATTCAATTTGGTTGCGACAAGTTAATAATACGATTCAAAGAATCCCATGCATGAGCCATAAGATCCACCGAATCGAAAAAAGTGTCGTGAAGAAATGCCGGGCCTTAAGGAAGTTCATCTGGTAATCGAATTACAAAGAGATTTCGGTTTAAAAAATTTGAATACAGTAATGAATAATAAAAAAATGTCTTGTCAATATTTCAAGCCCTAAGAATACTTTATTGGTGGGAAAAAAATAAAAACGGATTCTCAAAATTAACACGGTCTCTTACGGGTTTCAATTGTTTTCTCGTCTTTATATATGACATCTGCAGGCATTGACGAACAGTTTTTGAAAAAACTTCCATAAGTGATAGAAAAATATCTGAAGAATGTGGTTGCAGCTTCGTAAAATCCATTCAATACTTATTATAAAGTTCGCAATTAATGATTTTTTTCACGAAAAATGGTGATTATTGGGAGGTTAATTCATATGTTACTTTCATGATTGCAACGTTGCAAGCGCACGCTTTTTGAAACAGAATACTACGTTTTCCGATCGGGTGAGAAAATATTGATATAATTAATGAAAACTTTTTTTTTTCGACATTCGTGCTATGTTTTAATTATGCCAAACGTTTGAACACTGATTGTGACATGAAGGCGTTGAACTGACTACGCTAGTAGCAATAATTTTTCTTTTCACTAACTCGGTACCAGATGAACTTCCTTAAATCAGTCTTATCACGCGAATTATATTTCGTTGTAATCTTTGAATGATCCATTATAGTTACTACATTTTGAGATAATAGTAAACAAAGATGATTTACCGAATGTCGTAGTTTGAAGATGGCACTCGGCTACGTACAATCATGGCAACATTGTGAAAAGTGCTTTTCAGTAAAATTACGTACTTGTCTCTTTAGTAAAAGGAGCCTTTCGCATAATCTGCTTTCGCTTCGTTCATATTGAACGCCCTCCAAACGAGCAGTATTTGGTGGCTTACTTGCAACAATTTATCAACCGTGAAAATGAAGCATGACTAATTAGTTGTCTTCCCTATTTACCATGTCTTGTGGATTTTAATCCCCGAGTTTTCTCTCATTCTCATCTTTCCCATTGTTTTTTCTTGTTTTTAATGTTCTTCAACCGATGATCGACACACTTTTTCCTCCTTGCCGTTTGGGTATCCCTCCGGGGAATCCAGAAAGGGTGGAAACGAATCAACCCTACTTTCGGGAATACGTGAATTTACCGTAGAATCATAGTCGTTTGATGGGTTCCTGAGTACCAAATCAGGGTAAATAACCGTTTTCTTCCTCTCTTCGATCAGAAAGACAGACCATTGTTGATTCAAATTACACAATTGTGGTTTTTTTTATTTATTTCATAGCTAAAACATGTTTGTTAACTCGAGAACAGATATTTCCAGATCATTGTATTCGTTCAATATTTCGATGGCGTATACCCAAATTATGAATAAGACTTCTCGACTTTTTGATCATTTCCTAACGTTTTTTGTAGTCAAATATTGTATTTCAGGTTCATTTGATGCAGCAATTTTCTTTAGGAAATAATTAAAATCTTTTTTCGTAAGTTTATTAGCATTTCGCATTCTACATAATTTGTAGCTGTTCAAAGTGACAGTATCATCGGATGCGAATTGTATGCGGAACAAGCTCATAAGACCCCTAATTTATAGGAGCATTGCAGGTGTTTACATGGAACCAAACTGTAAAGCGCCGAATCGACAAATAAAACTGCATACCAATGATGTCGTGTTTTGACATTCGATCCAATGTAAATAAGCGATGATTGTTAGTATTCTAGAATGTAAAGCATTAGCCTGATTGATCTAGGAAATGGTGAATGCGTATACCCATCAACCTGAATATACTTATGGTCGATTTTCTATTGAAATATCTTTTCACTAAATATTATATGCGTTTGATTCACATGACCTCGATACGATGACTAATCAGTTGAGACCCAGCAATTTAGACGAAGGGAGATCATTAAAAACGATGTGGTAACGGGCCATAAAGAACAACAGACAACGAGAAAAGCTCTCGTAAAAAATATTGTTAACCGCGAAAAGTCAAACACACGCTAAGAAATGTCGGCTACTTGTTAGTCGAATATAACCGTATGCTTCTCTCTCTCTCTCTCTCTCTCTATCTCTTCCTTTCTGCCTTCTTCTCTTCCTACCGTTGCCAAGCTTTACCCAGTGGTCGTAGTGCTTGCAGGACTCAGAGGCTATATCTCCTGTTTTCTGTCTGTGGAAACGTTTATGGTATTTATCATGTTTATGGAACATCGCAGTGTCGATATTTCCTCTTCTCGGCCCATGGGAAAAGCAATGAAAAAGTGGAAGTAACTTGGGCTGGTTGTATACCAAAATTAAGGCAGACGGAAAGTCCTTCGCATAAGTTCAAGTGTACGACTTGAAAACTCGTTGATATCGACTCTAACGCTCGGTATCCGAAGTTCACATGTAGATGTAACTACTCGCTGTAGCTCTCAAACAACAACCTCAACTTTGTCTACTTGCGAAGAGAGATAACGAAAACGCAATAGCGACCTTTTTTGAAATCTTCAAAATATACTTCCACAAAAACTACAGAAGAGTTATAAAGCTCCGATACCTTCCGTCAATTATATTGGCAGTGTCGAAATGCTCACTGATTTAACTATTATAGCTTCAGAATCGACGCGCAGTCGAATTTCGTCGTTTTTAAAATCATTGCCTGTAAGAAAACGTATGCAATTCTTGCGTAGTTATAAAAAAATTCGCCTACTTGGCGAGCGAGCGAGATAAAAATTAACTGAAAAACGTAAGTATGCATTTCCAATTCGTACAATTCTTTTTTTTCTACCGTGAGGTTTAAATAATTCAAAGGCAGGAAAAGATTACAAAGTTTTGTCATTCAGCCGGAAGAAATTTAAGAATAGCACGAGGAAGAAGGTGGAGATGAATCCCATGGCGAACAAGTTTCACAGCAAGTAGAGACTTGATAATCGTAAATCAACATCAAAGTTAAAACGAACATTAGTATTTCCCTTGAAATTAGAGAACAGAAGTTCATGCAAATTTCATATAATTTGTACCACTTTGCCTATTTCATCGAATTCACGTCCAGTAATGTAAGCACATTTCTGAATCTTATTTAGAATGAGCATGAGAAAGCTCGCAGATGATGATGCAGATAAACTTTGATTGACCTTTCATTTTGTGGGACGAGGACGGATTTTTCGAAATGATAGTCTAATTTAGAGACATTTATAAAAGTGCACTTTGGACATGGGTAATATACAGACCGGCTGGGTTATAAATAGTACTTGAAAAGTTTGTAACCCCCCCCCGTTGCACAGAACTCGTTTCGTGATACCGGTAATATCTTGGACGGTGGGTTGGTTGCACAACACACAGTCGAATTGATAAAAAGGGATCGAGTGAAAGGATGGTGGGTAGGTATGGCCCGAAGTAAAAAGAGATGGAGAGCATACGCGTGGTGCGGTGAAATCACAGTGGCAATGGGCTAAAAGTTTCTGGGACTGGTAAGCACAGTGGCAGACTCCTGGCTGGGCTACCGCTCGGGTATGAGAAGGACGAGGGAGGAGGATAGAAGGGAAAAGGTTGGACAAAACTTGAGCGTTACTGCTCTGACCTGTGTACTCTGCTCTCTGGCTCCCTCGTCCAAGAGAATCGTTCTATAGAGAGGCGGAGGCGAGTGAAAAATAGAGAGAAAGAAAAACAGGAGGGGTTGCTGGTAAACTGTTCTTCGTTGCTCCAGAAAAGGGCCATATAGGGGAAGAAAGAGAAGGGAGGGCAAATAAAAGGAAGGAAGGAAATTCGTAAACAGAAAATCTAAAAACTGCAAGTGTGTAAAAGTGTGCGAGGAGGTTGTGTCGAAGCTTTTCTTCGTGCCAACCTCGTTCCTTGCTATCACCCCAACCGCTACCTTCTACTTCTTTAGCCTTAGAAGCGACCGACTGTACCTCTCACTCTCTCAAAATTCTTCTTCGAGGGAGAAACTTTTTCTTCAAGCTCGACACACAGGGTTCGTACATAGAAGCGTCAGCGTCAGAAGGTGTACAAAGCTGAATTCTGGCGTTCACCATACATATACACACACGCCTACTTTCATATATCCACTTCCTTCACATTTTAGGCTCACACGAGCCGCAGTCTCTCTCCACCAGCTTCCCGATTCGGTTGAAAAGTCCACTGCCTCTCTCTCTCTCTCTATCCCGCCTCTTTTTTCCTATCTTCCTCAATCTTATATCATGCCTCTACCAGAGCTTCTTTCAAGGTAGGTGTGTTTGTCCTTCTGCTGCCTCGAGTACATGGTCGACTGCAGGTGTTGGCATACACATTTATATACATATATGATCAGCTTTGTGTAAGTACCTACGAAAAGGTGGTGGATGTGCACGTGCCTGGAGCATAGGGGTAGCGCCTGATTGAATTGCAAAATAAATTTACAAGTGGCAAGAGACTCGTGCGAATTGAATAACTTGAGCGAGTTAACGGACAAGTTCACTCGTACGATCGTCGAGCTCGCCGATTCCCTATGTACTCGATTTCTATGTACACGTGGACTCATGAACGTGTGTGATATCATGTGTGTTTGCGTTTGGAGTACATACCTTTGGGTTAAAAGTTGAAAGGTAGGAAGGAAAAAGACAGTGGGGTAAGCAAGACTCGGTGCAGGCTATCACGATTCTGGGAACTTGACAGCAAGCACACATTTAACGAAATACAACAGTTGCGTGTAGGTGCATGTCTACATCAGAAGTACTGTTTCTGCGCTAGCTTTTTCCTCGCCGGAATCGATAAACCTTGGTGGATTTGTCGGAGCGTTTCATCATCGTGCTTTGATTCAGCCGATAGAGAAGACGAGCACAACTCATCTTATAATTGGGTCAATTACATAAAGCGTCGAGAAAGCACAATGAGACGGGATGATAAAAGAATTCAAAAAAAAAAGTACAGCAGTAAATTCAACCCTCCTCGGTCAGCCATTTTTAACGACCCAAAAGATTCGTAGAGAGACCACGTGACTTCGATTCGAGTCTCTGTTGTCTCGGGAACACTCAGGTCCGACAAGACGTGCTTCGTTTTTCAACTGCAGTGTGTCTCAGCAGCGATGCCTGTATACATACATACATCTCTTCGTTGCCGAGCCAATTGCTGGCACTATGCTTCCACCGCTGCCGCCCTTTATCCTGATGGAGTTTCTACCCTTGGCTTTCGCTTCGAGGATATCGCGTCTTCTCTCCGTTCTCTCGCTTCTTCAGTTTTACTTCGATTTCTTTTATTGCGAATCCGTATTCGAAGGGGTCTCTCATTCCGCTGTTCGCAATTTAATCTCAATAAAAATTCAACACAGATCATTCTCTATAGTCAACATTCATGAATAGAGCACCTGCGATAAAAAGTACCAACGAACAAGCAGAAAAAACTACGAGAGACCAATGAATACATATAGCATTGGCTGAAACATTATTCCACGTGGTTAAACGTTCGGATCCGTTTCATTTTTTCCAAAGACCAAAGATCGTAGTTCCCTAAGTTTTGATTCAACACATTGATGCACCCTGACTATACTAGATAAATCAGCATTTAATAATGCTAATTTTAAAATAAAATTATAGACACCTCACAGACAAAACGAAAATGTAATTGCGATAGCAGTTATCGTGCGGGGGATATCGTTGGAGCTCACATGTGTGAGGATTCGCCAGAGTTTCTGTGCACAAGTTCATGGCTATCTCTATAAATATGCATGGGGCTGTGAGTCTGTAGCCACCCATTAGCCCTTCATGGTAATGAACAAGTGTGTATACATTTTACCAACATTCGGTAAAACCAAGTACCTCGTGAACTTTCTCCATCCTGTATAACTCATTCAATTTTAAATAATGGTCACGGAGTACTTTATTCGCCATAAGATACCTCGGTCCTTGAGCACGAAATACAGCTTCACTGCATGCATTGTTTAATAATCAGAATGGAGATAAAGTTCCATCAACGCTCATTGATCATTCAGGACATAAAAAAGTTGCAGCTAGGTCTACGTCTTTTTGTCATCTTTGGTTAGTGATTGCATCGTGGAACTAGAAGAAATGATTTAACAGAAAGATTTTTCTTGTTATCCTCCAGAAAAAAATTGAACCCAAATGCATTATGCATTGACGAACCTCCTACGATGAAACCTCGGTAGACAAATTTTCGATTCAACTCGTATGGTGATGGTCCAGAGGAGCAACAAAGAATGTCCACTTGTTTGTATTCGCCAGTGGGGCCCCCGTAATTGCAGATTTCTCATTTTCCCTTTGTCCTTGAGTAACCTGTTAGAAAAGCGAATGGAAAAATAGGAGGAAAGCTGGTGTATTTGTGGGGGGTGGTGGTGTATCTTCGTGGCCCAGGGAGGCTCATTCACTCGCCCACGAGCCTCCCCTAGAGAGGTCTCTTCGTAGCGTTTGCTTATATATCAAGAGCGTTAAACACAAGCCAAGAGCATACGATGTGGCGTATATAGTACATATGCCGACATTGTTGAAGCAAGGGTGAGAACGAAGGGTGAAACGAGCGGGAGAGAACGTGAGGGAGGGAAGAAAGACACCATACTGTGGCAGCAACGGCTGGCCGTGCTCAGGTGGCGAATCGGGAACGAAGACGTTAGCCGTGCTCACGGACGCCTCCACACAGCATACGACCCGGGGAATTGTTTTGCGGCACGTAGAGAGGAAAGAGAAAGACGGAGTAAGAAAGAGAAAAAGAGTGAGAGAAGCAACTCGTTTTCCTGGAGGGAGAAAACCGGAAAAGCTCTATAGCACATGACCGGCTACTCCTCTGTACCGCAACGAAATACGGTTAGGCATTGTATGTGAGGCTGCTGCTTCTCTATACTTGTGCCCTACCACAGGCAGTGCCACGAGTACGTGCGTATACGCTTCCCAGGGTACGAAGATTCCACATGGGGTTTGGCATGGTTAGTTGGAAAAGTACAGAGAGAAGAAGGGAGAGAGCTCGAACGCGCGAATTTCTCTTTGCCGTGGGTATAATGGGCTTGGGCCAAGGGTGAAGCTGAGAGACAAAGAAAAGGACAGACCGGGAGACAAGAGGATTGAAGGTGAGTGTATATCAGTAGATGAGAAAAGCCGAGCTAGGCTTAATGCTGGTGTACAGTGTCCGTAGAATAACGTTAGTTAAGAGACCTTGGTATAAACCGGCGGAGTTATATCGTCGCTTTTCGATCACGTCCAGGCCCATTCCAGTAAATAAACAGGCCCCAAATGAGTTTTTAGAACCAGGTCAACACGACGCTCACAAACTGTATCAAGCGTAATTGCGATCCACGTTATCTACTCTGCCTTGGGAATGATCGGTAGAAAATAAATAAAAGAAAACTCAATCTGAGTGATATTTACTTCGCATACATCTGAGACGACACATCCAAACAGGTACGCCACATAAATGTAATATGACGATAAAGGTCTCATCGGGAGTCGCCATGACGTGAAGAAATGTGAGGGAAAACAAGCGGCGGAATTTAAAAACGTGAAACGCAGTGATTTCACTCCGACTGACTGTTTTATTTTGTTCTGATAAAAGGCGAGAAGACACGGAATTCATGGCATAGGGTCCAGTACAGTTACCGCACAGTACGACCGATTAACATCGAACGATTCGTGGTGGGCGTCCCGATAGATCGTTAAGGTTTCGGCTGACCCGGCAATATAAACTCTAGGCTAGTTCTATTGTCCGGAGACTTTCACTCCACTGTCTTTCTCTCATATCCTTCCCACAGGCACATCGTACGTGAGCAATTACGTTGCCGTAGAGGACGTTCACCGTTTACTGCTACATGAACTTTATACAGCGTTTTATTGTAATTGGTTCAGGTTTTTTCTGTCGTGATTATTGCCAACGCAAAAAACGGATTCGAAAAAAAAATTCTTACGAGTTAGGGACAACTGACCAATCCAGACGCCCAGTTTGTGGAGGTCTGAATAGCTTGGTAATATTTTTTGTCCGAGTTTTTCAAGCACATCAGGCATAAAGGACATCTTCGATAATTTTAGTAAAACATTGTAAAGTAAATAAAATTAAAACATGTGAAAGCATAACGTCACTAAGAAAAGTTCTCCTACAGAAAACCTACGTTGCCCCACATATATTTTCATAGCTGCTTTCTGTGTGTGTGTTACTGCGGAATAACAGTTAATAGAACTCTTTTATTTTCTCCCTCTTTCTCGCATCGTTTCTTTCGACTCTCTTCGTCTTTTCTACGTAGACGAGTCGAAGCTGCTGGTCGCGTAAACGCTCCCAGTCTCGTCGTATCGCATGTGCTGCGGGTATGGTAGTAGAGAGCACCGTAGAAAGGCTGAAGTACGATCGCCACGAGTTCACGAAGAAAGATAGAAAGCGAAAAGAGAGAAGTAAGAGAAAAACGAACGGAAGCATCAACCCGAGTTATTTTCGATTCCTCCCGGGAGCCATCAACCCGACGATAAATTCGTAGTTGACTCGCGGAAAGACTCTTCTATCGGCCCAATTGGAAACGCGCAATCGACTTGATGCCCCGCGAAAAATCGCCCGGACCGTAGATAATCGAGGATACACGGAAGAACGTCGATGGTCTGAGTGATGGAAACAGTAACTCATTTCGAGAGAGCCATTTCTGGGTACTTTGAGGATGCTGCTATGTTTAATCATCACTGTTGAGTAAATCATGAATAAACCTTCTCAAATTTCCAACATCCGGGCGCAAATCGCTCGTTTTCCTCCTCCCTTCTCCCCGCTATTTTAATAACTACTCAATATTCAAATGACATTTACGTTCCACCTTCCGCGCGTCCTATTTCATGTTGCAAGTATTTACGTTGTGAAGGGCATAAATAAACATTTGTCATAAGCGGAAAATTGGTAAGCATAAATGTAAACGGAAACTGCAAGCCATGGTAGTGGGTCTCATTAGCAAAGAAGCTCTGAAGTATCGAGAACGCTGAGTCTTATTGCATCCATGGAAAAGTTGTGCATGTATTGAATATGTACGGAGCATAGTACTCGGGTAATACGACAACTTTTGCAGACTCAGCAACAGCAGATTATATTAGGTAGCACAGTTAGCGGTGTATGCATCGTTGCCCTGTTCGTGAAAGCAACGCACTTAAGGTTGAAGCACTCAAGGAATGTTCGACGTTCGTATGCTAGACGAGCTTTTTCTTGTTCAGGGAAAAGGCGAGTTGTGGTTGGGAGGGGAAAGGACACGAGGCTAGTAACGATAAGAAACAAGAGAGCGAGAAGAGGACGAGGAACGAGAGGTTCTCGCGAGGAGCATATCAGCATGGGACTTCGGAAGTGAGGCGAAGCTATTTCTTCGTTCGCCCTTTGGCTATTACCGGTGTACGTTATATCCGCGAGCAGGAGTAACAGCAGCAGCAACGACGGCGGGAAAAGCAGTTTTGCCCTGCGGTGTGGCTTGATACACGTCGAAACGCGAAGCAATAATGAATATCGTTGGGAAAAATCTCTCGATCCCGCGGTATACTCGGCTCCTATAACGCCCGAGTATTCGCTTCTGCTCTCCTCTCTTTTCGTCTCACTCCTGCTCTCGAATCGGTCCGGGCCGGAGCCACTTATTAGAAAAGTTGCGAGTATCGAGAGAAGAGAAACTTGCAAATTGGAAGGTTGCCCGACGTTGCCACGCCGATATATACAAGCGTTCCCTCAGGCGCTTCCGAATCTGCCATATCGTCCTTACCCACTTCATCGCTCGCGTCCTTCGTACTTTCTACCATGTGGACTCGCCTCATCTTCAATATCCGATGCGTGAAGAATCACTCATATTTCCTCGAGCTTTTCCAACACACAACTTGCTGTGCAAATAAACAACACAACTGTCCAGGATTCCAATGGAGATTGTAATCCTCGACTATCATTCCGCCTCTACGGTAGATTTCCTCGGAAATATTTAACAAGTCCGATAATGACGATAATCTTGAGCGATATGCGTACGAGGTGGACTGTAATGAGCTCTCAATGTGCGCATAACAAACTGCAAATTCGTTGTATATTCGTTTTTGCAAAACGCTTTTCCAAAACACGGTATTAATCTAAACGCGGGATTGTTCGCTGCAAAAAGTGTACTGGCGATAAAAAATCGAAACAGAAAAAAATTGAAGAGAAATTGAATATAATTGTCAGCTGATCGACATCGACATATGCCCGCTACTTTTTTCAAAGCGAGACGCAGCGGTTTGCTTGTGCTGTGATAGAAAAAAGGGTTTTGGTTTCACTCCCATACAGAAGATTGCAGATCCGGCGATTCTCCTGCAGAATAGATAGCCCGATCGCAATTTACGGCGTCGTTTTAGTCTCAGTATCAAATCAGTTCTCGTTTACGCTTTCACGTCTCGTTCTCTGTGCACTTGGAAAATAGTAACGAGCGATAGTAACCGTTATCGGTGAGAGTTACAGAGCGTACATCTTTTCCAATGCCAACGCCTATCTATTGTTGCCGAACATTAGAAGGAACGCGTTACTCGCATCGTCGAAAAATTACGGAATGAAGAACGTGAATTTGGTGATTGACAAGCCTCTCTTATCTCCTTATCGATCCGAGGGGGACTCCAGTGCTCTATCGTATTTTCAGCCTTCCATCGATCTGCCAAAACTTTGGTCATTCTGTCCAACTTGAGGGATTGAACTGTCCTTATGCCCCTAAATCATATAATGCTGTATTATCTGGGTATTCGAGAGCGAGCGAACGTTCAAAATGCTACCACTTATTTCGAGGTGTTATTAAGGTAGAACGGTACCTCTTTTGCGGGGCAGGCAATGAGAGGAGTACTCCTATGCTTTAACATGGAAAGCCTCTCGTTTTACACACACTGCACGTGAATGTAGTTTCTGGTTTTTACTTTACACGAAAAAATGAGAATTGTATACTTTCAGATGAAAAAATAACTATTTCAATCATAATGTTCCTAATTTTGGCAAAAAAAAGCTTCTTGTTTTATATTTCAAAATATCACACATTTTCTTTGACAGCAGCAATGCAGGGTTGTGGTTTCAGTTTTTGACTGTTGGCTGCTTTGCTCAAGCTCGAGGGCAAGCTGTAAATCGCACTGTTTATATACAGCTACACAGTGCGTTGATCGATGCGATGTTGCCGCGTTTGAAGCTGTGTCCGCCAGAAGAGAGAGACAAATTTCGTTCGTTAACTTTCTTTTGGACATTGCAGATCGCTGATTACGAATTTGCACTTAAAATGCAGGAATTCAAAATGGTGGATCCAAAATGGCGGACCAAAATTGACAAATTGATCTGACGCCAAATGGCGTCAATGCCACCGAAGGGGTTAAAACAATAAAGTAGAGCAACACTGTTGTCCTTTCATATATTTTTTATCTATCCATTCAATGAAAAAATATTTATCGTTCCTTTGCATTGGCTATTGATAGTTTATTTTCATTTAATCGGTCGAGTCATCCTCGGGATTATGAACAATTGAAATATCGAGCGGCTGTCTTTCATTTTTCGATTACTTTTAAACTGTCATGAATCGTTTCAATGATTCATTACTTTTGGAATAATGGAAAAATAGTTCTGATTGAATGCTATAGCTCGATTACAATTTTTCGGTAACGAAACATGAAAAAACTGTTAAAATTGCATCTCAGCATTTCGCTCGTCCCTTCAGCGATACATCTCTGCAGTTCTTAACGTTCACTAACCCGAGTTATCATTCACAATCCCCTTACAAAATTCTTGTATAAATAATAAAATTGCGGTCGCGGAATAACGCCGCTTGCGTAGGCCAGGGAACGTGGTGAGATGGGGACAAGAGTGTTCGTCGTGTATCGTCCTGCAATTGGCGACTTCTCCGAACGAGGATCGAGTGAAAGTGAACCGCTCCATGAGTGTGGCCTTTCATTTGTGCCAGTGTGACGGATACAGGGGAGTGCGAAAAGTTTGCGCGAAATAATTGATAAATGTTCGAAGCCCGTGAGACCATGATGCGAGGGCGGCAAGAAGGACAAAGAGAGATGAGGACAGGCACACATACTTGTACAAAAGGTCCAGAGGGTGGTTGACAAGATGTGGAAAGAGAGAAGGCTGGGCAGGTGAAGGGGGGGGGGGCGATGAATGAGTGGAAAGGAGAGGTTTTCGCTGGCTATATATGCAGGCCCGGGAGGTGCGGGGAGTGATTTACCGCTCACGGGGGAGCGAAAACTGTTGTCACGATCCGGGAGGGCGAGGAATACCGGGAACGGAGAGAGAGAGAGAGAGAGAGAGAGAGAGAGAGAGAGAGAGAGAGAGAGAGAGAGAGAGAGAGAGAAACAGGAGTGAGAGTAAAACCCAGTCGCACGTTTATTCTCTGCGTGAGAAAAGCGGAGAGGTACAGCTGACTGTGTATGTGAACGGCAAAAGCTCGACAGATGAATAGATATAGGAATACGAAAGTGAGAGGAACGAAAAAAGATTTTCGATAGGCAAGCAGGAGAGGGAGAGAGAGATGGAGAAGAGAAAAGGGATAGAAGCAGTGAAGGAGAGATGAAGAGGAGGGCTTCGGGCGAACGATACACCGCTGCTGTTGAGAGAGGTGAGGGAATAAAAATTGTTTCGACCCGACGAAAAAATTGCCGTCGACTACCTGCTGCAAACCCGGCTACAACTCCCGTCGATTCACAAACAAACCGTAGTGTATATAATGTGTGAGTCTATACACCGCACCGTTTATACTACTATATGGAATTACGATGGAAGCCAAAATCCCACGCGAGACTATGATGAAGAAAAAAAAAAAAAAAAAAAAAACTACATAAATATTATGCACGATATACAGCCAGTAGGCTGTTGCATTTGTTCGTCGTTTCATACAAGTGTGAATGTATGCGTGATGTACAAATATACGGGAAAAAGCTCTCTGTTGAAATGCGCACCTAGTTCATCCAAATAAGCCCTGAAGCTATCCCAGCTATCATAAGTCTCATCCTTTTTTCTTTCATTCGTCAAATTTAATGCACAGACTCACCTCCAGTATGCCAGACGCTTATTCATGCAGGTATCAAGTTTGAATTAAATGGGAATGGCACGTATGCTCAAATGACATATTGACGAATATTAACTTCGTGGAGCATCAAATTTATTTCTCTTCTTTTCATCAAACTCTATGAAAACGAATAAAAAATATTTACTCGCACTGCACACATTCAGCTGTTGTTAACACGCCGGCTCACAAGCCGACTAATTCTACTAAAGTTCGTTTTATCTTGTATGATTTATTAAATCCTGCACGATTTCGCATTGAATGAGGGTTGTACTCACAATATTGGTGGTGGTGGACAAATATTGACAAGCTCGTTCCAATGTCTCTAGTGCGTTTAGAATTAGCTTAATTGATAAATAATGTGAACGATAAAGGATTCCCAGGGTTGCCATATTCTCACCAAATTCCCACATTTTTTTGCGATTCCAAAAAAATCTTTTTTTCAAATCTATATTTGTAAAATATCTTATTCAAGACTTGAGAATTTTTACCTTCAAACTTTATATTTATTATACAGGATAAGATTCTTTGCATCTTGAATATCTTTGAATGTATAAAGCTTAGGGAATATATTTTCTAAGGGAAGTCGCTGGCCTCGAAAGCAGCCGCATCCCTTGTGGCGACAATTACGTTCCAGATCCACTCACCAGAAAAATCTGAGCAGGTCGTTTTTTTTGTTTCATAACGCGTTTCATACTTTTTACATCATCTTAAATGAGAGATGCGAAAGCACGTTTGGCACAGACGATAAATCGACAAGCAAATTCACGGCGTTGTTGTAATTGGGAAAATTTTTCAAAAATATACCACTTATTAATTGAACAGTTAGCTTTCAATGGTTTTGCCACATTCATTCATTTGCTGTTTGCATTTCGCTCGATTTTTTTAGGTTAATCTGCAACGTGGATAAAAAAACTTTTCATACATAAAAGTGAAAAAATTACCCTCCGGCATTCACACTGACACGTTGGAATGTTTTCACATTCGAATTGACGCGAACATCAAGAACGGAGAAGTATTTATATGAAATAGAGAGGAAGAATTCTGCTGGCATCGTCATATGTAAAAGAATTCGAAACCTATAGACCGATGCTCGCGCGTTCAAAATGAATTTGTTTCGGTTGAAGTGCTCGGATTTGTTTTGGGATGGAAGAGATGGACTTGGGGTGCAAAAGCGCATGATGATCCCCGAGCATCATGAAATTCTGGTTTCGATATGTGTGTGCATCTGTGCAGGATCAACGTGTGCGATCGTGTGGAGTGTACAGCAGTCAGGTGCGTGCGATGGTATACGACTTACACTTGGATTTCAGTTTTCAGTATTCAAATTATAGAGTAAAACGATTCTGCTCGGAAACGTTTGGAAATGGAAAAACTTTCGATCCTTCTTACCGAAAGAAGTATTAACCTGAAAAGGAGTGACAGACAACATGCTATAAATCGTTTCCTGTATACATCGCCATTACAAGATATTGAATGAAAGACTGCGAGAGCAACTCCAATACGAACTTTAGCGATTGCTCGCAGCTAGGGATATAGAGACAGTCCAATATTTGCAACACTGTTTCTCCGAAATCAATAAATGAACTCCAAAGGTTCGTCAACTTCTCTTCTACGATGGTGCAACTGAATCGTATTCGTGCGACGAAACATCGTTCGCAGCTAATATAACGGCAGAGCGAAAGTGGCAACGCAGAAAATACGAAATTGCGTGGACGAGGAATGACAAGTGTATGATTATATTG
The DNA here is from genome assembly GCF_019457755.1 of Venturia canescens. Lineage (NCBI taxonomy): Eukaryota > Metazoa > Arthropoda > Insecta > Hymenoptera > Ichneumonidae > Venturia > Venturia canescens. The sequence continues at coordinate 7,893,851 of NC_057424.1, read as the reverse complement.
AATCTCACGGGAAGCGTGGCAGAGGTTCGGGAAGTTTCGAAGTAACTGCGTGATAGACTCGTTAACCAAGTATCCGATTACTTAACCCATCAATATAGGCGATGTGAGAGTTTGCCAACTCAAACTATTTGTGTCAACGTACGCGACGTTTTGGCCAACGTGTAGTTTCTTATCTAGTTGAGAAAATATTGGTTCGGTGTACAGACAGCATGTGAGTTTACGACGCCTTCAAATCCGCTTGTTCGAAAACGATCATCCTGAAGCAACAACAACGTTAGAAACATAAACGTAGGAGAGCTGCTGAGATGTGTACGTTTCCAAAAACAAAAATCATCATTTTCCAGCAACCCGATTTATGTGGAAAAGTAATGACGATGGGAATGCGAGTAATGAGAAAAAAATGGATAAAATTATTAAGCCGAGGACTATACATGTACGAAACTGGCTTTGAGACTTTTCTACTTGCGCAGCAATCAGCGGGATCTTTCTCCAAGTGTCCCAACTCGTTGGTCGGATACTCCGCGACTTCGACCACGAGCGACTCCGCTGGACAGAACTTTTGCGAATCGGGCGAGCTTACTTTTTCAGTGTGACTTTTTATCTGCATTTTTTTCTCGACCCGAAACCCTTACCGAGACCGCGCTTCAATACTTAGAAAGGATAATAGTTCTGAAGGGCAGATTCCAGTTGAAGAAGAGACAAAATGTAGTCGAGAATTTTCAGCTTTCGCGACAGATGCTATCTCAGTTCTCGAACAATCCTGAGATAGGAAAAGTCTCAAGTCATTTAACTTGAAGCTCTGTAAGTATCCATATGGTGCTAAATTTTTCGTCCGATGACTCATCTCGATCAAGCGGAATTTAGCAGCATAAAGGGCCTCCCAATAAACACTTTACCGATTTTTTTTTCAAGAGAGAAATAGATGGTTGGTAGCAAAGGAATTTACAGAATTATGAATTCTAACGAGCTCCAATCGCAAATTACCACCCTCCAGAAAAATAGCTCGCATAATTGAGAAAAAGATGTTCGTCAGAGTATGTATAACGACGAATCGAGTCCTTATGCGAATGTGAACACCGGTGGTCCGGGTATCCCTGCGACCTTCAGCTTGAAACCTTTTCGACTACGATCTTCTCGTTTCGCTTTCAAACTCAAAGTTTCAGTGATCGGTATAGCAGCCGGAGCACGAAGAATTCGATGATAAATTGTAAGGCAAAAAGTTCCGACAGGCCACGGCGACGACCCACGATCTTTTCTAGAGCAAGTTCGTATAAGAAGTTTCATGACTTAGGGTGGTAAAACGGGCTGATGCATTTTGCGAGAAGAAAGAAAAAATACATCAAACTAGTTTGGACATTGAGAAAATAATATGAAAAATTTTTCTACCGGAAGAAAACGAGACCGAAAATTCTAGAATAATGTACTAGGAATATAGTATTTCGGAGACAGTATATACGTACTGGATTGCAGCATTAATTCGAAGAAGAGTAATAAAAATTGTTCTATCTACCATAGTAAAAAGACCAATACCTATATCGTTTATTGAAAAGACTCAAGAGTGTTTTTCTCTATAAGCATAGTAAAAAATCTTTTCAGTCGCGTTAAATGTTTATATTGTAAAGTATGCTCGGGCAACCCTGAAAAAAAATTATATGTATGGTATAAAATGTCACACGTATTGGGTATAAATTCGTGTATTTATCATAGAATTGATTATGCTGACAGTGAAAATTTGTGATTTACAATACATTTCCATTTATCAGTAAGTGTTGGTCTGACATGATGAATAATACTGGAAAACAAGACGAAATATAGTTCTCACGTGCATCACTTTTTGTTATCCACATAAAGCTGTTTAGAATTGAAGGGACGAAAAATAGCAAAATTCGCAACATACTATGCTGTTTGTAATCGATGCCTGAATATGTTTTAAATTCTTAAAAATAAATAATATATTCCTCACTATACAAAACGAATCCGTTTACTCCGTTTAGCTTCAAAGTTTCCTAGTGCTGATTGACCTTTCGAAAGATTTCAGCAGAATCACAGTTATTTCTCATCCAAAATTAGTGCTAAAAATCCAACGTGTTCCATTTCACAGAGTTATAACAGCCCAATCAACTTTAGTATATTATTTTCTCTCCGTAAAAATAATATAAGAAAAAAATACGAAAGTTGCCACGATCTTTTTTGTCACATAATCGATCACAATAATGATCAATCAGACCAGAAATCGTCAATGACTCCAAGAACTTCCAGGAGAGATTCGAGAAATCCAACACGATACTAAATTCACAGTTACTAACATATGAGGCATAATAGATTGGGGTTTCTCCTTTAGGAACTCATTCCACAACATCGTTACGCAAACTCGAATGTTCGAGTAGGACTTGAGCTGCTATAAATAGCGTCTGGCATTGGGATATAAGCTGTGTGTAGAAATGATACCCTCTCGGAACTCCACCATAATGCACGTTCCAAACTCATTAACATTGACCGTCTTGCACGAAGTTAGGGGATCCATTTGAATCAATAATCCAAGTGTTACCAAACCTCACGAGAGCCATCCGATATCCCGTATGCCCCGTTCGGCGACTCATAAAAATGTTACGACTTTACATTAAAAAGCTCACTCGCAGTCTCCCGGCCTCGGAGCAGCTTCGGTAAAACGAAAAACTCATTGAAAGGAACACGGCCGTTCGATCTCGATACGTCGACCCTTGTTTTCCATATTCTATGGGATCCTTTTTTCCGGAAACGAAGCTCAAGTTTGTACCGAAATTTGTAACCGATCGTATTTTCTTTAGAGATTCATCAAACCGGAATCGACGAATTTATGGTTTTATCGACGTCGAGTTTTTGTTTACATGGGAACCCAGAATAGGAGCTTTTTTTTCTTCTCTCGTAGCTCGTATCTTGATTTTGCCTCGAGTACTCATGCGGTCATGCGAGATATTCTTCACTCTGTCCTCACATCTCCGTGTTTTGTAGCTCAATTTCAATGTTTTCGCAGCTACATCCGCGGGGCAGAAGTGCTTAGAAGTATAAAAGAGGGAGTGGATGAGGGAAAGAGGAATGAAAAGGGAGAGTGAGAAAGAGAGAGATAAATAGTAGTGAAGCCTGTGGGAGAGGAGAGCGGACGGTGCGTTGCGTCTAGGTGCGGTCTCTTCGGCTTGATGCGCTATTTTATTGCCGAGGCCGTGCCAGTTAGTCTTCGCTTAGAGGTCGGAGTTCGTCCGTAAACGTCTCGCGGTGGCGCGCAAGCTCTGGAAGCCCATTCGTATATATATCTATACTCACAAGATCCTGGCACACATGCACGTACGAAAGTACGAGACGAGGCTCCCCCGTATCTCGGGGGAGAGAATATGTCGAGTCTACCGAGGCATCCGTAAATCTTGCAGCGCGCCTCTTCAACTAACCCAAGGAGCTAGAGAGTTGCTACAGGGCTGCACAGTTTGTCTCTCTTCGGGCTCGTCGGTGTCGCATCTTTTCGCTTTCTTCGATTCGCCCTTACATGTTACTCCCACGGACACACACCCAGGTGGATGTATAACCACTGCTTTCTATCTGTCCTTTTACTCTCCTTCACCCGCTCACAAGGCTCGCCCGTGTGTAGAATATCCTCACGGACCCTCTGCGGCCACTTCGGTATCCCTCTAACGGTCTCCCAGAAACACATGTATAGATGGTTTGTGTAGCAAAGTTTTGTGGTCGCGGAAACAGGAACGGGGTCGAAAGTTCGAAGGGGCTTGTAAATAAGAAATCGAAGTGCAGGTTATTCCAACGTACTCTGCACCGTTCGAGAGTGTGAAGACGTGAAGATTTGGATGGGAATGGAGCTTTCATACACACGTAAGCTACTCGAATAACATTTTCAATGGTCGTCGTTCAAAATTGAAACTCGCATGATCATCGTTCTTTTCAACGAATGAGGGTAATGATGTTGTAAGTGAACATCTGGATCCTGTGGAAGATGTAACGTCGAGTAGCGTGCAGCTAGTTTATCCGCGGGTGGCGCTTAAGGTGGTGAGTAGAATGTAGAAAAATTTCAATTATGTTTGTGACATCGCCAGATTTGTCGGTTCAACACTTTTTACTTAGTATTAGATTCTGTTAAGATCGTGCATTATAAATAGGAAACCGTGCAATTTATGTGCTTTCGGAGTGGCCTTGGAAGCTTTGTTTGAAGTTGGAAAAGAAGTGACGAGGAGAAAAGAGATGTGAGCATAAAGAAAGCTCAGATATATTCTGTGCGGAAGGAAAAAGCTGAAAGAAGATAGAAAAAGAGAGAGCTATTGAAAATAAGAAAGATGGGCAATATAGATATAGGATTTGCGTTGCCTACCAACATTCGGCGTAAGTTGTCTCGGGCTTGGAAGGTTTATTTGCGGCGCATCCAAAGAGCAGCCCGCAAACGATAACTCAGCCGGTTTGTCTCGCCTGTAATGTTCGTTCTACTCTCTATTCCTCTCTCTCTCTCTCTCTCTTCCTCCCTCTCCTCATACTTCCTTTGTGTGTGAGCAACTGTGAAATCGCGTGTTCATACGTACGCCGGACAGTCGGTCGGCCCAACGGAGCTCTTGCGATTCGACCGAAATATCAGTATCCCGATTTCCGGGATGCTGATATTTCGGTCGAATCGTAAGAGCGAGTGAGAGAGCAATAAAAAGAGAAATAGACAAAAACTGAGGGAAACGAAATGGTCCACATGCGACGAGAGAACGAGCTGTCTCTGCCCGTGCTGTACATATTTGCCAAAGATGCACTTTTATTCTTCTCTTTTTCATCTAGCGGATTGTTGCAAGAACGCTTTTTTCTTTTCTCTGCTCCCCTTTTTTCTCTTGCTTTGTTCGCTCTAGCCGCTCTCATTTTACAGATCTGTGAGTACAAATCCATCTACACTTATATATACACGCAACATCAAAAGCGATGAAGAAATGTCGAGCCAACATATTGAATAGAGAAACTAACAGAAATACATCTGTTTCGGACTATTCTCAGATTTCAAACATATTTTTATTACAGTGTTTTATACAATATTATCTTACAGGAAATCGTAGCTTTGTTGGTCCAAAGGCGAACGCATCGAATCAGCCAATAATTTTCAGGATTAACACTTCTTGTTCATGAACACACAACTTACATCATTTTCACGGTAAAGAGCGATGAGGAATGTGATTGATTGATTCATTGATCTGTAGATTCATGTTCTTTACCCACTCGTGAAAAAAAAACTCACGATCTACATAACTGACTGAACTTTGAACTGAAATATTTCATTTATTTTCAATATTTTTGTGGTACATTATTTTGTGTACTGCGTGTTAATGTGATTTTGCTGAACTTATAGCATTATTTGCACGTGTTGTTTGTTATGACGAATGAATTATTATTTTTATTGTAGTCAGGCCTTGCTCTTGCAATCGCGATCTACATTACGAACTCGATACAATTTCAGTAACGAAAAATTCTGTATATACCAGAATGTGAAAAATATTTGTGTCGAAATTTTAAACTATATATTTTCAAATCAATTGAAATAGCATTGTAGTGATGAACGCCTAACAGTTGAGAACAAGAGAGAAAGAGCGAAAGAGAAGAAATGACAAGAGTGCTGTAGGAAAAAGCGCACTGAGCACGTATTCCCTGAAGGAGAGAGTGCATGCCTGAAAGCGCAGCTTGCACGTGCGAGCTTCAACGATGCGCATGAGTGTCGGAGGAGTGGAGAGGCCTCACTGTTACTTGTGCCGTATAGGAAAATTTATTTCTCTTTCGCACAGTACTATGGCGGCTTTACTGCAAATTTTCCCTAGACAAGTTTGCCTAAAGTCTGATACAGGTGGATACAGAATTCATTGGATACAGCAAGCTCCATTGACGGTTTTTTTACATTAGAAAAGATTAAAATAAAATTTGTCGAACGATTTCTTTTATCCAGCGATCGACAGGTTGGATTCGATCGACGTTGTCACCGCGAAATCCTACCATCAATTGGTCTTTCGTTCCGCCCATTTTCTTTCCATTTTTGGGCACTCCAAATTTTCTGAAAACCTCAACTTTAAATTCCAAATTTATAAGCTCAAATATTAAGTTGGTTACCATCAATACCATACGCTATCTAATAACGATTCTTCAACATATGTTTCTTCATTTGATATCACGATCGATTTTGAACGAAACATTTTTCCTTCAATTCAATCATTGTTCGATGGAACGAAACAGAATGGATGGTGTAATATTTCAAATCATTTTGTTTATCAAGATATCACTCGATTAAAATCGATTTAGTGGTCAACAAAAGATGGTCGTTCAAGCATTTTCCACATAAGTATAGATTTGACAGCCCATTTTCTCTCTCACACACGCATCCGCACACTCCCTCATTAATTTGCATACGCAAACATTTCCGGTATTTTCACCCCATACAAAATTCGTCTCACGGAATAAAATATAGTAATAGGAGCAAAACTTAGCTATATATTGGTCAAGGGCGTTTCGCGTCCCTCAATGGCTCTTGCCCTGGGACTGGAGAAAGTGACCTCGACGTATGATGAACCGGCCCACAATTTTTCGTTATTCGGTCCACAGTCATTCGTGAATGAACCGGCCGGTCGATATTTTCTTCGTTGATTGTTTCTGGATTCTGGAAGATTCTGGAAGAAAAGACCATCCTCGTTGACGTCCCACAGCGAAGAGAGCGATCATCGAATTTTGCTTTATTCCAGTAGCAGTTCGATGAGCGGGGTACAACTTCGTCAAGGTTGCCAGCCGATGAAATGAAATCGATAGATCGACCAGGGGCGTAATTTCACTTGACGTATTATAATGGTTACTCACAATCAGTAAAAATTTCGTTGTGAACAAACCAACCAGAAATTGCATTATAAAACGTGCAAACTCGAGGACTGTGACACCGAGCCTGAAGGAAGCTGATGAGCAGATGCGAGACAGAATATTTTCTCTTTCTACGACGTTATTTCCAGGTGACTCCTGCAGAGCAACCGAGCGTGACTTGCAAAACATCCGAGACAAAATACATTCCTGCTACCTTTCTCTCTCTCACTCTCTCTCTCTCTCTTCTAAAATTGGATAAAATAGACGGTATATGAATTTTACAGGCACAGGAATAATTCAAGAGCACGAAAGTACCGTATGCGTTAGGAACGTACCTAACGCAAGAGTAGCAAAACCCCATAATATAATATCATACAGTTATGCTAGAAGTGGCCCAGGGCTTCCCTACTGGAGAAGCGGCTTAGGCTGCAGTAGCACAGGGCTTTACTACTGAGAGAATGGAGTTTCCCGGTGCAGTGGAAAGATTGCTGTGCCACCAAAGCGTCATTCCTCTTTTCACCATATGGCCATATTTGTGATCCGCTTCACACTTGCTAACGCGTTAAAAAAAGCATCAGCCGGGATGAAGTTGTTGAATGAAGCACGATTGAAGAAAAAGTTGGAATGCATAGGAAAATTTCATGTTGCGCTTTCGGAAAACTTATTTTTTGTAATTCCAACGAAACACGATTAAAAAATTGGCCAATCGTCTCATCCAATTCTAGGGGTGAATCGAATTAATCGAATTGATTCTTCTTGTGTGAAATGTAATAAATATAATTTCGATAATATATGGAATGGATATAAGTTGCCATAACGCATATGGGATATTTCATCACGACCGAGAGATCTCTCACGTTTTCGGCTGTAGGCTAATTGCAGTGCGGTTCCCGCGTGATTCCATTTGTACATTGGGCCGTGAGAAAGCGTTCAGCAGAGTTCAGTAGCTGGTGGCATTACACCAAAACCTCACAAAGAGGAAAGAGATAGGTAGAGTGAGGGCTCGAGTAAGCACTAAATATTATATGCGTCAAATTACAGTCACGAGTTGACTCATTACCGTCGATAATTCATGAGCCGCCACCCATAAATCCTGATACGCTTCGCCTCGTCGGCCAACTCTCTAGCCGAGACTATCTCGCTCTCTCTCACGCTTGCTCTTCACTATACCCTACTCTCTCATAGATTCATTCGTGTGTATATTTCCTACGAGTCTATTACACACACGACTCATAGAATTACGGCTGATCCTACCACATCTATTATTTTATTAGGTATGCCCTCTTGTCGCAAACGCGAGTCAAATTTTATGACTCGAAAGTGCAAATGGAGTATGTTTGCTCACCAACATGTTCGGTCGACTAACATGCGTTTCCGAAATTTACTCCTCGGTTGAATATTAATCAACATTGAATTTTTCTGTATACGGATATTGAAAGTGCGAGTCCGTAATTCGACTGCTCGATGTACTCCTTGACCAAAAACATACCGATACTTGGAATATTTTTCTTTGACCTCAAATATTAACCGACGTCAATTCGGCTTTCATACACGGTTTTCAGCTTATGTATATACCGAGGGAGGAGCTGAGGATGGAAGAACTACGTTGAAGAAAAGCAACCAAAAGGAGTCAAACCGAGAGAGGCTTTAAGTCTACTAAGGTAGCAAGTCAAGAGTGAAAGATGAGAGGGAAGCGCTGAGTATAAGAAGAGTGGATGCCGCTGCGCTGCGCGGCTTTCTCCATCTCCATCTTTCTCTCCCGTCCCTCTCTCCCTGTCTCTCTTCATTTCTTTCCATGCTCCAATGGATGTTGCGCTCCATACGAAAGGCTTGACGCGTAGAATCGAGTACCGCGGAAAGAGTGCACTTGAATATTGTATGCGGCATTCTCGCACATCATTCGCGGAAAAATAAAAAGGACTTTGCCTCTGCGCGTCTCCTTTCGGCATTTCGCCTGTAATACCTATTTCCTTCGGCTGCCACATTATACCGATGAACAGGGTGATTCAAATGAAATCGTGCACTTGGCAACTCTTCGTCGTAGTGAATATGCACAGGCCATTTCGAAGCGATTGATCGTATTAGCAAGTTGCTATTTATTAATTAGCAATTATTGTTGAGCTAATTTAATCTGAGAGCCAAAGAGAATCGAATCTCAATATTTCTCTGAAAATCATTCGAAATGGTAGAGAAACACATGAAACAATGAACGGTAGAAAAAAAAACAAATGAAATAAAAGAGGGGATTGAATTTCTTATCATCGATCATCTTTCTCTTAAGGAACTTTAGGCCGTACAGTCATTTTTTTACCCAAAAGTTATGGACCTGAACCTTTCAAAAGTTAGGCCAGTTTATAGTTTGGTACTGTTGCATACACTTTAAAGAAGAGTCGGAAAGAAAGACGAAAAATTGGTGAACGCTCAGTCGAAAACACGGACGGTGACGATTCTAACCTCAAAAAACTGCACGAGAAACAGATTCTTATTAATATAATCTCAGCAAATCTCCTAATAAATCTGAAAAAATTCACATTGTTTAGCAAGCCTTGCTCGTGTTGCGAAAAAAATTTCATATTTTTAGCATCATTTTTTAGCATCACTGAATAAATCTTGACTTCCATGAGATTGCGTATTATTTAGCCCAAATTGTTATTGATTTTTCTCAGCAACGACGCTCCTAAATTGTCTCAAAATTTAACTGATTTTTTTTACACTTCACATTATAAGATGCAATCGGTTTAAAAGCATTTTCTTTCTAATGCCTCAACTTACTTAAAAATGAATGTTATTTATTTACTGTACACTGAGACTTCTAACCTATATTGAGATTGAAAGTAAAAAAAAGTTATTTTGGCATTAAGTGATGTCGTGTTTTTAGTCACCCTGTACGTACGTATATTCGAGAAAGGCAGAGTATAAGGTGTGGAGAGGTTCGCACACGAAGGAAGCTTGAAACATTTCTTCGATGTGTTCATTCTGAATATTTTTTCTTTCTTGATGCACGCTTGAACCACATACGCGATGAAATGCTCGAGACTTTTCACAAGCTCTCTGTAACTCGGGCCATTGAAAAAAATACAAGCAAATTGAGAGTCTCGTTTCTTTCAATCATCCGTACGAACTTCATAATGGTTAATTTATTCTCTACTCATTATGAAAATTCTGATGGAATATTTTAGTGATGAAAATGTCACAATACGGAACACTTTTCGGTTACCATCTTCTTATTGGTGAAACGCTCTATCTGATGGAAGCAACATCTAATTGGGAATCGTAAGTTGGACTCCAAGTGGAATATAAAATAAAATAACAATGAAATAGTAAACACTCATTATTCATCTCGACCTTAAAGGAGGATTTAAATGAAAGTTTATCCTTTACCATGCTCTGTAGTTTTGCTGAGAATAACCTTTGTGAAACGGTTTCTCGTGTATATCTTGGAACAAGATTTCTTTCCCTTCTTCTCAAGTGAGCTCTATATATCTGTATAAGAATACTCGTTTCCTTTCGCCCTTCGTTTCCGGCCGGTGTGCGGTTTAACAAAACTCATTATCCGCAGCTACGTTTCAAGGAAAGCTACGTTTCGATCGTAAAAGAAGGCTATTGCGTTTCGAGGCTTTTCTCCTCCGCCTTTTCAGGTTTTCTTCTCGTTGACGCCCTGAGAACTGTCGAGGAAAAGTGAGTCGAGAAGGTGATGCAATCCGTAGGAGCTGACCTTTAACATCCGATAATCGGCTTCTTTAACCATGTTCTATGAACCTTGTTCGCCGTTCTTCGGTTATTTCCTCCCGCTCTTTATGTATCAACCATGTCGTTTATGACTCGTGGATTTATACAGTATAACTCAGCAATGAATCGCTCGCCGAACGTGACTCCGATCGAGGCTTATCGATTTTATTCCTCACCAACTCGTGCTTTTCTAATACGTTTGGTAGAGTGAGATATTCAGCTGGGCCTGAGTCGCGAGAACCAACGATGCTATAAACGTAAGAAAATTACCGGGCTTTCTCTCCTTCTCTCTCCCCCCCTTTCTTTTCTGTCTTCGATATAGTTACGAACGTGACCAAGCGATGAAATTGTCGGCATCGTAGAACCCTCAGGGGAAGTGCATGCCGTATAAACTGAAATTCGCTTGTACATGTGTAACCCGGGTCCTTGCGTAAATATGCTTTTCACATAGAGAAATTGCTAATCCGACTTTGCTTTATGGTTGGAGGATAAAGTGGCCGAGCAATCGCGCGATTAAGCACGCCACTGGGTTGATCCATTGCTGAAACGTCACGGTAGGAAGGGTCATCATTTCGCAGGTTAAACGATCGTCAAAACAATGTCTCAAGTACCGCACAGCGCAGATAGACACTGCACGTGTATTCGGCGCCCTTTATTGACGATCACGCAGACTTTCGATTAGCCACGAATTCGGAATGGGTGATAATATTGTACGAAATCCTTTGTTGGATTAAGGATTTATATAATTGTAGAATTTTAGGGGATTCTACACGAGGATTAGAGACTTGAATTAAACCCTCTCGCTGGAGCCAGCATGCGACAATTTGCCTACTCGTATTCGGCATTACATGAAACAAACTTCGTCAATCTGCAGACGCACTGAACAGTATACAAACACATAGACGAATACCGAATTAACTTTAATGCAAGCGAATTTAATTCAAAAACCTATTCAATGGGTTCGCTAAATATTTGAGAAAATCGTAGCCATTGTAATATGTCATCGAGCACAATGAGTATTTCAATACTCATCAATACAAAAGGGAACAAGCCGTTATGAGTAAGTTTTGCATTCAATCCTTTTCCAAAGTCTATAGGCAAAGCCGCACGGTTCCTCGAGAGTTTCCCCGGCGGTGAGAATTGCGGAACACATTATTATAGTATATGGAACTATATGCAGTGAAACGCGCAATGCGCTATGGGGGATTGTTAAACCGCTCATGGTATAAGGACTTCAAATGATGTGAAACCCTATCGAGAGTGAGAGAGACGAGGCAATTAGCTCTAATATTAGAGCGAGTAAGATACACCAACTCCGAGCGGAATTTCACGTCTTCTCAATGCTAAGTTTCTACCGAAATTGAGACAAAGACGGTAGGTGTAATGTATTATACCGCAGTGGACCGACGTCTCCCCTGAGAATCCGCCTCATCCTTTCCCCAAATCCTTTCATCGTTTCTCATAGCGCACGCCAGCGGGGGATGCGATTTCATATAAAACATATCAGGAAACTCTACCGCAAATTCTCTATCTCACTAATTCTATACACTATTCTGTAATGATACTCAGAATGAAGGATAAGCTGTGTATTTCACAGCGTTACAAATTGATGTTCTGTTAAAGCGACGTTTTCCTTTGTAAGGTATATTCACGCGTGTTGATGTATTTGAAGGCAAAAAAGACGGTATTTGAAGCAGGCTCCTCTATCAAAGCGATCTTTGCTATCAACAAAGCAGCTAACTATACTCCTTTCAACATTTTTCATGGGCAAACGTAGATATATGGAATATTCTCAAAGTAAAAAGTCACCTAACTTAACTTTAACTGACTATAGGTTTTAAATGATCTAATTGCGAATAAAATTCCAAGGATTCTAAATCAATCATTGAACTATAGGCTCAACAAATATCGGCATGCAGAACCATCTAGAAATCGAACTATTCATTGCTCTCATAATCGTGATACTACTAATAATTCTAGACGTTCTAAATTACAAGCGGATAGTCACTTTTGGCAGTATTACGATATTCGTTGCCTCAAGTTTTGACCGTGCAGTCTTTATATTGAGCCCGAAGTAAGACTTTTTTTGAGAATAAAAAAAATTGAAGTTCGGCCTTTAAGATGATGGATCAGTCGGTAATCACACCTCGAATTTTTTAATTTGAAACTCTTTGACATCGTTCGTCCGATTAAAATAATAAAAATGTCATCGTACGCAGCACGATCGCAAAAATCCGATGACATTTTTATTTTTTCGATCAGACGAACGATGTGGAAAAATTTCCTCTTCAAAATTTGCAGCTATCTCTCTCGCACTCCCGGTTGTGATTACCGACTGATCCATCATCTTAAGGAAATGAAACGTGGGGGTTAAAGGTTAAAGCATTAATACAATACCATATTTGTGGTACCTAATTCTGTCCATACAGTATCTATATTTAATTAAAAAAGAAACTGTTTTAGTATATTGAAGATGGACATTTGGCCTTAAATGGGGTGAAACGGGAGTTAAAAGTTTAAATATTATTACATTTGTGGTGATCACTCACCGGTAGCTATTCTCAAGGTCAACGCACAGCGGGGTTGAGTGCAACATCACGTCCAGCGCGTACATCAACGAGCACAAGGTTCACACGATTCACGAGTTCTTCCCGGTAATACCGTCAAAATATAAGATCATCGAAGATTTTTCGCGAATCATTCATCTCCCGACCGCTGTCAGAATCTTTGACCATTTCCAATGCCCATAGTCGATACGGACGGAGCACTGGTGAATTTTTGCAGTGAAACGATCAGGCTGCACATCAGAGAAGCCAAGTATACCACAGGTACAGTCCTCAACAGCTAAATCGATCGAGACTATAAAAGAGCATCACCATGTCATCTAAGTATCAGTCGACAACAGGTGCTGTACGTTTTGACGTCGCCGTTTAGGCTCGAGGATCTTTTCGCGCGACCGTAGCAACAAAAGATGTAATAATTTTTTTACGAAAGCCACAAATTGTCGGCTATGCCAATTCAATACTTAAGAATCTTGATCGTGGGACGAAATAATCGTGTTCAAAAACTATGGCAAAATGATCGAAAAATTGAGTCATGGAAAAAAGTTTACTGATAACATAACCCGAGGAAAAAAAAGAGACTTGATTTGAAAGACTTGGAGAAGAAAAAAAAGTGATACTATTTGATACCTCTAATGATTAATTCAAAATTGTAATAGACTTCTAAAATGTTAGTATTTTAGAATATTCACGCCAAATTACAAAAAATGTGCCAAAAAATACTCCGTTTCATAACAAATTTTCCACCCTCTTGAAGGCCGAGTCTCCATTTTTTTACTCTTCAAAAAGTATAAACAATTAAAATCGTTTATACTTTTTCGTTTCTCATCAAGTTTCTCTTGCACTCAGCGCATTGAAATTTGGAAGAAAGCGCGGGCTGCGACGTCTAGCGGTAGTGTGCAGTAGCTCTACTAGCGAGTTCTGCAGTACCATCAAAAAGGGGGGAGGGCGCTCTATCATTTCGTCGACTGATTTATCCTCTTAAGAGTATGGATCAGTCGACTAACCTCGCTTGAAATTTTTGAAATTGAAATTCTCTGACACGGTTTGACCGATTAAAAAAAGGCTCTGTCAGCCTACGCAGAACGATGGCAAAAATCGACTGACAGAGCCTTTTTTTAATCGGTCAAACTTTGTCAAAGAATTTCGATTTCGAAATTTGCAGCTATCTCTCTCGCACTAACGGTTGCGATATACCAACTGATCCATCCTCTTAAGGACTTTGCTTGTTTCGAAGCCAATTAGATATAAATCGTAACTAATTAAACATCGAGGACAGAGATGCTTTCAAAGTGAGCATGTAGTACACATGGCCTCAGATTAGAGCAGAGAGGAGTGAAATTGGTAAAAAAATACTCGTTCGTATTTTCTTCAGCAGGTGCCTCATTCATAGATGATACAATTGAGTGTGGGCGCGCGTCCAACGATACAACAGGTACAAACACTGGGCATACACGTGAAAATATGTAGATTCACATAGACATATACATCATGTCCCGTTGGAGGGAACTAATACGTGCATTCGCTTGAATTCCTAAGTGAGAAATATGCGTCTAGCCATGAGACGTATCGAAAAGGACTGCACAGTTACCAGTTGCCTCGATTCTCACTCTCACTTTGTATGCCTAGTATATCCTGCTTCCCTCACACCATCTCGCAGTTTCTCTCTCTCTCTCTCTCTCTTCCGTTCCCACGCATATATAACGCACTCGCTCCACGTTTGAGTCTGCCTGTATCCATCCTCGGCGTATCTGCCAAGGGTTACTGTACGCCGCTGAAACGGTTTGTCTCGTTCGCTCCCGCTGCGCAGCCAGTTATTCTGTCTGCGATACGGCTGTTCTCCATGTAGAATGCAACGGGCGTTCGCTCGTCCAGGAAGAACTCCGATCGCACGGCACGAGTCGTATACAGGCACTGTAATCCAAACATATTGTCTTCCGGCTCGAGCACCAGAATTCATACCGAAGTAAAAGAGTGCTCTCCACATCCACCCTTTTCGCTCGTATGAAGAGAGCATCCTCGCACAAGTATGCGAGTCCGCGAGCATGTGACGAGTGTGTGAATAGGAGGAGCATAAGAATCGACGCTTCGTTATTTCTCTGTACCTCACTCGCGGCTTCGCTCACCGAATTCGAGGCCATTCCGTAAAAAGCATTCGAATCAGCCACAAAAACCACCCCCGCGTAGCTTCGCGGTCCATTGGGCCATCTCAGCCCTCTCTCGTTCCTCGCCCCTTCATCATCTCCATTTAGCTTACGTTGTACTGCTTCATATGCGTCGTAACAGCACAACTGTCGACCGACTCTCCACCCTGCGTGCAAAATCGTCTGTCCCACGTAGATCCCGCATACGAACGAGCGTGTAGATGTGCTCACTTTTTCACTCATCCCATTGTCCTTCGTTTTTTCCTACCGGTCCTCCTCTCGTATAGTCTGTTTTTTACGATTCGAGAATGCGGGGAACAGGTGGGAACTCTCGCAGCTCTGTTGCACACTGAAATATACAGGCATGTTGTATTAAAGTGCTAAATTAACGGACAGGTGAAACAACGAGAATTTTGCTGTTTCGAGGAGCCCCAACGATCTTCGTGAGCGGGTTATCTTTCGGCAGCTATACGTTTCGGCTGCAAAGTAGGTGCACGATTCTCATATTCCCCGCCGGATAAAGCTCGTAGACGAGCATATCGTATCGTGATTTTTACCGTTGCATGAGAGTCTCTCATTCGAGGGCTCAATTTGATTCAACTTCCTCGAATGTGATCTAATTACAATTGGAGTATTTCAACTATATTGCTACGAGCTTCATTTTTAGAGGAATTCGCTCATGGGTTTTTCGTAGATTGTTTGCAATACAGACCTGGAACATGCACCATTCGATGTAACTAGATTCTCTGGTATAATGTGAGGAAGTTGAAACAATTCTTGAAGATCGACCATTGGAAAAGTACGCGTAACATTCGTTTTCTTCCAAATGGAATCATCTCATTCCATTCGAGCCCTGACTTCGTAGACACCCTGTGTATATATATAGGTCTACATACATTTTGGAGACAAGAAATTTCAAGTAACAAAATCCTAGCCCGTTTCGGGGACTTCTTAACGGCATTACGAAACGTTACTTCGTAAATTGTCGGTCCGTAGATGATGGCAAGCACCGAGTAACGGAGGAGCAAGGCAGTCTGGATGGTAAAACTAAGTTCCGAGGGAAAAGTTTAGTCGGAAAAGACTGGACGTGAGAAAAGGAAGAAGGACGGGCGATCGTGCACTACGAAAACGAGGACGATCTTTCGTCTCGTCTTATCTCTTCACTATCAACTCTCGTTCACTCTCTTTTTACTGTGGAAAACAGTGGAGAGAACACGAACGATGAAGCTCCAGCACCGTGCCATCTTCAACGCAGTTTCCTCCAAATATTATTATTGCCTAACGAACTATTCCAGTGCTGCACTGCAATGAATCGTATATATTCACGCACGTGTAATATCCATACGTTACTTCTTATGGGCACTCGCCATCACAGTCCTTGATACCAGCTTCCGGATATTTCTCTGCTTTCAAACGGCTCGTGAAAAACTGACCCAATAATGTTGACTCGGACGAACTTTCGTATGTCCAACGAATCTCCAAATTTTTGTATTTCGAGACGACTTAAAAGATCGTTCCACTACCGACGAATTTGAAAACCTTTATTTCTCGACTCGCAGAAACGATTTTTCGATGCTGTAACTCATTCACTATTTGGGTTTCTGACAGCCTCTAATATTCCTTTTTGTAATCATTTTGATATTTCATTAGTTATGTGTCATCTTAGTAGCAGGGAAAGATAACCTGGGAAACGAAGACACGAGATAGTAAAGCAAACTCACAGGCTCTGATTAGAATTTTCAACCGTCCATTTCATCTTGAAAGTTTCAACTTCAAGAAGAGTATTGTTCCGACAGATCGACCTGGACTCGTCTCGTGGGCTGTAAAACTTACAATTTTAGTTTCCAACATAAGACTGTTACCGTTCCTATGTTGAAACGACAAAAAAACTAATTAGAGGAGCTAGAATGTTGTCGATGGCTCGAGACCGTTAACGAATTGATTTGATATAAAATTAGAAACCATATTGAAGAGAAAAGGTGTAGAAAAAAAGCATTGTACCGATATTCTTAAATCGTTGTTCTCGAGTACGAACTTTTACCCTGCTCACTTTGTGTGAGTGTGGGCATGATTTCCGAAGGATTGAAAACAGAAACGAGCGCACATGATGATCGAAAAAATCGGCGAGATGAAGGGTCACGCGGGAGGCTGTAAGTTTTATCCCACGAAGAGAGGTAAGAAGGAGAGAAAAATAATGTTCGTGCGGTAGCACATGCACGTACCACCAACACAGCACATCTCGGCGCTTTAGCCAACATGCTCGTTCTTTTAGGTTGCTAGAGCTCCTACGACTCTTCTCGACGAGGGAACCTTCGTGGAAGCCGAATAACATTTTGCTTTAAGAAGTCCAGACACGTACGCGCTCTGGCATCGATATATAAGTATACATGTTTGTGCCAACGTTACCAATGCTCCTTCAGCCCAAGGCCATTTGTGTAACACACTCGCACACAAGACTGTAGTGGAAAAGCTCGGATAGAAAAAGAGAGGAATAGTACTTGTGGGGAAGCGTATAAATTTTTCGTTTGTATATATAAGCGACATACTTGTAGGACATCAGGTATTGCCTTCCTTCAAACCTGCACTCTGCGCACTGCACGTTCTTTTCTCTCGTCGCGAATTATCCTTTGCCTTTTCCACTGCTCCTTTTCCTCCTTTTATCGTGGCCCTTACTTATGCCACTTTTGCATTTTCTTTCTCTCTTTATTAGCACTACATTTCGTGGTGATTCAGGTTCGTTTGGTTCGTCTTCGCTGTAGCCTTTCAAAATTTAGGTCTTTTTCACAGCCGTTCTGTCTGAGAGGATTCCCTTTTTTCAACTTCATCATGAGGTGTGGTAAGAGTAGAGGCCACATCCCACCTCAATCAATATTTTTGCCTAACACCGAAAAAGAAGAAACTAAATATTGATAAGAGATGAAAGCGTGCTGCTCGGTCCGTGGAAATATATTTTTACAAGACGATAGCTTTCGTGACTTTGGAATTGTGTTGCGCACTTCTGATATAACAAGCTAGCTGACACAAAGGCGAAGAAGACACAACGACTGAGTACATTCCGCTCTTTTTCTTTTGACTGCATTTTAATCGTCATCGAGAAATATTTGACACATCTTGTCAACCAGAGCTCTTCGTAGTGTATTCAAGTAAACACAATCAAGTAGGATGAATTTTTCCTCGATTTTTTTCTCGATCTTGTGTACCACGGGAACGTCAAAAAGTATTACAAAGACTGAGCTCAGCTGCATTTGCGTTTGACGAAAGAGTCCGTGGTCAACGAGGAGGCGAAAAGCAACAAAGACGGGATTGGATGTGTCCGGAATGAAGTGAAGATCGCGCAGTAAGAACGGCCGCATGAAAACACGATCGCACACGAGGATGACACTCCTCGAAAGTGCTTGAGGGAAGCTTGGTCGCAATGGTCACCGTATAAAATTGTCGAGTTTATCGGTACTTGGCGAAGCTGCAAGTGAATATATAAAATGCATCGACCATCGGAAAATATATATCCAGGTGGAAGACGAAAGTATCCACGTCAAAATGTACGTCTGTTTACTATCTTGCCGGTGAATGTATTATTCACACAGGGCTGTGCAAGCGGCGAGGATATACACAACTGCATCTGCAGAAGTATTTGTTAACGATTTCAGATGGTCGGCCACAAAGCTCCAAAGTTATCGTCCGAATTCACAAAAGAAGAAGCCAAATGTACGCACGGAAACATCGGACGAATGCGCGATCATCCAGCACCTTCTACGTGGCAAACATCCTCAATTCTTGTGTGTTCAACCGACATCATACATTTTTGATGAAATGTGCGCCAACGAGAATAAGCACGGACGAAATGGATCGAGACATAACACACGTTATTCAGCTCCCGAAGACGATCTATCGCAGAAAGCACTTGAAAACTTTATATCGTTTTTTCCTCGTCGAGTCTAGACGCTATGGACCTATCTAGATTCAAGATAACTGATTATAAAATTTATCAAAACTCGCATTTTTATGTAATTCTTCTAGGCAAAAATATTGTTGTTCCGGGTCAGACTTTCTCCGTAACCGCGAATACGTTCTGCAAATGTAGAAATCAGTGAAATCGATCTAGATGTTGAAACAGCGGCGCATTCAGTTGGTAATGATTGATGATAAATCGTCTGTGGGTTCTAAGACTATCAGCAGAGAACGTCTGTTGGGATTGAACTGCATAATCGACTGAGTCTCGAAATTGTTTATATTCGTTGTAAAATCGTCCGAAACATCGTTTCTCTGATGTTCAGATTATTGAAATATTTTGAGATGAAAATCCTACATGAAATATCGTTGATGGCCATGAGTTATTCCGATGAAAATACTCCGAGAAATAGAAGACGTCAGAACTATTCCACGGCAAATGCTTTGAAAATTCTTCGAAAACTTGGTGACCACGGAAATGAGGAAAAGAAAGTTTGGGAATCCTCAAGATTGTGACGACCCTTTGGTAGGAAAATCGCATTCTATAACACTCGAAAATACTGTATTTAATGCAGAAATTTTAGCAACGTCCGACCCCGCACAATCTGACTCCTGAAACTGTAATGCACGCAAATCGTTTCGGCTTTATTGTATACCCCTCGTGCATATTCTTCTTATTCTGCGAGTGTGCTAAAGGGAGCGAAAATAGTAGACCCGGGAATATATCCGGAAACCAAGCATCTTGCAACCGAAGGTACAATCTTTTAATAAGATCTCTTAATACCCAGGAGCCAGCATTCACTGATGTTCTGCATTTAAATAATATACCTTTGTATATGTACTCGGATATCTGTACATGCGAGTATATGCAAGATATTAATATAATTCTTGAATAAGCGGCGGCCATGAATTAGCGGCTATTCGGGTCAAATCCGTAGATTCTGGAGAGCTAAATAAAAATGTAGAAACTTTAGGTAATTCGAAATATCATAAGTAATCAAATTTTCGCTTGGCCATGATTTGAACAGTTTCAGTTTTAATTTGCGCTCGTAAAAAAATGCGCATTTTTTTAAAATGGTGCGAAGAATTTCCAGTCAAAGTCACGAGGACCGGAGTCTCGAAAAATCTTAATTATCCTTGTTTACCGTGTTAATTTGTCTCAATCTTGAAATCAACGGCTTGAGTTCCAAATCATAACAACAGTCTAGTTCACTGCTGTATAATGTGATACGACGAAATGAGAACTAAGCTGCAAAACAAGGTGATTGCATACAAATATTATATTCAAGTAGTTTGAGAGGCGGGCGTGTTATCAGAACGAAACAGAACGGAACAGCATGGAATTTATGGTATTCCCTATATCGTGAAACAGCAAAAACAAGGTCATCTCACAGAATCTCGACAGAGTTAATGTGAAATAACTGCATGAAGCTTCGTCAGAAAACACGCTGATTAGCTTAATTGGCATGAAATTATCGCAGAAATTTTTGAATACATTGTTCCACAGTCGAGGTTCATGCGAAGTCCGTTCTAAAACCTGTTTATTACGAATACTCGGAATTCTTCGCTAATACTATCGAAAGAAAAAGTCATAAATTCCTTAAATGCTTTGAACATAAGTTAATAAACTACGAATAATCATCAACCCCCTTCGTTTTCTACAGCAGTCATAAATTTCTCCTTCAAAAAAACTTGTCATTCAAAATAAAGAACATTATAGATTGCCTGTCCATTGAGTTGTGAAAAAAGCAGAAAACAAAAATTAACCCGTTTTCTTCGAAACAACTTTTTCCTACCTCGTTCCAGGCAATCCACTCAGACTCATCATTCGATTTTTACTATTTTTCCAGCTATTTTTTTACTTTATCTACTACCACATACTCGAATTTGAAATTTCAATTAATTACCACTATTCAAAACCCCTTAAATGAAAAAAATTCGAAAAATGGATAGAATCGTGAAAACAATGAAGAAAATCGTCTCAGATCTCGTTTATCGTCTATATCGTCCAGATCGTTTCTATCGATCTTCAAATTTCTACCTGCGTATGAAAATTCCCAAACAATAACATTTTTGTGGCCCCTTACAGCAACGTTTTCCCTCAAATCACGTTGATTTAATAACGCCCGTGAATTCAACAGCAGCAGTATCGGATTTTTAGTTTTCGTCCAAATTCTAATATGAGATGCTAGCTCCTTTGCCAGAGGATTCCTCGCATCTGCATAAGTTCACGCATCGATGCTTGGATAGTAAAAGTACACACGGTATATGCAGGTATGTTGAAATATATATAAATATGTCTATATAGCTATACAAATACCGGATGTATAAAGTCTAATGCGTTTCCGTGTATCGAGTCGGAGTGCAATTCTACAAAAATACAGATATATTTATTTGATAGAGTAGTATATCCATTGTACAGCCTTAGAGAGCCTTAAGAACCCTTTCAGACACAGACGGGCTTCGTCTTATTTAAATAAAAGCATCGATCCCCATCTTGCGCCGTTGCGCCGTGTTGGTGTACGAGTGCGACGATCACCCCTGTTCGTATGTATAAGGCCGATGCGCCAATACATCTGCTGGCTCGAACCAATACATCTACTCGTTCGATGCTTCGTCTATCCTTCTATATGCCGCGCACATCGAGGGCTACAAGATAGTACCGGTGCATTGGTACTCTCTGCATATACTATGGGCGAATCGGAAAATAGTGAACTGTGGGCGAAGAGGAGCGAGCGGGGGTTGGAGATAGTCGAAGAAGCGGAAGAAAACGAAAAGTTTGGGGTGAGTTGAGAAAATGTGAAGACGGGGTGAGTCAAGAAGATGGAGATACTCGAATAAAAGCAAGCGAGCTTGCAACACAGACAGGAGGGGGGGAAGTGTTTTCTGTTTTGTTTCATTTTTTTAATGCTTCGTGACCAAGAATACATTCCCTGAGATCGCAAGCTTCTTTCCGCAAAGACTGCTAACCTTAATCTCCATACGTAACCGCACGCCACCATGACTCTCGTCGATCTCGTGTTATCTCATCCCTCGATTCACGATTCCGTTGCAAGGTGATTTTTTTATTTCTCTCCTCTCTCTCTCTCTCTCTCTCTCTTTCTCCCCTGCCATGTATTCATCTCTTTATCTATCCATCCTGCCCACGATCTTTCACTTGTACTCTTGTTGTCTCAGGGTCAACGAGAAGTGCTCCGTACGAAATTCAATCGAACCTGTGGCCACGTTATCGCAAGGAAATCTAGAAATCCACGTCCAAAAGCAGACTCCGCGTTATCGTGAGGAGACTGCTTGCGATTACTTACACACCACGACTCTATATTTATATGTGCAGGCTTGTAGTGTTTGTGAAGCTCGAATCTTCCTTCCGTACCTCGGTCTTTGTCGTATTCAGTCGTCTGGTTCGATGGAAACGAAATCCCAGGCCTGATTTACAGTGTTCGTCTCTTCCTATCCCATACTTCGACCTCGTATACAGTGTGCAGTCCTCCTCCCGCCCGTTTTCTCCTATATATCTATGGGCGAGGCTGAACAGTCTTTCTCTCTTCTTCCTCTCGGGTGCTCGAAAGTCTCATGGGCGCGCATGGCCCAAGTTCCTACCGGAGCTTCGTCTTCCATCGTGCTCCGGTAAATATTCGGAACGGTACCTCGGGGGACGATTCCGATGCAGACAGCGAGGGAAAGGACAGAATCGGGCACCACTGAAATTATATTCCGCGCGGACCCAACTTTACGTATATCGTAGGCATGTTCTATCTACCGTCGTATGAAGCTGGCGGAGAATTATCTTCACCCTTTGCCAAGTGACAGCAGGTAATTGAAGAAACTGCACGGGTTAGCGGCAACTACCTGATCGCTCGCTTATCCATTGGTTGACACGGATATCAATAGATATTCTACGAACTTGATATAGCAGCGGCATTTCTTTTCAAAGTCGCCAGTTTCTCTAGAAAGAATATTTTTTTTTTTTAAAATCAAAGAATCTCTGAAAGCGATCTTTCAATATAAAAGCTACTCGCAAACAGATGTATTTTTATGAGAAACCTCATGCGCTGCTCATACGATGGGAGCTCGAACTTTCAAAGTTGAGTTTTTCAACCCAGATTGTCCGATCAAAATGAAAATGGATCAGCCTCCGCAGAACAATGGCAAAAGTGGGTTGCTGATTCACTCTTCTTCTCATCGGAAGAACGTGGTGTTATTTTTTGTTACATATTAGTTGAAAATGCTTCGGGAATGTAGATGAAAACGAGAGTCCGAACAGAGAGTGAAAAAACTGTCCGTATCTGCAGACTCGCGCGTCTCGTTTGACTAGACGAATATGAGTCAGACACGTGTTACGCTTTTTTTCGTCGTGATCGCTCGAGAAATGAGTGAGCTGTCTTTCATCGCATCTTCGGATTTCTATCTCTCTATCTTTCCTTCTCTTGCTCGATTTGGAGGAACCGCCTTATTGGGACGGACGCGGGCGGACGTCGTTATTCCTCCCGTTCTTCTGGCGCTTTTCTTTGAATATATAGCTGTATATCGGAGCCCCCTTACGTCTCTCCGATTTCGATAAAACGTAATCGATTCCCCTACCATGGAACACAACTTTCTTTTTCCGCCCATGCGAATCACCCCAGTATGCTCCAGCTATATGGCAAGGTTTTCAAAACTTTTCTTATCTTCACTGCCCCATCTCTCTTTTTCTTCCTCACACGCATACACACATATTTACACACGAAGATACAGACACACACACTGCGTTCAGTGTCGCTCTCACGTGCTACTTCGACTCATTTTTCTTTCCCCTCGTCGTATATTTCGTCGCTAATACACATTTTCAGCTTGGTCTCCCACCCTGTGTTAACGCACGCACAAACGATATGACCCGATAGCAAAGCTCGCCTAATGACGTAATTCAACCGGCTGTTCCTTTATTTTCTACGTATAGGAATTACGTTTGTTATTCTCAATGAGATATCACACGAATCCATTTTCATTGAGGCCCCGCAGGATGCATTATCCGTGTAGTGAACTCACGATTAGCAGTAGTCAGCTGCAGCCTCATTAAAAATTCTAGAACCAAAACATTGATCGGTTCTTTTTGTCGTAGTTAAACGTAAAGAAGGTTGTGAAGCATATGCTGAAATCAGAAGTGATTAATTGTTTTCGAAATATGATGTTCGATGCTGTTTATATAGCGAAGGAAAATTTCATAATTCACTTTCCAATAAACCTCGGAAGTTTTTCAGGTCACAGATTGGAGAAACTTATCATTCAACTGTACGTACGCTGGATACTCTGAGCCTATGTAGGTCGTTACGGTAATTGGCATTGGACTGACCATATTTTTACAGAATGCAGCGAAGCAGTAAATTACTGGCATATTAATACCATTAACTCCGAGAGAAATTGGCGGTAACGTGACAAATCCTATTATTCAACATTTATGAAAATATTTTACATTCGAATTTACGCGTAATTCATATTATCATAAATTATTGATCCGGATGGCCACCCACCAGAAGCGATGATCATCTGCCGTCCTTAATTAGCGAAATTCAATATCGACGTGCCTGTTTTAGGGGCGTTGGATTATATCCGACAACATGAATCGTACAAATTTGAGAAAAAAACGTCAAAGGCTGCCTCGTAAATAACCTACTCGTTCCTCCGCTCTGTGAGCAAAGTATAATCACCTTCAGATTTTGGTTGACATATGGATGACTTTTGTCTAATTGTAATATTCAGAAAGTCGTAGTATTAAGCCACTTATATGGTATTCCTTTTGGATTGAAAGTTCTGGCAAGTCTGAAGCGCGTCTTTCTACCACATGGCGTGCTGTCTGAATCTCGCCCATGTGCTGCAGGAATATCCAAGATGGTGAGCCACCACTGGTTCCACCGTCATCCAAGTCACCCAGGGCGATTTACATTTGTTAGCGAATACGTAATGAAGATTCTTGGTCCTTAACTCTCGCACTCAGCCCACAGGATCCCTCAGCCTGTAGGAGTGCAGAGTAAGGGTGGACCAAAAGAGAGGAGGAAGAGAGACTGATGGTTCGCGCAAAAGTCGCGGTGTGGTGCATGAGATGTTCGAGGGACCGAAAGTCTGGATGGGGAGAAGAAGCTTTTGAGAGAGAAGGGGTATGCGAAGGAGGTGAAGGTGGTCGAAGACGAGCTGAGGTGAGAGAAGGAGAATGAGCTGTAAAAGGGTGGGAGAGTGCGGCTCGTCGCGAAGAGGGCTGGCCTGGAGGTGATAACTCCTGATTTACGCCCTTCCTTGCTTTCCTTTCCTCCTGCCACTTCGAGGTACACGTTCCTCTTCTTCCTGTGCCGGAGAAAAACAGAGACAGAGAAAGTCACGATATTCTTCGTCTTCTTCTCTATCTACGGGAACGTGTCTTTCTTCAGCTTCTTTCAATCCTTGTGCGTTTAACTCTCTTCACCGCCGAATGGTTCCCTCGAGGTGCGAGCAAGAGAGCTTTCGGCTCCCTCGCTCAGCTATCCTTTGCACCCTGATTCTCATTTTCTCGCAGCCCGCACCAAGCATCTTCCACCACTACTATCACCATGCCTTCCTATAAGTGCTACCGAGCAGTACCATCGTCGAACACACAGCACAGCGGAGGTACTTTCTCTCTTCTCGCCCATCCGTACTCTTCTCTCGCTCACCGCCCTGCCGAGCTCCGCGGGCTTCTACTCCAATTAACTTTTAATGGTGCAGATAGGGAAACGTATGCCTGCCGAGGACCCGACCGGCAACGACCGCCTTCTCTCTTTCTCTTTCTCTTTCTCATCCTCCCTCGTTCTCTTTCTGTCTCTATCGTTTTTTCACCGCGAATACGAGAGGGACTGAGAGAACGAGCTTCGGGAGGTTCTCTTATGATACGTCGCTCCCTCTCACGCTAGTTCGTTCCTTTAACATTTTGTTGGACTATCTCCCGCAAAGTCATGCGAGACTCTAAGCTTCCCTCGTCGCTCTGCTCCTCTCCTTCGCCAGCCGCGAATCTTCCTCTCCTTCTTCTTCATCTTCTTTCGCTTCTTCCTATTCGTTTTCTGCTGGTTCGTGTTCTTTTACTTTCCAACATCGACCACCCTTTCCACCGGCAAGCGTTTCGCCCTCCCAAAAGATGCTGCTGCTGCTGCTGCTGCTGTTATGCTTCTGCTCCCTTTCGAGCAGAGGTGGAGCGACAACTTGTTAAGTAATTAAGTGTCGTTCTAAGTTTCCGTTTAATAATAATTTAGTGACGTTTACGAACTCAGCGGGGGTGTTACGCGCATCGCGACGCGCGGCGGGAGCCTTCCGTCACGCTGCTTTTCGGGTTCTCTACGCTCTAGCTCTTCTTCCAGGCCACGGGAAGCAGCCCCGTGCTCCTGTCACACTACCGAACTCCGTACATAGCTTTTGTACGTACAAACATATAAACACATTACGCTTCCGACTTTCTTCTTCTTCTCTCTCTCTCTCTCTCTCTGTCTACTTCGAACCGAGATGTACCAACTGATTTCTGTTAGACTTTTATTAGACTTTGCTAGCTCATTTTTCTTTGAGCATCCCATACTTGTTGTACATTAAATATTTCAATATCCTCGTTTTTCTCTCCTCCTATACGGATAAAGATAAACATTCCGAAAATTACTCTGTTTGCATCACAAACTCAATGTAAAAGGCTCAATAAGAAGCTAATTAATCGAGAACGAATAAAAAATTGTCATCAGTTCTACAAAATTTCAAGAAAAACGCAAAGCAAAGATGAAAAATTCTTTCGTTCAAATTTTAAAATACTGATCGAGATGTTTCATTAGTTTTCATTCCCTCTTTCCAAGTTTTCGCGAGTCGAGGTAGATCGTTGAATTTATTTTAGTTGTGACCGAACGATCGAAAGAAGAGGTCCAATGAAACGAACAGGACTTCAAAGCGATCATTACAAACGAAAGTAAAAGATAATTTTTCTTTTTTTATTTTGTTGTGAAATATATAAATAAGTAAATAAATAAATTTTGTTAGATCTTTAAAATCAAATCGTCATTTTCCCGAGCACCAAATAGAATTGTCACAAGTTTTTTGCTCCTAGTAGGCTGTTCAAAGCCGATTAAGTTTATATTGATATTTCTGTGTCTTATTTGATCGGTGCTCTTTTAGTGTATGTGAGTAGTGATTTCAATATGGAAATATTTGAAAGGAATCGAGGCAAAAAATGATTAAGAATAGAGTAGAGATATGCCGGATGCGAACCTTACGCGTGAGCCCCTGTACGAGTCCTCCGGTCGAACAACGAAAAAGCTTCGAAAACTGTCGTTGACCCGGCATTGACCTTTGATATACGACGAAATGCGAAGGGGACTTTCGACACCCCGAACATTATTCACAGCCCGTCATCCCTCTGGCTAAATTTTCTTGCGAGAGCGCAACCGTTCCCGTTAGTGCGCACGTCGAAGGGTTAAGTTCGCCTTATATTCACAAAAACGTGTATACATACAGTCTTGGCGTTTTTCTACTCATCTCGTCGTCGTCGTCGTCGTCGTCGTCGCCTATCTCAAAGTTGAAAACCGTTAGGAAAAAAGAATAAGAGACTTAAGCATCCTGCTCCGTTCTTCCTTCTCGTTCGAATCGTCTTATTATTTCCCGCAGACAACCCCTTTCGCGCGGCTCACATTTTTCACCCACGTGTATACAACAATGACGGAAAAGGGAACGGAAAAGGGATGGTTGATGTGTGCGGAAAGCCAACCCCTGCAGAAGCTCTCGTCCCAGCAGCGTTCTCTCAACGATATTCTCAATTTTCATTCTCTCGCGACGGATGCGTACGTGATCGGAATGCTGTGATGCGAAAAAACGACCCTCGAGGTGAAAGAATACGAAGGACCTATAGGAAAATCGAGAGAACACCGTTACGTCATTGATGAGCGGTTCGCGTGTAAAGTGACTACAGACGATGAAGAGAAAAATAGTAGGACAACGAGAAAGGAAAAGCGGTACAGGGGTGCGCATCGAAATCGACGAAGGAGGACAACAGTCGTGTAAGGTAGTTAGAGCGAGAGAGAGAAAACGGATGAATACAAAAGAATGGCTTGCATACAACAAGTATACTGACGTGCGATCCCGTGAGCATAGAGTCGGGTAATACAGCTATGCGTCTCTCTCAGTACTGTCTGGGAAAACAAGAAGAAGAAGAAGAATGAAGTAAACGCAGGAGTAAGGTGTGTGTGCATATGTATATACGTATACGAGGAAAGATGGTGACGAATCGAAGGAGAGGACGGTTAAGGGAGCTAAAGAAGAGTCTATTCCTGTTGGTTGCAAAGCCGGAAGAAGGGGTTTCTCGTTGTGTGGGAAGTCGATCGTTTGTTAGAGAAATTCAATAATGCGACCGACGGCTGACGGAAAGGAAAAGAGAGCTCGCCCAGCGTGTGATGGGCTTGACGTCGACTCGCCACCCACCCCCTGGTCTTAGACTTTCAGAAGAGGAAGAGGAAACGAGGACAAGAAAGATGGAGGTAGAGAAAGAGTGAGGGAGAATAAGAGAGCGTGTGTGCGGGTCTGTGTAAGTGAGAGAGAGGGAACGAGAGTCCGGAGAGGGCCCACCTCGTCATCGTTTATCAATCAATCCGTCATTTTTCACCGTTCAATGCCATTCGACGACGGAACTCTTTCCCACCCTACAAATGTAGATTGGTATACATAAGTTCATGTGTTGGAACTTTAACGTGCTAGCTGTGGGTATGGATAGAATGATACATGAATATGGATAAAAATCTGGCGTTAGTCCCCATTTATGTAGGTAGATTCTTCATCAATGTATCGAGCACCAT
Organism: Venturia canescens; assembly: GCF_019457755.1. NCBI lineage: Eukaryota > Metazoa > Arthropoda > Insecta > Hymenoptera > Ichneumonidae > Venturia > Venturia canescens. The sequence continues at coordinate 7,864,832 of NC_057424.1, read as the reverse complement.
ATCCTGCATGATTTCAGGACACGTTTGCTTTCCCCGCGCTCTGTCAGGGGCTAAAGAACTCTGTCGCTGTACAACTGTATTGACGTCAGAGTGGTTGCTACACAACTCACTTGCGTATAAATCATGATCTGGAGTTCAATGCACAATGGCTCATGTATATCAGTTAAAAATATAAAGAAACTCGTTGATGGTGGAGAAGTTTACTAAAAGACATTCAAATACACTGATTTATCTTTCGATCGTCGAAAATGAGATCGAGAAACAGCAAATTCGAAAGTGATATAACTTCAAATTGTCTCATGGTTACTTACACCACAAAGCGTCCCGACGGTTTGTGTAATTCTAATGGAGTCAGCGTCGAAAAAGATCACTCGACTCGTCATTGTATGATTGATGTTGATTCCTACTTGCCGAGCGTTTTGGAAAGGAAATGAAACTGATACGAATACATGATTTTAACGATTATTCAGTTACTGAACCCTAATAATCGGAGAGCAGGTTCATTTTTATTTGTTTCACTGTTTTCACGTGATAAGCTCAACCCACGAGCGAGTCACACGATTCGAATGGAGTAGTCCGCAGCTGTGGCAATTTATTTTCAGCCAATAATTAATTTCGGTAAGGAACATCCTATGGGAAATATACGAAACCTTTAATGAAATTCATATGAAAATGCGAATAGAAAGAGGAGAGAAAATCGTGAAAGCTTCCTCTATTTCTCTCTATAACTCAACATTCACTTTCAGAAGGCCATTATTCCAGTACTACAAAGCGCGTCGGTGCGGAAACAAATCTTGAGCGAAATATAAACATCGATGGCAGAGCGCGGCTAGTGAGGAATTACTGGTATAGTGAGGATGGATTATAAAGGAGAAAGAATGAGAAAGGGAAAAGATAGGCCGGGTAGTATACGTTGAAAGAAGATGCCAGGGTGAGAAGTTGACGTACTCGAGGCGGCGGAAAAGAGCGTGAAATCGAAGTAAAGGACGATGTACCAAAGGAGAGAGTAAGCACAAAAAGGGTCGAGAATGAGAAAGAGGAAGAAAAAGCTCGATAGCCAGGGAGGGGAAAGGAGCAAGAAGAGAGAAAGATAAGTGGAAAATACGAAGGAAAAGCGGAAGGAACGTGTATACGTGTGGGTAAAGTGAAGCCAGGAATTTCATTAGCGGTTCAAGATGAACCGACGCGGTCCTCAGAATCTACCGTGCCTGTTTCTCTCGCGCTGCTATTCTTCTCTCATCTCCTTTTGCTCCCTTTATTCAGCTGTTCCTCACTCAGCCCTGAACGACTATTCGGCACTCCTTTAATTCCTTTATCCCATACCAACTCTCCTCACCCTTTGTAACCCTTTCTTCATTCCCGTACGAAATCTTTCTTCGAAATCCGTACTGCATCCTCTTTATGCAACAACTGGACGGGTTTCTTAGACGAGTTCCGTGAGAATTTCAAACCTTCTTTCCCCTTAACTTTTCTATCCCGTCTTTGCGAGTCGCACGCTCGTTAAACCGCACAACGATTTCCCCTTGTTAATCGGGTTAAGCCTCGGCCGATTGCCCTGGGAATATTTAATAAGCTGCCCTCTTCCACTTCCTTCTGCTTCTTCGATTTCCTTCAGCGCGAAGCCATATCTTTTTCATTATACAAATATATTAAAGACATTATAAGATACAATATACTGCCGTCGAAATACACAACGCTCCAACTAGAAGCTTTTCTTCTTAAATACTCTCTCCGGTACACTCGAATCTAGCATACCGAATTTTCGCCAACGCATTTTCTCCAGCGCGGAGAATCAAGAGGTGTTTACGGTTAATTGAATGGCGCACGAGAGAGCTGCTTATTTTGTTTCACAATCCTTTCTCCCTTCTGAAAAGCAACTAGCTTTCTTTCTCAACCCTTCTTCCCCGATCTCTTCATTTCTTCTTTCATAAACTCCTTCCCCAATCTCCACTAATTTTTTCCTGTTACGTGAGACAACGACTCCCATATTTTCACTACTTCAGATGCTCCTACTAATTGAACTCGTACCGTCATTATTCCCTCTCCGACTGTCCAATTGCAACATTCATTTCCATATTATCAGAGTGTTCGCAGACTCGCGCTAAAATATGAATCATACTATATTTGCGTTTATATTCTCCTACATCTCACCGATGCCGAAATATTCAGGCCAATATTACAATATCGTTTGTTCAGAATCTAAAACATTTGTTTCCGCAGTGCGAAATTACGATGCTTTAAACTTTCTATTAACTTATTAGCAAGAAGAAAGTAACCGCAGAAAGGATAATCGAGTGATTTTAGTGACTAAATGTCTGCACGATACACGTAGCTGAGCATATGCTGCAGGATTTCGAAACAACTAGTTTGGCGCATCAAGATAATTTTTCAAGTTTTGTACACAAGTTGCTATATAATAGTAAGAGTTTTGTTATGATAATAACAGATAAAGGGGTAATTTACAGTTGAGTAGTTGTAATTAGAGATCGGACTGGAGAATGACATTTAAACGCTCAAGTTTGGTAATTTCCTTTATTCCGTGTGGAATATTCACTTATCCGACGATAGTCATAATTTATTTCTTTGCTGAATTCCGCCCATGAGTATCCGGCCGAACTCTGAATTGTCGGAATATTCAAATGGGTTATCACTCCATGGCAAACTATGATTTTCCACGCGGAAATAAATATTGATGTAAAGCAGTTATCGGAGAGAAGTATCTCTGCGGTGTCGACGGTCGAAAGAACACTCATACATGAACGAAATTCACTGGCGTCATTCCATGCCCATTTTTCAACGCAGTTGTCGTGATATCTAAAAGTTAAAATCACAGAAACGAAGTTGAGAAGTTCCAACGAGTTCTTGGATTCGAAGACAGTTTTACAGCGTTATATTTAAAGGGGCCATTTAATGAAGGATGAAAAGATCGTACCCATGCAACGTCTATATATCTGGGGGAGAAAGTTCACCCTTTATTTTTGGAAGCTTCTTGATTTTTTCTGAACACCGTGCTCATTTGTATTGTTCGTCGTCGTAGTCATGTGGTTATATTCAGCCAAGATAAAAGGAAAATAAGAGCTCGTTGGGAATTTAAGAGGAACGAGAAAACGTGCAGGTTTGTACGGTTCTTCTTTTGCCACGTACGTCCTGTACGTGTCATACTCAAAGCTCCAGCCACGTCGACATATACATGTATGGAAGCTTTTCAGTATATACAAAATGCAGCTTTCAATGTTTGTATATATACGTCTACCAGCGAGTGTGAGTGTAAGTAGAATGAAAAGGGCTGAGGAATCCTGATGCCAGAGTAAAGAGAAACAACGCAGAACGACCCAGGTGAACATTCAGGGCTGGTTCCCACATTCACGTTGGTCTCGGGGTAGAGGTCGATTCGTTTAATTTTAGAGAGCGGTGTGTAGCCAGTGTGCCAACAACTCGGTACTCGCTTCTGAAATGGTCGAGAGATGCAATACCATTAAGCAACACAGGAAGAGACACGGCGGAAGAGAGGGATGGAGTGACCTACATATCTCTCCAACTCTGGCGGTTCCCTCTTTTACCGTGTGCGCCCTTCTCCCGCAACTTTAGATTTTGTCTCAAGCTTCGTTTGTTCTTTCGTACGTACAGTTTGTTTTATAAAAAACAAAAAAAAACAAACAAAAAAACAAAAAAGCCTTTCTATTTTCATTTCCCTCGAACTCGATGATAAGGGTAGCTCCGACGGTTACAAATTCTTTGCAGCCTTTTCGTTCTGACAGAATTCAGGCCGCATGCTTTCAGTTAAACGTTAAAAATCTCATGTGACATTGCGCCAGTAAAACTTTCTTTGGAGAAAGCAATAATAACGAAAAACAATTGTAAATAAAACTTATTATTACACCAGACCGGATTAGAGCTATCGAGAGCAAAACTCAAAAGCCATTGAAACGATGCGAGATCGCCGAGATATTCACACTAACTTGCCACAGGCGACGAGGCATATATGCCACGAGTTCTTCGAGGCTTAACGTAACGTGTCGCTAAGTCGACACAAATTAGATTCGAAGATTTTCGCTCCCATAGAAAAGCGTTGAGATTGTAGCCGCTCGAGCTTATCCTTCGCGATAAAAATCAACGTCTTATCTGCCACGACGATAACCGCATGATGTGTCTGACGGAAACTCTTCGTGGAGGAAACCACCTTTTCTCATCACGTCGACGCGATAATCAATAGTAAGGATAAAAATTTTCAACACGTTCTGCTCCCGATGACATGCCAATAATGTCATTTTAAATTGATATATCAGATGATCATTATTCGCTGGCTTGCTGACTGTACTACGGAACAGAGCTTTACGAACTAAAAGAGTATTCGTGATGATTCAAAACCAAAACATCGAAAGTTGCTAAACTACAAATTTTATGAGTTGTTAAATGCAACAAAAAAAATTATTAATTCAAAGACTGATTCATAATTGACCCACCCAATTTTTTCCAGTTTATTTTTATCAACTTATTCGAAGACTTTTTGGAACGCTAACTGTTTTTTTTCTTAGATGTGCATCTGCCTGAAAAGAGAATAAAAATAAATGCCGCAATAACATGTACAATCGATGTGTAACCATTGAAAAATGAGTAATTCCAGAGTGCTCAGAAAAGGCGTTTTGACGATTAGAGTTATTTAATTTAGAAGTTAATTTTCAGAGAGTGTAATCACTTGGATACGCTGTTTTTGTAGTGCCGAAAGAAAGGTCGGACAAGAGCTTTCCGAAAAATGAAGAACGGTGCGACGGAGTAAGGAAGAAAACGCCTCGGTTAAAGTGAGTGCTGGAGGCGAAAAAGAGTGTAAAATAACGAAGTTGGATCGGGGAAGCAAAAGGCAAAGTATACATATTCATAATCATGTAATTAAAGTGAATCCACGGGTTAATGCACATGAAAAAGCATGCCTGGTATATATTATTTGTCGCGGGGTTGGTTTGGTATGGAAATGGTGGGAAAAGGGTGGTCACAGATAAACGAAAACGTAATTTCACAGCTCGACAGAGAACAAGTTATACATCGCTCTTGGCAACACGTTCCCCTCACTCCTTCCTCCCTCATTCGTTTCTTTTTTTCGCTGCATTTATTCACGTTTTATTTGCCAGTTAATTATAAAATGTGTGCTATTCGACACGTGTGATTCTTTTTCATGGCATTTCCGCACTCGAGAACCGCCAACACCTCGCTATTCGTCATCCCGCGGACCTCTCTGACACTGGCAGATATATTTCCAACTTTTTCACTTTTATTTCTCACAAGAGGGAGAAAGAGTATAAACTAATGTTTGAGTGAGCTAGCAAACAAGAGGCCGAACAACTCTGTCATCGCTATATACTTTCATTCACTCGCCACAATTTAGGCAAGAAGTTCTTCCAGGTCCAAAATATTGTAATTATCATTTTAGAACAATTGATATTATTATTCATTATTACAATCACAACTACAATTCAGCGTAAAGCGCAAACTCCGAAGAATGAAGAACGAACGGTGGAATATAAAATCTGATTGTAATTGATACGCCGTAGCAGCTATTTCAATGAATGACGTATTCAATAACAGTAATAACAATAATAATTATAATAATATAGCATTGTGTGGAAATAATCTATATTAATCCGCCATAAAATTGACGCGGAAATAACCGGACATTGAAAATGTGGAATGGCTGCTCATAATTGTGTTTCTGGTTTCAGATGAAATATACGAATAATTAATCATTCTAATAGCAATAGTTATATCTGGATAGAAGTAAAACGGCGCAACGTAATGCCAGTGAAATCGAGTTGAATGTCGTACAGTTAAGAGTTCCATAAAACGTAAATACATGCTGCTCGATCGAGCAGATATTTTTGGGCGTTTATTCAACGTATACAGGCGAACAACCGACCCGAGCGTCAGACACATGCTTCGAAAATGTTTGTACATATTAAGCACATACTTCTTGGGCATTTATGTGAAAACGAGAGTTTGGTTGAATGCAACGTGTATGTTAGTGAGCAAGCTAGACCGATACATCATCATTTTAACACCATTATTTCGCCTGTCCCATAAACCGTCAAGAATATAAAAAGAAGGAAAGAATAAGAGTGCGAGGAACGGGACTACTCGAGGCTTTTCTGAGCAGAGGTCGTTCGTATCGTTCCCGCATGATTTAAATGGCTCGATTTGGCAGTAAAAGTTCTGACCCAAATATGAGCAAAAAAGACGGCAAGAGAAAGATAGACGGACAGAGTAAAAGAGAATGAGAGCTCTTTCGGCCCAAGAGGGCAATTACGTCGTTCAACAATGCTGACGACGAAGCGTTCTTCTCTCTCGCCGGTAATAACAACTTCAATTTGGCATTGGGCGTCTGACTTATGCTAGTCTGGTAAAACCGAGTGTACACGTACATATAAATTGTTGCGTTATGTATTACAACCAAACTGAGAATGCAAACGTTCCTTTTCGTTGTTTCGTGCTTCAAACGTCCTCTTAGCCCTCTTTCCTTCTTCACGGATGCAACTATTTGGCAGAGAGAACCGAGTCCCGACGGAGTACTCATACGAAAATTTACTTCTCCCCGTCGACGTCCTCCAACTTTTCTATTTTTCTCCTTAACATCGATAAAACGTTGCAAATTCTTACTCCTTCTTTTCTCAACCGGCACGGAATTCGGAAGCAATTTATACGCGAGAATGCTACAAACGCTCGATTCAACCTCGTTCCTTTCATGGGATTTGGAATTTGCTGGCCAATTGCGGCGCGTCACGAATCCACTTACTTGTCTGCATTAAATAGTCCGACCGAATATTTCGATAGTGCCGTCGAAAATTGCTCCCATCAAACGGATCTAAGTTTCCAATTACTCGAGATTGATTAACAGCATCTCGTACATTCAAATTGAAGGTATTAATGCGGAGATGAAAAGAATTGTTTTTGGCTGCGAGACGATATTTTATTGAATAAGTGATGCGTCATATTCAACTTCAAACAGCGAGCAGCAAGTTTGAGGGCGTTTCTTGAATACGAACTATTTAGGAAGACAGCCAGAGGCGGGGAGACTGCCAGACGCATTTGTTAAATAGATACAAAAAAGCTGAGATAAAGTGACGATCTAAATAAGAGTGGGAAGGCGAAGACGAGCAGGAAAATAGGTGGACGAGAAAATACAGAAAGCAAGCAGACAAGCAGAAGGAAGAGGAGAGCATGGGGATGACGAAGAAGAGCGCGCGTCTTCGGTTTATCGCGGAGCGTGTTTAATGAATTCAAAAGCGTGTTAACGCCGACGCCAAAGAGCCTCGTGAATATGCAGGCCACGCTGTAAACTTCGAGCAGTTATTTTTTAATTGCAGTTTTTTGTTTCCTCCTCCAGCCGCGAACGGGCAGCTTCACCACGCGTATACGACGGTCTGCAATTCCGTCGCACACCCTAATGTACTTCGGTGCAGAGAGGACATCGCGATTTTCAACGCGTCTCGCCTCCCGACGCCTTCCTCGTTCGTGCTCTTACGAAATATTATTAGCGGTGGGTACTGCAACGTTGCCGAACAATCTTTCATATATCTATATACGTTTAATCCTGTGCATACATTTTTGTATATATATATTTCTGTGCGAAAAGCTTTTAGCTCTTCTCAACGGAAAGAAGACTTTAAATATGACGAGATCCGAATACCGAAACTTATACGGTGACGCGATGACGACGGACTTCGGGTACCTTCAGATTTATAAATAAAAGTCTCGGATTTTTTACTGAAATGAAACCGTCGTCGGAAATCGTATCGGACCATGAGCGGCACATACCAAATTGTGCTTAATTTATATCCACTCTTATTAACGCTCATCGTTGTTTGACGATGCAAAAATGTGGAATTAAAATTGAAGGTTTTCATTAATGTTTTTCATGAAACATTAAACTATGAGATTTTTATTGAAAAAATCCAAGTTTTATATTCTTTCTAAATCTTCTCTCTCTCTCTCTCTCTCTCTCTTACATTTTTGTCTATATTTATCGAACTTTTGTCTCCGATATCTCGATAAAATTTATATATTTTTCGTGTATAAAGGATAAACGCTGAAAAAAAAACGGTAATATGCTTCGAGTTTCCTAAGCTCGTTCGGAAGAGAATAGAACACTGGTAGAAAAGAAATGCCCTGATTCTGGATCATTGTGTTCCCTCGACCTTCGTTCACGTTTTCATCCTGATAGCGGGTATAAGGGAGAGTCGAAATGGTTGCATAGAGAACACGAGCATTGACTATTTCGCCAGAAGGGGGGGGGGAAGGGTTTTCTCCGGCTCTTACATTCTATGACCGTTTTTCCTCTTCCATTCTCCCAAATGATTTTTCCTGTATAACCTTTTACCTTTCGCTCACCCCTTTCGCGAAGTCAAACTCCCCACCCCAGGCTACATCGGAGTAGCATCTCTCCAAGCTATTCGCATCCGAATGCAAATTTACTCGCGGTCCCGAAGCGATCCTCGACTCCTAGGTATCTTATATACCTTCACTTACACACGGACATATATGGATATAATTTTATGTACGGGCTGATCGACGTCAAATAACCTTACCCAACGATATTCACCGGATCCTTGGCCCGTTTGATAAAAAGTAGCAAAAAAATTTCTATTTTCTTCCTCGCGTTATGACGGATTAAATCCATATCGAAATTTTAAAGGATTATTCAGATCGATACAAATACACGAAACGAAAAGTGTAAAAATTAAAAAAAAAAGCGATTCAAGAAGATGTGGAAAAAAAACTTCTTGAACCAGAGCATATTAAATTGGTTTGGATTTTTTACTTTATCATGAATATTTTCTCGCCTTGCACTAATTTCAAAAAGTTTTTGAAACCCGACCAAGAAAATTGAGCGATCCAAATGTCTTGATAACATAAAACTCAATTCCTGTGAAAAGGGACTTTTGATTCATACAAAAATAATTTGTATGCCTCATCGTGATACAATATCTCATTTCTACCATGAAATGTGGATTAAAATCTCATACTTTAAAAACTTTGGAGAAAAGATTCGGATTTTTTCGCAAGGGTTTCGAGAATATCACTTTGTAGCAATAGACAGAGAGGCCAGAATGAGACGAGCAGGACGATTCGATGCGAAAAGACCCATGCATGTAGGTATGCGTAATTGTAAGGGTAGGGAGCATTCGCGCAACGGCCGAGGAGGGTGTATTACTAGCTCTCGGTGCGCATGCTATATACACCATACCACAACGTGGGTATTCAAGTCGTCGTTGCGTCGAGAGGGTTCCCGAGAGGTCGAGAGGGCTGAGACCGAAGGTTTCTTGTTCTCTCTCGCTCTCTCCCTCCGAATCTCTTTCTCTGTCTCGACCCCATTTGGTACGTCTCTGTGTCCTCTTGCTCTTCGCGCGGTATTGGAATATCTTCGAACTCGCAGACGAAGGGAGCACGAGCTGGTCTCGTTGCTATCCCGTTGCTTTCGTCTATATACACACGGGAGAACACCCCAGCTATTCGTACACAAGTTATATGTATACGTATACACACATTTTTTTACATATACAACGTACAGACCAATGTCAATACTCGAAGCTCGCGGGGGAGGCTTACAGCAGAAGAGCCCAAAAGGTTGTAAAAGGGAAGGACAGAAAGCGGATCGTAGAGGATCGGAGGCCACAGAGGGAGATCCGCTAAAAAAATTCTATTTCTAGGATCCCAAGTACGCCGCGCGCGCAATTCGCGAAACGCGCCAAAAAATCAGAAAGAACGAGAGATTCGTACGATAATTCAACCGTATTCCACAAAGGAACAATGGCACAAAGACTCCATCTCGTGTTCGAGGAGTAGAATAGGAAATGTAATGCAATGTCGAGGGAGTCTCGCGGTTACAATTTAAAGGATATTAATACTGAAAAAATCAAGTTTAAGTAGACTAGTTCGTCATCTCGAATGGTAACAAAAATATTAATAGAAATCATTTTTTAAGCACCTTCCGGAAGCTTCCATGGCACCAACGCTCTTCAGTTCGATGAAAATTCAAGAGCTACGCTACCGATGATACCGAAAAGACGAAAAATCATGCATTTATTGTACAATAAGTTTAAAAATACAATAAACCTTTGCAAAAATGGTCCTGTGAATGTTTCCCACATAAATTTCGAAACAATAAAATTTTATAAAAAAATCGTAACATATAAAATGAATTCAACGAGCAAAATACCGTGCGTGACTATTTCCGCCGACTTCGGCATTCGAAAAAATTTGAACGAATATTCGCTTGACCATTCCAAATAAAATTGGAAGTAGATGGGAGAAAAAAAAAATACGAGTTGCGACGAAAAAATTTTCCGTTAAAATGTCATACCTGCGAGAAAAATGTATGCTGCATAGATATATAACACTACGGTTATATAAGTACAAGCACGGTACAATTCGTACGAAAAAAAACTCACGCGTGAGTTTTGAAAAGTAGAAACTCAGCGCAGCGAGTATATAGTGACCGAAAAGATATATACCTTTCCACTTGAGGACCTTAACTACTTCGCGCCAGAGCCCTCGACTCTCGCATGGTGGAGCCGGAGCAGGGAAGGTCTGACCATTGAGAGTCCGTAACTACTGCCATGTGGATAGCGCCATATATGGGAGAGCGAGTACGGACGGAATAGCTTTTTCCCGGGCGCATAACATAGCTGCAGAGTCCTTCGCAACGTTCGTACGCTGGAAGTTAATAGGACTCGGTCAGAAAATATGGAAACAGTGCCTCTGCAAGCCCTTTGCCTCCAATACCTTTATATTGCGGCGTCCTTTATAAACGGACAATTGACTCGAATCCCGAGCGAAATGTTGAACTTTACAAAAGATAAAAATCACGTAAGGGAATCCATTGGATCTGCATCAATATATACGGACAGGAGAGACTATTAAATAAATATTGTCTTGACATTTATGCAGTTTATGCGAGATAAAGCAGCAGTTGCAATGTATATATACGTGTATAGGAGTATCCTTATAAACTTGAAAAGTCAATGCCGTCGAGTCCTTTCGAAACGAAAGGAGAGAGAAGGGAGAGCGTGGCAGCAACCGGGGGATGGGAATCTCACGCAAGAGGTAACTACCCTGAAAAACGTGTCTGGAACACGGGTGGGCAACGGAGGGAAGAAGGAGAAAGCTGAGCACGAAAGATAGTTCGAGCCGGCTCGGAGGAAAGCGCGCGATTGTGCAAGAGTTGGAGAAGCGATGGAGAGGGCGGAAGAAGAGAATACGGTAACATGTACCTATCCACTGATGTATGTGTATGGATGTATATACGTATAACAAACTCAAGAGTCAGCCGGGGGAAGGGATGCTGATAAATTCCGGTCAGATCTCATCGGAGATATACGGAGAAGGCGTTTTATTCCCCTTTCCTTTTCTCATTCGCTATCATCAATCGCTATCTCTTTTCCCCTCTTTATTTTTTCCCTCCCTTGGCCTGGTTGCATCACATACGAGAATACCTCCGAGAAATGGATCTCACAAATTTCTAAGCAACGATTCTCACCTGTATTCGGGTGGAAAAATGTTCATTAGCCTCGTTGAAACGTCGAGAAAAGAGATGAATCAGGATGGCGCAATTAAAGCAGCACATGCATCACCTCCGCGCTTTCTCTCGGCCATATATTTCTCTGTGTATCTCTGGCAGCGATCGCTGTCCAGGTTATTCCGTTTTATGCAATTCTTCGTGTCTCGTTAGTCTTTTGTTATGTGTCATGCTTTTTATTCGATATTCGCTCGATCACCATGTTTCCGTGGATAATGATGGATGTGCGCGGAGGACTCGAGGGAAGGTAGAGCAATAGGAAAAAAGTTGAGCTCTCCTCCATCGCTATATTTGCACAGAATCTTCCACCTAATTTAGTTACAGTTTACCTCCAGGCATTCAACTACTTCTACTGTATACAAATCCGTACCGTTCAAAACCTGACATGTATACGTAGCTCGTGTACCGAAGAGCTGAGTCGTCTGAACGTGCGAACTCTCATCTCGTGTCAAGGATTGTGTTAACCTATCTGCTGAACCGTCGAATTAACAACAACAGAAGCAGTCGAGGCAGACTCGCTGCAGGGCCTCTTTCCATCTCGATATTCTTTCCTCTTTCGATCTCCCTGCTTCTCTCCCTTTCTATCTTTCACCGACATTACGAACGATTCCCTCCACAGGAATCGGCCGAGTCGAGGGCGGACGCGGTGATGGTGTGTGGCGGCGTCCCGGCGCGTTGGTAGAACCGAGCTCGCCAGTTAGTTGGGTATTATAGCGTGCATGCTGGCCAGCCCCCGTAGTTTCAACTCTATAACTATTAACACGGTCGACCTGTGCATGTCCGTACCCACACCTAGCCCCGATCCTACCAGTAGACTATCTTTACCCTTCCCATACACGGACCTTTTATACGTATATTTACACACGCGCGCGCACACCCGCACACCGTGGATCTTTCCGTGTATAAAGCTCATCGAGCTTTCTCGCTCCATCTCGTATCCTCCGAACATTCGCTCTTTCTAACTCGGATATTTTCTCTCTTTCTCTCTCTCTCTCTCTCTCTCTGGCCTCTCTCTCCCTTTCGCTCCGACAGACTGCCAGCTATGCCAGCCAACCCCCTAATAATTTAATCGCTTTAGCGTCTGTGTTTTCACGCGCAAAGTAGGATTTACTGTAATGGCTCCCCGCTATACCCTCCTCACGTCCTCTTCCTCACGAGAGCGGAGCTACACTCTCGCGAGCGCGAGAACAATCCAAACCCCTCGCGTTTTCACCCGTCCTAACATTGCCTCCATTTCTCTCACTCCCCCTCGCTCATTCTTCCATTTTCTCACTCTTCCTTTTTCCTCCGTCTCTTCATCTCTTTTTATACCTGAATCTCTATTTCTCTTTAACCTTATCCATATTGTGTGTATTAATATATATCGACCTTCAGTAAGCGCAAGGGATTAACCGACATCACCTTATGTGTTAAGCCGCTTGGGTTATGCTATGTTCTCATTGTTATAAATCGATTGGATGGATACACTTTATTTACGCCATCTTTCTTTTATTCATATCCACAACGATCCTCTAACGTCTTACTCCATTTTCTTCGATAATCATTAACGGTATCAAGAAGAACGAACATTTCTCCATCACCCAGCTTCGGTCTATGACCAAACTGTTGACGAAGAGAATATCCGTATCGATTCGTTGATCAACGGTTTTATTTATGTTCAACGATTTTGGTCAGAAATCATGTCAGAAGCATTCCGTAATAGAGATGTGGCATTTGGACCAGGGTTCGTATCCAATCAAGGAGATTTACCTCTATGAATACTTTCAGGCAAGAATTGTAATGTTGTAAGCCAAACAAACATTATTGGATGCATGGATCTGCTCTATATTTGTATATCCGCAATAAGACACGTTACAGTATTCGATGACGTTGTCAGAATTATTGGAAAAATTGAAGCACGTATTCTAGATCATTGAACACCGGAGGTGAAGCTTCATGCTCACTGGGGCAGCTCTATAACGGTACAATCACATTTGTGAGCTCTGCACCGCGTTTTCTGGTATTGCTTGTCAAGCTAATTCTATTTGTTCTGACACCATGTTAATACAACGTTCGAGTTGCTCTCTCGACACATTTTTCCATAACTAAAATAGTTGGAGTAAATTTCAAGATGAAAATTGAAGCATTGCGGGCAATCGCCGAGTGCAAGAAATAATTTCTTGTAGTATTGATCACAATGCCTGATTGGAGAAGCGATAACCATTGTCCAGGCACCGATACACTTGTGCTAGTTTAACTTATATAAAATCAGTCAAAATTTGTGATGATCGCAGTGATTTTCAACGTTTTTGACACTTGCAACTCATATCCAATCGGCTTGTCGATTTCAGGCACGAATTGGATCGCTCAATGAACCGGGCCCGGTGGTCCAACGACTGTCGATCAATACAATCGACACTTAGCAACGTTTTATGTATAGTGACGCGCGATAATAATGACATTTGCGGCAATAAGTTACGATGACTCGCACCACTCTGAATTCCACAGAGCCTGCAAATACATGTCGAACTTGTGCTAAAAAGGTGTCCGCATTTTCGTTGGGAATGGAGTAGGTGCACATTGGGACACACGCACGAGACATGCGCACACGTCTTCGTCGGTCTCAGAGGGCTTTATAGACGTATACGGATAACTGGCGAACATAGCTCTCCATATTTCTCGGCATATTCGATTTCGATAAATCAACCACAGGCACATATATAGAACACATCCAGGCACCTATCGGCCATTATGCCTGTTGTCGTGATAAGCATCGATAATTTGAGCCCCGACGCTCGTCCCGCTTTTCGCAACAGGGACAGGAGCACGGCTATCCAGACTATAAGGCACCGAGGGTGCCGAAAGAGACGAAGGGGGAAATCGACGCGTGTTATATACAAAAGGCATTTATGTGTGCACCTAGCCCTGTTCGTATGCGTATGTATGCCGTCGAACAGTATTCGAACTGGGAATGCGATTACAGGATTTTCCTGTTGCACTCTGCGCGCGTCCAGCATGTCCAGGCCTAAAGGATTCGGGATGCGATACGCGAAATCGCGATTTGATACAATGTCTCTCATTCTCCCTCTCTCTCTCTCTCTTTCTAGCTTTCCCTCTCTTTAGCAGCCTCTCTCTCTCTCTTTCTCTTTCTCTTTCAATATCATATCGCTTTCAGTTTCTCTCTCCCAATGCTGCAACTCTTTGAATCGATCGAATCCCATGTCAAAGCCTCGAGGCAAACCAACACATCGTTCCGGGCAGTCTCTTCCTCTCGCTTTCTCCCCCGGTCATGCCGTTCTCAATACGTATGTACCCCCAACGTGCCAGCATTGTGCCAAAATTTTCAAATATCCGTATACAAATACGTACAAACTTCAATATCTCTTGACCATATTACAGATTCGAAATGATGGTTAGTTCGTCGCAGTGCAAACGCGATTTCCAATTGCACGAATTTATACTCCATTCTGAATTTGAAGCAGGGGAGGAATCGCGTGGCAAGATTATTAGATCCAACTTTAGTCATAATTTATTATTACAATGACGGTGTCAACGGTGTGCACTGCTAATATCAGCTGATGTGCACCGATGGTTCCATAAAAACATGCCCAATGCCTCCGAAACCATCGCACATACGTTGTCATGAAAAAGCTCAATCCACCTCGTCCTTTATGAACTTTATCGAACTGAACAAAATTAAACTATCGTTCTACCCAACCTTTTTACCCAAATAAATATACATTACAATATAACGGTTCGAAATTTAACGACCCTGTACTCCTCTTTTCACTAATCCTTATTTAATGTTATTTTACGAGGTCAAAAACATTAAATAAAATGGTACAAGTGAAAGATTCCGACGAATGATGCCGTCCCTGAAATTATATATCTCCCATAAAGTGCCAATTTGGATCACAGCGCTATATTGTATTTATGATTTCGTATTTCGCCGTTGTAGAAGAACGCATTACCGTGGACACTGCCAAGGGAAATACGAAATTCTATACGCCCTGTACCGTAATAAAGGAGGCTACTAACCATTAACGACCAGCGCATATACCAACCCCAAAATCGAATCCACGCAACAACGCGTGTAACGTGATCTCATCCCCGCCACGTAGTTTCTCCCTGGCTATGCGTGAATCTGCCGTACAGTTTTGTTTACCTAACACACCTGAGCTGTTCCGCCACCGCTTGTTTCGACGGCACTGTCCAGCGAGATCATTATTTTTTCTAACATCCCACCAATTCGACGTACTCTTTCGAAAAAGTGCACGATTTCTTCAGAGAATTTATTGCTGCTGTAAAAGTTTCATACAATCTACAACTAGAAACAACTTTCGTACCTAAAGGTACTATTTTATAATTTATAAAATTCTTTCGAGATGTTGAATCTAGTGTAGCTTCGAGGGCAATCGATGACGCAAACATTATAAAAAAAAAAAAGTAGAATTTTCAGCAGATTATTTTCAATGGTCTTAGTGAAACCAAACCATTTATCATTTTTTATAATCTTCCTATATACTTCAATATAGTTCGTATCGATCGGCTAAAAAAATCGTTACGTCCATGGCTGTGCTCCTGTTCCAGGAACACGGCAAGAATTTATATCAACGACGAATGTACATCAAGAGCCTTAAATTTGAGACGAGTTGACAATAACTGCAACGTTTATCGGTTCAATCTAATTCTGTTACGATTTTCAGATATGAAGGTATGAGCATGAAATTTCACATTTTGATATACAGATAATTCGCTTGTCCCTGCGACAGTACCATGGACGTACCGATTTTCGTGATAAATGTTATGCATCCGTTGTAAATCAGCTGATAAGTTATGAGTACGAAAAAATATTCTCCCTTAGGCTTGTCAAGACACAATTACTAATTTTCTGGTTTCACGATATAATTCGTGCCAGAATCTTCTAGATTGTGGTCTGAATAGTATCTTTCAACATTCATCAAGATCATTCTACAGACAACTTGAAAGATTATCGTGCAGAATCTTCGAGAGTGAGTAGATTGTGAAATAAAAATGGTCTACTATTGTTTTCTCTTGGAGTACCGATAACGGAATGATAAGAAACTAGAGATTGCTGCGTCGGAGTGATGATGTGACGAAGACAAAAAAGACAGTCGTTGAGAGATTAGCTCGAGCTTGTTCAGCGCACCTAGATGAAAGCTCACTTTCACTTTGAAGCGTTTCTTCCCACCAAACTATGGAACTGAAAAAATGCGGATCAGGAAACAACAGAAATAACGGAGCGTGCTTATCGAGTAAAAGTTTCGGCTCCGAATTTAACTACGTCATCAATATTCATCTAAAACAACCGAAGAAAGGTTTCGATGAAACCGGAACTGACGGTTAGAAAGAAAATATGAGAATGTACACGCATGATTGTGAGAGCGTACCGTTGCGTGCGAGCGACAGATGGCGGTGTGCACAACGCCATGGTTTGTGCGACACGAGGGTAAATGTCCACACGATAAAATCTAACGATCACACATATGTGTATATAATCGTACAATCGTATTCGAATTTTATCATTATTTCTGTACTGCAGGTTTGTAAACGGTAAAGACCGAAGGAGGTCATTTTGGGCTATAAAAAAATGATAGAAATATCGAGCTTGAGCACCGTTCAAATACCGTTTTTATAAGCAGCATAACTTCTTCTCGTTGTGCTTCGAATCTGTTTTGATTTACGAAGAAATGAGCGGGAAGCTACTCGTTTTGATAATTGCCGGGCAAAAAGTGTACAAATATATATGCCTTAAGGAACTGGGAGCAAAGAAAGCGGGAATTTCCCTGAAATTGTGAGGGTAAACGTCCGTCTCAATCGACTCCGTTAATTGGGAATAAATGAATTTAGCCAGCCACAAAGTGGGCAAATGAAAATATTTAATTTTCAGGATTGCTCGGATTTATTTATTTTGTTTTCTTTTTCTCTCGTTTTTTTCATCCCGAGCATTTCGCCGGCTTCATGGCCTCATTATGAGAACCCTATTCAGTTGCAGCTCCACCTCATCTCCCCCTCCCTCCGGACAGTATAATGAATCTGCGCGGTTCCGCAACTAATTCGCGACGATGAATAAGCCCAGGCTTTAGTATCACGGAACCAGCGATGGTTCATCGAGCCCATTAAAGAGCGCCGCGATCCACCTTTCCCTTCAGCCTCTCCGCTTCGTACCGAGCAGGTTTAATCTATCGGATTAATTATCTCGTCGACGGACCGCGAAAGCACTGGCACGCGATTCGTCCAACCGACGATCGCCCGCCTTCTGTATGTGCAATATACTCGCACCTAATACATAAATATATATGCTCACGAATATTCCATTACGAGCCCAAATGTTCTTTTCAATTTTGTCTTGCTGCCTCGTCATGCCAATAATAAGGGATCGGCTCGTTTATCTATGTTGTTACACCAACAAATTTTCAAACATTTTTAACATCAAATAATGGAATGACTACTTGGATCGGATTGCAATTACAATGATCAATTGAAACCTGGTGAATATTTAGTCGATGGCATTGCCGGTGCGAACTGGAAAAGTGGCACGGTGTGATTGAAACTCTACGAGAGTCGCAGAGTGGGGAGAAAGGAGACAGGACAAACTTAATGAGATGGCGTCGAAAAGCCCCGAAAGAATATATATAAAAAACGGTAACTGAAGGTGGAAATGATTAATTGCGACGTTCGAAGTATTCAATGTTTGTTCGTTTCGTGAGAAAAACAGTTCTCTCGCATGACTAACTGCGTCTTCTCGCTTTTTATTAGCGAAGAAAACAAATAAGGAAAGGTACTGAGCATGGAGTGGAGAGAGAGAGAGAGAGAGACACGACGGCGTGGGCTAACGACGATCGATGATGCATCACGCTGAAATTCTCGTCAACAAATTCCAGTTTAGAGAAATCAGAGAAGCGGAAACTGAGTCAAGGTCGTGCGGAAGGATGAGGCAACTCGACGAATCGATCGAGCTTTCAACGTGGTCCGCCCAAACGTTCTGTATAGCAAACATCCACTCCCCAAATTGCTGCTCATCAACTGCTTATGCAACCGTTATCAACGTTTCTACGGAGAGAATCTTACTCTAATTATTTAAGTAAATTTCAACACATTCGTCCTGCTTTGTAGCACCTTCATACAAAATTTCACGAAAACACATTTTGTCGACCGAAGCTTCATTGGATCATGTCATTTCGTAGATCTTTACGGCTTCGAAAAAATCAAGTTGATAGTGAAGAGTCTACTTATGTTCGATTGATTTGAGCTGGATGATTCGATTTTTCCTCGAGCGCTGTTCAAGAATTGTTATAACATACCTTAGTACCTTAGTATGCGCGTGTATGTGTCCATATACCAAGAACATATAACTACGTGAAGAAATAAGCGTTATGTTATTCACGAAACCGTTCAAGTAAAGTAAATAAGTAAGTGAATAAGCTTCAGCACGAAGGAAGGGAATAGCTATCAAAGCTATCAGCAACGGTGTCGACCAACTCGGTCGCAGCTCAAGCAACTGGCGGATGTCGGGGGTGACGACTCAGCCAGCACACTCCATTTCACTTCCTTTTCTCTCGCCTGCATCTTTCACTTTCTCTTATTTTTCGTCTTGTTTCTTCTCTGCTTCTTCCACTTTTGAGTCCGAACACGCCATCTTTATTTCTCTCACATCTGGAGGATCACTGCTTTCTTGACGTCCTTGGGATAATTCCTGCCTGGGTTCGGCTTTCCATATCCTCTTATCCCCTTCTCGAGATTTCTTTTCCTCCGTTTCTCTCAGTCCATCTCTTGTTGCAGTTTGCTTGAGTCGTTTTAAAGAGAAGAATGTGAAAGAGGTATTTTCGACTTTTATTATATCTCTTTATTCTCGACTTAATTTTCATTCTTCTTGCAGCACTTTTTTACTTTTTCAAACATGCGTAAGAAAACGGGAGCCGAGTTGGCCTCTATTCAATCCTCAAAGTTGATAAATCGATATCGTGGAGGAATCCTTGTCACGAAAAATGATGATTCACGTGGAGTAAGACGAGCGTAAATAAGAATCATGTTTTTTTTCCATATGGTTCGATCGATCGAATTCGAATCTACCGACCTTACAAAATAAAGAGAAAAGGTTGGGTACGGATAAAGGTACTTTAATTAAATATTAGCAACGAAATCCTGTTTACAAAGATCAACGAAAATGTTCTGAATCGTTTCTGGCATCCGGGTCAAGGTGGTCGAATAAGGATTCTTTGTCCAGCATATGGCAACTTCTATTCGGTGAGAGAGAAAAATGTGAAAAATTGTAGCAATTTTTACTCCACTAAAATATCCTGGCTGGTGGTCTCCAGGCTATAGTTTAAAAAGTTTTCATTGATGTCCAAGACACTTCCAAAAAGTAACGCCATCGAGAAGAAGCATCACACAAAAAAAATGCTTCAATCATGCTATGAACAGCTCACTCTCACCGTCAGCCGACTTGAGCTCGCCAGGCAAGCAATCAGACATTTCCAAGTTCCAGGGATCACAGGGCAGAGATATAGTGAGATAGAAAGGAGGGTGCGAGGGCTCGAACGCGAAGTGGCCAACAATTCATTTTGCCGCGTGGATTAGAGTAGGGGGCGGAAGATCACGTATTAAGGAAGAGCTGCGATTCCTCGAGGGACATTCAAGGGACCGGGCCTCCCTCCGGAGACCCCCTAATTCCTTTTCGAGTCTCCCCACTCTCAAATCATTCCTATTCTAACGGTGAAACAATCGAAGCAATATCTCATCTCCTCTCATCGTGGACCTTCACTTTCCTTCATTTTTTCTTTCTCACCAGTGAATCTGCTTCGACTCACGGCCGGCCTTCCCTTACGTGATGTTTTTATGGAGAAAAAGAACGAAGCAAGGGAGAGAGGAGAAGCGAATCAAGAGAGCAATTCAATACGTCGGACGAGCCTCGTAAGGTCGAGGGTCATGGGAGACAACAAACTAATTAACGCACTCATATTTACCCTCTAAAATAAATACGACCCGAAACTCATAACTCACAACTCATTTACCTAGAAAGCTTGATCATCATGGGATATACAGCTCAGCAGTATTAAATTTGCACCGTTATTTATAAATATATTCATAATTGAGTCAAGAAGGAACCTTAAATATTAAAAAGAAAATTAGTTGCGCTGATATTTCCGTTCAATCAATCAGACGCTTATGGATTTCAACTTAATCTGCTGAGTTAATCTAAACTTTTAATCCGGTAACCCTGAAATTTTCTAGAAATACTACTATGACCTGTCCCCCAGCAGGTAATTTGAAGTGATCAAAATACGATTATTTATAAAATTTTCGAGAGTCTTAACACATGATTTCTAATACTATAATACATAGAACATTTTTGTTCCCAAACTCATTATTTTACGTCCATCAAAACTGCGCTTTTTCTTTTTCGAAATAAAGGAGAGACACTGAATTTTTTATGGTCACGTGAAAAATCTAACGAGTCACGTTACGAAATATGTGACTTACCTTCGAATTAAACATTACACAAAAATAACATTTGAAACAGCGAGTTCTTCGAGAATATTCCGACTTTGAAACGTACCGGAGAAAGCAACTACGGGGATTTCTGACAATTAAGTCTAAAAGGTTGTTTAGCCACTGAGCTTATACATATGAATGTCTTGCAAGGTGCTTATCAGACTCCGTTGTCTGCAATCCTCTTTATTCGAGAAGTGTTTTTTTTTTTGGATCCAAGCATGTACTGTTCTAAGGGACAATTCGAGGACAAAAAAAGCTAATATAGGAAAAAATTCACATATTTACATATATGGACCCATTTTCTGCTGCGTCCCTTCACTCTGCATTACACTTGTTCACGTTTATGTGAATCTTAGGGATATCTCAGGCGCTTCTCCACCAACAAAAGCACGGCTTATCTCAACTCAGTGTACTTTCATTTTACTCAGTAACATTTCCGGAGAGTGGAACTCTGAAGGGCTCGACCCTTCATGGAAGGGTTGCTAATATCACTGAACACGCTTAACACGACATTACTGTGTAACCATTCAGTGGAATTTTCGTACCGGTTCATGATAAATATGAGCGACTCGGTAAACAAAAAACCTTGATACCGCCAGAATTTTGAATGATTAATGGAACTGCCGATGGGAAGCGCGCAGCAAAGTTTATCTCAAGACCTTGGCCCAATGAGTAAAACCCTTATTTATACGAATGCAAATTTTTATTATTACCCTTTTCCTGACGCTGAGAAAGAATAATGTTTTCGTAATACAATTAGTAAAATCAGCATTGATTTTGGTACCGCTCAAGTTCTGCTCCAGATATAAACATATCAACGATGATATTTATTGCAATTCTAGTGAAAAATTCATTATTGTCCATCTAGAAATCGAAGTGACGCAAATCATATTCCGTCACAAAATTTTTCGCAATTTTCGAATAAGCTATTTCAAGGTTTTACGAAGATAAATATTTAGCCAACTAACTTTTATTTTTATTTAACACAATTTAAATTAAAATATTTTTATTAAAATAAAATTTAGTATTAACTATTTATTGTTTTTATACAATTTAATTTAACGATCATTTTTATTTTAACTATTTTATTTTCCTTGATTTGTTCTAGAGTGATATTGACCCATATAAAAATACCACCCTAGCCAATCGCACCACTCAGGAACTCAGTTGGCGTAGTATCTAGAGACGTGGCAGCGTCTTGACGCCAAGTAATGAAAAAAAATTGATGAATTGGATGTGATTAATGCGCCCCCGATGATAAAAAATTTTTCTTGGTGAGACATCAGGAGAAGGATTAAATTGTAATTATAAGAATTAGGCACTCCGATTTCACGATCGAAAAATTTCTTCAACAATATATATAAAAAAACCGTCTCGTAAGATTGCCTGATATGGTTTTATTGTAACGTGCTCTTCGATTCGTCGCCCAAGACACTAACAACGTCCAATTGCTGAGTGTCTCATTGACCTCTTTAGTGTCATTTGTTTACATACGAGTAGACCATCTTCATACCGCTTAATAACTTCCGGTTTTTCACATTAACATTTAATCTTTGCCAACGTGTGATCCAAATTATCAATTTTTCCGATACAGATCGATATGACTGATATCTTGACTAATGTTGGGAACCTTCTTTAATAAGATGGGATAGTCTCCAAAACTGTTATCATGGATCTCGGACGGTGAAGATTCTCGGCATGTATATGTTTCTTTCAGAGCAATTACTTCGAAATAGCTCGTCATTCAAACTGACCACAGAGATGGCTCGAGATATGACTGACTTTGCACAAGTCGGCATCAGTTTTTGAATTTACAGCACGGTATGTGGACATAAACAATGGTGCGGTTTTTGACTCTTGCCATAAACTTGTGCCTCCGCCATATTCCTAAAAAGTGTTCGATTTAATTCTGCTATTGAAGTAAAAAAGATATTATAGATCTTGAAGATCATTATTGAGTAAATTATATTTTAAATATTTTAATTTAAATTTATAAATGATTTTAAATTAAAATTTTTAATTTACAAAAATATTATTAAAATTATAATAGATAAATTAACTTCGTGTGAAATAGATTACTGTAAAAAGGTCGGAACTGAAAGGGTTAAATGAAAATTTGGTTGTGAGAAGTAATAAGGCTTAAAATTTATAGGATTATGAGTTTTTAAGACATTTTGATTGACAAAGTAATGTATAAAATTTTTAGTGGATTTAAAAATGTTTTTTGGGAATTAAAAAAAAAATCCTGACGTGAAAGACCAAAACGGACTGCAGATTCATGTTCAGCGGGCAAAAATATACAAGAAGTTCTTAAATGTAATAATGACACAGAATTTTTTTTTTTTGTTGACCTGTATAATTCTTCCTTTGGATATTGATTTGATTGCCTCATTAGGATCTTTACGAATTTGAATCTAACTTGATAATTTTCATTCTAAAAGAGTTAAAAAAGCTACTCTTAGTTAATTAAATTATAGTTATTACAATAATTATAATAAAAGTTGAAATATTATATTAATGTAATTTTTTAATAATATTTGTGCTAATTTTCTTAATTAAAAATTTATATATAAAAATTAAGAAATATTAAGGGGTATAAACAGTGTAAACGTTGAAATTTTAGGTGTTGCTTGTTTATTTTATAAATAAAAATTGTTTGGGTGGATTTAAATAAAATCTTGAACACATCTTTTAATACTCAGAAATATTGGGAAATTTTTTTTTTTTTTATTTTTCCAATTGAAGAAAAAATGCACAACTTTGGTGGATTTTCCAGTAGAAAATTGTATGTTCTCGTCAGTATGTTCAACATATTTATCGAATTTCATTATCTGGAATAATAACTTCATATAATATACGTTGCACCGATGGATTTTTAATAATAATTTCTCATGGTTTATCTTTCTTTGGATTTTCTTTCTATTAAATATTATCTATAAACGTTTAAATTCTCGAAGTTTTATATTATAACTACTTGTCTTTCCCTTTCTCTTTTAATTTATTTAAAGAATTTTTTTAATTTAATTCCTTTTCCCTATGAAATAATTGAATATTAATTATTTCAATTATATTTTCATTGTTTAGAGTTGTTTATTCAATATATTTTCATTCGTATAGACAATATGAAAAAATTTCAATTTATTTTTTTAAAATATTGAATTTATAATTTAATTATTACATTGAATTTCTTTGAACTTTTTATTTATTTGCATTCATATATTTATATAGTTTAATAAAAATAATGATTTTTCGAATCAAAGTTATATTTAATATTTTATACATAATTAAAATAATAAAAAGTTTTATTTTTCGATCGATGACCTGGGTTTTCCACTGGGTTTTGCTGTGACGTTTCTTTGTCACAATAACGAGTCATTTCGCTTCAGTTTCCTTTCCCATTTGATAGTTGATCATTTCTAATCGTGCATGAGAATTTAATGAGGTTGTGTCATGCAATGGAAATATAGTTGCCTGGTACGTCGACTTTGAGCCACCAAATCGGAAAATCTAGGGAATGAGTCCGGCTGCTACAGCTTCACTGAAAATGTGAACATTTTGGGACAAACAAAAACATAGACTGCAAGTGTATGAATGAGTCTCCGTTCAGTTCCATCGTGTTTAGGAAAAAGCGAAACAATGAGTACTGGCACATGGAAAAGCTGGAAAAAAAAAATTATTTTAAGTAAAGTAGATCTTCTGAAAACTAGCTTCGTTACACACAATGACCCGAAGCAAAATATTCCTGAATGTTTATCAAACGATGTTTTAATGAAATTAATTTGCTGTGAATACGCAATCCGAATAATTCCAATTTGTGTATTTAATTGAAAGCCAAACAAACGAAAACTGGAAGAGAACTATACTCGGTGACTGGTGTTTCCCAAAAATTCCATACGCTTTCCCGTTTTTGCCTCTCGCCGAACTATTCTCGGACCATCTCGCGTTTACGTCTATCGAGGCAACATACGAGTTTGCTCAATGCTGGGGTGCGCTGGGACGGCTTCGTGGCTATATATGCAACGACGTGCTCCACGTCGAAATCGTCGAAGTAATTGTACAGAGTGGATGGTCCTCAGTTTTTAATTGTGTTCGTTAGCGAGAGTAGCGTGCAGTAACGTACATCATTATGGGACTGCCACGTTTTGCGCTCCATTATTTGATTCTCTGGTCTGCGAAGAGACATATAGCCAGCAAATGCATTCATATGTTTATAAGTTTCAAGGAGCACCGGGAATTGCATCTTTTTCAACTCGTTCCACTTTTCGATTTCATAATAAACTACAAGCCATGAAAAATATGCGCGGATTCGGGTTTTTCGTCCTTGAGTCACGATCGTCCAAACCTTTCGGCGTAAACGTTTCAACTGAAAAAGCACTTCAATGCCAATAATTTTGCTCTATCCGAATATTCGCGAGCTAGCTAATGATGTATAGAAAACTTTTGGAACCATTTTAAAAAATCGGAATCAAGCTTCCAACTTGAAAGTCAAAATTATTTTATGTTGAATTTCGTTGCTCTCAAATATTCCTCAACATTTTCCATTCATAAATATTTTTCAACCTGCATGAAGTCGTTTATTCCTTTTTTATTTATTCGCTTATTCGTTATTAATTATGTTCAATTTATTCCCATCGTGTCGGTTATTCTCATCTTATTGTACCTTGTTTCTCAGAAATTGGCCACGTAACGAAGTCCGTGCAAAAATATACACGCTTCAGACCCGTTTGAATACGAATTTCGGGTAAAATAATTGGTTGTATCAATCGATGAAAATTTTACAGAGGATGAAAATGGAACCATCTGATTTTGAACACCGTAGAATCGTCATCACGTTTAAGAGCTCTAGCTTTGTAAACTCAATTTCTCTGTAAATCCAATTTTTTTTCAACTGCCATTGTCACCATACTCAATTATACTAACTAGTTGAAAAATTTAGTCATAAAGTAAATGGTGAGATAATGAAACTCAACGAAAACGAAGCTTATGTAATCACAGGCAAGCCTTTACCTATCCATTTTGGCATCATTCATAGATTCGTGCTGAAGTTGAAAACGAAATAAATTTTGATCCTTTCAAAATGAATTCCCCGTTCGATGATGACGTCCTTGCAGAGTAAACTTGGATTAAAAGTTGCAATTTCATTCGGAACATTGATGGAACAAATTTGAGTAATTCAACTACGATGGGAAGGAGTATCACTGAACTTCAAAGTGATGTACACCCCTTGAATTTAATTACAATATTGAAAGCATGAGCCATGTTTATGAAAAGTGGATAATCGTATACACATTATAGCTCGTATATCACCTACTATGTCACGAGTTGTCAATAAAACTTGCCGGGTCTTGGGGAGTCGCAAAATAAAGGGACCACTTTATGCCCCAGGATATCTTTTGCGGATTCCGTAATATCTGTCGAAACGACACGGGATAGCTAGTTTTATGCCTTTTTCTTCTCTTCCTCTCTCTGTCTCCATAGCACAGCAGCGCGACCCCGCTAGTGTATACGTCGTATATTACGAGGATTGGGGGATATAAGTCCCACTGGGTAGAAACCTGTGCCCTCTCCCTGCCCGAGAAAGTAATATCCAGAAATTGATACAGCCTTATTTTATACCTGATTTTATGCACCTGATACACCAGAGTGCTTTTGGGTTGCCGAATACCTTATGCTTTTAATACATCGCAGGACAATTGTCCTGCTCGAGATTGCCGAGCTGCATTGTTCGTCTACGTGCATTCCAATTCCTTAATAATTCAAACGTATCCTCTTATTCCATTGTTCGTTAACAAAACATATATTTATTCGAGTTTATCTTTGAAGACCAGATAAATTAGTACATTTGCACCAAATTTGTTTTGTGAAGAAACCACCGAATAATATGCATTTTGGTTATTCCAGCCATTTTCCAGTCGAGAGAATTAGAAGAACGAAATGTTTCTGCGAAAATCTAATTTCCTCAATGTTCCCTTCTCTCTTTCTCTCACATCAAGAGTTCAAATTAATTTTCCTCGTGTATGTTAGCTATAAATCCAAACTTAAAGACAACTCGGAATATGCAGCAGAAGTTTTCGAGATACATTTCGAATTTCTTGGGGTACATGCTCGTTTGAGACTTTTTCTGATACAAGACTGTTGACAACAGAAGCATAGCCGACGATGAAAAACATCGCGGATGATTAAATATCAATTACTTTTATCATTCTGCGATGCGGAATCTCGATGACACGCAAGAACCGAGTACGAAGAATATTGTAAAAGATATCGCAGTTTCAAAAGGCACGTATAATGGCTGCCAAGAATGAGCGAGAATCAAAGCTTTCTTGCCCCGAGCCCCTCGTGATACCAGTGGAATGGTTTAATTAGGAAGTTCGAGTGAAATAACAGCCACCCTTTACCTAAGAAAGTTTCTTCGCTGTACGAGCCCTTTTCTCCTCCTGGACGCTCTTGTCCTCTTGCTCTTTCCGCTTCTTCAGTTCGTCGTTCCGACTCTCATGCCTTCCTGTATGATTCCGTTGTTGCACGAGCCAAGAAGTATTTCATGTTAACCTCCGCCTGTCTTTTTCCATCCCTCTCTTTTCCAGGGATAGCCTTCTTCGTCCCACTGCGACCGCTCCGATGGCTGCATCCTCTCACCCGTTCGTTCCCTTTCTCTCTCTTTTCTACTATCACGAACCCTTGACTGCCTGTACAGCACAACACTATGCATGTATATTGCGTGAAAAGCCGAATGTACCTCTGACGAACAGCATGCTCGCAACGCCATCAGTCTCATCCATTCGAGATGAGAGGCTAGCACAGCCGCTCCCGCGGTTTAATAAGCAAAGTTTTAAGGAGCGAGAGTTATAGAGAGAGAGAGAAAGAGAGAGAGAGAGAGAGAGAGAGAGAGAGAAAGGGATAGAGAGAGTCAGCAAAGCAGCGAGAAAAGGAGAGCAAGTGCTGGTTAGCGCACAAAGCACATCATGCACGGGCCTTGCACCCTCAGATCTACAATAAAGAGGGCACCACTCTCACGACATCACTCTTCAAATATCTCTCTGCTCTCAGCGCGCATCATTTTGTAAGCTGTTTCCCCTGGGGCTGCATATATCGTTACAAGGTCAGCAGCCCTGGTGAGCTCTTATCACCACGGGGCTGTTAGAATCAAAACTTTGACGAAGAACAATGAAGGGATTCAGATATTTTCTTAACTGATTATCGTTACGAGTGCTATGTCACCGGCATTGGTCGCTTCTCACGGACCGCATTCGCCGAGCTGCTCTGTTCCGTGATAAGCAGGATTGAGGAATCTGTTAAGTCTCCAGCGTCTCTTGGTATCTCCGAGAATAACTTTTCTACTGTCATACACGGATATTCGTGATTTCTGGGAGAATCGTAGAAGTGTAAGCGTAGGCGTTGTAACGATTCCCTACTGCCCAGTCATCGCTTAACGACACATGCTTTTTCAAATTTCCTTTTTACGAATGAGATATAATCTTCCGACTCGCTGAGATTCTCACTGATTTCCTTGGCAAATGCTCGGAACACGCGATACCACTCACACTTCTTCTGCCAAGGTTGCGATAGGGAATAATGACTTCAAGTGGAATACGCTTGTTAAAACTTTTTTTTTTTTTTTACTGTTAAAACGATCGGTTTTATACGTTACTGATTACACTATGCGCACCTGGTGAACAGATAACGAGTCGCGATAAAACGCCGACTCAACCGTTCATAAAATAACCCTCGTTTTTCCAAGGGACTGCGTTCTATCGATAACCAGTGTTTCTTTTACACTTTTTTATGCTAAAATCTGAGAATACATTTGCATGTTATTGTTAAGCAATTACCCACAATTTGTACGTGCCATGAGAGCAATAGCCGCGAAGTAATGAGACTTCGGTGAAAATTGACGTCGAAACTTTGAGCGGAAAACAATTGTTTCGATGAGTCGGTCTTATTGAATATACGAATATGAGAGGTATACTCGTGAAAATGTAAGTTCATAAAGATACTATTCCCACGGGAATTAATCTTTCGCGGATCCTTAACCACGTTGAGGCCGAAGAGAAGCAAGCATTACAAACGTAAGACAAAGGGCGAAATGTACACCGAAAGCAACTCATGCTCTTAAACATCATCGCACATTTTACCACTACTGCGATACCGTGCCTGCACAAGCGTATGTGTAAGTGAGTTGGCCGTCGGAAGGGCAAATGCTCCGGTCGGCTAATTCGCATAAACAAGCCACTTTTGCGGACCAACGTCTAATTGCGTTTTCTCTTTCTCTGTTTAACTCCTACTTCTCTCGACAACTCCTCCTACTTTCCACCCATTGCCCAACCCTTCTATCTCCCCACTCGGCGTTCTCGCTCTGTCTGCATCTACCTCCGTTCCACACACTCGCTCGGCATATTCCACGTACAATATTCTACTCTTTGTTTGGCCGAGGCTCGGTTCGTTTGCTATGCAGCCTCGCTGTAACAGTGTCGACAACGCTGCTAATGTACAAATGCTTCGCTGACATATGGGTCACTCAACGAGAGGAGACTGAAAAACTTTTCGGACATATCCCCTCGCCAGAAAATAAACGGGAAAGATAAAAATTCAAAATTGCATTAAACCTGCTCTTCATTAGCTTTGAACACGAGTAGCAATGAAAATCTTAATCCGTTATATCAAAGTGCTGCTTCGTCAGATTCCATGCTTATTATATACGTCCTCTCGTGAATTATAAGGATACTCCCATTTGCATCCAAAGTTTATAGATAGCACGGTTTGCCCGTACCATCGCAAATGAAACCTCCTTTCTGATTGGTACAACCAATTTCGCAAAAAGTGGGACCAAATAAGGTTTCTTGGGGAACCAGAATCTTGAGCATAAAATCGTCCAACGTTTAGATTCAAACAGTCCCGGAGGAGGAAGCTGGAAACAGTTTTTGTACAGGAAAATGGGAAGAGATTCTAAACGCATGTTGAATTGACCGAGTCTCAAGCCAAAAACAGTTCTAAATTCTGGATGCACACACCCCCGCATATATATTTTTGTCCTATACGTATAGAGAAGTATTCTCTGTTCTCGAGCACTGTAGTCGTCAAGCAGACAGGACGGAGCTTCCCCGTGTACCCCGGATCGAAGGTATATACAAGCGCGGCGTCCATGCGGCGCCCGTGGTCCGACTTCACGGCGCCTAGCGCGGTGGTGTGTGCTACGCGAAGTGGAGTGGCATAGCCGCCTGCGGTGTGCTTCCGCAATTGCTCTTTCCGTCTCTTTCTTTCTTCCTTCTCCCTATTCGTCTTCCTCCCCTTCTCTTTCTTTCTCCCTTTCTCTCACCCGAATTCGACTCTCTCCCTCTTCCTTTTTCTCCCTACTTCGGTCATACCGTAACTCCGACGATCATCCCTCTCGGTACGAGAGAGCGAGCTTTTCACTCGTTATTTTTTCCATCTCCTTTATCCTTGTATATTCATACTTGTACAGCGAGAGAAACGAGAGCAAACCAGCCGCCGTTTTCGGAAAATTATTTTCATCCCCGCATACAACTCTCTAACCTATCCCGTATAGTAGACCAACCCGACAGTCCCGTGAGCGAATAACGGCAGCGCAGCTCCCACGAATATCCATTAGCCCGTCGACGCGACGCGAAATGTATGGAAGAGGGTGTACGAAAATTAACGTATTTTATTCATTGTGCAACCGGAGCTTTTTGTACAAATATCCACTCCCCAACTGCTTTCAGTTATTAGCGACATGTTCATTATTCATTGTACATTTTTTGTATTACCTTGACTGGCTAATAGAGATATTGTGCCAGTTTTTCAAATAACTGCGGCCTATAAAATGGAACGATCATTTCGAATGAAATCCTATATGGAATTCCACTCAATGTGCAAGCGTATTAAAAGTCATTCAATGATTTCACGGTACCCTTTCATAACGGTAACCTTTGTTTCTTTCATTTCCATGATATAATCTTATTGAAGAATAATTAATACGAGGGTAAATGCGCCTTGTTGGAATTTATCGAGTTCACTACTGGAATTTACTTCCGCCCATGCAAACCTGTGAACATTAATGCTCGAGTGTTGTCGAATGAAATTCTGATTACATTCTCGATGTAATTTGTTCTGAAATCTGGAGAAACGAGCCTTGGGACGATAGGAACATCGTTGATGAGTTTTGACGAGCTCAAGGCTGCTTCACTACCAATTATCGTTCGAGGCGAATCACTCGAAGCATTTCAAGATATTTTATGCAAAGGAGATAAACATGAACGATATTGCATTATGGAGAATAAATTGTATTATAAAGGAAAAATCATTTCGTGTGGATTCGCAATTCAAAGAGGGCTCGAAAGAACTGCTGGAAAAAAAACCAAGAGGACGTAAAAACAACGTAATAAAGTATTTTCAATTTGAACCCGGCGGAAGTGAAGGTGGATGGCATCGAGCGTGATGCTTTCATATCACTGGCTCTAACCAAATTGGACCATCAAATCTTTTTTTTTACTGTCGTATACGCTTAGCCGAATTCGGTCAACGGAGTACTCTCCCCGGACAGCGAATCAGAAAACATAAATAACGGTCCTTCAATACTTTAGAGATAAATTAGAGATTGGAGGATTCGTTGAATACGCCGACTCTGCAAGAGGAAGAATCTCTGCACGAAATAATCGCGCATTCATCACCTTTAAAATACAAGCTCAGCTTCAAACTCAAAGCTCTCGAATGTTCTTTGATTTTTCAAATTCTTTTCAGACGTAAAGTAATTTATAATGGCTTTTGCAACGTGGAAGTATACGAAAGGTTCTCTCCTCTGCATTCCCTTTCCCGGCCAAACAAGGCCGCGTTAAAACCTAACTGTATAAATAACCTCGTTCACTCTGATTTATACATTTTAAGCCATGAATTCGATAGCGAGAGATGAAGCACGAGAGTGAAATATAACGAAGAAAAATCTCCACAGATAAAGACGGAGAGGGCAGACCGAGCAGAGCGGGAGAAAGGTACGTATTTTCGTCACGGTGAGCGAGAACGCTATTCCCAAGGCAATCTTGGGTGGTAATAGGGAAACGTAACAGAGTTACCTTTTGCACACGGTGTGCGCTTCAGCTGTTCAACGGACTATGAGTTCGTATGTCGGAACACGCGTTCTATGTGACGCATACACGTGTGCATACAGTGTCCTGAAAGCAACATTTTCAAATTCATCTGCCAAGTAGATGACTTGATTCAGATACGAATGGTCGCCATCCGTTATCTTTTCCAAGGCATCCTCGTTGGCGGATCCATCAATTTGGGGTAACTGATTGCGGAGAGGACTTCGTGGCTCCGGTTTCTCGGTAATTTTGCGTCTGCCATTTCACGACAACCGCGAACCGTCGAGTCGTCAATATCAACCGGACGTTTACTCATCAATTGTTTGCGATAGGAAAAGCTGCTTAAGCAGTTCACTCGGCAGAATTTGTCGGCCCGGAAACGCTCGTTCCTCCTCGCGCGACTTTCAGCACAGCCTGTATACTCCGATGCCCTTCTCGTCGTTTCTGTCGGTCTCTTCGTCGTTGTTTCTGCTTTCCCTTTATTCCCATCGTACCTGTACGATATAATCGCAAAACCAAATTCAATAAGGCCTTCCCAAGATTCCCCGTGAGATTGCGTCGCCACTAACATATGGGAGAAGAGGATCGTCCGAGGAAAAAACGAAAGTGCAAAAAATTTATCAAGAAAAACACAATCTAATCCGGCCGGTGGTATCTACAACGGCACAGTCCGTCCTGGCTATATATTTTTGATGTCTTATCTCTCGCGAAAATAAAATACCTTAAGACCACCCGGAAAGTCATGAAATTCTGGTCGACGAGAACACGCTACTTTTTTTATAATCCAAGATTTTCTTAGTGCGTTACTTAGCAGTTTTCTCTTGAAATTCCATCGAATGAATCTTCAAAATATTAAATATTCGTGAGACGGAAGTCCCTCGCGTCTAACTTGATCAACCAGCCTGGCATAGGTGGCTAGAAATAAATGACTTGCTCCCAATTTACCAAAATTGCAATAAAGTGCAATCAAATTTCAATAAACGAATCATTGAACAAACTCGTCTCTTCCAAAAGCCAATCTACAATACCAATCGCGAGTGATCGCGATGAATGTTAATGACGAAATCAAATGGTGTTGGATCGCACAGCGATCGTCGAGCATTGGCCCCTCCGCGGGCGTTTCATTATCGATTTTATTTAACGATGATATAACGATTTCGAATTTTTTTGGAAACCAAAATTATAGTTTTATCCCGAACCCAAACATAAATCAACTCAACTCCCTCAAATAAAAACTTCCAAATTGGGTATCATCACGCCTTTAAGAGAATGAAAAACTTTTCTTCCTCCATAGAAAAAATATCTATATACAACTTATATGGAATTGCAAAAAGTAGGTCCTTCATTGCAAAGAGCCTAAAAACCGTAGAGTACAAGAATAAGACACGTGTCGGATTCAGTAAGGCTCGTAAACGAGAGAATTGCCTCTCGAGTCCATTACAAAACAATATTCAGCAGGCCGCCTCCCTCAACACGTATCGCTATTTTCTCCTCTTCATTGTCTCTCTTTCGCCTCCGCTCTCTTTTCCTCTTTTTGCCTCTCGCTCTCGTATGTCTTTTGCCCTTCGCACCACTGTGACCATCATTTTCTTTTTTTTGCGTTTCCTATTCTCGTTTCGAGTTTTACGAGCCTCCCATACCAAGCGAGAGCCGCTCTCGTTATTCTATATATGCTTTGCTCCCTTATATACGCGAGCACAACTCCCATGAAACCCATGAAAAGTCCCCGAGTTTGCAACACGATATTCCCTCCGTCGACGATTACGTGATATTCGCGAGGGGAAGCGCGAGTTAGAATCGGGAAAAATTTTCCCCACCATGTACGAGTGAGTCAAGCTAAGAAATTCTAAGAAAACAATGCGAATTTCGTTTCTTCTCGGAATTATTCCGATATGAATCAATCTGATGATTCAAAGTTTCTTCGAAACTGTACATTTTTCTACATATACGTTCATTCGCGAAAAAAAAAACAGAATACCATTGAGATACGAGTGGAAGAAAATATGCGATCTCAGAGAAATAAATAGTAATATCATATCCACAAATTTCCAGAACAAAAAACTATCACTGGATGAAAGCGATCTTGAAAGTTACGGTAGAAAATTTGTTTCTTTCATTTGATAAAAATAGACCGTTTCATCACGACTATTCAGCCACGACCAGAGAAAACGCGTAGATTCTTTACAATTTTTCCTTATATACGACACTTTTATGGTAAAAACTTCTCGCTCACGTTCGCAGACGGTCTCGGAGTCGGATATTTTCATATCTCAATCAAATCCGTACGAATTTTTAGGAAAACCAATATTCCGACGTTTTCCGTTGAATATTTCGCGTTTCCCTCGGAAACTATCAACAATACTGATCGAAGCTGTTTGCTTCTTACTAAAACGAACCCTGGGATTGGGCCCTAAAATTCTGAAAATGTGTTATCACCAATTTTTCAAGTATATTATTGAAGAGCGCAGATTTAATCATCGAAAGTGAAACAAAGTTTCCTCCACAGCTCCAAAGCTTTTGAATATATTTCTCATTGGATTATCTTTCTCAGAAGAGAAGATTAAAGGGCGGCGAAAGGGGGGGGGGGAGCAAAAGAAATAAATGTAAAATTGAAATGTCAGGGTTCGCCATGAATTTCTAGCATTGTCTGCGACAAGTTTGTCAGTAATTTGTGAGATTCCTTCCATTTCATAAATAGCGTCGATATAATATCATGCCTCATCTCGTGTGCGCTCGATCTCGTTCTCATTCGTGAAATGAATCGTTTGTCATGGATGCAACGCGGAGTGCAGGGAAGAAGCATGGCACGTAAAACGTTATCGATTTCACTGATCGGTCAAAGAAAGAAATCTCATAAAATTAGCGAGCTAGAAGTTATCGTCGTCTATCTATACGTTAGAAGACGCACAAGGGAATGAGGGCTTTTGCGAGGCAAAACGTCGAAGGGATGCGAGAGCATATATACCCGAGGGCTTTGCCAATATTTGATCCTACGAAGCGTGGAGAAATGAACGATCGGAAGAGATGAGTAACCGAGAGTGAGCGTGAAAAAGCACAAGAAAAATGACAGAGACGGAGAAGGAAAAGATCGAAAAGGACCGAGGGACAGAAGAAGGGAAAAAGAGGAGAGCACGGGAAAGAGAATGAAAGAGAATCACGTTGAAATCAGGTGCAGCAACGAGAAGCTATGGAATTGATAACCAGGAGAAAAGCTCATCGTAGTCACGAAAGTCCTTGCTCTTCCGGTTATCGAACACATGATATCATACATATGATGTGCACTTTCGCGTCGGTATTGTAAAAACTGAAGAAGGAGAAAAAGTAGGAGCGTATTCATATGATAATGTTGGAGAACATGCCATCAGGGAAGCTCTCATCGTCTTTATTCTTTACCAGAGGCACCAACCCATCAGGCTTCGACGCATCTCTCGGCTCCGTTCCCTTTAGCAAACTCCTTCATTGCTATGTCAGTCGCAGAATATTCTTTGACGGGTGAGCCTCCAAGAATACATATCGGCCGCATATGAGAGTTGTGTTCGACGAGCAATTGTTTGTATAATGTCGATGTACGAAGGGTGAGTAATGCGAATGAGTTATTAATGTCAAAGCTTTTTTTGACTAGAATATCCAACCGAACATCACCGAATATTGACGCGTATATGACTCTGATTATTTTTCAAATTAGAGCGGGATTCATTAGAATATATTGATTACGTTGTTGCGAATCGTATTGTAAGCTATTGCAAATGTTTGGAATTTATGATTGAAGGATTTTATGTAGAGCTATTGAATCATCAATTGAACTGATAAAAACTTTATGGGTATTTGATTATTCAATGTATTTGGTCGTTATGGAGATAACTGTGACAGTGATTTCGCATTTGATCGATTATTCAATAGGACGTTTCAATCGTTGGAAAATAAAACAAAATAACCGGAGGGTCTTGCTTCGTTCAAAATATTCATCATTCGAGAGAGAAGAGACGCCAATAAACTCGACAACCATTGCCACGAATGAATGCAAACACTGTCGCCGTGGTTTCCCTTTGAAGCGACTCAAAACGAAACAATTCCAAATGCTGTTTCATTGTGCGTGTTAGAGTTGTGCTTTGTGGCCAAATGTATATGGAATTGCAACGATTGGACAAGGGGATGGTCGTCATTTCGAACTCTGCGTAAAACACATTTGAGTCCTTTTACGAACCTTTTGGGCTGTTGTCATGAAGCACGGACGGTTATATATCTACGTATGCACGAGATGTTTGAGCGTATTTTTTTCATACAATTTTTTTTTATGAATCGATTTGATTTTATCTCTATCACAAATAGTATATTACACTACAAGGGCAGAAAGTTTGAAATTCCGGCATTTGACGCGCAGTTCAGGGCTTTCAAACGTCTGCCCATGTGGTGTATACTATTTTTCTTTACAGCCGGTCGAAAGTACGTTTCTTCCGAAATGTTCATCTATCGATGAAGAATTTGGTGCCTGCCCCGACATTTGCGGCACGAGAGAAGCGAGTGCCAGCTGGTCGGGGGCAGGCATCAATACAAAAAAAAACAGCAATATAATTAGAGTGAAAAAACAACAATAATGAGTTCAAACTTATGCCATTTTTTTTATTTTAGGTTATAAATAACGGAACAAGTATAAATAATCGAACGATACAATTATTATAGTTTAAAGAAGGCTATGTCTACACGGAGAGAAAAAAATAGTAAGAATTACTATGCTGCCATGGTGTTGGGGTTCTATATCGCCCATTTTGAAGGTTTTTACCAAAAATATTGTAATTTCCAAATCAATTTTGAATGAAAATTTTTAAATTGCGTATTTTCATGTGACAAAGGTTTAAACTGTGCTTTTTTTTCTTAACATAGTTCACCAAGGAAACGTTGTAAAATTTATGTTGACTGGATGACAAACTGTCAAGTATAATTATTATGCCGTTTTGCTATATTTAGTGCCATTTTCACAATTGAAATTTACAGTTGACCATAGTAAAATTTGAGGAGCTCGAACACAAGCATAGAGAATACGCCAAAGTGTTTAGAAATTTACTATGGTAAATAACAGAATTTCATTCGCGATTGTACGATAATATATCGGTGTACATGTGTACCGATGTATTTATTTTGACATCACTCATCAATTTTCATCGAGTCGCTTCACAAAAAATTACTACGTATGTTCGTAAGAATTAATAAATATTACCGATATAGAACTCTACTTCTATGGGACCATAGTAGTTTTTACTGAAATTTTCTCTCCGTGTAGTTGTCTGGTAACCGTATGAATAAGGTTATGTTATCAAGACAGCGCTAAACTGCTACAAGCTACAAGTCCGGATGGTCCGGACTACGGATTACGAAAGTACACACGACAAAAGTTCTCAGCAGCAATATATAATCCGGACGAATAGGCTAATGCTAAATATACGGTAACCGGACGTCCAGACAATGCGTTTAAATAAACGTGTGTACTTTCGTAATGTGTCACTGCTTTTGTTAAATTTATTCTACGCATTTTTATTTTCCGCTACATTTAATAATTTCTCTATGAATATTTCCCGCTATACTTGATAATTTATATGAATATTTGCTTTCCTATGCACCTGAAAATAGATCATTGTTCCGGACATTTCATCAATCCGATTACATTATTTTTTGCCGTCAGACACAGCCTTTTTCAAAAACTGTGCAGGCAATATCGATCTAAACGTCAAACGTCAAAAAAATCACGTCAATAAAATCATGTCAAACCTTTGGGGATGCACAAAAAAATGTTTGTTCCCGTTGTAACAAATGACCCGCGTGCAGTTTTGACAGTGCAGAAATGTTAGACTTTCGCCTTTGAATTCGGTGCCAAAAGTATAAGTACTTTTGACCGAGGTGTAAAGAAAAATAAGTTCCTTATCTGGCATGATGTACCTTAATTCACCATTTTGCCCTAATAGATTAATACTGTTCAGCTTTATATTGATTTCATGAGAATCTTTTGATCGTTGTCAAGTGTTTTTAACTCTCGAGCAACATTTGAGTTCGAAAACTCGATTTTTAATAAATTTTATGGACAAACAATTCTTCTCCACGTTTCGTTACAATTTTTCGATTCCAATGTTTCAGCATGACTCATTGTTCATTAAAAGGGTTGTTTGACGCAGCCCGCTATCAAGGGCTCGACGAGAGTATCAAGTACGCAGCAGCATAAAAAAAAGACAAAATTCCGAGGCTTTTTGGTCAGAGACCACACGAAGTCCCGCTGTTCCGGACATGAAGGTAAGTGGCAAAAGCGGATGAAGAGGAGATACGGTTGGACCTTCACGTGCTCTCTTACCGGTCATAAAACTGCCCTTTCCGCCGTAGTATAGCATGACCCTCGTTTCGTTACCTGTAGCGAAAGATTCTATACAGGAATACGTACATACGTATATATACATGATGGGTCCACCTACACCGCATCCTTGCGATGGGCAGGATATAGAGTTGGCGAGAGAAAAAGAGGTTTGCGTGGTGAAGAGAAAGACGCTGGAACTAGTAATTCACCCCTGAGGCGAGAATCCAGAGGGAGAGCCTTCTGAGGTCGGGCCCTTTAACCGCCACATGATCCTGACCCCCCCCCCCCCCCCCCCCCGTGCTCCCGACCTCTGTTCAACCGGCAAAGCTCACACGGATCCACGGGGTCAGCCGAAGCACAGCATCATCACGGGGTTTCTTTGCGCGAGAAAACTCCGCTTCGTTCGAACCCTCAAGGCTATGCCACTCGCGTGAGTTCTATATATATATTAATATTCTTTTTTCTTCAACTACACGAGTACAAGAGATCGTGGTGAACATGATTTTTTACTCCGATATCAGGTCGCTCCTATATCTTACAAAGAAATAAAATGATAAGAAACGTCAACTTGATGCTGGTCCGGTAAGGTACACTGACAATGTTACACACTTTATTTACATTTGATTTTGTTGTCGATGTCGATTAATACCTTACATATAATAGCAGGATTTAAGCGAAAACTTTGAATACTAAGAGAAATGGAAGGTTGATTAAGTTCATGCACGAAACGATTTTCTTAAGAAAGTCTTGAAATTTTCATATAGTTTAAATGGATAGTCGACTGACACGCATTTCAAAGTTTAAAGGATTCCTCTTATTGGTTATTGAGATAAAAGTATTTGAATATGAAGAAAAATACACAGGGGCTATGCGTAAATAATCGTTTATCTTTATTCCATATAATGAATGAACGCTTTTTACGAAGTTTATGAAAAACGTACACAATGACAATGAAGTATATAATTAAGGTTTGGGAAAAAAACTCGAGACGATTGTTTTACTGGTAATAAAGAATATATTACGTTAAAGATTGAACGCAATTGGTAATGAGCACTCGTATAACCTCAGATTTGCTTATTTAGGCACTTTGTTTCTTCTTGGCTTAGGCCATTCCTGTCATAGCCTTCTGGCTTTTTGTTAATACTTTTATCTTGATCTATTGCCCTTTGTGTTTACCCTTTGCGCTCTCTAATGCGATTTATTACATAAAAAATAATAATATTTTCGCCAGAGACGAATGAAATTTCGGGTTCGGTCAGTGGTGGATCCTCGTTCAATTAATGGCTCGTAATTTCATTCGCCAAAAGATAAGTTGAAAAAATGTATTTACAATTTCGAATTAATAATTCAGGCATTAATTTAAAGTGATTATATCTTTAATTAGAAAGTAAAAATCGATCCAATTGAGACACCCACAAAATACGATTCTACGGGCATGATCTATCTTAAATGCCACTAGAATTGTATTTCGGAAGCAGCGACCGAAGATCTGAAACTACGAGATTTATTTGTGAATAGCTGAAGTTTAGATTGATAGTATAACTTTCCTGTGTCCCATTCGGGGGTTTTATTGCGAAAAATGAGGGGAAAAATCGTCACGATAAAAAAGATTGATAACTTCATTAGCATACGTGGAAAAAACGTTTTTTAGTTTCCGTACGTAAATTAGCTGAACAAAATGAAAAGTTTACCGACAAAACAATCGATTAATAGCAAATCAATGGTGGAACAAAGATGAATCAGGAAATTATTATCGAATCAAGCGAGATAACCATTCATATATACCAATACAAATGGAAGAGTCCCTCGCCGGTTCTGCGGTTTTTTTTCCGCCAGATAGAAAAAAAAGCCATACGATGATACTTCCTGCACTTTCAATCGCCATAGCTTCGGTACACGTACGACTATAGTATCTCCGACAGCAGGTATACATAGAAATATGGATCGTTCCGCTTACTCATCGTGTGGTCATTAACGTTGTCTGCCTTTTCAAGACTCGACGATATAGGGCGAGCGAGACGCTGCGCTATGCCCGCTCGTCGTTGTTTCTCATTCCAAGCCTCGCAGCAATACAGCACGGTATTTTGCTTGGTCTGCACCGTCTGCACTCAGTCAGTCCACGTACCTGTTTTACCACCAGCAATCTTGTATCATAACCGATACTAATGCTGCCTATACGACTTTCGATTTAGCTGTAATTATGACGTGTGTAGGAAGGTCTAAGAGGGTGACAGATAGCGCGATATTGCACCAGAAAGCAAGAACTACGAGCCCAATATCTCGGCAAAAGACGTCAAACGTTCTGAGCATAAACCTTGCGCGTTTAACTCGCAATCATCGTCGTCGTCGCCGTCGTCGTCGCCACCGCGTTGTCGTAGCTCGTGCCCGAATGTTGGATAGGCTCTATGGCGTCTCACGCGACTTACCAGACACCTTGGCGCCGCAACGTTTCCGCATTGCTTCGTTTCGTCCTAGCTAACCCAGCATGGGTCGATGCATCCTGGACTTTCGTATAACTGTACCCTACTCGTCTTGGGTACTGCATGTATGTTACGAGTTATTTCTGCAGTATTTCGCCCAATCATTACGTACATCGTTATGTTATCAAGGGACGACACTTCCCTGAAACTTGATGACTTTAACACTTTGGCTGGTCCGAAATTCGACAGTCTTAATAAAAGGTGGAAACCGCGTGATTCAGCTCTTTCGATTTGTCTCAAAAAGTGAGCGTTTCCAACGGTATGTAAAACGATGATCAATTCTTTCCATCGACACAGTGCTACTTTATTGAATTATAAACATTATCAATTAATCGATTCAAAGGCCACTAATGGAGTAATCGTATCAGCTCTTGTTTCAGCAAGTAATCTGCTAATAAGCTCTCATGCCACTTTATAATCGATAGACAAAGGAACTAAATTTGCTAGCATATGTAGAGTTTACATCAAGATTTCATGACGAGATACGACTGGAATCCTCAATGAAAGATTCCAGTGGAGAGATTAAACGAGAAAACACCGTGCATATATGGTCAATTTATAGAATTATGACTTCGTGATAGTTTTGACTGGATATATATTATACGATAACCGTGTCCGTTAGCAAACTCTTTTGTATACACTATTTATCAATATCGCACAAACATAGTTCAATGTTTAATAGCTTGCCTGTATCTGAAATAGTTATCTTGTATTTGAATATCGTAAAATTCTGAACAACGCAAAGGAAATGGCTCCTTCACAGATAATAACTTCGTTAAAAAATCATTGCAAATGGATTTTCACTCGAATCGTGCTCATCGCCGCCTAGCACGAGCTAACAAACGCAATGTTTGGAGTATATATTGAAAAAGAGAAATGTAGAACAGGCTTTGCAGTATAATAGCAAGTAGAAGTGCCGGCGGTAGTTATGATTACGAGCTTTCCTCATTCCCGCGAATAACCAACCCTC
This sequence comes from Venturia canescens, assembly GCF_019457755.1. Classification (NCBI taxonomy): domain Eukaryota; kingdom Metazoa; phylum Arthropoda; class Insecta; order Hymenoptera; family Ichneumonidae; genus Venturia; species Venturia canescens. The sequence goes on along the minus strand of NC_057424.1, from coordinate 7,822,909 downwards.
GGCAAACATATCACGATAACATTTTACCCGCTTCGAATGTCACGTTGTCACGCTCATTCCACTTCTATCGCTCCATCTCGTCATATCGTTATACCTACTCCGACACACGCGCTCTTGGAAGTGGCTGCGTTGAAAAAAGATGGAAGATTTAATGAAGGACAGCGATAATTAATTTCGATGAAGAACCAAGAGGGATATCAATATGACTAATGGAGGAGTCCAAGCATTTTGCGGTTCGGGCGTGTATTTCACATGTTTTTTGTGCTCACTGAACCCTTCGAGTTTTCAGCCCTCACTAGGTATAAAAGGTACTCTCCAGGGAGTCTTAACATCGAGCTCCGCTGGTGTGAAACAAAAAGTTTCCCCTCTGAAAGTGGAAGGAAACAACAAATATGTTTCAATTGACGTATTGTTTTCGCAGAATTTAGTTTTGATCGATATCTACGCCAAATAATACCACGGGCATAATACCACGACCGTAACAAAGTACGAACTCGAAATAATTTCGTCGTCAATACGTAGAATACAGTACGAAATGTTAATTATGATAATCCACCATTAGAAGTTTATCTCTACTAAAAAATGAACTTTCAACAGTGAGCGTGTTTCGCTATATGCTAGCTGCGGCAAAGTTGGTAAACTGGCCAACGGCTAACGATATGTGAAACGCTGTAAAAAGTAGTGACTAAATCGTCGAGCTGTATGGCCGCTAGTGAGCTAAATATCATAAAAATAATCCTTCAAATATATAAATAAAAACATGTTGTTAAAATATCGTAAATTTTGCTGCTACTGCAATAATGTTTAGTCCACCGTATTCAGTGAGTTATCGGTTTTCCGAAAGGTAAGAACTAAATTCAAAAATAACGCATATTATTATTTTTATAATTGGAAATACACTGGTGCGCAGCCAATAAAATTATAATAAATGACATGACTTTCGCTGAAACGTCAGAGCGTTCCATTTTCCGTTCGATCTTCCGGCGTTTTTCCTCTCACCGCGTGTTGAGAACTTTTTCCCTGAGCGCGACCGGGAATTCCCCCTCGGATTAAAAAAATATACTATTTCTTAAGCCTGGCCAAATATTTTTGTTTTCCAAATTCTTCATTTCTGACGACCAGTATTATTATATATTTTTCACCTTTCTCTTTTTACATTGATTTCCGGGAAATATAGTGCATTCAAAATTTAGTGCATAATCACGGAAGTTATAGAAGCAGCAGGAAAAATACTCACTCTTTTCACTGATGCGACCGAATTTTTTAGCCATCGTAGCTTGTTCAGTTGCTTATATCGCCAGAGGTGTCTTGCATCCTCTGCCGAGTCAAAAATTTTTTCCTCTCGGTGTCTTTTATGAATATCGACTAAAAATTTTCAATAATTTCATAACGATCGATCAATAACGAATAAGTTATTCATATGTATGACTTTCAACAGTTAACTCTATTTTAATAATTGTTTGAAAACAACTGACGACAAACAAAGTTTGTACAGAGTCCGTATCAAGAATTCCTTTTTTGAAATATGATAAATACAACACATTCGGGTGAAGCGAGGATCAACTTATTGATCGCAGTGTGTTAACATGCTACCAGCGACAACTTGAGATACGTTTGGCAAAAAGGACCGACCGATTATGGACATTCTTGAGAAAGTTTGAGCCAACATATGAAAACGGAATTGGCACTTTGGAAACGCTGGTCATTAAGGGGGAAAGGTTTCTATTTTAAAAAGACGTTTAGAATACAAAGCGGAATATTTCGATAAAACGTTAGAGTTTGGTCGGGGACACGAATACGATGAGCTCGAGAAAGAGGGTGGTAAAAAGAAAAAAATAAAAAGTAAGAGGTTTGGGTGCACCGGGCGTAATTCGATCCACAAGACCCGAGACTCAGAAGAGGTCCTTTTGATGCGTGGTGGTGGCAGCACAGCCCTCCGGACCTGATGTTGTGTTCGTCGAGCTATAAAGGGGATGGGTCAACCCTGGAAACGATTGAGACCGAGGGGGAGGGAAAAAGGAGAAGGCTTCGAACGAAAGGCTCGTTGGTTGTGTTTAGGACGAGAAAAAGAGGGAGATAGAAACGCGGGGTAGAAGCCAGACGGGATAAAATATTCAGCAAGAACAATTTTGTTTTAGTACACGTCGAGGTGCGGCTTGTGCTCTTTTCTCCTTGTCTATCCTCCTCGTCCAAGCCCACCCTTCGACTCGGTCTGCACCATCCACTCTCTATATTGAACTTACAAGGACGTTGGGACAAGAATCGAAGAAAAAGCGCTTCGATTCCGAACGAAATACATAGAGAGAAGTGAAAAAGCATGTGGAAGTTAAATGAAAAACGGAAGCCAAGGGTGAAATAAGTTTTCGATCGAATAATATTATATATTGCGTTTTCTTGTTCTGACTCATTCGCTTCTTATCAACTCATATAAAACGAGTGAAGATGACCAAAATCATTGAAATGAAAACCAATTTCACTGTCCAATTATTCCCCATCGTTAATCCCATAAAATATTGATTTTCAAAATATCCTTCAACTCCAATAATTCTGGCAACATACTGCCAGGAAATACTTTCAAAAACTCTCCAAAAAATACAATTCCTTTCTATACTATCGACACAGGAGACCTTTAAATATGTCAGTACCGAGTTTTTAGCGTCGAAGGCACACGAGAGCAGTTCAAGCTCACCAATACATTGAACTGTTGCAACCCATCATCACTTTTACGATATTTCTTTTTACTGATGCGAAAAGGATGCGCGAACCACGCAGCACACCCACGAGATATCGTAGAAAAATTCTTCCCTCGCACTAATTGCAACCTTACTCAAACCATCCACACCTACACCCGCTCCCCCCACACGTGCTCATACACATCCCCACAGAGATGAACTCGAGCGCACACTCATATGATACTGCACGGATCCTAGAATCGCAAAGCAGTGGATCGAGGTCACCTCTCGAGATCTGCGTACATCTAGGTCTGACCAAGCCTGACTTACTCCACTGTGACGCGTCTTCTATTTACCATATGAGTTCTGTTTCGATTGGATGGAGGTTCGATCCGCCAAGAACGTCAAATTTTCGAAGAAAAAAAATACAGATTTCGTGTAACGCTGAACATCAACTGAAATCAGTGCTCAAAGTTTGGTGATTGCTTTCAAACGAATGAAAACTCAAATTTAATCCCACTGGACGATTCGAAGGATTCCAGGAGCCCTTGAATCGAGCCTGTGCTAACAATTGATTAAGTTTCCCATGCAATTTTCGATTTCCTTCAGAAGTTATCGCCAATAAAATGCATACAAAAACGATATCATTAGTGGTAATGGATACGTCACATCTTCTCATAGTACGTGATAAGATAAGGTCGATAATGTTTTCAAGGACATCGCAGCCGGGCACCGGGCTGAAAATCACGTCCATGTTTAGCAGATATTGGAGGGGACGTGAATTTCTAGAGAGCATAAGAAAAATGATTTATCTTTGATAACTCTGAAGAAATAGAAATGCAGAAAAATCCTCCGAGTGTATATATAAAGGTGGGATCGTATGTGACGAGTCAGAGGCATCGGAACCTCGACGATTATTCGTACGTGCAAAGAATTATTTATTCTTCAATATTTTTTTGACTTACTGGCTTGCAAAATGACTTTGCACGGAACCACTGTGCTGCTCGGTATCAGCCTCCTGCTAGGAGTTACAAACAGCTTGAAATTGGCCGAGCCATGCATTCCGGATAAGTGTAAACTTCCTTCATGCAAGTGCAGCACTACGGAGAGCGAAAGTTCAATACCAACGGCGAAAATTCCCCAGGTAAAAACGTTGAAATATAACGAATCGAATGATATCTTGAGCCGAAACGAATGGTTTTGCTCGTCTCTTGTGTATTCACTCCGAGAAAGTGTCTTAATGACTGTTTTATCGAATCGTTATTCAGATCATCATGTCTTCTTTCGACGATGGAGTCAACCCCATCACTTATGGTAAATTCAACGAATCGCTTTTCGGTCGGAAAAATCCTGACGGATGTCCAATAGGAGTGACGCATTTTCTGTCCCACGAATACACCGATTATTCAAAAGTTCTCGATCTCTGGTTGAGAGGCCACGAGATTGCATTACATTCGGTGACGTATGTATTAAAGAACTGAAGATTTGCAGGCTTAAGGTATTCCTTTCAGGAACCCAAATATTCTACAAATAAGTGATTTTACATTACAGTTAAGTAAAAGTGCATACGAATAGACTGGCGAAATTTCCGGTCAGGTTATCGAACATATAATAAAGAATTAAAACTTGAAAAATCGTAAAATTTATACGGGAGCTTATGGAGATTCTATCATCACCACATTTCTATTCAATAATTCATATATACTAAATAATTCTAAATTCCTGATACAAACTGTCTTACTCAAAGAAAAAAATTTGCAAATTGCTTCCTCAAGATGGTCAAGATGCACGATGCTCAAAGCTTACTCTGTGAGGTGCTATATTTTTCATTTTGGCTTCGAATTTGTACCCCCAAAAAAAACGCTCATGCGAAAGGAATACCTTAAACTTTTGTCCGCAATTTTGTCATCGATTCAAATTCACACAGCCACAACGCCAATATCCCGAATTACTGGCGCGATATGAATCTAACGGTGTTCAAAAAGGAGTTCGGTGATATGAGAACCATGGCCAACAACTTCGGTCTCATTCCCATGAGCGAAATGCGAGGCGTCAGAATCCCGTTTCTGCAGCCATCCGGAGACGTAAGCTTTCAAGGACTCGAAGAACTCGGCCTCTCGTACGACAGCACACTACCAACACGTGCTTACGTTGATCCACCGATGTGGCCTTACACATTGGAGTACGCCACTCATCAAGACTGTCAGATAGAGCCCTGCCCAACAGCGAGCTTTCCAGGGGTCTGGGAAGTGCCGATGGTCATGTGGTTCGATCAGCAAGGCGTCGGTTGCAGCATGGTCGACTCGTGTGTCAATATGTGAGTACTCTTATTATAATCAATATCAATAGGAGGATTAAAATTATCATATCATAGCACTGAAGAAGAAAAAACTATTCAGTTTTTCTGGTTGTTCAAAATTAGAGAAGGAATTTTAACTTCTCGTTCGCCTGCCAGACAATTCTCGTTGAAAATCCTTTTCGGTTAATTTCACATCGCAGTATTCTTTCTAATTTACGCTTCCGTAGGATTTCACACGTGCTACGCATTTCCGGAAGTAGATGAAAGTTAATACTTAGTGGCTTACGAAGAGCTTATCCTGACTCAACGCTTTTTCAAATTTATGAGTGACTTTCAGAGGAACAAATCTCTCGTGAATTTTTGAAAAAAGAATGAAAATACAAAGAAGATGCATGAGGTAAAAGTCAATTCTTCCAAAAAGTCTAAGCCCAACGTCTAACTACGTATTGACAATCGTCTCGCTAATTGCCACGTTTGACTGATGCACAGTTCCTAGTGATTATTTTTTATTTTTCAAAAAAATTTTCTGAAGGATTATCATCTTGACTGCGTCAATTGGGATTTGAGGCGAAAGAATCGTCGAATCTGCTGTCGAAGCGTATAAACCAGCTCTCGTTATTGCTTCTCGTGTGTTTTCGGCCCAATTTCGATAATCCGGAGGGAGAACGGAGTTGGGTAAGCCGAGCGGGAATACAATGGACGAGAACACGTTTCGCGAATGAAATATAACATATATAGACTGGAGATAGTGAAAGACAGGATGATTGGATGCGCGAACGGTTTTACTATATAGCGAATGGGTTGATTCACGTGAATTTATCAAGAGACGAGTCAGCCTCGTCCTTCCACCGATTCATCGACGACGTCGAGTAATGAAACAGAAAGATTTTTGTGCCCGAATTATTCAACGCTGCCGTTCATTGTGTCTGTGTGTTATATATGTATGCGAAATTATGAAAAAATGGTTACTAGTTCGTCAACGTATTCTCCCAAGACCTAGTAGCTGCGTACCAATTTTCAATACCAAAGCTCTTCAAAGAGCAGTCCAAATCCCAATGTCTTGAGACCATCTAACTTGTTTTTTCCATTTGATGATTGAGAAAATAGTGAAAATTACAGCACCAGATGCATGAATAAAGAGCTTCACTGTTATTGCTGTTTTTTTTTTTCCAGACCAACGGACGCTCCCTCTATAACAAACTGGATAATCGAGCAGTTCAATCGTCATTATAAAACCAATCGTGCACCATTCCCTATCTTCATGCATGCAGCTTGGTTTCTTCGGAATCCTGAAAACTTCAAAGCTTACGTCAAGTGAGTATGACGTCATGGGAAACTCACTGGAGACTGATCAGCACTATTATGAATTTTAATAAACTATAACTTTGAATTTCTTCACTGCGTGGGTTCCTCGGGGTCGATCGATACAAAATCTACTTTTGCATTTAACCGTTTTACATTCGTCAATGAAAAAACTTTTGAGGCACTCAAAAGTTTGAGCGTTTCTACTGGAAAGTAAAATAGTGCAAATTCCTAAAAACTTACTTTCTCATCATTCAAGAAAATCTGCTTTGTATTTCTACTGATCGGCCTTAAGAAAACCTACGAGTTGAGAGATCGTTTGTTTTGCGAACTTTCAAACACAACAGTCATTCGAATATAACAATCCACTGAACCCTTTTATGACAATCGTATGATTTGTGTGATTCAGCTTTGTCGAATACGCACAATCTTTGCCGGACGTTTATTTCGTGACGGTGAACAAGACGATAGAGTGGATAAAAAACCCAAAGTCACTGGACAATAAAAAACCGTTTGGCGAATGCACAGTAAACAAAGCGCCGGGAACATGCAAGCCACTCGGTTGCTCTTTACCGACGAGTACTGGCGACGTTAGATGGTTCGTCTCATGTGCCAAAGTTTGCCCCAGAAATTATCCATGGCTTGGTAATCCGCTGGGCGAATGATGATCACGCTATAAACCAACGGAAATAGATCAAAAACACCGAAACTGTATACGAACAGAGAACACATTTTACATTGAAACATCTGTGTAAATAAATTTATTTAAAATGAATCAAAATATTAAGATGAAATAAAAAAAATAATAATTTGTGCGAAATTCTTTTGAAAAATTTAACGTCAAAGCCCGGATTTCATTTAATTTTTCAGAATGTCACTCGAATTCAGGGATTTCTACAGTTCAAAAGACGTCTCCAATTTACACGTGTAATTCGAAAAGAATCCGAGTGTACGGAGGTATCTTTTTCTTGCGAAAATCAAATAGGAATAACAGAATTTAGTTCTACTTTCATCTTCATAAAAATGGAATGAACGAGAAAAAAATTAATCGGTATGTTGTCAACACGCTGCAATATGACAAGGGAGTAAAGTAAAAATGAGCGTAAAAGTAAAAGTCGAACTGAAATTGGGATTTTTACTCCCTCGCTACTTTTTGTTGGCTGATTCATTTAAGGATTTCCGTAACGAGATTGCGGAAGGATGTTTCTTTATAGTGGGAAAGAGGACATACGCTGCTCTATGTTACTAATAACATCTCGGTACTGCAACAGGAGATGTATTAACTATAGGTGTATACCGATAGTACAGAAGGGCTAAATCTTTTACTGGACAACGCCGTAAGGAAGGAGCATTCGAAGTATAGGATAAGCTCACGGAACGTCACGAAATTGCTCGTCCACGAAGTATTAAGGTTACACCTTGCTGAGACTGCTCGTGTGCTCTAACCCGAGGAGCCATTTTCTCGAGCGCATTTTCTCTCTGTCTCTCGTTTCTCTCTTCCCTAAGACCACACATATCCTCCAGGTCGTAAAGTCCAAACCCAATTTCTGGCGAATGCCATTAGTGGGCCCCATTAAACATTAAACGACAAGGAAAATGTAACCGGAATCTCATTGAACCAGCAGCACGTCGAGCTATTCGTCGTTCTCGTTTTCCACTCGTGCTAGTGCCAATCGCAATTAGGATATTAATAATGGTCCAGTCCGTCAGTACATGTCCAGGGCATCGCTACGATGCCTGTATAATGTTCCCCCTTGGTCCTACTTACTTTCGTGACTACTTCAATTATTCGTGGCTCCTTCACCGGCCACTGTACGTCTTAAAAGTTCCATAAGTTGATTAATGGAAAGCAGTCCGCCAGACTATAGCCGACGTTTTCGGCGCCACGGTCTTTCATTTTTTATTGCAATCCCGAGAGCTTCGCTTCGTTCTTCTGCCTCTCGACTCCTCCCACGACTTTTCCCCACCTTTCATTCCATCGATGAGATTCTATCAGTTCGAAATAATTATTCGAAACGAAGCTCAAGTTCAGGAGGATTCGAACTACGAGAAACCAGCCAACGCCATCTCTCGCGAGGCGAACAGACCACCACGTATTGAAATATATGATAGCATGTTTTTACGACACACGACACCTTGGATAAAGTCGACGTAAATCTTTGATATAAATCAGTACGACAATTAAAAGCTTACGTATTTTATGATCATTCATGATAAATTGTAATATTCAGTCCAATGAAAACGTCCGAATGATTTAAATTACGCGTACCTGAAACCTTCCCATTTTTTATGTCGCTCTATCAGAATTATAATGATGTTTAATTTGTAATTGACACGGCACAAGTAGAAACTGAAAGTGCTTTTTTTTATTACATTTAAGTATAAAGTTGTTTCCATCGAGCGAATATAGTTTTTCGGGCAAAATATATTTCTTCTCGATGGCACATATCGGATACCGGATTTATAGATAAGAAAAAGTATTTCCCACAAGCCCAATGTCATCTTTATTCAGATGAGGCCACAGGATGTTTCAACAATAATAATAAATAAACGAAATTGTATAAGTTACGTAGAAACGACCGTTATGCATCTGGTTGTCCGTATCAGTCCCGTGATGAGATTCGTAAACGCGTCGTCGTATCGGATATCGACTTGCTGTTATATATGCGAGCATATACCATCCGATCGTAGCTAAATCGGCTCGCAGGATGTTCTCTATGGAAAGATCTGTACCATCGCTAGGTTTTCCTTTTCCTCTAGCCTCCTTTCTCTCTCTCTCTCCCATTGACGTTTCGTTCCTCATCTTCTTTTCATCCAGTCCACAAATCTTTTGTGATCGTTACATTTACAATCGTACGTACCAGATTTCGCTGCGCATTTACACAGCTGGAAGGGTCCTTGTTCCAACATCGATGTCTTTCGTTCCAGATGACGTGGGCTTTTGAAAAATAACTAAAATGGATTATGCTCGGCAGATTTTTGTATATCATTGACGAAAACACAAAAAGCGACGCATCCAGAATCGACCGGGATTGCCGAACTCGATCGACTCCAATGATGGAGAAAACTGATGCTTCGACGGAATCGAAGGTTCAGTTCTGCACAGCGATGCCTCGGTGAAAAAGTCATTCAAATTGATGGCACTCCTCGTTCGTCAAGGATACGAATTTGAAGTTCCTCGAAAAAGAGATTCCTGTACAAGGAAGCGGAAGAAGCTCACGTAGAACATCTCATATGTGCATTTCATTACCGAAAAAGTCCTTTTTTTTATTCAGGATGACACTCATACTTCCTACGGTTTCGGGTCGGTAAAATCTGCACCCATAGCACTCTTTTTATGTCCCCAACATACACCGGAAGAGGTTCTTTTCCTGCGCTACCACAGCTCGTACCCGTGTTTTTTATTATTTCATTTTTTAACTTCCATCAAATTGCGAGTATTACGGGGAAAGTTATATTAACTTGGGAGTTATAGTCGTACAAATATCTGGCGGGTGTTACATTTACAGGTTGTCGGATAACTTATGGCAGCACGTGACCCTTACGCGCGCACGATCGCCAAGTTTCTCTGTGTGCTTTTTCCCCCATTTCATGGCAGAAACAAGGGACACTTGGATTAAATTCAAGAAAAGTCGTATTTCTCGTCCCCCAACGCAACGTAAAAGACTAAAAATTCCTGATCGGCGAACACAGCGAAATGATGATTCACATTTCAAATAGATATTCCATGCCAATCTAAGATTTGACGAGTTTACTCGCGAGAGACGTATGACGAGACACTTCAGCTAATGCTCTGTATCCGAGATGATTCATAAATATTTCGTGAAAACGACGAATCTGCGTAAACTGTTTGTCATTTTGAGAGAAACAGAGACAGATGAAAATATCTGATTTTAACATTAACAACGAAAGACGAGCGAAAATGTTGCTCGACATTTGACAAAATGGAGAGTTCATTCCGAAGGATAATGCAAGCTCACGAATGTCAGCAGGAACATTTTGGAGTAGTGACTTTTTATAACAAGTACGTTCACAAGAGTGGGTGGACTTGAAAAGATCATGGAAGAGAGGACGAGGAAGAGAACTCTTTCGGTGCCTTTTCCTTGGAAAAGACAAACCACAAGAAGAGATGCAAAGTATTCAGCTCTCGAGCGTTTCCATCTCTGTCGCATCCCACTCTCTCGTTTCTTATTATCCCGTCACGTTTCACCCGTGTGTCCAGCAAATCTCGCAAGACGCATCAGGATTTTGTCATGGCAGCGTACAGCCCCGATAGAAACGCGAGAGACCAAGGGAGAGAGAAAGAGAGGGAGTAAAAGAAAGGAGGAGAGAATAGCTTTTCCAGAGTCACGGTTTTTCCATCTCTTGAAAGAGCTGAGACAGCAGAGCATACGCAGACAAGGAGACAGAGTAGTCGATGTGAAAGTTGAAGGAGAAAAGGTTGGCAAGAGTGAGAAGAATAGACGCTTCAGACGGGATGGCTTGATAAAATATTCTTGCTGCGTGAAGAGCATTAAGTCTAGCACACAGAAATCTCGTCCGGCACATCGTCAACGCGATCATTCGTCATTCTGCGAAAGTTTGCTTACCCGCGTTTCCTCTTTCTTTCTCTCTGCCTTTATAGCTAAAAGTGAGTAGGAGAAGAGAAGAGGAATAAAATGAAAATTTCTTTAACGCACCGGCTCTATGTGTGTACATTTTTTATCGCATATAATACACGCACTACAGTTTATAAAAGATGAGCGTTTCTCACCCGTTGTTTCCCTGCAACTAGCTGAAAAATCGCAACCCAACTAAATCCGGGGCTCTCGCGTCATTCGCGAAACACTCAAACATTTGGACGGAGATCAAGAGAATGATTTATTAGTCGCTCCAAGAACAAGGGATTCGACTGAAATAACGATTTTTGTTTATATACAGAGAAAACGAAACATCCTGTCGTTCCTAACTTACATTTCACTCACGTGTCCACCCGGAAGAGAAAATTCCCAGTTGTCCATTTATTTTCTCGTAGAAATAATACTGACTCCTATTTCAGCCAAATAAAATGATTCCGCTCAGTAAAATCCCTTATTCCAGTTGGGAAACTCGTTCAGTGTCGAATCAACCATTCTTTTGTCCAACTAAACGAGATTTCGTTGGAGAAACAAATTTTTTTTGCCCAGTCCGACGTTCGTACGTATTTATTTCCCCCCCCCCAAGTAATATTTTCTTATCGAAAAACAAAATGAATCCATCGAAGATGTTAATACGAAGAAAAACCTCAGTCGATGTTGCTCCTCGTATCTTCGTATCCTAAACGAAAATGAAAGCTGGATTTGCAGGAATAAGCTTTATCTCTTCAAAGTGGCATATTATGGCTCGCAATTGATCAGTCTATATGGCCTCGTACTTTTTCTTTCTGTTCGGCATTTCTGGGTGTCATAACCGTATCATATTTTTATACGCATGTGTTTAGTATCCAAAAGCATGTGATACAAATGGGCTTCGAGAGAGCTGATATGCGCTGCGTGATACACATTATTTACCGTTTTTGTCTTGACGGGAGCCACGCGAGTCTGTTTCCTCTTCTTTCTCTTCCCGCATCATCCTCCCGTCTGACCATCCTCCGCTTCCCGGCATTCCCCCTCTCCGAGGGTTGGAAAACCTGAAAAGTATATACATCGACGGAAAGGTACGCGGTGGGAAAGAGAGCGATCCTGCAATTCCCCGGTTTGAATAAGTTTTCGATTCTCCCTTTGACGTCGGACATTCGTCTTCTGTTCCTGAAGAAGTGAGAGAGCTTGCGTCGACATCCCAGTCACGGCGTCCCCTCGTTTGTCTGGATGAACGTAATGACGGTGCGCGCCGGCTTTTTATTACTTCTCAAACACCCGGCGCGTGGAATATCTTAAACCCATATGCCATCAGGGCCCAGTGCATACGTGCGTTTTCCAAACCGAAAGAGTCAGACCGAATATATACTACTACAGAATTTACGAAAACACAGAGTAAGAAATGCCAAACGTATCGAATAGCGTTGCAGTGTATCTACAGCCAACATTTTATTCGCTCAGTTCCCATTGCTTTTGTATCGACTAAGTGTACGCATTAGATATTGAAGAGGGCGATGTAAAAAATCTGAAATCATTGGAACATTGCGAGGGTAATTGAATATTCAGAATTATTAAAATTCCAAATCCTTATCCAGGTCTCACTTTCGCATGTCTCTCGAATCGTTAATCTCATTTTTATTACATGCTCAACGACTTCGGAGTTTTGGAGTTTTACACCCTAAGATCACACTCCAAACTCGATTCATCAGGTTTCGTACGTTACAGCAAAGTCGATTGAATCGTTTACGTTTCATAAACTCCGAGACCACTCTGCTGATCATTGATGCAGATCAATGATCGAGGTAATCCACTCAAAAAAGTGGGAAAAAATGAAAAATTCGTCAACTCGAGCAAAACTGGTTTACACGTGGTTATTTTAAGAAGCTTTTTTGTTTACTAAAGCTTAAGGGGTCTACCTTAATTAGGATTTTCAAAAAATTTATTTTGTTTATTGCATCTTTAGAAATTGCATATTTAAAAGTATTGTACTCAAATTTTATAAAGATCTGAGCAGTCCAGTTTTCCTCAAAGTGACGTTTTTGGACGGCTTGTTGATAAAATCTCCGAAATTGCTATAGCGCATTTCGTACGAATTTTGAAATTTTGAGCAGAACTATTTTTTTTTTTGCAAAAAACGATGAAAAAAAACACACTCTTTCGTAGTTTTTGGAAAAAGCGGCCGCCATATCGTCTAAAAATCGTATGATATGCGCTATAGCAATTTACCTATTGAATCTAAAACCGTTTTTATTTTCTTTCTGATCATCCATATTCTAGAGATTTTATTAACAGCGCACACCCATATTTTTTCTGGACCTGTCTTCTTCTCCATTTTTCTGTACTAAAACTGAGTAAAATAAAAATAAAATTTTTGTTTTTGTATATTTGAAAAGATATTTTTTAAGCCTAACACTTTTTATATCCATATTTATAATTTATACCGGTCAAAAAAATTCGTGAAAGCAGTCTTTTTTTGCCCGCCCAATTAGGGTAGATTCCTTAAGCGACTTTCCGTTCGGTTCCGAAAGAATTCTCAGCGTAGCCAAGCGGTTAATTCGCCCTAGGAAACGCCTCTTGTTTATAGCTGCGGATAAAAAAATGATAAAATATACTTGTCGAATCTTGGATTTAATCGCGAGTTCTACGACTTTTCTTAGCGCGCATTTGCTCTATATTATTAGAGTATCTCTCTCGAAGTGAATTGGTATTTTCCACCGTGGTGAGAGAAGACTCCGATATTAGCACCGGTGCGAGATCAAAGTAAAGTGATGCAAGATGGCGGCGTAGTCTCAAACGTGCGGAGAATGACAGCAGCATGCAAATGACGTGCAGCAAGGAGTAGCAGGCAGTAGACCCGTTAGCTAATGTGTCAGCGTAAAGACGTGGTGAGGGTGGGAACCGCGAAGCTCGCCCCCACTTTTCTGCATAGCCACTGGGGAAAGAGTTTTCCACAAAGACACTCGCTCCCGGTGCCGTGATAAAAAGAGAAAACACCGGCGCAGAAGAAACCACCGGGATAGAATCAGGAAGCGGATTTGGAAGATGGTGAAAAAAGTGAAGTTAAAAAAATGTTTCAAGAAAAACAAAGAAGCAGAGACAATATGAAGAAGCTTGAAGAGCAGCAAAGGGAGGAGCGTAGTAGAAAACACGAACAGAATGTGCGAGACCCAACTGTACGTTTCGTCTTTTCCTTCTGCTCGAGTAGTCCTGAAATGAAGAGAAAAAAAAATTGAGACCAAGAGGACTCCCTTTCTCCATGGTCGTCCATTTATTCACCAGCGTTTTTCCTATGTTACGTTCCTTCAAGTGCCATTTTAATTGATACAATCATGACAGATTAAATTTCTCTTTGAGAATCAGACCAGTACAAAGAACATAACAGAAAGAAAGGAAACACACGCACGTGAAAAAGCACCATGCCACGAGGCAGGGGGGTGAAAGGAGAGTGCAGCGACGAAAAGTTTCCTAGACGGAGGAATCGTCACGAAGGTATTTTCGGAGCTCACTGAGACTTCCGGAGTGTGGTTTCTCCCAACTCGAGAGCGTGGAGACTCCAAATGCCTCGGAGCTCCAACAAATGCCACCAGAGAAACGTAAACTTCTAATCGGATTTATTTATCTTGCGAACACAGTGTGAATAATATTCCGCTTAGATTAGATGCTATGATTACTATGTTTTCACTGTACGAGATGCTGCAGTCTACTAACTTTTATTTAAGCTGAAGGATCTTTCTTTTTGTAAGAATATTCCTTTTCGAAAAGTAGAGAGAGCACTGAAGCTACTAGCAAGTAGTTAATGTCAGCGTGTGGTCAACCACTTGATAGTCCGAATTGCTGAATAGCAAAAAATGATTTTCCAAGTCGAAACGTATATCGTAGTTAATAATGAAACACTTTAAAATACCAAATCACCATTCGTTAAACAGTTCAAACGTTAATCCTCTTACCCTTCGCAATGTCCCTTCTGATTCTTCTCCAGCGATACTTTGTGACTTGTGTAAGAAAAAGAAACCCAACCAACGGCAATTTGTTTCAAAATTTAATCAAATTCAAAAAGCATGCGAATCATTGATAAAGAATTCGATTGAGTTTCCTCAAGTAAGAAAAATCGTTGCATCAGGATCAAAACCTTTTGTTTTTCTTCGCATTGAGCCCTCACAAAAAGACTTCATTTTCGTAGAACAAAATTCCCTATCAGTTTCCAGTCGATGGGAAAAGCATTTCGCTGAATAGGACGAGGCCATTCGAACTATACGCGCAGGTATATTCATACGGTATGGTAATGTTCGAAATGCCACGAAATCAGTTTTCACGTGCACAGACGCTAGTGAAGTCATTTTCGTTCGCGAATGGGCGCTGAATCGTTTCAACCGAAAGAGACTTTTTATGCAGCTCAAGAATAATCTAGATATAATAGAAGGGGAAAAAAGAAAAAATGGAGCAAGAGAGAATGAGATCTATCAAAATATACTGGGGGAATCCGAAAAAGCGAATAGCATGAAACCGCGAGTGGAGAGCCGCGCGGATTACGATGGATTAGGAACGTTTTGTCATTCTGCCAAAGGTATTTACTCCATGTGTTTCCCCCTTTCGTAATCCTGCGTGGGTTGCTACGGCGCTCTCTCGGAACACGACGGTTAGCAAACGAAAGGATGTAACGGAAACGATATCCAACACGTGCGACGACCTGGGCGAAGACCTTTCGTTTCCAGCCAGTATATTTATGTCTGCAAAACAGTCGAATCATGATCACTGTGTACGTCTTTGTAAATGTATAAACGCAGTAAGGATGGTGGGTGTAGCTCAGTCCCTTGAGCGATACAAAGGTATAGTCGTGAGAACTTCGTGGCGGGATACGGGGCAGGACGAGATCCTTGACTGCAGAAGAAGATCGATGAGGAAGCTTGTTCCAACGCTCTTTCTCCCCGCTCAATATTCTCTGTCTTCCCTTCCAAAAATCTTTGTCTCCCCACGCTGTTATGGTTCGAATTTCTGCTGCTCCTTTTTCGGTTTTCTCTCTTGGACCAACTATTTTCTCTTCCATGCACAGAGTTATGACCGAATGGAATGGTATCCTCTATCGTCGACTTCGCACTTAGCAGACAAATACCCTGAACCGCTGAAGCTACAATGCGGTAGACCAAGCAATTTTGCAGTTTACGTTGTAAGTTATAAGCTTATTCGGTTCGCCACCGAATGATGTACCGCCGGAGGTCGATATAGAACGACGATTTTCGATTCAACCCGCCGCTCATACTATTTATATCCACAAATGGCTTGAAGAATTCAAAAATATGTTGGGCTCGTGGCGATGACTCGTTTCAACACTCCGAGATGCTGATTCAGCTTCGTGTGTAAAGAAAACTTGGGCGATTTCAACATCGAAATGTTTCGAATTGTTTTGATGTGAGAATTTTTGAGATTTCATGCAATATTCGTATCGGGATGGTTTGAAAGGATTACAAAATGCTGAAATAAGGAGTCCGAAGGAAAAAACACATGAGATTTTTCATAGCCAGACCGAGACACTGATAAATTTGGCAAAGAATATCCTGTGCCTCAACATTTTTGCATCTTCCTTCTTTTATTCTTGTTTCTGGAGGAGCCTCGCGGGGCATCCAGTTGAGCATCAGTGAAAGAAGAAGAGAAAGAGGAGATGAAGAAGAGCCGGAACTTTTAATTTCACGCTGTTGGCTGCAGAGACCGCGGCGCGCGCGCGCCTTGTCTCTCCGTCTCGTCTCGGCAAACGTCACCGGTGGATACGTGTACGCAGCCGAGCGATCAGTCATCTTCGTCGGCGTGTCTTCTGCAACTCAGACAAACATATATATGACAAGACCAATGTGCTACGAGTCTCGAGCCTCAGGCATTTTTCTATTCACCGTAGTTACTCCCGAGGGGTATAAATCCAAGTCAGTGGTACCGTAGATTTTCATCAATGCGATACGAGCCGAGAGAGTGAGTAAATTTTCGATACTCCCATCTTGCTTAAGAGCGCGTACTTTTCTTTGGTTGCATTTCTGCAAATGATCAATTTTCTACCCTTACAGTGTCAATTACATTTCATTCAAGGATCCAACAATTTTCCAATAATTCATGTATCAAAACATTGCAAACAAACAACAGACCCAACGTCAAATCAAGTCCCATTTTGACACTGTCCAAGCTCAGAACCTGATTGTGGGTCGCAGTGCAACGAAAGATCACGATAGTCTCTTTTGCTACGGAAGTGCCTATAGATATTGCGTGAAGGTCATATTGTCTCTGATATTGTGGCATTATATATAGGACAATAAACTCTAATAGTTCAGTATACGAGGACACCACCGCTGTTGCTCGGATGCTGTTGCGACCTGCTGTTACCGGGAGCTGCTGAAGAGACGCACGTGGCGCCAAACAAGGAAGCGCATAGGGCGATGGGTAATATAACGATATCCACAGTTCTCCTCGTTTATATCTTTATATCTCTCGTCCCGTCTCATTCTTTTGCTTTTCTTACAACTGGCACGAAATATTTCGTGCTCGGGAAAATGACTACAGCGGAGTTTCCTGCTTGAATACAAAAATGACGGTGAGAAAAAAGGAGAAAAACAACGGTGTAACTAGAACTTTTGGAACCGCTCGTTTGGCCGTGTCTCTCATTGTATGATAAAACAAGAAAAACTGGCGCGCTACTTGATCGAGCTATATCTCTATGAAGGAGGAAAAGTCGTGTAAGAACGCGACAACGAAAAACAGAAAAAGGGGCAAAATCTCTTGGCACATAGTTGGAGGCTCTTCCCTCGTAACGCCGAGGAAAAAGCAGAAAGATAAAGTTCATAAGACACGAGGAAGGAGAAAGAGAGAAGCTTGAGAACGAGATCAAGGCAAACAAAGTTTTAAGATTCTGCGTATACCAATCGGCACTAATTGTAAGAAGAAACAAAACGAAGCGAGCCGACGGTTGATCCGACAACAACCGTCCCTCGGACATCGCTCAATTTCGAGTCATAGACCGTGAATAACACTAAATATCATTATCAGCTTATCCGCGTCTCGTATTCTCGCTGTAAATGAAATCCAGGGGATGAAAATAAAAACCGATAATCCAATTCGTCCTTGTTGCAGCACGCTCGGAAATAAATGTATTTTTACACTTTCTCGCAATGGCGCAAAAGCAACTTTCTATACCCGTCACGAGAAACGAGCTCGATGAAGTCGTAAACGGAATATAGGCAGGCGTAAAAATTCGTGAGAAAGTAGGAAATGGGAGATGAAATACCAATACATGTCCTCCGTATACCGAAGTTCCACGTCGAGTCTCCAACAATTCCTCATAAAAAATCAACGATTTTAGTTCTCATTTACATGAAGCTCACGGTCCGAAACATTTGTTGTAGATTAAGCTGCGGTCACGGAACAAAGATTTTTCATGGATTGCAAATATAGTAATATCGACGAGGATATGCCACCGAAAAAGTGCTTATTATCTGTAAATAATAGTGATCGAAATTCACGAACGCGGTATACGAAAAAAAAAAAAAAAAAAAAAAAAAAATCACCGAGCTATCGCTATAAACAAAATTTTATTGAGTGTTCCATGAAAAGCTTGGAGAAATAGTTTCTCGATATGGAGCAAAGATGAAAAAGAAAAATGAGCGGCCACCATTATCCGATTCTCGAGTATAGCCGGTCCATGTCTATATATTTCGTGCACCTATAATATCGCCCTGATTCATATAGGGCTCCCTCGACGCAAAGAGGGTGAAAGTGCAAGAACCGAGAAGCGGAAAGCTTTTTATTTTCTCAGCCGCCAAACTTTCTTTATTCCACAGCGCGGGCGTGACAAAACATCATAACGTGTACCCTCTGTTCTTGTACACCGTCGGCTTTTTTTCACGCTCGTTTTACTCACCCCAGTAAAGAGCAAAGTTTACTTTTTTTCTTCGCCGTTTTTACCTCCTCTCAGTGGCGTACTCTCTTTGCCCTTTTCCCAGCTACCATTTCGGTCATTGCACATACATTTATGAGCTAGTGTACGTACTTTCAGGCTTTATGAACCAGGAGGAGCTTTTTCTCACGGTTTCTCTTATTCTCAACGGTTTTCGAAACAGCGGCTCAAATGAGCTGAAAGTAACAGCACGAGTGTTTTCCACACTCGTGTATAACGTTACGTGTTATTCAAGCCCCCGCCCGTTCGAGCTCGATCTCGCTTTATGATTGGGCAAAACTGTTCACCATATTGAAACACTGTTCGACCGGAATAGTTACGGTGGTACGTGACGATTGGACTAAAACTGATGCACTGTTGTACCATCGATTAATGAAAATAATTTTCGACGATCAAATTGTTCTTTTGTTTTGTTTTTTCAGCGTAGCAAAGCAGGACGAGTAATGAATCGAATCGCTCCTCGTCAGAGAGAGCGCAGCAAGATGCGTCTCCTTAAAATCCTCACTCTCTATTACATTCGACTCAGGTCAATAATTTCATTTTCCACGACACACCCTACGCAAATTTCTATGCATAACTGTGCATGCTACACGCAGATGCCGAAGGCTAAGGGAAAGCGTGTAGCTGGGCAAAACTACTGGCAGAAGTCTCGAGGGAGCCTATTACTACAGCGGGGGAATTCATTCGTTTCCTGCTTCGCATCACTCACGACTATTCCTATTTTCGAGTGTAGGGTTTTCACGATGTCTTCGTTCTCTTCGCGGCGGTGTGTTGCCAGGAGGAACTCGGATCTCGGTGAGTCACGTTTTTCGCTTCTGAGAGAAGAAAAACTGGCGAGAAAAGCTCGGAGTACGAGGCTCCGTAAGGGCTAAGACGAAGGGTGAAGCATCAGTTGAAAGAAAGGTGTGTACGAAGGAGGAGAGTGTGCTGGTTTTACTGGCGACATACACACACGTGGGTGTAATTCGACTTCCACTTCCAGCGGTGGTGCGCGAAGCTGCACGTCCCTCTGTCGACAGTGGACGATTTCGTTAGTGAGAGGGCACGTGCCGAATACGAGACCTTAGGGATAGAATTATATGTACGAGGGGCGTAAGAGAAGGAAGCGGATAACGCACAGGAAGACAAACGTGAACTTTACCGAGAAAAAAGGGATAAACGACGAGCATCGGAGACTACATAGACGCTTCCGCATCAACACAACTAATAAAAGACTCTCGAGCTAGGTTATGAAGCCTTGCCGGAGGTGTTGACTCGGTTCAATGAATGAGACACAGAAAAGCATGCGCGCAGTAACAATCGGTCAGTGAAGATTCCAAAAGAATGACCTTTCGGTAGAAAGTAAAACTCCGAATCCGCAACGATATTCGCAAAAAATCACCAATCAAATGGCCCGAAACTGGAGATTGAGCCTCGATATTGAGTATCCACAGATGAGGAATAAAAAAATGTTGTTCACTTGCACCGGTCGATCCACTTTTTCCCTCCCCTCGTACGAACGACCATTGCGCTTTTTCAATTTGTCATAGATTCATTTTTCATATGACGATGATTTTCTATTCGCATATAAATTGATTCCTCGCGGAGGGCTAGCTGTTTAGGAGGGCCCTTGAGAGAATTGTCAAAAGGTAAAATAGGGGAGTGTCTGGTTGTCGGGACTCGAGACTAGCGTACCGCGCTGCCGGATATGCTTTTGGTGGATCATGTGGAAGTTCTACAGAGCAAGATATACATGTATATAAATAAATAAATATATACATACATAATACATGCCGAAAGGTAGGTCGGTCGCGTTTGAGGTTTCACCTTCAAGGGGATGAGTGAAGTGTAGAATGGGATTAAGCGGGGTTATACGTTGGTGCTACTGGGTGGGTGGGCGGGTTAACCGTCCCCGCAACACACGCGTGTCTAAACCGCCACGACGACTCGCCGCTATAGTAATAATATTAGCACGCTACGCGAAGGATAAGGGGTTAAACGAACGACGCAAGAGATAGAGAAGGCAGGGGGGAAGAGGGGGAACGAGTAAGCGAGCAAGAGAGCGCTTTCGTAGCAGCGTCTCTTCCAAGTACTCGATGAGGCTACGCTATGCGGCAAACGCGAATCTATGTTACAGGAAAGCCGTAGATCTGTCTGAGTTGGAACGCACGCGGCACCGAATCAGAGAATACGGTATAAAAGAGCTCAAGGGGCGAGTCAGCATCATCGATACAATAATTGGCCATTTTAATAACGCCCGGATCAGTTATTGACACAGCTGCTTCACTGGGTAAACAAAGCAGCTTGCCGGACGCGTTGCCAATCACTGGAACATCGTTCATTACCGCAGAATGTAGCTAAGTGCATCGCGAAAGATTTACTGAATATATGCAGTTGTGTCGTCGTTACTTAGCACTCAAGCTGCTCAGCTCTTTCTCTTCCTTCCTAACATTCCATCACTCGATTTATTCCTTTTGCCTCTGCTGCAGACTGACTTCCCTATTCCCTTGTCCTTTCGTGCATCGAACGCAACACAATGCGCTCTCCTTGCCCTTCCTCGTTCGCAGCTATTGCCGTATCAGCCATATTCCATTAATCACGGACAAGAAGAATTCAAACGAGTGAGAACTTTGACCTCGGCCTCGCTCCAAAATCATCTTCGAAGTTGATACTGCGGAAACGAAGAAACACACGCGCAATATTCCATAAAAAAGAGAGACGAACAAAGGTGAACGGTATTATACTGAATAAGAATTGAAAAGCAGTATTTTTTCACGCTCTGGAAATGCGGCAAAGTTTTTAATAAATCAAACAACATGCATGACTGGGGTGTGAGCACACCCCACGCGAACTTCAAACTACGCTCCTGTCCCAACAAGCGACATTATCGAATGATTATCGACGGATTTTTTTATATATACATTCAATTGAAATTATTTTTATCGTACATCATTCTTTTCGTTATAAAAAAAACGAAGAAAATGGTGTAGGATAAAGTCAGTTTAGCATCGTAGGACCGGATTTATAAGCAGAAAAAAAGTGGGGTGCGTTCGAACCCCGGTCATGAGGTTGAGGGTATGAAAAAAGGCACATGAGGTGTAGGGTTAAGGTAGTAGTTCGATAGTTAAGTGCCGTATAAAAAATAGGGTGCAGCCCCCTTCGTGTATGAACATTATTCGTTGTGAAATATATGTTCCAAAAATCATTCAAATTATCGTTAATGACCGGTAAAAAAATTTATTGTTACGATATTTTACTAAAATTTCATAATTGCTCGTGATTTTATAATTTTTATATTTTTTCTTTCGCCTACACCCCCGCTAGAAAAATGCCGTATTCTGTATGACTTCGTGCCGTGTGCACATATACGAGCATATAAATGAACGCTCAGAAACGCATGAATCGTGACAACACTGTATACAGGCAACTGTCCGAGACGAGGGCAGCGTCCTAGAGTATAGTGATAATCATGGCTTGTCTTACGCGACGGCGTTGCCACGTTGCGATCCTTGAAATTCTCCCACTCAAATTCTCATACGAATTTCATTAAAATCATTTTTTTCTCTCAAAAACTAGACGGTAGATCGTGTTTTTTTTTTTTTTTTTCTTCGCAGAAGATACTCTAACACTGTGTTTTTTAAAATCAAAATCGTAAGAACCGTTTTCGAGTTATTTCGATACACATTTTTTGTTTGACGATTACCATGTGTTCGGATGGAGAAACCATAGAACTTTAACCTGCAATATCTCAAAAATCGATTCGTTAGATTTTTCGGCGCGACATATATTTTTTTCAAAATTTCCGTAAGAAATCGGGTTTTGCTATTGAACGACTTTAAGAGCTTTCAGGCCGGGCTATGACCGAGTGAATGGTTGCAACTTCGGTGTAATTTTTGTGCGCAAGCATACGATTCAATTCGACATGCATCACGGATTGTTAGCCTCAAGTTACGCCACGATAACGCGACATTTCAGACTCACGGCCAAAGTAAATCTGAAAGAGAAAAGAAAGTTGAAGATTAAAGGTGAAAATTTGTGAAACGAATTTCCGCATGGGCGTCTAATTTCTCTGGAGAAATCAGAAATTCAGAAGTGACTTTTCCGCGGACGGTCCTTTACTTATCTCTCTTTTGGCACCACCAATACCAAGAGCTGGCACATCTCGATGTTAATAAATATTCAGCCTGTGATCCACTGTAAAATTTGCATGTAAAAATATCACATCTCGATTTGTACGAGTAAGAAATACGAGTCGCAGGGACTTTGATTTCTCTAAGGATTCCTCTGTCCTCCTTCTCAAGAGAAACTTCGACACGTTTCGTGTAATAATGTTGCCCTCAAATTTAAACGTGTCTCTTTGATATTCACACACGTGACATGCAATATCTTTTTACTATTGAAACGAAGATTCTATTCTCGTTTGACTTAGATATTTTACCGACGAGAGATTGAGCAGTTTGCGAGTATTGCACAACTGAAAAAAGATCGGCGAGTCATTATAGTTAGGGAAAATTATGAGAATGACAACAGTCGAGAAAGTCTCATAAAGCCAAGTTTATTACGTTAGTCCAATTGCGAATATAATTTGTCGACATTGGATGATGTATTTGTTCGAGGCAACGAGCCTTACACGGAGGATTTATGATAGCCAGTAAGCAAGTTACCGTGACGACGCTTTTAATTTTCGCACCCTATCGCAGGGGAGACTCGCCCAGAGACTTTTCCAGCATGCACACACTAGAAAAAGGCCAAATGACGGAAAAATGAAGATGCGGCGTTCATCGTATAAGTACGAACAGCCCTTGTCGCTTCCTACTCACTGTTCGTGCTACATGCACATGGTAATGTACATAGTTATACGTACAGAGAGCTTAAAAAGCGAGGCTGGTACGATAGATACTATTATGGGCCGTTATACGGTGGTCCCTCGCTCTCTCTCTCTCTCTCTCTCTCTCTCTCTCTCTCTCTCTCTCTCCTGCTCTCCTTCTCTCAGTCTCTCCCGGTCTCTCGCTACCGACGAGCTAGCATCGTATTTTAACTTAACTGCTATGCATCCCTTGGCGCCTAACAATTTATTACCATAATTGACATCGTTAACATCGCGCCGCCTGTGCACCTCTAAACTTTTGTGCCTCGATCTCGGCCTCCTTCACCTTTTCTATTTCTGCTTTTTTCGTCCCTGGACGTCCTTCTTTCTCCCTTATTTCCCGAAGGTGAATTCGTCTTGGGTTCACGTCGATGGGCAATAATAATAAAAATAATATTAAACGAGGAAAGAGCATTAAAATAGGGAAGAAATATACCTCTGAATTAAAGTTGACGAGCATAACAGCTGTTAAGTTAATTCCGTCAGTGCTACGAGCAGCTCCACGTATTTAGCAGGTATTTCACATACCTTTCTCGCAAATTTATGGATCCCTCTTTTTAATGCATATAACTTTCGTTTTCTGCCTTGTTTCCGCTCGGGAAATTGATAAAACAGAAAGAAGAAGATTAAAACGATGAAATATGCGTCTCGTACGCACGGGAACGCGCGGAAGCCTCCT
Source organism: Venturia canescens (assembly GCF_019457755.1). Taxonomy (NCBI): domain Eukaryota; kingdom Metazoa; phylum Arthropoda; class Insecta; order Hymenoptera; family Ichneumonidae; genus Venturia; species Venturia canescens. The sequence continues at coordinate 7,798,586 of NC_057424.1, read as the reverse complement.
CGTCTCTCTCTCTCGCGATTCTATCGTGACGAAAATTTCAAATTCTTTAATATAACGCGAGCACACGGGCCGGGGGCTGGTACAGTTAACGTCAGAGTCACGCAAAAATTTCCATTCCTTCGACCACCGATCCCAGCCCTCAAAAATCCCCTTTTCCCCTTTCCCTCCCTCTCCGTCCAAGTATTTCGAAGCGGATGCGACTTGATCTTATTCTAAACGCGTCAGAATTGAGCGTGCTACTCGATGGCTCATACGCAGAACTTCTACATACGAACGGTTTCGGCGAAACTGAGCAATCGTGAAGCGGCTACGCAGGAGTCCATGTGTGCCTCAAGTCTGCTCCAACACTAAAAAACTCGTTTTTTTTACGCGACCCGATCAAATCGCTATCGTGTAATTCCTCGAAAAACTTTCCTCCGTTAAACAGTCCTATGAAATAGGTACACGAGCTATCTGCATTGATTTCAGTTGTTTAAATAACTTTGCAAACGCCCTCGTCTTTTAACTCTTCGCAAAGTTTTTTAACCCCGACGTAGGGAGAATGCCCTATTTCGACATACGCCCTTTCTCCTTCCTTCGAAACGCTTTCTCCGGAGCTGGAATTTTTTTCCAATATTCGCTAAATGGATTCACGACACGAATGTTATAAGGGAGCGAGAGAGAAAGAAAGAGGAAAAGAGTGCGTTTGAAGAGATAGAACGCGGTGCTGGTGTCGCATGCGATATCGAGAAATTATTGTTTCTCGGTAGTCATAGACCGGAAGGAGGAGACAAGGCCGGAGGAAAACACGCAAAGGGTAAGAGCGAGATATGGCGAAAGAGAAACGACGAAGCGTAGTTAAATATTTGTCGAAGGTGTATAATCGCTCTTGCTCTATTGTTAACTATATTGGGCTTCGGGGCTGGAAGAGCGTTGTACGTAAATGAGAGCCTAAGGCCTAGCACACATGCGGCGTTTCACTGACGCGCACTTCACACTTGCAACAAACGAAACGTTGTTTTCGAAAATAACAAGAGAAAAAGAAACAGGGTATTTATGAAAGAGTCTAAAAAACACTCATTTGAATTCGAATCCGGAAACCTCTGCGGGGAAATAAAATCCTCACGAGTCAAGAGCAGTGTTTTAAAAACTAGAGAATCAGAGCTATAACATGGAAGCAAAAAACCTTCGCAATGGTCAACAGGGCCATGATCGTCGTTAGAATCTTTCGTTCCATTCCGAAACTGAGTGTTTATCCTAGGTGAGAAACAATGAGTGGGCTGCTAAAGGCTCGAGGCCCAAAACTCGTGTTGCAACAAGCGAGGAAAACGTGCGTTCGAAGACACCGCGTGTGTACCAGGCCTAACCTTCCATTGCCCTGTTCTCCTGCGATCCTTTGTTAATTTCCATACAGCGCATAAATTACATAATGTGTATGTGGTTAACCCCGCGTAATGCATGTGAATTTTTCGTTATTATATCGAGCTTGTGCTACATGCTTCCTCTGCGTTGTTTGAATAACAATCAACTTATTGCCTTTATTGCCAAGGTGCGTTCTTAATTGACGCTAATAAAACCGTATGAAAAATGAAATGAAATAACAATAAAGCTGTAAACTCTGTCCTCGATAATGAGAGATTTTCCAAGCTTGACATTCAAAGTTTTCACGCTTAAGAGGATCGATCAGTCGGTACATCGCAACCGTGAGTGCGAGAGAGATTTCGATTGGAAAATTTCGAAATCGAAATTCTTTGACACAGTCTGACCGATTAAAAAACGGCTCTGCCAGCCGATTTTTGCCATCGTCCTGCGCAGGCTGACAGAGCCTTTTTTTAATCGGTCAAACTGTGTAGAAGAATTTCAATCTCAAAAATTCCAAGTGAGATTAGTCGATTGATCCATACTCTCGACGATTGTTCGATAATAAATCGATTAAAAAGTTCGAAGAAATACGATAATTGTGAAAAAATTCTCAAATTTCTTATACGAAATGGACGAAAAGAAAAACGCGCAAGATTTTAATGATGGCAACTGCGAAGAAGCGTAGTCGCTGGAATACCGTTGCAGTATCTATGACATCCGACTAACCGTAATTTTACAAAGAGGAAGATGGTATAACTACAGGTCAAGCCGTCACGAAAGAGCCGCAGTGCTGTTATCCAAAGACGCAAGGACTGGTGACTATTCTTATACACGAGAGCTTGCCAAATACATAAATCAACGCCTTAAAAAGAAGTCCCGATGTTTCCGTCGTTGTTTCGCTAGCGGAGTTTTATGATACGCTGCTACTTCCACGGCTCTCAGTTACTTTCTCTTTCTTTACCTTTTTTCCATTCCTTTCCCAGCTTCCTTCGGACTGTTTACTCCTGCTTCTGCGGGAGCTTCCTTTTTCGCCGGCCACGTTTCTTTTATTATTTCAACTCGTCGGCTCGAATGTCAACGTTGAAAAAAGGAATAGGCGCCAGCCCCAATCTCATTCTACCACGCGCTCACCCCGCCCTCACCGCTCCTCTCACAATGAGTTTTACCTCTCGGGTAGCATGTTCGCTGTAAAATACTAACTGCTACTTCTCCACTCGCTATTGCGTCTTCTACATTCCACTGGCAGTCGAAAGCTCATTCACGCGAGATTTGTACCAGCGACAAATTAAATGGCTGTGATTTATCACAGTTTCCGGTAAATCTTTTTCTCGCATTTCCGCACAGAACCCTCTGCGCGTTTTCTTTCCTGGTACACGGAAGTAAACGATTCTTTGCTCTTCGGCTCTATACCTTCTCTAATCGATCGCAAGCTTCCTAGCAGACTACAAAGTTCGAAAAAACCCTGTGGCAAATTGCCTCAATGTGGCTACCAAAATGTATTAACAACGCGCTTTAACCGACACCCACTTTCAGTCTAACTTTCCTGATTCACCTAAATAACGTACACTTTCTACTTGATAAATCTTTCTGAAGTAATAACTGTTGAACTAAAAAACCAACTCTACTGTGTCAACTAATATCATTTTGTAATTCAAAACTTTCGTTAAGGAAGTTGAGGCATTAGAATGAAAATGATGTCACCGTTTTTAAACCGATTGCATCTTATAAAGTGAAGTGAAAAAAAAATCAGTTACATTTTCAGACAGTTTAGGAGCGTCGTTGCTGAGAAAAATCAATAACAATTTGGACCAAATAACATGTAATCTTATGGAAGTCAAGACACATTCAGTGATATCTCCGTTAAAAATGATGCTAAAAATATGAAATTTTTTGGGCAACATGAGCAAGGCTTGCCGAATAATTTCAATTTTTTCAGATTTATTAGGAGATTTGCTGAGATTATATTAATAATAATCTGTTTTCCATGCAGTTTTTTGAGGCTAGGATCGTCACCGTTCGTGTTTTCGACTGAGCTTTCACCAGTTTTTCGTCTTTTTTTCCCCAACTTTTCTTTAAAGTGTATGCAACATTGCCAAACTGTAAACTGGCCTAACTTTTGAAAGGTACAGGTCATCACTTTTGGGTAAAAAAAATGACTGTACAGCCTCAACTTCCTTAAGCAAGTTCACGTGAATCTAATGGAAATCGGAAATTCCAACTTTAAGAATTGAAATTTGAAAATCTCCAAGAAATATACAGCGTGCATCTGTTCCTGGAATTATTATAGGATCTACCGTCTAGTTGTCGAGAAAACAATTAACGAAAATCTCATTTTTTGAAGGGTTATACACTGGCTCTTATGGCAGGTACACACTTCCTCTGCGACGATTTGGATTTAATGAAATAGGATCCTCCCAACTTTGAAGAGCCAAAAACGAGAATAAGAAAACAGAGTATTTTTAGATATCAATGATGTCTTGAGAAAGCCTTGTTACCGGTGAAAATCTCTTGGGAATAAAAAAAGAAACACTTATTTGAGGTTAACGAATAATAACGACATAAACGGTGGAAGGTTTGACAACATGATCATGAGCCAGCTGGTTTAAAACATAGATATGCATACGCATATAAATAGAAAATGGCTCTTGTCACATTTTGCTTGACGATTTTACTACGAAATTGTTTTAACCGCTATCATTATATTAAAAATTCATCTGTCTCGACAAATAAATTACATATAATTTTAATAATAGCGAGAATAAATTTTATCCGTTTTTTTAATCATCAAAAGAGTAAAAAAGATCAACGTTTCAAAATTTTTGCACGGTGATTGCACGCACCCATATATCGGTGGAAATCTCGCCAATGAATAATGACTCAATCATCACGCGAGAGGCTCCGAAAAAATGAATTTGCCGAATAGTGAACAAGCGACAAGCGTTGAGTCCGGCGTTGAAGCATATGAGAATAAATTCGAATTGATTTACTCGAAATTAAAAGTATAGCTACGAGTTCATTTCGATTAAAACCGAAAAAATCGTTTCCCTTTTTCTCGCAGTCCGTCGTGTAGCAGCCGCTCAGTATTCTGATAGACTTTAATTCCAGAGACAACGTACAGTGGTAGAGGAAAACCTCCCTCGATGAAAAGTAATGTAACGTAATCGAGGCCCGCGACAATCGTTTAGTCCACAGCGACGACCGGAATGATCCTGCTCTGCGCTCAAAACTTCTATATCTATGTATGTGTCTACCTAAAAATATATATGTATACATGGCATGAGAAAAGGACGCTGGTACGTGTTCCGACTTTCGATACAGTCAGCCCCATCGATGCTCTCATCACGTTGCTCGTCAAAGGGCTCGAATCAACTTTACTCGCGCGCACACACACGCACGCGAGAGCGAGCACACAAACACGCGCAGAGACACACGTAGTTATATATTATCAGATTTTCCTCATCCATCCGATGCCTGGAGCTTAATGGAAGGATCTTCCATGGCTCAGCTCAGTCAGTTCTGTGTTCTCCTCTTCACCGCTGGAACATTCGATATCTCGTCCCCGGCGACGTGGCTATGCGCCACGATGAAATGTCCTTCATTTGATGAGCCGCATCTTCGACATAACGGATACAGTAAGCGTTGAATAACGAAATGCAAAATCTAAACGAAACTCATACTTTGCCAACTTGATCGAGAAATCTGACTTTTTTCACATCACTGTGGAGAAATTTCGTAAATTCAGTGGATGCTTGCGCGTGAGCTTATATACCCACTTGCCGCCGATACCGATGAGAAAAAAAAACGTTCAATCTCATGAATGAATTTGCGATATTTCGATACCATGAATTTGAATAAGTCTTTTCGAATTTGGAGAGCAAACCCGGTCTCAAGTACGTGAAAGTTGATCGTAAAATCGAGATTGAGGTGAAATGTGAAAGTTCCGATTGTTGTCATAGATATCAATTTTCCAGAAACAAACTTCTTTTATTACATTTATTTGATCGACGAAATAATTGTCGATCGTTTCATTATACAGAAGATTGTAGCAATATACTTTTATCTTCTCTTTTCTCTGGGTGGAATTAACGACGACCGCTGCCGTAATGTCACTTTAATGGGTACTAAAGCTACAATTTTCTCGTTCTCTTCATTGTGTTATTTAATTAACATTTTGATGAAGTCAAGGTGTCGCGAAAGGTTTTAACGATCCCCAATATTTCAACACTAATGCTCTTACATATTTTTGTAGAAATGCTAAGTCCTCAAATTCGGTACAGCTCTTGTTCATCCTTGAAACCGAAGGAAGAATTCCGTGAGAAGCCAAGCCTGAGGGTATTCTTGAGAGGCCTCGAAGGTGCTGAACAATACGTTATAACAAGTAATTCATATTCATACGAGAATCGAGAGTCTCGAGATTTTATTAAAAAAAAAAAAAACGACGTTGCAGGAGAAGCAGTGATATTTTTATTATATTTTCCACTTACCTCCAACAGCAGCTTCGGCGAAAGGCTTATTCTCGGATATATTCGCGTACAACGAGTGAGGTGAAAGAAAAATGTTGTTTGGAATGCGTGGAGAATCGATAATCTGTCGATTGAAATACGTTAATTATGAAATAACTCGGTTTCATAGATCATTTATCATTTTTTCGAGAATACAAAGCAAAGATTTATTCGATGATTGGTGTAGTTCTGACAACACGAGTCAAAGCATGTAAAACCACTTTTACTCGTCTGGCTTAATCGCGGCCAATACTGCAATCCTCGTTATTTCTGCACGGGTACGTATTATTAGGAGTGAGAACAAAACGAGAAGGAAGCAGGCAACGAAAAAAAAAAAAAAAAAAAAAAAAAGAAGCAATTATGGGAGTTTTGCACGGTTATGTCAGAGCCACAGCCGGGCTTTTAAACGCAGATAACTATCATTATCGGATATACATATAAATACGTATGAAATAAACATACACTTGAGGCATACATGCATTTTTCAACTGACTGACCGATCTAACTCACCTTGACTGGTATGAGATGCAGATTTCCACGACTCGCGGCACAATAAACTTCAGCTCTCGGTCTAGAAGCCAGCTGTACCATGCCCGAGCGTATTAACTTGACCAGCTGTTGTTGAGGCGCCTTTGATTATTTAAACATCAAATCCATTGATACCCCTTTTTTATTCCGCTCATCGAAACGTATTCCAATCAATAACTATTTAGTCCACTTACCATTGAGTGTGCTTCAATCAAATTCCAACCTCCGAGCCACGACTACCGAAATTCTTTGACGCAGCCTTTTGTTCGAGTTCAGTGAACAAAATCTTCGACATGTTTTTGTTTCGGACGTATTCGCGCCACGGATGAATCGATCCGAACGGACATTTGTATCGTCGATGGAATTATGAGCATATTTCCGAGAAACAGCGAACCTGAAGTTCGCGATATTAACACACTTAGCATCTTCAATCCGTGCCTGAAGCGTGCAAGTAAAAACTGCTCGCGCAACTTTAATTGTATACACAGATGAAATAAATTAGAGCAACTTCTTGAAACACAATAGAATCATCAAAGTATGCAAAGCACCGGTAAAGTGAGAATTTAGCAAGCGGTTATGGTGGTGAAAAACCCTCTTATAAAATGTATCCCAGCCAAGTGAAATTCTCCGGGTGGAAAAGCTTCTAGCCGGCATGCCTATATCGCGATATGAAAAGCACAGTTAGACACAAAACAGCGGCAGTAGCAGCAATGAAATAAGCAAGAGAGCGTAAGGTGAAGGAAAATATATCCATGTTGTAAAATAGAAGCAATTGCGCTTCGTACACCTCCCCCTGTTTCTCTCTTTTTCTCTCTCGTACTCCAAAGAAAAGAACAGTCCCAGGTATATTCATGGAAAAATATGTATATATACATACAGCGAGAGACGTACGATCAAGACGTATATTTGTATGTATATAAATCGAGAGAACAGCAAGGAGTGCAAACGTAACGAGATAATAAAAGAGAAATCTCATTCATAACTTTCGCTTTTCATGCATACGAAATTATGTTCGCTTCTATCTTCAACTCCTATACTTTCTCGCTCTCGATGTACACGAAGCCACCACGCCTCCTCTCGAGAGCGCTCCCCCTCGTGCCTTAACCGCCCTCGCGCCTTGCCATCGTTTTCTTTTATATAATTAGCCGCTACTACGAGAGGAAGGAAAAGAGGGACGAGTGGGTACGCACAGATAAAAAGGGCGTAAGAGGGTGAGCCCGACGGTACGACGCGGCTTGTAAGAGTCCTACTCTTGGAGCCTCTGAGGCTACTACTACGCGCGTTCTACCGAGAAGAGGGGTTGCGATGCGCGTAGTTTGCACCAGCGAGATAGAGAGACTGAGAAAGTGTCAAAGGAAGAGGGACGAAGAATTGGCCTATTATACCATGACAAACACGCCCCCGTGGGCGCTGCGGAGCAAAAGTATGCGCATTCTCGAGGCGTCTACCTCACCGTTCTTATATTAGCATCCGGTAATAGGCCTGTCACTATTCACTGCCTGTTTGCAATCAAGGCTGCCTTTTCCTCCCGGTCTCTTCTCCTGGGTACATATTTTTCCGCGTTTTTTCCTAGCTTACATTACGAAAAATAAAAACAATGCGGCCGGAAGAGCGCAGCGAGATTCCACGAGTGAAGACGGCTTCTCCGAACCCAAAATGGATTCGTGTACAAAACGCTACCAAGAATAAGATACAAGAAAAAATAATAGATTAATTCACCTTGAACTCCGGCCAGGAAACACTCAGATTTGATCCAGTGGCTGTCGAGATGAATCTTCTGGCTCCCTTTTCTTCTGGATTACGCCCTTCTGAATAATTTCTCTCAACCTCCTGCAATTTATCACTCACCGTTCTCCATCCTCGTCCCTCTTCTGCCTTGCTCCATCTCTCGTTTCCTCTGGCACTGTGATATCCTCCGCGTGACAAAGTCCATAGAGGAAAATGTCTCGAACCCCGAGATATCCGCACGTATTGCGATTCCTTTCCCTCGGTCACTGCTAAAACTTATTTCGCCTCAATTGGCCGTATTCGCACAACACTTCCCTGCGCTCTCTTCGTTAACGACTTTACCTACTGCGCGCGCTTCAGCTGAATTCGTGTCACAGCGGCCGTTAAAACCGTTACTGACTGCCCAGAGTCTTCCAAATATGCTTTTTATATGCGCAATCAATTTGTATTGAGGTAAACGCATAAGCTGATTCGTGCACAAGGCTCCAACGGGAAGGAATACAATTTACTTGAAAGCACCGAAATCTTGGAATAACGAACGGACAGTAATACGGAGGAAGGACACGAGTGTTATTATTTTCACAGTAAAAAGAAAGTGTCCATCCCGACGTATGAGTGCCACCTGTAATCCCGGATGTAGCTCGATTTCTAATCATCCTTTTCATCGGTTATAAAAACTCCATACGACACGAAGAGGCAAGAAAAATGGCGATTCTTTTATGCGGTAACACAGTAATGTCATTGGAGCACAAAGAAGCAGAAGAAGAAGCTGCTTGGCGACACCGAGAGGATTCTTAAAATCTTTATATACGTTGTATAGCATACACGGTCAATGGTGAACCAGGGGAGTTGAGCCATTTCGGACGAGCGCGTTATACGAGCTGCAAAACGAGAGAGGACAGCAACACGGACCCACACAAATTCACGTATATAAAAGCCATTTCAGTTGATATCAGTGACAGCGCTGGAGCGTATATAATATATGTTTTAGGTAAGGAGAGAATGGTGAGGAAATACTAGAGAATGGTGGTCTAGCTCGTAAAAGTACTAGCAAGGGGGTCAGACAAGACGAGAGACAAAATCGAGGAAGTATTAGACACATTGGCACACCGGCGAATTTATATCTACGTATATCTATGCGAGTATATACGTATATGTGTTTCGAGGGTGCAAGAGGGTCTCTCGTCTTGAATGCGTTTGTTCGTAAACCACAATAGTAGCGTCGAGACGTTAAAGTTAAGAGAGCTCGCGAGCTCGACTACGAGAAGCGAGCCGAGACGAGCAACAAGAGATATACAGAAAGAGCGCGAGCCTCCGACTGTTACATGAACTAAGAGAGATGAAACGAATGGTCTGTGAGATGGATAGAGACGCCTCTCCGTTGAAACCCCTCTGGTATTCTCTATAACCATAACTGGGGACGGCTAACACGCACAATCTCTCCTTGATTCTACCGAGATATCTCTCCCCTGCTCCTCTCTGTACATGTACATAAATATTGCATATATATAGTGATCTCAGTTTTATGCCTCGACTCCCCAGCTTCTTGGATCTTCTTTTCGAAATAAACTGTAGCAAATTGCCCTCGAACATACTCTGTCTATACACGTATATAGGTGGGTTACTACTAGCCAGTCATTTGGAAAGCCTGCACGCTCTCTTCATTATTTTACCATTGAGTCAAGCCAGCTACACCGCTGCAGACACTTCCTAATAAGTTAAGAACCTGCAGTCGATCATAAAAAAACGTATCTCGACACTAGTTCACCCAAATTATTGTTTTTACAACCGCGCGCATCTTAATTGAGAAAATGCACTTTATTCCTATTTCTCGTGTCGCTCTAACGTTCACGAGATTAGTTCTCAATTGGGCATGAAAAAAAAAAAAAATAAATAAAAATAAAAAGGAATTGAGATCCAGCTGGTTGAACTACTGCTCCAATTCACATGCGCTTTTATACCCCGATTTCCAGTTACGCCGATTATCGCCTCGACTAACGCTCGAGGCTTTCCATCTTTTTTTAAACTTTCCTTCAGTTTCTTATGGTTTTGTTTTGTTTTAATTCAAAAGCAAATTCGGTTTTTTTTAATAGTAACGGATCAGACATGCGATCCCGTTCGAATTGATGTCTGTAAATATATGTCGCAGTAAAACAAAATTGGTTGATGGCGTTGCAAATACGTCAAGCAAGTGTGCTCGGGTGAAATTGAAGCGAGGCTTCAATTTCAGGAGTCAAAAGATGGATCGTTGCTAAGGGTTGTTTAATAAAGAAAAGTGTAGAAAAGAAAAGGTTGAAAAAAAAGAAATAATTATTGAATACAAATAATTATAATTATTTGAATAAAAGAAAAGCTGTTAAACGCGATAAAGATGAATGAAAGTCAAAATGAAACAAATTTTAATTTTAATAATTCTACATATGTATTAATTGATTGTTATAATATTAGATTATGCATCCACGAGTTCAACATCCACCAATGAGCAGTCGACGAAGAGGAAGCCACTCGGATTTCCAATCAAAGTTTATCCTCATTCTAAGAACATTATAATATGGTTATATTTCACATCGAAATGTGCACGTGATGACCCTCAAATCCTTACTCACTGCCACGACGAGTAGCGACCAACTTTACCAGCCGTTGATGTCCACTGACTTATTATGTGTTCGAGGTCGTGTAAGACCAGTCAGGAGAGGCGCCAAAGTCGCGAACGAATCGATGCTAGTGTTATCATCTCATGAGACACGATATTTTTGAATTTTTGAGTTTTGACATCTTAGATTATGCACTAGCTCATCCAACCACACATCGATCCTTGGCTCTTGGCAGTCAGGACACTCCGAGCACAGATTCTAGAAATGATAATCGCGCGTCCTTTCAAATGTGTATTTTATATTGAAATTCCAATGAAGAATTTTGAAGTGCAATTACAGAACAATTCCGTTTAATCCATCAAACGTAATCATTGATCTGTTGGAACTTCGATCTCTACGGGGTGCACGACTGATAGAAAATCATGGATTCTGGCTTATCGGTTAACGACAAGTGCATGTTGTCCAATCGTTGGATTCTATCTTCGATTCCTTTTTGAAAGTATCCCATTAATGGATCTATCTATTATTGATGCAAGATTTGAACGCCGCTTGGCAGATTGATCCAGACAACGATGAAATTTCACGGATCGATTGAAATTGTTCGTGTCATACAAGCCTGCTTGACGAGTATACAAAAATATCTACTTGCTACGCAGAAACACGCTAATACACGGTGATACAATGACGAAAGGCGATAATTCTGACGTTGTGAATCATTAATCAAATGTTGAAAATACAAGGAATAGAGGCGTAAATAATCAGGATTCGATCATTTATCAAGTTTTTAAAGCATATTAGGAATGGAGGCGTAAATAATTAGGGTTTGAGAATCGAATATTTTTCCACATTAGTTTTTGTTCGTTCGATTCACCGAGCTGGCAAATTTACATACTGCTGCCATTTTTCCCTCGTTGAAATGTTCTCTCTCATAACAGAGTTTATACGAGCGATAATTCCAAGCCGGGTGTAGCCACGTATGTGGGACCGAAAATAATTTCGTATCATGAATAAAAGTTGGCAAATTGATATAAAACGGCTGGTGCGCTTCGAGCTTCATTGATTGAAAGTTCGTTTTTTACACGAGAACTCTGAAAAGGGTTTTTCGTTGTGACTGTCACTTTTTTGCGATGCAATATGATCGATTTCCACATCAACTCGGACCGTTATTGTCACGCGCGGCTAAGCAAATATTTTTTCATGAAACTTTTCAGATGTGATTGAATGTGTCACAGCAGTTTTTTCGTCGTTCGGATCGTCATCGAATATCGAATCCACGTTTGCCCAAAGCTATGAAACTTTTGGATACGTGAACAATGTTGTTTCAAGCTCTAACCCTGAAAAGTGTGTCCAGCTGATTTTTTTCCATATCTAATTTTCGCTACGATTGCATCTCGATGCAGAAAATTTTATTCGTTAATGATTGCACGCGTAATAAATTTTTCGCCGCATGAACAGATTTGAATCTAAAAAATGCGCAAATCTCACCAATTTCAGGTTTCAGGGATGCGCTTTTTTAATTCGAAATGCGCGAGGTCATTTGGGAATCATTAATGAAATCATATTCGAACGTTACGAAAGAGCGCGGTGCTTTCTCTCGATAAATCGAACGTTATGAACGAAGGAGGAGAAAGACGAGTGAGAAAATGAGCCCGGAAGCGTTGTATTTTCGCCTCGTATATCCCCAGCCGATTTATACTTATATATACGTCTTTTGGACGTGTAGAAACGATTCGAAGATGAGATTATCTGAAGCGACGCCCCGCCGTCGGCATTGTTCGATTCTATTGTCTCAGAAAAACTTGGGGAAAGCGCCAAGGTTATATTTTACGTGCTGGAAATATCTCGATGCAAGAAATTATTATCGTACGTGCGAATACGAGCCGCGCACATGAACAGCGGCGTCCTCGTCATCGTCTATATAGATTTTCCATACATGCGAAGTGTCTTTCGTAAACCTGCCCTTCGGCAAATTTCGTTTTCAAAGCGTATACGTGAAAATAAAGCCCACAGCTTACCATTCTCTTATCCTCCAAATTTCTGCAACACGTTCGCACCCTCAGAATTATCTTGGGCCGTTGCTTTTCAATGGATTTTCATGGTCCTCATAAATACCGACGGGAGCTCGGTGCTGCACGCAGAAAAGTGAACGTGCTTGATGGAAAAATACCAACGATAAAGGAATCTTACGTCGACGTTCGGTATGAAAACTAATTATTCAAAAATATATATATAAACGTTTTTTTTACCTGCGGAATGTCTGAGAGTAAACATTCTCGAAAATTTAATGAAAGCATCAAAACATTGGCGCGAGCGTTACCAATATTGGCGAAGAATCTCATAACGCATTGAGTTATTTGTTTGCGCTTGAGCTCGTCGTAACTGTGTGTTGCGCACAGCGATAATGATTGATGGCAAACAAAAAGTTCATGAAAGTCGATAAATATTTGACGCGTTACTTACAAAGAATAAGAAAATTTCATAATTGTTTTGACACCCGCTATTGTAACGAGGCGAGGAAAAAATGCGAAATTTAATGGGATGGTCAAACAAAGGTCGCATCGGGTTCTACATCGTTGACGTTTTCACTTTATTCTCAATATGTATCGACAAAGCATTTACAATGTATATAATCTCTGTAGACTATTGCATTAACGTAATTAGGAAGCGATGTACACGCAGAAGCAAATTTCATTCACGCACGCACAAAGGTTCGTCGGTGGAAGACTCGAGCCGCTCAAAATCGCAGGCTCTTCCACAGCTGACTCTCAAACTCCAAATCCATCGAATGGATTCTAATTAAATAACAAATAAATAGTAGTGAAAAAAAGGTTCGGTCGTGTTCGAACGTATTTATGATGAGTGCGCGAGGTAAAGTTTTCCAACGACGGACACTACGAGGCCGAACCGTCCGATCCGTTTCCGTTTCGCAGTCAACCTCGTACATTCCTTCGCTAATACATTTAGCATTATACTTATATACTCGACTATCCATAATGTTCAGCGTACATACTATATCACAGATATCTTCTTTAAGCGAGAGACAAACGCACTGATTTCCCTGTCTGAGCCTTGACCGAGTTAGGTCGTACCGGAAATTCTCAGAGTTATTCGAGATATTTGTGCAACTTGTGGATTATCTCAGATATCGAGATTTGTCGATATTTTTATTCCTTTTCATTTCCACTTTCGCGGCTTGATTCGTTTGAATTTATTTAAACGAGTCATCGCCGAACATATTCCATTGTTTTTTAACTGCATCATGTTAACAGCATGTTGCTAATCAAACTTGCGTATGAACGAAGACTCGCTTTGCGTTTTATTGTGGAATATTTCATTTTGTAGATACTTCGCATCTTTTCAGAGCAGCTTTCGAAACACGAATCCCCCGGAGAAAGAGGAAGTTTCATCGTTATGCCAAAATAGCCGATATCATTAAATACAAATTTATCTATGGGACAATCTAACGTTCGATTCGTTGAAATTAAAATATCAAAATCGAATCCAATGAGCACAGGTTTGATTGTTGCTATCGAGCAATTCGTAATGAGTTATAATTCAGGTACCTCTGAATAAAGGTGATTGACGTTTCACCGAAAATCACTTATTTAAGACAATCTAACACAAAATTCATCATAACCGATTGCTAGACGATGCTGACAGATTTTCCGATCGATTCCAAGGTAATGAGACGCATTGTTATAGTTGGGACGAGAAGATGCAGGCTCCACCGACGTACTCTCATCTTCGCGTATGGCACGTCGAACTTGCAACGCAGCTCTTTGTTGTAACTTTTCAAAAGATTGAAAGGTTATTTACCTACGAATTACAGAGCAAGTAAGTTATAGAAATGAATTCTTCAGGTGTGAGCACATTTACTGTGAACGAATGTCCGTGGCACTCGAAAACGAGATTTCACTGATAAAATAATAGTTTTGATGAGCCAATCATGACGAAAATGACAAACTCTGGTTTCTTAATTGATCAAAACATCATAAAAATCAGTGGAGATTGAAAGAAAAAGCAAAACCATGTGTATGGGATCTTGAGTATTTCGTTCGAGAAATTTGGAAAGATGAAAAATCTGGAGATTGTGAAATATCGTTGAATCAGTCGAGCATTTACCTCTTTAATTCGATCTTCACGCTTCGGATGGTTGTACAGTAGTCGGGTTCAACAGTTTCTGTATCTCTTCGAGGCTCTTGCCCTTGGTTTCCGGTGTTATAAAATAGACGAAGAGCGTGCCAATGGCACAAGATATAGCGAATATCCAGAAGGTCCATTGTATACCAACAACGGAATTGAGACCTTCGAAGCCAAGTCCGACGACGAATGCGAAGAGTGAACCGACGATCATGCCGCTCGCGACAGCCGGGGCTTTGACATTCGTTGGGAATAATTCGCCGAGGAGGACGTAGGGTAATGTGCCAATTCCGAGGGTGGTCACGACTTCGTAAGTTATAATGGCAGCGACTGGTAGCCATGATATAGCGGACACATCATTTTTCGCGACGTATTTGAGGTGGAAAAACATGCCAACGGCGATGAGTGCAACAGTAGCGGATAAGCCGGAAACGAGCATAAGAATACGGCGCCCAACACGATCTACCAAACCGGCGGCAGTAATTCCAGCGATGAGTTGGGCGACGCCGAGGACGACGACGGCCTCGGCCGGACTTATGGCTGTTCCACCGTGACTGAAGATCTCTTGAGTGTAAGCAACGATTGCCATGTGGCCCGAAAATTGTTGGGTAGCTTTCAGGCCCAGAAGGATGAGCAGACCTCGACGGTTGCCTCTCGTTCGAAAGAGCTCGAGCAGAGAGCTCTTCTTGTTCTCCTGCCCTTGGACAACCGCATCCTTCATGCAGCTCATATCATCCTTGACCGTTTCCGTTTTGCGGAGTCGACGCAGCTTCATCAAGCACTTCTCGGCCCTCGTGTCATTGCCCCGAATCAAATGGAAATACGGCGTGTCCGGCATGAAGGAAAACGTCACGACGAACAGCAGGGGTATTGACATTGCAACGATATTGAGCTCCCAATAAGGCAAATAAGCTCCGATAGTCGTTATGAAAAGACTACCAAGGTTCGTTGACAGCTTTAGAAACGTTCCGAGCGCTCCTCGAATATTCTTATCAGCAATTTCCCCGAGATAAATCACTCCCGCGTTGTATATACCACCGTGACCAACTCCGGCGACGAACCTCGCTACGTAGAGAATGACGACGCTACGAGCTCCTATGATGAGACCCCAACCCGCCAACTGGGGTAATGCAAACGCCAGCAGTGTCATCTTCCGACCCAATCTGTCGACACATACCGGACTCAAAATTGAGCCGAACAGACTCCCGAGGGTGTACAACGATACGATCCATGAACCTTGACCCGCGGTCACTGTGAATCTCGAATCTGGTCCCTTGAGAAACGGTAGAGCCGGTGATGTCCAGCTCAAATGTTCACCGCACGCCACCACAGCCAGGCAGGCTACAAAACACGAATATCATCGAATTGTTAAACAAAATAAAACACCAATCAATACTATTTGACGTTAATGTCAAAACGTTGGTCAACTGATAATGATTCTGGTGCGTCACTCAATAATTCATATACTCAGCAAAGGCATCGGTGCAACTTTTCAAAACTAAAGATCTACGATGATTCTGAAAGCCACTTTCGAATTAAATGAACCCTTGAAACAATCCTACACAAATCGTATAATTCGTGTGCGTAATGGAAAACTTGATGCAACCAAAAAAACTTCGATTAGCCCAAACGGCTCTTGGTGCGACTAAATATTTCAAAGTAATTGTCACGCAGACTTTTCGTTATACAATAGTTTTGGATAATCGAAAAAACTATTTCCAACGGATTCGCGACTCAAAAGTGACAAAGGGTTCTCAAGTTTTTGGTGCATTGGCCAGCAGTGGTCTGCCGGTCATGTAGCATCGCTCGAGCATATAAGGCGATAAACATCGATGTGCTAATAGCTTTACAATCTCTGTATTTGTGTATAAAATTAACCCCTAAAAACGGTGACATTATAAGGTCGTGCGTTCTTTACGTATATCCGTGCAATGAACCGTCCCCGTGTCTTGGCTCGTTGCGAAAGAATTTTCATGCCTCAAATTTGAATTTTTCCTGAGTCAACGCGGTTGGTTTTTCCATTACTCGGCTAAGGAAAACGAACGTATTTTCTATGAACTTCAATAAAACCGCATAAATCATAAGCATCGGAAAGTAGGATTTTCCTACACTTGGAACAAAATCATCGTCGAGGCCATACGTCAAAACTCTCGGGACATCCAGTGAACAGGAAACTCCTATTTTTTTCGTCATTCTAAAGATCTTAAAAATGATTCATTTTTTGGTGATGCGTCAATAAATCTTAACAGACAATTTCTTTATTTAAACGTGGCTTATTCTGAAAGATGATGAAATTTCTTCAAGTATTTCACCCAACCTCATTCCCAGCTTGTGCAGCCAACCAGTAAAATTTTTGTCCCATTCATTTCGCTGCCACTTGTTAAAAATTCATTCCACGAACTCCCACGCTTTCTCTAAACATCAATCTCCAAGATCAATGTTTCTCAGAACTCTTCTTCCTCTTTTGAAACCCTCGCGGAACATATTCCGTGCATGTCGCAGTTTTTAACGAGAACTGTTACTGCTATTGCCAGTTGTGAGCAGGTGATAATGAAAGTTAAATCGAGGCGTCCTGACGTTGACATTATACCCGCGTACGATATACTAAACGATTGTTCCATCACTGCGCGTTAGATCATTCTGAACCGCAATCCAGTGAAGCTTTTCCCCTTCGTGTTTGATCGTCACGAACTCATTTTATCCTCTTTTTAAAGATATAAAAATTCGAATCCTTAGTAACCTGACTGGGGATATTCCTCCTGTATAATTAACTCGCATCACTCATTTCGCATATTCGTATTTCATTATACACAACTCATACCAACACTGAACTCCCTCGTGAGCTGTGACGTCGTCGGGATTTTCTTTTTCAATTTCGTGTAATAGTTAATGTCAGCGAGTGCAAATGCACATTAAATATCGATATTTTCATACGTATACATGGTCGTCGGTGCTCAGGCAACGATTAACAAATAACATCATGGATATGCGGGTAGTTCGATTGCTTTATGCTTGAAAGTAGTCCTGCCGAGGCTGGAGTAACGTCATAAATCGCGTTGGGTTATTATGAAATTTGCCAAGAATCCCCAGATCGTTCTTGTCGCTCGCTGACAATATATTACGTTTAATAAGAGGGAGAATGGTGATAACATGCGCGGTATATCACATCACATTTTGCTTCAAAGAGGTTTCGACGTTACAACGAGGTCAATCAAGTTCTATCATTTAAATAATCGTTTACACAACTCGTGAAAAGAAATAGTGAAATTAATCGCGGTTTATGGAGGCTGCAGAATTTGCCATTTTCCATCGATAAATTCTACGATCGATGGTATTTGCAATACACTGTTTGATGAATCTTTTTCCCAGGAGAGAATTCCTTCGTTGACGGAGACTCCGTTTCTCGTACGCTCGGGAGAATCAATTTGACTTTCAAGATCATGCAGACATTCCCTTATACATCGCTTTAGTAAAAGTGAGAATCGTGACTTCACGAGAATAAGTTGATGTTGGAAAAACGTCAGTGTTTATTAATACTGAGGAGAGACTTCCATTGCACCGAAACGAACGTTGATTTCAAATAAAAGAGATCAATATTTACGGTGAATCGACAAAAAATTATTTCAATTCGCAAAGGTGTTGTAACGATTTATTGCAAAATATATTGCGACATACGGAACGAGAAATTTGGCAACGGTAACGGAGTCTTTTTCATGGACACTACTTTCCTTTTCGATTGTACACCGCGAGACTCGATATTACTGCGTTATCGTTTTTGTAATTGGGTCCAGTCGTGCTCATTACGTAATCGTCGAAACATGCGCATTTTCAATCGTAGTAATCATACAAATAATATGCAGACGAATGACAAGTGTAATTATTGTTCTGTTGTAACTGCTCTAAAATGAATAGCCGAGAAGATAAATTTGCGGTTAATTGTACTCCGGCAAAGCTTAGAATATCTCAGTCTGATCATAATATGGCAAAAAAGGTGGAAAAAATACGCCAAAGACAGAGGATATGAATAACAAGCCCCTGGACGTGATTACTGTAATTAGTGAATAATTTGCTTTAGTGAATAATTGGCAGAATCAAACCAAAACAATAGTTGTCGGTAAATCACACGATTGGAAAAGAGAACGAAAAGTTACTACCGAAGGGAAATGATTGTAGGGTAACTACACAAAACTAATGTTTAAGCACGTTTAGCATATTCTACGAGGTCGAAGATACGTTACCATTGTCAGGTATTGGCCCTACTATCATTCAAAATAATTGGGATTCTTTTTGTCATTCGAATGTCGTAAATAATAACCATTTTACAAAGTCCCAAGCTCTTATCGCCTTCTCGTGATTCTCCGATCTCATCGTTTGATCAGTCAGTATAAATTAACTGCGACATGCAATGTATGCTGTTAATGGTCAGGCCAATGTTATTATTCATTTTTTTCCTTATTTCCAAAACAATAGAAAAAATTCAATCTGACTATTTTTTCAGACGCGGCTTATTCCAGTTTTCATCAGTTCTCCATTCGAGGGCTCGAAAAAATTGAATAAATACAAACGTTACTCGACAAAATCACGCAATAATTAATCGATATTTTATTCTATTGGCATCATTTTTTCCATGACACAGACATTGAAAATCTCAATAACTCACAAGAAAGAATTCCTACAACATCGAGTCTTGAAACTTCTAAACGCACGTATGAATACGCCCAAAATGTACGGATTCCATGAAAAATATGGAGCGAGCTCAAACTCGATAGAAGATCATTTTAATCTCGTTTCCTTCGAAACAAAATTATATTAAACTTTTTTAGTACAATTCCCGTCCGCCGCTATGTTTGAAAATAGAATGATTCGGAGAGATGCGAACTGAGAAAAATTGTTGATCGAGGAAAATTCTGTTTCCTTAATTCAACAGAAATACTCGATTAAGGAGGTGGATAAAAATATTTTCGAAATAAGATAAAATGGTTTGCAATACTGGAACAAATTATTGGTCGAGTCAACAAGACAGCGAGCGGCCAAACACAGTAATATCAACGCAGGGAACTGTCATGCGAATAAATCAATGAACGTATTTATCCTATCGACAGAGTTTAGTTAATTTGATATATGAGATTAAAGCAAATATTTCGTTGAGACAAAAGTATGCTCGAGCAAGAAAATGACAAGAAAAAAAATTATTTTACTACGCCCGTGTAAATGAGCCTCTCGCAGAAAAATTTCAAGACCTCGTTGAACAAATATTCGCCTTCTAACTTAAAAAAGTCGGATCCTTCGTGTACCATTCAGCAAAAAAAAATTCGCTCACCATTCCTGTTTCTCGGGTTTCTCCCTTCCAATAAAGCCACGCAGTGTCAGAAATAATGTGAAGTCATGACACTGAGTGTTAACAGGATGATACGAGATCCAGAAAACGTGAAAAAACCTCACCGAGCAGAGAAAACACTATCGCGAGGGTCATTCGTGCATTAGCCGAAGGTGTGCTAGGCCAGACATTCAATACACTGATAGTTTAGGCGGAACAAAACGAGCCGCGCTCTGTATCTAATGACGCGAGATGAAACGCTTGCTCGTTCAGCCGTGTCGATTTAACAGGTCCAGGCTATAATAGGATTGTGTGTATCGTGGGATCAATCTCGTTTAATCAACGACCGATGCTTCCCGAGTAATCGCGAACATATGCAATTACATAAAACCAACGAAATAGCTGGTTAGACGGGATCGATATGATATAAAACGCATTCAACTTTCGTGCGACATCACAACTGGTAGTACAAAACAGTTAAACGAAGAGATATTGATATCGAAAACCGAAAATTCCGTGCTCTTACAATGCAGCGTCTCGAAATCGATTCTTCTGCGTGGAATAAAAAATTTAAGCGTTCGATCTGAGAATCATCGGTCCCGCCACTTTCGCGATTGTACGAAAAAGTTATTGAGGATTTCGGATGAGAATTCTTCGTTGCATTTGTATGGAACGCTCGTACGATGTATGACGGTGAAAAAAAAAACGACACTTTTTCCGAAATGGTCCGTTTTTCATAGAAAATTGATAGAAAATAACTCGTTTGATCACCCGAGCATCGTGTTTCGTACACAATTGCTATTACACAATTGAGTATTTCTATCGAAAGATCGCTCCGTTGACTGAAACTGTTTATGGACAATTGAAAAGAAATTATCGTTTCTCATTAAAGAGCGTTGTGTGATTCAATGACTTTTATTTATCAACGTAATGGAGGTTCGCGAATGAACGAAAGCATCGGTACAGTTTTGCCGTTACAGAGTTACCGAACCGGTAAATTCTTAAGAGAATGAAATAAAATATGCTCGCGCGTGCTTTATTTCCTGTGTTTGTTTAAGTCGTTTACATTCATTCGATAATGAATTCACACTTGAATGAATATGGATCGAGTACAGTGTGTAAGAAACGGAAGCATGAAATTTGGCGATGATCGTGAAAGTTTGAATTTTAAAGGTGACACTCACCACTTATGGCAGCGGCGAACTGTAACCACTGGCTGCCAAGCTCTTCGGAAACGGCATAACTCTCGCTCTCGATTTCCTTCGGCACTTTGCTCGTCACGCTCGCTCTCCTCTCGTCACGACGCGACAGGGGCATGAATATCTTGGGTAACTTCATGGTTTTTCAAATAAATTTATTGTCTCTCGCTAAGACGATTTCTCTGTTTTTACGGCAAGCAGTGCAAGTACAACGGTCTGGTAAAAAGGTAAAAAAACGAGGGTGAATACAGTTCCGTGTATGGGATAAATTCTTGCTTGACACTTGAGGTACTTCTGAGTAAAGTCGATTTTCTTTCGAGCGAAAGCAATCGCCGCCCGCCAACTGAAAATAGTGTATCTTTCGAATTTCCGTAAACCGAGCAAATAAGGTACGTTAGCCGAGCACTTTTGTGTTTGAGCAATAACAATATTTTTCACTGTCAATAAGCTGAGCAACAATCCGGCTCGCACACAGAATTTTCGCAACGGTTACGGGCCTTTTTAAAGACCGACAAAAAATCTCGTCGGCACGAACGACTCTTCGCCGTGACTTAACTTCTTTATCTTTCTTCGCTATTCACTCCTGCCGGTACGCTTATCATGCGAGAGTTTCGCGAAAGAAATAGATTCGGCCACGATTTCAGTCGTCGTTGACGACACGTGGTGCCGAACTGAAGTCGCCTCTCGTACGGACTGTGCCTTTAAAGCCGATTGAATGACAGGACAGGTATGCCAGCGTCAAAGTAGTGGGGCCCGACCGATCGCTCAGCTCTTACGACTGTGCAGGCCCAACTTCCTTCTCCCATCGCTCTCTCTCACTCGCTCTCCCTCTTTCCCTCAGTCTTTTTTCTCCGGCCAATCAACGTTACTTTTCTCGCCTGGGAGATCTGTCGCTGTCTCGCTTCTTTTCATTCTCCATCGCCTGAGTCTGTGCTCCTCGAGCCAGCCAGCAATTGGCAAAAGGAATCACGGACGGAGCTATGAGCTTATAGCTACGGCGCGTGTCGAGACCAGCCTCGAGCAAGGCGGCTATACTTTTAATGCGTTCGAGAGCACCGCACTGTACATGCTCATTTAATTGGGCACTGCTGCTTCAATTGCGCCCTTGTGTCGATCAGCAGCCGGAAAGTAACAGCAACAGTGAATCGTACGGCGTAACCATCGATGAGAAACCCTATCGTGCCGATCGCTACGCGTATGTACAAAATGTACAGTTATCGACTGTTCTTTGACCCAAGAGCGGGGAAAATAATCGTCGAGTATTGAGAATATCGATGAAAATCGCCGTTAAAAGCCGTTTCGTATAGTCGAGGATCTGAATATGGAAAAACTGGCGTGAAACTGCGTCCGCTGGATGAATAGTGTGCAGTTGTACGATTCATCCAATGATTTACATTTTTATGTAGTTTACATCTTAGAGCGAACTTTCGAGATGACGTATATGCGAAAGAATTATCTCATCCCCGTTGCCAGGAGCTTTCAGGCACCGTGCAGTCGGGGTTTTAGTCGATGCTCCTTTCTCCAGAATCTCTGACTGAAAAAATCTAGGCGACCAAATGGAAACAATTTATTCCAAACTGCCATGCAATTTCGCAGGCTATTCGCGAAGATTTTCTCCTCGTCCATATGATGCAAAGCGTATCGACGAACATCTACTTCGAAAACTCGATGATCCGTCACGAGAAAACGTCACGTAAAGCCCCGGGCGAGAAAAGAACGATCAGCAAAGAGAAAATAGTAAAAGAAGAGCTTCGAAATTTGTCATATTCGAAGACGAGCTCGTCAGTGTTCTCCCCCTAGCTTTTTCCTAGCACTCGCAGCGTCGAGTCGCTATCGCGTCTCTTAGTTTCCCTACGTAAAGAAATATAAATATGTGCATGTATGAATGAGTAGATGCGAATTCGTGGTAATTGGCATCGCTCGCTTTGAAGGCGGATCACGCTTGTCCCCAACTACGTATGCATTACGTACAATGCGCAAAATGTCGCGGTTCCTCCGCGGACAGCAGTTCGATACGCCTTTTCTTCCGGGATCGACATCGACCCTCGATTTGCAAAATGCGTACATCGATCCAACGGTCTTTCCTCTCTGTCACGGAAGACCTTCGTGCCGACTTCCGAAACCGGCGAGTCACGTGGAGCGGGACGCGCGCTACGGTGGACATAATTTTAAGTACCTCTTTCGTATGCGATTAGCCACTGAACTGTGGAAGGTCGCAAAGGAGGGAAGATCCAATGGCAAAAAAAATTCGCGTTTAAAAAGTTACCTTCATATATATTTGCGAATGATTTTTGTTTTCTGGAAATATCTAAACGGATAGATCATTCGAAGGATTACAAAATAGCCGAGAAAACTTGGACAGTTTCATCGAAGTTGAGACAAACTTGTGTCTTTTTATTAATACTTTTTTTTATCCATTTCCCTTTGTGCTTTCTATTGCGCTTTCTAATGCGATTTTTTACATTTTCGCCAGGGACGAGTGAAATTTGGGGTTCGGTCAGTGATGGATCCCTCTTTAATTAATGGCTTGTAATTTCATCCCCCAAAAGATAAATTAAAATAATTTATTTACAATTTCGAACTAATTACTCTGACACTAATTTAGAATGATAAGATCCTTAATTATGGAGTAAAAATCGATCGAATTTAGACACCCATAAAATACGTCCCTTCGGGCATGATCTACCTTAAGAGACGTTCGTGTAACGTGTCAATTTTCATAGATATCCTTAATTTTCTGTGCAGATTCCACGAGGCGACTGTTATGTAAAAAACATTTCGAAACTCGGAAGAGGATGGAGCTCGAAAGGAATTCCGAGAAATTTATTTTCTCATACTTCTTTCGAGGGAATGCAAATGATTGACAAACAGCGATCGTAACGAGCCTAGCTATGTCTATATGCTGTGCATCTAGACGTCCGATAGTTACGCGTACGTAGATAGATGTCCTTTATATGTAAATATATAAGCTATGCAACGAGATGTGACATTCTTTACCAAGTCGATCTTGAGCTGACCCCCGGCGACTAATTTCGTCCACAAGTCCACGAATATTCCATGAACGACGTCAAAACTCGTGTCAATCATAATTCGTTGTCCATTATCATTGCGAATTTATGCATCTACGAAGCGAATCTTGAGTCTTGTTTTTATCGATTATACTGAATTTTGATAGACCCCTTCAAACCTTGTCAGAAGAAGTTTTTTCAACAATAAGAACAATCGTCTCACCGAGAAACTACATTTTTTTATTCAAATGGCAAGCAATCTGGTTCATCCAACGAAAAAATCTTGAATCCACCTCATTTTCGTCCAACTGATTGTATTTTGTTCCGCGCAAAAAATTTTTGTCTCAGATCAGACGCAAGTGCTCCATGTTCTTCGACAAAGTCAAATATAATATGAAATTAATGTAAATATTCTAAATGGACGTTCATCAAATGAAAATGTATATGCACAGAGTATCGAGAAGCAATTTCCACGGAGTAAAAATGGTAGACGCGTAGTTACTGTTGGCCTGGAATGTCCCCATGCATATGCATCACGAAGGTTTTGATACACAGACGTTAGTAGGTTTCCCTCACGTTTACAACACACTTGGACGCGCAGTTATGTATAGATGTAGAGCGTTGATCGTTGGCAAATGATTCCCTCGAAGTCGATGCGCAATGGTCATTATGTCAGACCTGCATTCCAGCATGTCGTTGCGAGCGATCTGCGGACGGTGCTTGGCATATGTGTATAGATACACGTTTGCATTCGTCGAGGCACACCGATGAAAAAAAGACTCGATTCCCGGCGGTTCACGGATCGCGTCGTGCGAGTTGTGCCCTTTCGTTTGACAGCCGTTCGACGTATGACCATGCGGCACCAACTCAAGCTCGCTATTCTTCCTCGATCTGACAATTCCCCGTGTATAGCGAACGCGAGTGAGCGCCGCGTCTTTCCATAATACGGCGCGAAAAGTTCCCAGACAGGAATACACAGTAGAGAGAGACAGACAGATCGCATTCCTCAGATTCTAATCATTTATCTCGCGTGAACGGTGAAAAAAGGATCGACATTTGCGCCATTAAGCTGCAGGTACGACGGAGCCAGGAATTCCACCTGATGACTGTGTGATTTTTCTTAGCGTCGAATACCGTGCCACTTTTTTCGTCCTCCGCTCATTACACCTACTGTTATCATATTCGCTTCTTCGAAGATGAAGGTTAACGAAACTCTTCGTTTTCGCTTGACATTGCTTGGAGAAAAAAATCTGTAGAAACGAACCTGTACAATTGAATCGCATCAGACTTCAAGGGCTGAAAGCACAATACACGAATTGACAGACGCTCTTATCAAAAGATCGATCAATCTTCATCGTAATTTTGATTTCATTGCATACCATTGAACGGCCGGCTTATTTGCAGCTCGAAGTGAGTTTCGATGATCGTGAAAATTATTGTGCATTTTATGTCTGCCAAGTTTCATCTCAACGGTCGCGAGCACGCGATGCGAATTTTCGAGGTCAATCTTTTTTATCAAACGGGAATAATTGGCTCGATGATTACATGTCTAAAACGTACCACTTTTCAACGCTTAGATTGAAATATTTCTCATGCTATAAAGTAGATTTAAAAAAAAAAACAATACGTTCCAGTTTCTCCTTTTCCTTATTTCGAGAAAATGTGACTTTTCTCACCCCGCACTTTGGCGCATGATCAATAATCGTAGTGCTAAATCACAATCATCCTGAAAATATCGATTGACGATAACTTGAGCAGAAACTTTCGGTCTGTAACGATTCCAAGGTCTAAAACCGATCATGTCTTATGAATGGAAATGAAATGATCATCTATTTCAGCACCTACGTACATCGAACATGAAATCCGATATTCGCTGAATAGATAATCGAATAGACACGGAGGAATTCGCTCCTATCGAACAAGGATATATATTAGACATTCCCCCTCAAATCACTCGCTTACATAACTCGATAGTAATTGAGGAATCACTGAATTCATTAAGCGCAGATAAAAGCGACGAGATTAAATGAATCCCGGAAAATATTGTTCATAAACTGTTGTAAGTGAAGAATCAGCAATTCGAAGCTTAATATAAGAAGTACATTTCAGTGGAGAGACCAAGACTCAGAGTGCGACCAATTTTCTTCACTCCTCAATCACGATTGCCAAAATTGTATCCCCAAAATTTGAACGCTTAGTCGAATATTTTAAATAATTTAAGGATAGTGGTATTTTGCAGTATTTTTTGCTAAAAAACGGTTTACAAATAAATCGCGATTCAGCGAAAGGGCAATCAAAAATTCCTCCCCCATTTTGTGTAACCTCAAACGATCTGCGGAGGGATCATTTTGAAGCCTCGAGAAATTTTGATTCCAGTGACCATTAATAGTAACAATGAGTTGGAATGTACACAGTCGCATTTGAAGGTGACAGAGAACCATCAGAATCAATTAATTCTCTATTAAAAGGATGCAATGAAATTCCAGCATGGAACTACAATGTACAGAATTATGTAGAGGGAAATCACTCAAATGAAAATAATTATCGGTATTACGCATATTAGCAATCCACTATTTCCAACCATAATTCCAATAGCTCATTGTACCTACAACAAAATAAAATTGTTGTTGCAATAACTAGATAGGGAAGACCGAAACAAAACGGAGTGACTAACGAAATATACTGCTTTTCATAGAAGTTTCACAGGCTTCATCTTTATCCTCAAACATCAAGAAACGTATACGGTCATTTTTTTCAATTTTCGAGAAAAAAATTTTTTTTTTTTTAAATTGACGCAATTTTCGTTTTCACTACAATTTCAATCCAATGGATTTTGACTCCTTCTTTCAAAAAGCGGTCGAAAAAACAATTAATGTTTATTTATTTTTCTTCCTTTTGATATTCTTTTTGGTATACTTGAAAAGTATTATTTTTTTCATTTTCTGGGAAAAAAGTACGAAGTTACAAGAATGAAAAAAAAAACACAAATTTCGCAACTTCTTAAGGTAGACCATGCCCGAAGAATCGTATTTTATGAGTGTCTAAATTGGATCGATTTTTACTCCATAATTAAGGATATTATCACTCTAAATTAATGTCAGAGTTATTAATTCGAAATTGTAAATACATTTTTTCAACTTATTTTATGGCGAATGAAATTACAAGCCAATAATTAAGCGGGGATTCATCACTGACCGAACCCCAAATTTCACTCGTCCCTGGCGAAAATACTACAGTTTTTTATGTAAAAAATCGCATTAGAATGCGCAAATAGAAAACACAAAGGGAAATGGATAAAAAAAAAGTATTAATAAAAAGACGAAAGGTCATGACAGAAATGGCTCAAGCCAAGAAGAAACAAAATTCCGGAATAAGCAAATGTGAGATTATACGAGTGCTCATTATCCGTTCAATCTTTAACATAACATATCTTTATTACTGGTAAGACAATCGTCTCGAATTTTTTCCCAAACCTTCATTATATACTTCATTGCTATTGTGTACGTTTTTCATAAACTTCGTAAGAAGCGTCCATTCGTTATATGGAAATGTAAACAATTTTTTACGCATAGTCCCCGCAACCCTGTGTATATTTCTTCATATTTAAAAACGTTTATCTCAATAACCAATAATACGAACCCGTTAAAATTTGATATTTAATGTGTTAAATGAATCGACTACTAATTTTTAAACTCTGTGCAAATTTCAAGACTTTCTTAAGAAAATAGTTTCGTGCATGAACTACCTTAAGGAGTTTCGGTACAAAAGTCTAAATGTTAAGAAATTGATCAAATTTGGTGATAATGTTCTTCAACATCAAGTGCGAAAACACAAATTTTTTCAAAATTTTCTTCTACTTAGTTATCGAGTAATTACGCATTAAAGCAGATTTCTTATGCCCGGAATGTATACCTATATATATGGAAACGCTATGCTTATACACGTGAACTTTAGTGATTAATTACTCGATAACTGTGTAGAAGAAAAATCTTAAAAAATTTGTATAGTAAAATTTGGCACTAAAGAATATGTTCACCAAATTTTATAAAATTCTGAACTTTTTGAATTTTTAAAATTTTTTTTGCATGGATTAGCATGGCAACATTGTATCGCCTGTACCGAAACTCCTTAAGCACCTCATTTTTCCTCGTTACCCCGTATTTCCCCAATCTTCGCTATGTCATGGGAAAATTTTGTTGATCACACTTCAGTTATTTCCATTACGATGAAAGTGCGACTTCATGGAAAAAAAATCGGTTTTATCTTTTTAATACCTTCTGGTATCGTGATCGATTTCTTTACGACTTCTTATAACAAGATACGTGCACAAAACTCGATCAATTTCAAACCCGAGATCAGTTCAGTGGCTCCATTCGACCCAATTTCCTGTCCTCGAATCCTTGATCGTTGAATCCAATAATCAAACCTAGCATCAACGTACAAAAAAGCTAATCCCAAGTGACGTATTGAATCTCGAGTACCTCACACACGATAATTCATATAAAACGACGCTTCGATACAACCAAATGAACCAACGATCCATAGATCGATTTGGCTGCTTTCAACAATATTTTTCCTACAAAAGAACACCAAAACTTCAACAACGAAATTTCTGTTAGGGAAAACTATAAATCATTTATACGTACGAAAGTGCGGCATCTTGGGAATATCCATCGTCGTCAATGTAACACCGCATGGTACAAGGAACTACCGAGGTCAACGCAACTCCAAGTAAGTGTTTTTCCCCTTCGAATTTTATATACGTCAAGACGATGCAACAATGTACAGGATGTCTGGACCGTTAGCAATATCATAAAAATGTAAAAACTGTGACCAGATCATGTTTAGATAAATCTGCTCGATCCGAGCTGATCGTAGGTCGACGTTAAGGATATTTGATACAGGCTTACAATGTTGCCATGCTAAACCATGCTAAAAACATAAAAAATTTCAAAATGATAAGAATTTTATAAAATTTGGTGAACATATTCTTCAGTGCCAAATTTGACAATACTAATTTTTTAAGATTTTTATCCTTCTGTACAGTTATCGAGTAATTCATCACTAAAGTTCACGTACATAAGCATAACGTTTCCACATAAATAGCTATACATTCCGGAGCATAAGAAATCTGCTTTAATCCGTAATTACTCGATAACTAAGCAGAAGATAATTTTGAAAAAAATTTTATTTTCGCGATTGATGGTGAAGAACATCATCACCAAATTTCATCAATTTCTAATTATTTAGACTTTTGTACGATACATCGTTAAAGCCAATTGAAGATTACTTTTCACAAATCTCGAAAGTCAGTCATATTTCCATTGAGACTGATGTTGCAGCCAAGGACTCGAGTCGAAGATGAGAACGGGACACTTCGAGCGTTGTTTTCTAGAACTCGATTATTTCCCGATAATGTTTACGACACTTGAAATCCGGTCACCTTATACATGCACACGGAAATCAGCTTGGAACGTTAACGCCTGTGATTTCCGTTCAAGGATAGATACTTGTTGTGCCGTCTACGAGCAGGAACGCGACCATAATGCTGCGAGATTAGGTACGCTGCGAAGCGTGCCTTCGAAAAGAAATTTATGGCTATCGAATATGCGAGATGAAAAAAAGTTTCTCCTTCACCCTGTTGCTCGGCGTCGACTGCAACACTTCCGAGGAAAGGCTGTTATGTAAATGGATATTTTCTTCTATCAAGTATCGTCGCATGAGCGGCTTTAACCGGGAAAAAAACGACTTTTAAACAGTGGCTAAATTTGAATGAATATGAGGAAATGCGTTTCCGAGCATGTCCATTACATCCCTGACGATGAAGCCAGTCGGAACGTCGCGCGTAAAACAAAGGAAACTTCGATGAGAAATAAAAGTCGCGTGAAAATGAATGTTTTTCTTAAGATCCCGCGTGTTTTTCATGGCGCAGCAAGGGCACCTAATTTTTTTTTTTTTTTTTTTTTTCATCTCTACGTGGCCCGGGTCGAGCTCCGCTCGAGGATTGACGAGGAAGCCTGTGTACGTGAGCAATTTTGTCGAAACGCACGTAAATATATTTTTTTTTTTACGATTGTAAGGCGTAGCCAGGAAGTTTTATTCGAAAAGTCTAACCGAGTTTCGTCGTCTTTATACATATGTTTGCGTGTAAAACGAAGGAGAGTCGGGAACACTGGCGGTCTATAAAGAGAGCTCAAAAAGTTCTGTGCAAACCAGCCCACGATGTAAGTGCACCTTTTTACATACGTCTTTATCGAGCCCCCGGTAGATAAAGCTCGCGAACGAGTTTTAAATAAATAAAGTAGGCGAAGAGCCAAGAAACGTCGTCGGTAGGCGTGAATAAGATGTGTAATCGCCTGGCTTGCCGGAACCACGAGATCGAGCTTCCAAGACGAAAGTGGGTTGAAAGCTCGACACAGCCAACCAATCGTACACATGAAGCTTCCGCTCTCGAAACACCAAGGGGTTGGGTTTTCTCATGACGTGAGACTCCCAGGTAACGCCTACACGGATTTCCTCTAGTCATCTTCGTCAAGGGAATCCTCCCTGCGTACATTCCTCACGAAGACTTCGTGATGTGCATATATATTTTCCTGTATTACACTCGCATATGCACAAGATTGATGTCAAACTTCGCCACGAGAGCTTCGTGCAACAAGTACGTGGGACTGGAACTCAATTTCGGGAACTTGGTGACGTTGGAGACGAACAAGCATAATATGGAACATGAAAAATAAAGTGATTATCAGCACCGATGCTGATTCGACAACATTTCATCTGAGAGGATCAGCAATCTTGAAGTTTTCTTTTTTTGTATCAACGTTGCGGTATTACAAAAATGCTGAAATTTTCTCTACCGCGATGTAGTTTATATCTGCATTCTTCGTTCGTGGCCAAAGTGTGTTTTTGAGGACGAAATGGAGATCCGTCCGGCACAGGGTTTAGGAATTTCTCGAGAGTTCGAAAATCGCATTACGTAAAAGCCTGAACGAGGGCGTGTGGGCTTCTAACTGCGGTAACGTAACTCTCCAAAAATTCACTCCGCTCGAACTAATGAGCAAGAGCAATTGAAGACAACGAGCTGAAGTGTATCACTTAACCGGAGCAGTGACTTATCATCAGTCTTTCTTGTTTTGTACGAAGCATAACGAACGTGGTTGTTCCATGGTCCTTGAATAAAACAGTAACCATTTTATCACTAACACTTGCCCTGCTCTTTATCAAACTTATCCCCAAAATTGACCAATAGCCCAATTAGCCGTCGTAATGTAGTATGGAGAATGAACCGTAAATGGATGACCTTCAACAGCGGTGGAGAACATCAGAACGTGGTCAGAAAATTACGTTCCGTTTCCAGTGAAAATCTTTCAATTTTTCCACGCATATTTGGACTTTTTTAAATTTTCGAAAAATTCGCATCTCTCTTCCCTCTTCCGATTAACGTTTTCGCGTGAAGAAACTCAAATTTTAAATGTATTCAAAATGCATATTAAGTGTAAGTTCACGCGAGTCTAATGGAAATATAAAATTTCAACTTTGAGAGTTTAAATTTGGAAATATGCTAGAAATATACAGCGTGCATCTATGCCCGGAATTATTATAGGATCTACGGTCTAGTTGTCGAGAAAACAATTAACGAAAATCTCATTTTTTGAAGGGTTTTACACGGGCTCTTATGGCAGGCGCACTTCCTGTGGGACGATTTGGATTTAATGAAATAGAATCCTCCCAAGTTTGAAGAGCCAAAAACGAGAATAAGAAAACAGAGTATTTTTAGATATCAATGATGTCTTGAGAAAGCCTTGTTACCGGTGAAAATCTCTTGGGAATAAAAAAAGAAACACTTATTTGAGGTTAACGAATAATAACGACATAAGCGGTGGAAGGTTTGACAACATCATGAGCCAGCTGGTTTAAAATATAGATATGCAAATAAAATATAAAATGGCTCTTGTCACATTTTGCTTGACGATTTTACTACGAAATTGTTTTAATCGCTATAAATATATTAAAAATTTATCAATTTCAACAAATAAGTTATACATAATTTTAATAATTGTGAGAATAAATTTTAATTGTTTCTTTGATCATCAAAAGAGCAAAAAAGTTCAGTTGCTTTTTTGAATTACAAGTAACGCATGATCTTCCTTAATCGAAAAAATCGAACGATTCTGTTTTTTTCTATGACCGCGTGAGACATTTACTTCGGATAATTCCGCATTTGGATACGAAAGAATTGTAATTCCATCGAAATACGATGCCTGATTACAACGTGTCATAGCGTAAATTACGTTAGCGTTACACTCAGCAACCGTGTAACAAGCACGTTCATTGGTTAAATTATAAATATTCTCTGGTCACGAAGCATTTGTCATATATGAAGTCCGTTATTTATGTGAATTTTCATAAAATCGATTGCAGGATGAGAGAAGAACGCGATTGATGAGCCTTCAGAGTGACCCTCGCCGAATTTGCTGTCGAGTTACTTGCGCAGTCAAAAAACAACAGAAACCATAAATTCAAGACGCAAGTCTCTTGGTTGGCACTAGAAAAAAATGACTGTAGAATGAATCTGCAAAATTGGAGAAAAGCGTGGGCTACTTGAGGCAGAAAAGCCCATAGAGGAAAAACGTAGATACGACCGTAGATGTTCCAAGGAAAGCATCAACGTGCTTACCAACACTCCGGTAAGCAACGAGTAGAGACAAACGTGTTTGGTCAAACGAACTCAGTCAAGGATGCCGAGACGGAAGTTTAGTTACGGGGACGGAGGTGAAGAGTAAGGAAGAAAATACGTGTGTTTCAGAGACACGGATGCTTCATCAAGACGACGCCAATTCAATTAATGTAATCTCCTGAGACACTCGCGTTTTCCTTCCCCCCTCCTCCTCCTCCTCCACCGTCGCCCCTCTCGCTCATCCTTTCTCGCATTTTCATCTTCCGCTTTCCTTTCGGAAGCGTGCACGCATAAGATCTACGAGGTTGAGCGAAGCCGAAAAAGGAGGGAAGCATGTACACGTACACACACACACACACACACACACGCACGCACATGTCGACGTGCATAGTTGAGAATCGAGGACTCGGAAACTGACTGGAATAATAATGTTTGCTTCTATCCGCGATCACCGTATCTTATTCTTTAAAAAAAACGTAAAAAATTCTGTTGCAACAATATACGCGGTTCTTTTACGTTTACCCACACCTGTTGCTCTGCTCGTACGGAGCCGACTTTTTAAACGAAAAGACTTTTGATAAGAGTTAACTTCGTTATATATACGCGCGAAAGATGTTATCGACGAACGCGTGTACGCACGGACTGCGTTGTCGCCACGTGGGTATCCGGAAGTGAACAGGAAAAAACAGGGCCATCCGTACTGACGATTCTGAGCTTAAATAATAATGAAGAATTTCATCTATGAACCGGACTTCGGTGAAGGTCTCGGTGAATTTAAGGACAAGGCACTTTGCCTATATTTCTTATATTTTCTTCGTGATCTAATCGGAAGTGCGGACGGTGATGGAGAATAAAAAGCCGCAGTTCCTTGACTTCGTGTAGAGTTAGAGCTTGAGGCTTGTTAAACTGTTGCTCGAATATCACTGAAACTGAAATGATGCGTTTGAATTTCATCGATCTTTTTCTATGAGAGCATTCGATTGAATTTTTCTAACGGAATTGGAACAGTCCAACTTTCACTGTTTCTCTGCGTTCGTGTCCAATAAAAAATCGGGCGTACGATTTGACGAAAAGTCTGTGATTCTCCTTGTGTGGAAAGCTTCAAAGTCTTTCCGAGACAAATTAGCTGCAATGGAAAGTTCCATAACTGAGATTAAATGAGAATGGATTTAAATGAGTTGCCACGAAATAGGATGATCGTCGCTCGATGCCGAGGGAGGAGAAAAATAAAATTACCCCCTTTTTTCTCGGCTCCCGTTACACGCGAAAACTTTACATTTTCGGGGACGCACCCTCCGGAGCGTTCAATCGATACTCCGAAGGATTATGGCTTCCTGGACGATTAATGGACAATTTAGCGTGTAATCCAATTGGCTGAGAGAATTCGAGGAGAAAGTAGAACAAATCGTACTTCGCGATTTCGCTTTCAGATCCTTTACAATTAGAGCATCGCTGGCCCGTTCTCCTTTGCGCTGGAGTTTATATACACGCGAGACTCAAATGGGCCAACTTTGATGACTCCGGTATAATACTTGCGCTAAGTGTATGCCGTGAATACGTAAATACCCTTTGTCTTTGATACACGTTTTCGCGGAGGACTCTCTCTCTCTCTCTCTCTCTCGTTTTATCGCGCACAATACCAACGTGCGTATCTGCACGTACACATTTGTGTGCGCAAGTATACGCACCGCGCTTATTATACACGTAACGCGGTCCCTGATGAGAAAATACGGAGGGCTGGATGGTCGTGTGTGGCCTGTACTCTATGCGCGTATCCTTTCTTCGACATGAAATATAACGAGATAGTTGCCTATGAAATTTCAGTGTGTAATACAATCGCATCTATCTATCCACAATTTCTCTCTCTCTCTCTCTCTCTCGCTTTCTGTCATCTCATCTCTCGTACTCGAAGATTCCTCATTTTAATGCCTATCCACTCCCCGTCCTCGGGATATCGCGTCGCAACAGGGGAACGATAATGTTATTATCCAGTCGGCAATTCCGGGCACGTCCTTAATAATATCTTGCCGAAGACGACGCCGAGACACCCGACCTCTGTGTATCTCGCTCTCTCTCTCTCTCTCTGTCTCTGTCTGGGTTTCTCTCGACTCTCTTTCTCTTGCTCCCTCGCTGCTCTCGCCAATCCCATCCTTCCATCATTCGATCTCGAGAACACGCGACTACATCTGACGAACGACACGTTCTCACACGATCCTCGCGAGAAAATACCCTCGCGAACGTCGGAAACAGTGAGTATGACACTGAGAACAAGGCGAGGGGGTGGACGAGCAAACGCACGAGGATGATGAAAGATCTACGACACGTTTTGCCTACGAGAGTACATTACAAATAGACAAATTGGTCCTGAAATGCACGTCCAAAATTCGAAGGACGACTCTGCAAACATGTTTTTGAACTTTTCCGCTTGATTCTCTCGCGTTGCAAATCGTTTCGTGCTGCTCTCCTCATCGGCCTTCAACGAAAGGCTCACGAACGCAGATTTATGCGTAAAGAAATAAAAACGACGGTAAATATTTGCGATGCTTATTTTTACTGAAAATGCTCGTAACATTTTTTTTCAGCATTATTATCAATAAAAATCGACGTGCGGGTTCATTTTAGAGAGAGGAAATGTACATAAACTAAAAAAAGAATTTTGAAAAAATCCAGATTAAATTTACGTTCCTTCGCTATTGGCATCAATAAAAAATAGTCCCAAAATTTTTGGCGACGTGTAATATTGATCAAAAATTATATTACGATTAATTTTAAGAGTGGGGAAAGTAAAAAGAACACAATTTTGTTTTTATAAGCGAAATTTCAATTTCTTAGCTACTGTAATCATTCATTCTTTCAGTATTCATTGTTCCAAACTCGTACAACCCCTTATCTTTAACGCGTAGAAGTGATTGGGTGGGTCTGGAACGTCTTTCTATGTGTGGGCGAAATCGTCGGGTGGGTTCGGAACACTTAATGTGTGTGCGGTATCGTTGGATGAGTGTGGAACATCTTCCTTATTTTTTATTTTGATTTTTCTACTTTCCCTTTCGTGGGTTTTTTCGAATTTAAAAAGAAAATTCTTACCTTCCTCCTCCCTAAAATTAATCGCGGTATCATTTTTCATCGATGATAATGCTCAAAAATAATTTGGCATGCTTTTTAACAAAAGTATTGTAAACATTGTAAAAAAGGAAAAAAGTAAAAACAAAAAAACGACCCCGAGACATCAAAATATCAATCATTCGATAGCAGTAATTGAAAAATATGCTGCTTTCTTTCTTATTGAACCTCAACGACTGTTTTTTTCTTTTCATTTCATCTTTTCGCAATAATATAAAAAAGCGAAAGTTAAAATGAAACAGAAATAACTTCGTTTAATTACAGCGGTCAAACAATTTGTTTCGTTCGTGGATGATTTAAAAATTTGACGGTTTAGAAGGAACCTGTGCATTAAAATTTCTTTCGTTCGTACAAGCAAGTAAGAATCATGGATTCCGGGCTACAATAATAAATGAAAATAATCGTCAGAAATGTGCAACGCACTAGCAAAACCGTAAGTTGTAAAAGTATATCGGAATTTCGCATAATTTTATTCCAACGATCATTCAAATATGAGAATTAAATTTGTAAATCAATAGTGCTACCAAAGCGATGTTTCGAGACCGATTTTTTTTCCAATGAAAAACGGGTGGAAATACAAAAAAAGAATCGCGATGGATGGATGCGGATGAGTGTTAATCGAAGCTGAGTTGTTTGAAGCTACCGTCGACTCCAAAGAGATCCATTCCGGAAATCGGTTTGCCAGGTCTCATGGACTCGTTAACGCGATATTTCTCGTCCTCGAGGAACCACTCTCGTCTATCCGTCACCTTATTTTTCCAGTCCTCTGCAAACAGCGAATACATTTTTTTTCGTAACTGCACGCAATCGAAGACTTTTGCACAGTTTCCGTTAAGACACAATTATTTTGAGCGCTATTATTGTAATGGATTCTTTGGGAAGTCGTTACGTAGTCGCACTCACTCGTCATGGCCTCGATCGAAGGTCCTTCACCACCGTAATCCGAAGGTAAAACGCTCTTCGGTATGTATTTATACAAGTCGTTGGGATTGTTGTGGACCATGATCTATAAAAACGAAGGAATTGTTCAGTCTCACTCTTCACCGCCTGTCTAACTGGATTCTTCATCTTATCTTACCCTCCGTCTCAACTTTTCGGACATGAATGTCTTGAATATTACGAATATAGCGTCGAACGTTGGTGGCGCGTTGATGAAGTGCAAGCTCTTCGTTTTCATGGGGTAAGCATTCTGAAAAAATATCAATCTTTTGGTTTAACAGATGTTGGAGCATGCGGAGGGTTGCGGCCTCGATAAAGTAGCAGCAAAAGTGCTGCTGCATCGGCATCATCGTATGTGCGACAACTGGGATTAATTTTTGTTAAACAATCAAAATAATTTCACTGAATTCGAATGAAAATAATGACTCGAGTGTCGGTTGAATAATCGAGCCGTTTGCAACGAACGAACCGCATCGTTTCATTATTCTTACAGTGTGCAATCCGAGAGTCGACAATAAATTCTGTAACATCGGAAATCTACGATCGATTCAGACGCCATTCGAACAAATTATTCTAAGACAATAGTTTTTATCGTTCTATTGACGTATAAAAGAAGCGATGAGATTGCACCGCTTCCTTCGCTGAACTCCTATGACTGGAGAGTCAGTCACATACGAGATTGAAAATCGACAAAATTGCTTTAAGGTATAATTCTATCGCCAGGCTTAATTCATAAGATTTAAAAAAAAAAATGTTATTTAATAAAGGGCTGTGTCAAATTTCAGGATCGGTTATCGACCTAATTTCAGAGAAATTAATTATTAAAATTGGTGGTTTTCGTGAAAGAATTTCAAAACAGCATTCAAAAACCTAACTTTCGGTTGCTACAAAAGGGTATATTTGCCTAGAAATCCATAAAATTCTGGAAAAAAACTGCAATTCGTATACTTAACATTTGTAGTAATCTAATACTCCCAAAAAAAGTTGCCCTTAACGATCTATTTTTTACGGAATATTAAGTTTAATTTGAACTTCCGGCATTGGATTTCCTACGACTCGCTATGATAAAGAGACATGACAGTAAGGCATCAGCTGAGTGTAGTCCTAACCTCAATTTGACAGATCAGCAGAAAAGAGGTTAAGGAGGGTGGCTACCGACGATACAATGTTGCCATGCTAAACCATGTTAAATGCATTAAAAATTTCAAAATGATAAAAATTTAATAAAATTTGGTGAACATATTCTTTAGGGCCAAATTTGATAATACAATTTTTTTAAGATTTTTCTTCTGTACAGTTATCGAGTAATTGATCACTAAAGTTCAAGTGTATAAGCATAGCGTTTCCATACATATAGGTATACATTCCGGGCATAAGAAATCTGCTTTAATGCGTAATTACTCGATAACTAAGCAGAAGAAAATTTTGAAAAAAATTGTGTCTTCGCACTTGATGTTGAAGAACATTATCACCAAATTTGATCAATTTCTTATCATTTAGACGAGTGTAGCCACCCTCCTTAAACACTCTCACGAGTGGTCGAGTAGAAAAAGACGGAGAGAACCGGTGTTGTTGCCAAACGTAAACCTGGGGATACTACGCGAATCGTTGGACTAACTTTTTTTTAATTTTTATAATTCAGTGCGAGCATTCATTTAAAGGATTACATATGGAAAATTTTACTTATAAGAAATAATTTTTTTCCATATGTCAATAATATTAATTACTATAAGTCTTAACTATTAGCAGTGGTACGACTAGACTGAAGCGATAGAATTACCTTAAGGTAAATCATGCCCTTATAGGATCGTATTTTATGGGTGTCTAAATTGGGTCGACTTTTACTTCCTAATAGAAGATATTATCACTCTAAATTAATGAGTTATTAATTCAAAATAGCAAATAAACTTTTTTAACTTATTTTTTACAAGCCATTCATTAAACGGAGATCCATCACTGACTGAACCCGAAATTTTATTCGTCCCTGGCTAAAATACTATAGTTTTTTATGTAAAAAATCGCTTCGGAGAAGGCAAAGGGAAAACACGAAGGGAAATGGATCAAGAAAAAAGTGTTAATAAGAAAACAAAATGCCGAAATGAGCGAATGTGAGGTTACGAGTGCTCATTTTACCAATTTCGTTCAATCTTTATTAAAATTAATATATATAATTATTATTTATATTTTATTTTTATTTATATTATTTATATTATATTATATAAATTAATATAATATAAATATTAATAAAATAATAAGAATAATATAAAAATAAAATGAAATAAAATAATAAAATTAAAATTAAAATTAAAAAAATAAAAAGTAAAATATCTTTTTACAGTAAATATCTGGTTACCGCGTACTTTTTCATAAGCTTCGTAAGAAGCGTTCATTCGTTAAAACGATTTTTTATGCATAGTCTCCATACCCCTGTGCATTTTTCTTCATATTTAAACACGCTTATCTACATAACCAATAAGACGAAGCCTTTAAAATTTGATGTGCTCGTCAGTCGACTACCCATTTAAACTCTGTGTAGATATCAAAACTTTCTTAAGAAAATCGTTTCGTGCATGAACTACTTTAATTAAAATGTATGAAGAATTATTTTCGAAATGGCCTACCTGAAAACAAGTAACAGCTTTCTTGATGACGGAAGGAGTGAATTGACTGGCATGCTCAAGACGACTTCCGGTGAGGTCTAGCACGATGTCCTGGCCTGCTACATTCAACCTTGCATCGACAAGGATATCGGATTTCAACAAATTCTTTTTTCTTCGTAATTGTTCGTTTCAGCTGAAGCGCACTAATGAAATGCGTCGCAGAAAGAATTACAGCCGGACGGCGAAGCACGTAATAATACATATTGATGCGAAAATGAATTGAAAAATAATGCACAAGCCAACTAACCGATCGTCCTCGAGCAACAGGACATCCATTATCATAAAGAAGACCACCAGCACGTCCAGGAAAGTATATTTCTTCGGATCCCATATCGCTCCACGTACTAGAATCACTCGGGGACTCGACGAGCTTGCGGTTAGTGGCAACGGCAGGTAAGTACTGCGAGAAAAAAACGAGACGATAGAAACTGCGAGGAAGAGTCGATGGAAGTCATGAAAAAAGTTTCTCTTGTAAACACTTGATTGAAGTCAATAAAAGTGATGGAAAAAGTTTTCTTTCTTAAATCATAGCTATTCGATTGTTTTTGTACGCCCTCGGATGACCGGACGATCGAGTCGAGGGACTTCAATATTGCTTCGAACTATTCACGAGGAAAATGAACGTTCCGGGGATCCGATTGTGTGATTTTCTCCTTAGCACGAACCCTGAACTCAGTATTTCCTTGATCTTTCCTTTCTTCGGATCTCGATTCGTGAATATTTCCGGCAAATGTGTTCTTATCGTGTAATAAGCGTCCAACTTTTCTTTCGTTCTCTCCAAACTGTACTTGCAACCGCGCAAAAAACTTGCGAGCCATTGAGGCTCCGTTCGCGCTACGATGTGAGGCGTTTTACTCAGCCACTCGTCGATGTACCGAATAGCCTCTTTCAGCTGATCGTCATTTTCGTTCAGCTCCCGAGCAGCCAGGCTCACCAGATCCGGAGTCAACGGACGGAGACTCATCGTTCCTCGTATCTGAAAAAAAAACCATCAAATTTTATTTTCACTTCTTTTCATATTCCCGATTTTTCATTTCAGAAGAAAATTTCAACGGGACTTTTTCACGAGTCAAACTCTAACGTTTCAATGTTTTTTGGAGCACGCTTCGATTCTATGAAAAGAAATCGTTCGACGAGAAACGCCTTTGAAACGCTTTGACCGAGTGAAATCGTGCAGGAATTCGGACCTCGCTTTTAACAATATTTGGAACTTTTGAACCGCTTCCTCCGGAATCCAAATGACCGAGAATAGAAAAGAAATGAGTGAAATTTGTTCGTCCGTTTAAACGTGTACACGACTTCTCGAATCCAATCGCGACTTTCAGAATTGAGACACGAAATTTGGAACATCCAGTAATCGATGTCGAAAAAAACGAGATAAAAATCATTGACAAATTTACGTTTAGTCAAATATGTTTACTCAGCCAATAAAAATAATATCAGAACAATATTTATCGACAATTTCTTCCACACTTTAATAAACCGAAATAAATCACGTAATTAATCTTCATACGTGCAAACAAGCTCGTAAAAAAACTTTGTTCACGTCAATTATCAGTGAATGTGCGATGCGATAACGAGCCCCTCATCAGATAAGATTCTTTTATACACCGACAAAAATGCTCAATCATCGACTCCCTTAACTTCATTTTTAATTCGCTTTTCCTTTACCTCAACGTTGCTCAGGCCGAAATTGCCCGGGTTATAGTGAAGTGCCCAAGCTTTTTCGCACGGTTAACCTTTAAAAAACGAGTCTGGTCGAAGTGCCCGAGCACTAGTTTGGTCGCTCAAATTGAAAAATTCATCGATATTGTGCACAAATTTCGTGTAAAAAAAGGGTCGATTTCAACGTAAAAATTCCGGTTTTTCAAAGGTTAGGAAACCAACTATTTTTCCCGGCTCAATTGTTAGGTGAAAATTATCCACGATCAAGATAATTGCATCGATCTCAAACCGATAATACCGAAGATTCAACAAAAAAATGTCGTTTTTATTCTCCGGGGATTCAGACTCGAGCGAATAGATAAAGATCGTTCGTGATTGAAATAACTTTCAGCAAAGTCGATCTGGTGTTGCTGAGTACGCGGATTACATCGAATTCATTAAATCAACTTTGCAAAGTTATCTCGAACGTCCGATCTAGCATTCGAGTACGATTTTTTCTTAAGGAGGATGGCTACATTCGTCAAAATGATAAGAAGTTGATGAAATTTGGTGATAATGTTCTTCAACATCAAGTGCGAAAACACAAATTTTTTCAAAATTTTCTTCTGCTTAGTTATCGAGTAATTACGCATTAAAGCAGATTTCTTATGCCCGGAATGTATGCCTATATATATGGAAACGCTATGCTTATACACGTAAACTTTAGGGATCAATTACTCGATAACTGTGTAGGAGAAAAATCTTAAAAAATTTGTATTGTCAAATTTGGCACTAAAGAATATGTTCACCAAATTTTATAAAATTCTAAACTTTTTGAAATTTTTTATGTTTTTAGCATGGTTTAGCATGGCAACGTTGTATCGCCTGTACCGAAACTCCTTAAGGCACTTTTATCTTTTTTTTATCTTTTCGACTCTCGCAGACTTCTGTGTCGCGATAGATTTTTTCTTTGTTATTTTCTCACAAAACTGGATTTCGAATTTTCGAGATTACACGAAAAACGAAAAAAAATCTGTGCGGCTTGGAAAAACTGCGTCGCACTTGAACATCGAAGCTCGAAAACAGTCTACAGATATTTTTCAAGTGTCGGAGCTGCTGACAAAAAGACGCTGATTCATAACAGAAATGCGCATAACGGCGCATGTTAAAAACTTACTTGCAAATGAACTCGGTTTGACGAGCCCGGAACGATTATCAGCGACGATTCGAAGCACACAATCCGAGGAGCTCGAAATCGGGAGGAGACTATCGCGAAGACTCTCTTATCAAGCTGCATAGAACACGCTCCGATTGGTCATTCGCGAAGCTATATCTTCGATCGACAAATAATGGAAATTGAAATTCAGTGCTTGACGCAGTGGGAATGTAAATGGCAAAAAAATATTCTTCGGTGACACTTCGTAAGGGATCAAAGTGTAATAAAAAGGCAGCAAATTATTTCTGATTCGCGCGCGCGTGCATCCGTTATTTTTATTGCGCTCGTTGCAAAACACTATTTTTGCCCCAATTTCCAACGTTCATTTTTTTACATACAACCTTTCATTTTTTCAATTTAATGTGAAAGTTCCACGAAAAATCTGTTCGCAGCGATTTAGCCAAACGAGTCCCGGCAATCATTTTCCCCGTTTTTCCACATCGAACTTGTTTTCAATAAGTTCCGATCTCTCACGCTGAATTCATGTCGCTGGGCACTGTCAAAAAATGTCAAAAAATACTCCCGAAACTCCCTGCCAAAATTCGAACACGATAAATGTCGAAAATTCCGAACCTCCGCTTCCGTTTTCGTCGCAATCGAAAGCGTCAAGGGAACCAAAAGCTGTCTCAAAATAGTTAAAAACACGATCACGTGATTTTCGTGTTTAACGATTTTTAAGAATTTTTTTACCCAAGCGAAATGAGTCTAAGAAAGAGCATCAAAATGTATATTACTGCAATGCACCTATTAATATAAAGTTACTCAAGAAAAAGAGATCGTTGAAAAGCTTGGCCGTTTATGTCCATCACCCACGTCGATTAATCGTCCAATTTTCTTTTTCTTTTTTAACGATACGCGCAAACCGTCGGTGATGTAATTAACTTCGTGGTCCATTACCCATGGTCACGGCCAACCTCGGCTCGCATGTGTTACATAAAGTGAATAATGATGATAATAATAATAATAATAATAATTGGGAATGGCACACGAATAACGCGAGACGTAATACATGGTTTCGTGTGATTATGATGCTTTTGCGATTGTTATTATTGAGCGTTCTCGCGTGCGTTGGTCGGAGCGGCTCGAGCGACGAAAATCCATTGGGAATGGATGCAATTATTATATAATTCGGGTGTGCGGCATTATCAAATTTACCTGCGTTTTACACTCTGCTCGACGCGAGTTATTCCAGGTCTCGATGATTTCGTCTATTACTCACAGAGCGATGAGCAACGTTGTTCAACGCTGTTCGCGCTGTTAAAACCACAAAACTATCCACCCGAAGGAGCGACTGGGAGAGAGGAGAGAAATTCTGTTGCTAGCATACGAGGATATCTCGACTTTACGCACTGATGGATTTTCAGGAAATACACACAGCCCGGGAGTCCCGATACCTCGCTATCTTTACGGGTAAACGAGAACGGCGAGCCCCACCTGTTGCAATCTCTCCCAATGATTCGCTATGAGTACCACGCTTTTTTATTGCCGCATTTTTTAGCAGGCACAAGCAATGTTGCTGTCGGTGATTTCAGCCGAGGAGCTCGCTTTTTAATGCCTCTCTGAAAAATGGTGTTCGAAGAAAACATGAATTCCTGAGCACAAAACTCTCGGCGCGAAGCGTTCCTTTGTTTCCCTTTCTAGGTGAGATGTCT
The DNA here is from genome assembly GCF_019457755.1 of Venturia canescens. Lineage (NCBI taxonomy): Eukaryota > Metazoa > Arthropoda > Insecta > Hymenoptera > Ichneumonidae > Venturia > Venturia canescens. The sequence goes on along the minus strand of NC_057424.1, from coordinate 7,754,321 downwards.
TTTGAAAAATCAGTCGATTGTGTTTTTGAACGATGGGGAAAAAAAAACGAGGATGCGGACGCGTTCATGAAACGCGCATTCTTCGTTGCTCGTTAATGGAGCCAGTGATATTTTTCGATGCTCCCTCGTGCGGTCTCGCCAATTTTCCTGTCTTTTCTTCTTCTTGAAAAATTCATGCTTTTCAGCGCGAACGTGACTCGATTTCGAGAGCCGAGGCTGGGGAAACAAAATCTTAGCGTTCGAAGAAAACGGCCAGTTTCTAAACTCGGAAAACGAGCGTTTGAGAGGAGGAACCGGAAGTTTGGAAGTGGAGTGATGGAGGCTTCGGAGGCAAAGAAAATATAGTGGAATCGTCCACTCAACGGTTTTATTTCTTACTCAAAAGTATACTTTGAACATTCTACTTTTCGCCGGTCACGATGAGTTCATAATCATTTTAATGTTTCTATATAATGCATCTATGAAAGGTGTTCCATTTTTTCAGCCTCGAAAGCGCTTTTCCACTCAAAATTTCAGGAGGAACTCAACCTGGAAACGATCGTGTCCATAGCAGCTTCGTTTGGAGTCTCTTCGCGTGTTATAGCCGAAGCTTTGTTCTATATATTTTCCACGAAACCTCAACAACGGAAGAAGATTCGAAAGATTGCATCGATCGTCTTATTGAAATGAAAAAATCTCAAATGGCAGAGCGTTTTTATCGAAAATCCGACAAGATCCAGCAAAGAAAATGCATCTGTTTTGTTTCACTTCGTATTCCACTGTTTTTTCTCTCAAAAATATTCGTCAGACCGGAAATAGAAGTGATCTGAATCGTGAAAACTGACGAAAATGAATGGCCCTGAAGGTTCATCGTCTCCCCGACGTTCCCCTGCAACCTTTAGTTTTATTCGACAATGGTCGAGTTGGAAAATACAAAAGCAGTAGATTAAACGATCAAAACGAAACACCTTTTATACACACATGCATTGCAGTACTCGTACATATAATTTCATACTTTTCAACGGAGTCGATAGAGCTCGAGAGACTTTTCGTCAACTTCTATACCAATAATTAATGGAGACACTCGTGTTCTAAACTATTATTTTTCTCTTTGTTATATACTCGTTTTATTTCATCGATATAATTCACAAGATATTACGTGTTTCGTGGATTCCTCTTCGTACAGTAAACATCGTCGAAACATCATTTTTATTTGAAAAATCAATAATAATAAAAAAGAAAACAATAATGATTAAAAAAAAGCAATGACAATAATAATAATAATAATAATATATAATTTCAGCCCACAGTTAATAGGCCGGTAATAAATGAAGTATTGACGTTTTGTGAAATCTATAAAAATGGTGTTTTCGTTCTCGGGATCTATAGTAGACTTGAAATTTCATTCTATAAATCCAGGACGGCGATGGTTTAATAACTACAGCGAATACTATCGACGTAATACTAGTGACTTAACGAGGATTTATTTTCCTATTTTGTTTGTTTCATTGCTTTCGTATAATCTCATTTAAGTGGATATACTTTTATTCTTTGATTTCGTTCCAAGTTGACGGAAAAGATTTTTCGTTGGGAGGACGACGACTCACGGTAAATTTCGATCGATCTTCCAACAGCCTCGATAAATCCGGGACGACGCGTCTCTTCCTTGTTTTCTTTCTATCTTTTATTCATTATTCCTTCCATCTTTTGCTTTTTTCTCTGAATCATCGGATCTCTTGCGAAACGAGGTGAAAGCCCCACAAGTCGAGCAACCGTACGTCTTTTTGGGCTTTCCTTTCCTCCTCGCGCCACAACCCTCTTTCCTGCTAAACATTCCACACGTCACATGTACACACTTATTTTTTCTTTTCATATTCTACATTTTACTCTATTCCTCTTTCGCTCTCTTTTTTACTCTTTTTCCTCTTTCTTGTGTTCATTTTGTCTCATCATCTTGCTCCAGCGATCTTACATTTTACTTTCTTAGGTACAAGTACAAATTTAAATATATCGGCACTACGATACCCGAGCCCAGATTCTCGTGCAACAGTCGAAAACTTCATTGAACCGTTAGGAAATCCCGATATTAAACAATCGAACTTCAAAAATGGAGTAGAAAGTCATTTTCATTTATTTTGACACGTTTTTCCCAATGATCGTGACCTTTCGTATCAGCAAAGACCAAGTTAATGTTTTTCCTTGGAGAGGAAAAAAAAAACGTATGAGTTTGAGCCTGAAAACTACTTCGAATCGAGATGGTTCGTTATTCGAAAACGATGCTCCGAAACAAGACAGCAATTTTTTCTTGAATACTGCAGATAAACTGAACGCGGGTATAATGTGAAATTTTTTCGGAGCTATTGCACGAGAATTTCACGCCGGGATTAAGCTTCATATTCGGAAAGAAAAATCCAAGTTTTTGCATTGGTTGAGAAAAAAAAGCCAACAATGAAAATCGAATCAGTAGAGGGAATGCGATTTCGGTAAAATTTGTTCGTCAATTCTTTAGGCTCTACTCTAAAAACTCGTCGGCATGATTATTAAAGCGCTTCGTCCATTTGTATTTTGTAATGTTATGCGTTTTCATACTTTTCTCTTAGTTCGGAGTTTTGTTGTGATGCGGCATGAAGCTCGTGTCCTTCAATATTTCATCGTTTAACTCGTTTACTCTTTAGATCTTATTTGTAATAAATTTTACGGTCTACGTATACTCCATTTAATTCTACGACACACACCTCCTTAATTACTGTTCTCTTTCTCTCCCTTTCGAGCACTCACACGAAAGAATTTACACACCATCAAACCCAAGCTGATAAACCAATTCCATCGTTACTTTTATAATCGTAAGAATGTCAAAGAATCAGTGAAAATAACGCCGAGATAAAACTCAATCGTCGAGTAAGAACAATCAACGGAGAGAAAAAATACTTTCAAGCGTTTCCGAAATCAACGTACGACCAAGTCATTTCACGTTAAATACTATCTAGCGAAATGCAAGTGAAAAAAAATCCTCTTTGCGAAGTTGTAACAGGGGCGAATCATCTAACCTCGTAATTTAATGATCTTAAATAAATATCATAAGCATCACGATTACATACACGAAATAGATCACATTAGTTTTTTTTGGTTGGCAAACCTTGTGCTTTGCGAATTATTTATAGCGGGAAGCATCGTTCAACAACAGTCATTGATTTGCTCGATCATCTCACAACGTTCAAACATTTCTTCCGGACAGGCGTGAAATTTGACTAAAAATAAATTTCTTCGGAAGCGGTTCGTTATAATCAATTTACGTACGGATGTAAAATCAAGTTGACACATGTATTTCAAATATCCACTGTACAAAATGTCAGAAAATCGTTTCCCAAAGTGTGAAGAAACATTTGAAGGACGTTCAATTTTCAATGTAAATGAATGGCGAACAAAGTATTGCACTGTTTATAATCGAATATTGTATTCGGAAAATTTGTTTGAAAGTGGAAAAATATACGAATCAACTCAATCGATTCTCATCTTTTTACGTACCAGAATCAAAATTTTTTATGGAAATAGTATGGTTGACATCGATTCCAGAAACACGAACTGATGCAAAAATGTGAAACGAAACTTAATTGAAAATAGAATTCATCAATGGCTTCTTGACCCACTTCCAAAATAGAATTTCGATTTCAGTCAAATTTTTGAGCCTCTATTTCTCTGATGAGAACATGGATGAAGGAGTCGGTGGCGTGGATTCTTGATACTTTCATAATAATTGATAAAAACGTTGAATTTGATCTGTGTAGTAATAGCGAGGGTGCGTTGTGAAACATTTGCAAAATTTTTAAGAAAATTAATGATAAATCAAAGTGAAGAAAATAAATCTCCGTCAACTCAAAGATAAAGACTTGTAAAAACCATGATTCCCAATCGTTTAAAAACTTCGCATTCACTAAAAAAAACTGTTATTTTTCCCTAAAATAAACTCTCAAAAGCAATAACCTCGCGTCCCACCGACTGCATCGTGCAAAAGTCTCGAAACGCAATCAGAAGTTGAATGTATAAAATGATGGGTTTAGAGATAAGAAAAAAGAACCGAAAAACAAATAAAACAAATCATCCACCGACGCTATTCCTCGGTATACTTTTTCTTAGCAACAGTGCCAACGGTTTTGGCAATTCGACAATGCCTGCGCTTCAACGGGGCTCGATATCTAGCCCTGAATAATGCATTTTTGATTCGTTGTAAAAGTAATACAACTTTGTGTAGTTCGACCGCGGACTGTTGTCGCCTATAATCAATTGGAAGCCATTATTGACGACGCCTAACGACGACTCACGAACAACGCTATATCACATGGGAAATGATAACTTTACTGTTTTACATATCCTCTCATTTGGCGGCCACCGAAAACGAGCCATACGTTATTACATCAATTCGTATTCATATGACAATACATATTCAAATTTATCTATATCGATACAGATAAATCGAAATAAATATAAGCTTCATCGATATAAATACGAATTTATGTGAGAAAATAAGCATTTACACCTACATGGTCATCCTGTAAATCGCCTACAAACAACGCTACTTTTCTGTAAATGGTGTACGCAAATTTGAGCTACAAGAGAAAGCCCCTTTGGCGATCTACAAAAGCCTTAGGTTTATCCAATATCCATGTTCCAACGCAACAAACGCATATTGTCGGGATAAAACTGAATAGAGTTTAAATATAAACATACATATATATGAAAATATACGTTTACGTGTACATCAATATATATATGTATAGATATATATGATGTGTTCACTTATACTCTCACTTATCGGACAACCTCAAAGCGTAAACATTTCGATTACGCTACTTTCCCAAAAAAAAAAGGTCTAAATTTGATCACGTTTTCTTTTGTTTCTGTAATGTGTCTGGGTGTTGATGTTGCGTGTCTCTATTTGGTCGAATTAGAATCTGACTTTATTTCACTATCACGGGATGGCACGCACTTGGTGTTGTTCTCCGAAGTATTACTGTCCAACGACTCGTCGTCATCAGCCTCTACATCTTCTTCATCTCCCTCATCACCATCCTCCTCTTCATCCTCGTCCTCTTCCAGAAGCTTTTTCCGTGCCAGTTGCACCGCTTCCCATTCTCTGTAGTGGCCCTTTCTCTTGGCTTCGAACGCTCTTCGCTTTTCTACCAGTCAGAATGCATTGCAGCCTTAGAATGTAGTTCAAATGGGTGAGAAATATTTATTCAAAGGTTATACTCACCCCGCTCTTCTGGAGTTTCCTCTTCTTCTTCGTCACTCGATTCTTCAAATATTTTTGGCTTACTACTTTTTGCCAACCTGACAAATAAAAATGCATTTAAAACGTTTTCCTTGTAAATACTTTGTTGTCGCTAACTTTTTATGTTTCCTCAAAGTTGTTAATTATCCTTTAATCAGTTTCATTTGGGAATATTACAGTCCAATTACAAAGCATTACTCACTTTTCTGCTATAATGGCTGAATCAAGCTCTTCGTGCTCGTGTTCATTGCCAATGCCTTCATAATTGTAGGGAGTCTTTGGCTCATCTATTTTCATGTGACCATAGTCCTTTTCAGCTGGATGTAATGTCGCTATGATATTCATTTCATCCCATTTCGTCTCTTTGTTCGGTCTGCAATATATTGTGAGACATAAATGTAAATACTCCAACAATAAATCGAAAGTGGGAAATTTTTTTTTTTTTAATTTGCTTCAATTTTCATGACTTTTCTTGTTTAATATTTTTGATTCAATTTTTCAGTCTTATTTCTGCTGCTTAACTAACAATATATAACATGAATCAATTTGTTGATGTCATATCGATGTTCACATTGAATAAACAGATAAAACACTAATTACCATGGATATTTTAGGGATATAATGAAAAATTGAAAAAAGTTCAGTGATCTCATATCTCACATAACCTTTATATTCGAAATCCGTGTATTTAACAACATTAATAATAATAAATAGAGCAATGTAATGTGGAAAAATTCTAGGCTTTCGTGTGATCGAATAAAACGTGGTGCAAAAAGTTATTCTTTAAAAATTAAAACCTCTCAACGTTTCACTTGTTGCTTTAATACTAAACGACATAGAATAGATCGATTTTGCAAACGTAAATAACTAATAAACAAAAATGAACAAAGGAAATACTGTGGTCAAGTTATATTTACCTTGGTGCTTCATGGCTATCAAAACTACTTGATGTTTTCAAAATTCCCTTGGAGGGTCTCTTCCCAAGATTCTCAGCCATTTTATAAATACGCAGATTAAAAAAAATACAACCACACTAAACGTTAAAAAATGTATTCATCACCGCATCAATTTTTATTACGATCGTTTCGCACAAAAGTTATGAAATTCCAGAGAAGTGTTTTTTTTTGTGTATCGACGTAAAATCCACCGCATGACCTCATGACCTCATACTGCTAACGGTACTACGTATATGTCACGAAACTAAATAGGATTTTTTTTCGTGTAGTATATGTATTATAAACAGTATCATGTATCGTCACTCGGTCGAGAAGGGAGAATGACAAACGCCGCGAACTTGTGTAGCTGGCCAGAAAAGGATGGAAGATGGAAATGCGGTATTCACCGAGAGCTTTATTTTTTTTAACTTTTTGTAAAAAAAATCAAGTGCGTTTCATGAGATAAAGCAATATGGCTGACGCGAGTGATGATGTCATAATTTGTGCGCAGGTTCGATGCTTTTTTCTCTGTTCTCTCAAAAAGTGTTGCTATATCATCGAGCCCAATCGAGCCATATCTCTTAATTCTTCGGATGTATGTATTTTTTGGCAATGTTCCATATTTACGTATACGAAATAGAAAAGTATTAACGACTAAAGTAACCGTGTGTGTCACGGTCTCCGACCAAGTATGAGTATGAACAAATTAACAAATTAGATATAACCGCGATATAGAACCAATTCAGCCAATACACGACACTTATTAGGAGCGCTGGGAGCGCTTCAGACTGCAGCGCCAACCTAATTTTGTAATTCTCGCGGACGCTCTGAGAACACCACAAAATGAATACCACGGACTCTCTCGAGCGCCAACTCTTGCATATTCAGTCTTCATGCTCCGGGCCATTTAAATTTCGAATTTCGAGATCCTTTACCTAACTTTACCTTTCACACTTCAGATTTTTTTTTTTTTACCGCTCTGAAAATCTTTTTCCGCAAGTACGGTTCTGATAGGTCATGACTGTGAGGTGACAATAATAATGTGGCAATTTTATCTCACGATCTTGTTTACTTTTTTCATTATTGTGAAACATGTCACTTGTTCATTGGGTGACAGATCACAGTTTTACAGAGATTGCATTTTTGAGTGTTATGCCTCCGTTTGCGAACACAGTAAGAACTGTCTCGTTTACAATTCTTTAGTCCGATTTTATGACCAAAGTTATAATAATTTTGTTTGTTCATTAATTCATCAGGGAAATTAAAAACTGACATGGCGTACAGGTTAACTAGAAAAAAACATTGACACTGAAGTTCTGAGGATCTTCAATGAGAAAATTGACTTAGAATAACTGTTCTTTTTTTATAAATTCATTTGTCTAACGAAATGACACACTTTTTGCTGTTAGATGCCCAATTTGAAGTACGAGGCTCATCGATTGACAGACCACTAACCGAATGGAGCTGCGAAGATGACTGCGCTTATAATTGCATGTGGGAGACCGTCGATCATTTTTTGCAACATGGACACAAAGTTCCACAATTCCATGGGAAGGTATTTTTCTCCATTTCAAAACTATATTTTCCAAGTTTTTGAAAGTTAGTAGTATTACTTCAGAATCGATTGTGAATACTGCTCTAAGCAATTCTATTTATCTTTGACTACTCCATATAATTTAAAAAGGAAAAATGTTTCAATTTACTAACATAACAAATTTTTTGATCGTTAATATTTGAGTTTAAAACAAATGCATTCTACTTATAAATGCAAAAAATTCAATTTCAGTGGCCATTTGCAAGAATTTATGGATTCCAAGAACCAGCTTCCGTGATATTTTCCATTTTCAATTTTTGGGCTCATGTTTTAATGTATATCCGTTTTCGAAAGGAAACCCGGCCAGGTTCGCCAATGGCACTTTTATGGACTTATTTTACAGTGGTAAATTATTTTATTCTGCATAATTTCATTTTACTCTCATTTTTCATTAACAAATGATAATATCATTGTGTTTTATGTTTTCATATTTGTCCTATTCTTTTGAACTACTTAACCCTTTTTGTACACCTGGGTCCAGTGGCCCCCAGACTTTTCTGTGTGTTCTTACAGGAATTGGGCTGGAGGTGTTTACTCAAAGGGTTAAATACATCTGATTTTCCCAAATTTAATTGAATTAAAATTTGCCCAACTCAAAAAAATCTTTAATTTCAGGTATGTTTGAATGCGTGGTTTTGGTCAGCAATATTTCACGCCCGAGATAGACCGTTTACCGAAATGATGGATTACTCGTGTGCTTTTGCAATGGTCATCACACTCTTCTACTGCATGCTAATGAGGTGATTTATTGTACACACATATTCCACTATCCAACAAAATGTTGCCAATGAAACTTTTTCGATTTGGTACAAGCTCTATACATAATCCACTGCCAATGGATTTTTAATGTTTATATTATTATTGCAGCCAAACATTTTCCAGTACTATTCTCATATGTGAAAGAAACTAAAAACAAAACTCAAACAATGGTGAAATTCGATTTCTCATGTTTCGAATATCGAATTGTTGTTTGATCATTTATTTTATTGTTATTTTCAGAATTGCTTACAATAACAAGAAAGCATATCTCGTTATAACTTGTGCCTACATCAGTATTTTATTCACTCATTTGTCCCATCTGTGGTCGGGAAAAATCAACTATGGATACAATATGAAAATCAATATACTGATTGGTAATTATACCCTCTTGTTCCATCATAGTTCTTCATATCTTCAGTCATAATTGTATCAAATTATATGTTTCAGGTTTTCTCACTTTTCTGATAACAATAATCTGGTGGTATTTAAATCACAGAAGATTGAGGCACGCTTATCTTATTGGCTGGTTCAATATCTTAACTGTTCTGGTCACTCTTTTTGAAGTGGCTGATTTTCCACCGTATCGTTGGATTTTCGACGCTCATGCTCTCTGGCACGCATCTACAGCGCCACTTACTTTTTTCTTATACAGGTATTTCGTTTTTTATTTCGATCGAGCCCGCAAATTTGTTTAGTACTCAAAAATTCCACGCGATTTACCAACAATCATATAAATTATCTGAAATGAATTAGGCTGAATGATTAATTTATGGTGTGCAATTTTCATAATTCTTGTAATTAAACTGTCCATTAATAAATAAATCTCTAATCGCAGGTTCATCATTTCGGACTGTCAATACTTGAGAAAGCAAAGTACGCAAGTGCAGTTGGATTATCGTCAATTTTACAACTGAAATTTCTCATTATTAACTTTAATTAGCCAATAATAGGAATCCCTGTAATAATGACGATGCATACAAAAATTCAGTGACAGTAATTACTCGAATATCAGCATTTATTTTGAATGTTTAACGTAGTTGAGTAAATGAAATCCTCATTCCACAATGTTGATTTATAAGTTATTAAGATGTACTGATGGGGGAAAGAGAGCAGGAAAAATGAAAAGAAAAGTGTGGTTCTGTGAATCTTGATCTATTTTTCGAGATTACAGTTTATATGATTTTTCAAATTATTTCGTCGCATTTTTTTGTATCTTAAGTAGACTCTGAATAATTAATCGCTTAATTAATTAATTTACATAAAAGTAAAGCACTTAAGTATCATTCCATTTGCGTATTATTTTAATTATTTACTAGTTCAAGGTTTTTCAAACGTTGCAGAGACTTTAGTCAATTTGAAGGAATGTTTGTCGATAATTAACACTCGTTAGAGAAAAAAAACGAGAAATGTTGATTTAAAATCGTTAAAAACAATGTATGAATTAGGTTAACCGACGTCGTAAAGTTGATTTTTAAGTACTCGTCTGTGTTATACCCCCAAGTTAAAAAAGGCCCGATAAGAAAATCAATGCCACGACATGAATGCAATTCGTCAACAATAAATCTAGTCGATTTTTTTAAATAAGCTCGTCTTCCTAGAATTTCTATTTTTTTAACACGCATCAATAACACTGGTTGCATCTTTTGTTTTTCGTATAAAAATAGTTTCAAGTTTTATGGTTGGATGATTTATCGAGATACGAGTCAAACGAGAAAAATTAATAAAATTCTAAAAGTTTACAAATCGTTTTTTTTTCTTTCGGAAACAATAAAATTAGACGAATAACAATTTTCAGTAAAATCCGTAATTCAGGTCGCCAGTTGAACCATTCTGAATCAACTTTCATTCTTAAGTCGAAACGTTTTTCGAATCAATCATAAATCGCAATTAATGCTGGACATAAAAAATTCCATTAAGAAAAAAAATTTATATATATATATATAGAATATATATTAAAAATAAGTCTCCGATAGTCGCGTAAAATGATAGTATTTTACACGAGTAGTTAAGTTAGTGTGCGTGTATCTTACGTGATATTTTCATGTCTCGCTATAGTTTCACATTTCACCAACGGATTTGAAGCGATCCAAATGAAACCGTTGATGAAAATAAAAAAAATCATTTCCAAAAGTTTATCGACAATTATTTCTACACGATCAAGTTTGACAATTTTTTAAAATGAATATGTGCAATAATTAAATGCAATTACCGTCGATCGACGACGAGAACAGGAGCTGTTTCGCAACGATTAATCTACGTAATATACTCCACGACAAGCAGAAGGTTTAAGTCAGTTCTAAATATTTCAGAACATTTTGAGATATTTCGTTAACAAGAAGAAAATGTATTCCTTCCAAGAGAAATTCATTAAAAAAAAAGATAATTTCGCAAAAATGCGAACAATCGTACGTTACAATTATTTCAATAAAAATAATTTTTGTGATTTTTGTTATTTCTACTCGTCCTTGATATTGAGAGATTTTAAAAAATGATCTATTGGCCTCAGTAGTAAAATATAGTACCGGTGCGTATGTCAGTCTTGAGTTGATTTTTTTCTTCGTCAGGGACCAGATCTCGATTATTCAAATCTCAAGCTCACTGGTTGGACGATTAGATTTCTCAGGGTGTTTTATTTTATGGCAGTGATACTTCATCTGCAGCTGCTTTTCTCATATATAGATATATATATATATAAAGCTCACGTTGTCGAGGTTTTCTAATGTTTTATCTCGACTCTCTCAATGTTTGAAAAGTGCTTCATTCTCGGGATTATCAGCTTCTCTGTGCTTCTCAAGATTACCTGACAAAGTAGGATCTGGTCGACGTCTCTTGAAAAAGCCTAGTTTCCATAGCACGAGGATCAAAAGAATAAGCAGCAACAGACCCGCGATTATCGCTACGATTATTATCCAAATAGGCACCGGCTCGCCTTCTTGTTGATCCAAAAGATCGGGATAAGCAATTGTTTCAGCCTGTTGAAATTTGAAAATATCATTAACCATTATGTTAACGAACTTCCATTTCGTTATAGGTATTGTGGAATTTCAAGTAAATCAATAGAAAATTCGAGATTTTTATCCAAATAACAATACAAAAAAATACTAACGATCGCTTGGTCATCGCTCATGTTTTCTTGTTGGATTTCAACGTTTGAGGGAATAACGATCCTTGCATTTGAACCGATCCTCACCATATCAACCTTCGGATAATCTTCCACTAGGGTCGAATTCCAAAGTCTGAAAACAACAGAATCAACGACAGTGATTTATCGTTTGCCAGTCTATTTATTCTATTGTATCGGAAAGTCAATAAATGATTCATCCTGACCTCGCTTTAACCGTGATCGTTGCTTCTTGCTTTCTTTGCAAATTGTAAATGGTGCATTTTATATCGAAACATTTAGCGGTCCCAGCTTTGCAATTCTGTTAAAAAAAAATAAAAAATAATACTCTCAAACAAAACACTTTACGATTTTCTTCAAATTGTGCAATTTTATTCGAAATTAATTTTATTCCTTCTATTTTTCGAATTCAGCCGAAAATATTTCCCTTTTCTTCAGGAACGTTTACAAAAATATTTTAGATTTCTGGAGAATTTTTTACTTTGAATACATTTTTTCGAATAAAATAAAATTCAATGAATGAAGATCGATGAACATTTTTTCTTACCATCGATACTACTTGATGACGATGCCCATCGTTGTCGATGATGGTTCTTGTATTCACCACTTTTTCGGTGTCTCTCCTCTCTCTAATATGATTGTAAGTACGATTTCGGTAATAAGTTATTGGCGGATATGTAGTCGTCGAAAATAATGGATCAAAATCATCCATGCTCATGCTACCTTGAAGCTTCAATGGATTCACGACGTGGCCAGGAGCAAGGGTACAGTCTCCGAGATCTCCGAGAGCTGAAAAAATTGCCAAAAGTTGATTGTAAAGATTAACTCAGAATTCAGCATCGATAAAAATTATGCTAATTCTCAAAAAAAATGTATAATTATTTTTTAAATGAATATTCTCGTGAAAATTTTAATTCAACAATATATCATACGAAAAAATTTCAACGGTATTTCGAATCATAATTTTCTTTGAAGATAATTTTTCGAACCTTTGCACGACTCTATCAGAAAACAGCTATTACTCTATAAAATGGATTGATTGTTTCTTAAAAGATATTTTTTTGCTCACCTTGCACCGTAGGCATTTCCTCGAGATACAAAAGCCATTTCCCATGAGGTTTGTCATTGGCAACCTCGTAAGGCCACGAAATATGAACATCGACGCTTGAAACTTTCCAGGGACCTTCATTGAAAACTTGATAAATGTGTGACACTTTGGGCCCGATTTGGTTCAAATGTTTTATCGCTGATTCGCCGACGACGGGCCCACCATAATAGGCCCATTGAGTTTTGGCGCTCCTACAAAAATTTTATAAATTCAAGATATAAGAAAATTCTATAAAAATATCAATTGAGAAGCAAATTACTCGATACAATTAATAAATAATTTTTACATCGACGTTTTCATATTTCTTACCCCTTGATGGAAAGTTCAGCTCTCTTAAGTACAACAGCGTGTAATTTGGTTGGTTCTTTTTCAGTAACCTCCTTGGATGTTGAATTAGCAAAAATAACAAAACCAAGTTGAGGCTCGTCATCCTCGACGCCTTTCGGATCGAATCTGACTTGAATATTAACAGCTTTCGAATTTCTGAATGGATTTCCAATTGCGCATACGACCGTTGTTGAATTGTGCAGATTGCAAATAACCGATTCGTTGCTTTTGCTCGCAATGTAATTCAAGCTCGGTGAATGTACGATAAAAACTTGTGCCTCGTATGCGGATTCGCCGATATTTGCGGCATTCACGTCAACCACAACTTCTTCTACTTCGCCCAACAAAAGTTCGTAGAAATTGGGCTTTACTGCTGAGGCTGAAAAACAATGAAAATCAGAAACTCCTTATAACTATTGGGAAAGCAAAAAATTATGGAAGATTTAAGAAATACAAAATGTGCTGGAAAGCAGTATAAAATATTACATTATTAGTCGAAGGACAACGGAAAACATTCATGAAATCGATTAGTTTTTTAATCTGACGATTTTTATGATTGATATAATTTTGTCCCACAATTTTTCAACGACGAACCCAAGGGTTAATTTTGAGACCATAATAATAATAATAATAATAATAATAATAATAATAATAATAATAATGAGAAAAACTGGATAAAAAATAATCATTTGAGGAATTTTACCGGACAAGTTCAATCGAGCTTCAACTTGTAAATCGCTCTCGCAGATGTCATTATCGCCGCAGTCTTTTTGGAAAGTGGCTTCGAAAATTCTGGCAGCTTCTTGTTGATTTAAAATAGGATAATTTTTTATATCCGGAAGAGGACGGCCTTCAAGTGGCATAATCGGTTCTTCTTGAACCAAAGTGTAATTAAGACGAAATTTGATCGGAGACTGTATGTCTCTCGTGTTTTCTTTCAGATAAACTGTTTCTCGTTGACAGTGTACGAGTTTCGATGGGTCTAAACTGACCGTGCGATTCACATAATGAGATTTCGTTTTTCCTGATCCAAACCAGACTCTGGAGAACTTTCTAACACCCGAATAAGTCTCAGCTTCGATGTAATAATTTAACTGCAGATATTGCATGTCTTCATTTTTCGTTAACGATTCCGTTCTGCAGCAAGCCTCAAACGTAAAACTGAAAATGAATGATCTATTTGTATTGTATTTCTAAGATCACACATAAGTTATGAAATCCCATATTTTGTAGATATTAGAATTATTTCCGCTTTATACAAAGTTCAATAATTGAATAAATAAATTGATAGTATCAAAATAGCTCTCATGCATTGATTAATTTATCAAGAAATTATCCATTCTCCTACCAAGTGTAATTCGAAGTTGGATCGGCCGTACATCCCAGTTTGTTGGGGTCAATAGCTTCGATTTTGTCCTGATAAGTACCATTTTTCTTTAAATAACGTATCGAAGTCGTAATATCAATGATTTTCCTCGCTCGAAACAGAGCCACGGCGTCGTCGTCGTAAGCACCAACGAGGAGATCAGGATATCCATTCCTATCCATGTCGATTCCACCGCTCAACGAGTATCCAAATGTTGCGAGAGGAACTGGAGTGTCTTCCGCATGAATAACCTAATTGACGTGAGGAAAAAAATTATGCGGGCTAATTTTATTTCATAATTTCATTTCGAAAATTAGATTTTAACCTAAGTTTACCTGCGACGGAACAGTGATTAATCCTTTTTTCGATCCCAAATAAATATAAACGGTTCCTTTTCCCTCGTAAGGCGCACCGATCGCGATATCCTCGAATCCATCCTTGTTAAGGTCACCTAAATTCGCGAGAGCAAAGCCAAACCTCGATTCTTCACGACCTACGAGTTTCGTCGGTTTACATTCATTGCTCTCCTTTTTCGTTTTACACAAATTCGTGTAAACGTAAACTGCTCCACCTTCGGCTTTGTTGAAGTAAAACGGTGCGGATATTATGAGATCAGTAATTCTGTAAAATTCACAAAATCTGTTCAATTTTCTGATGTAAACTGTATTGGAGATAGAAAAAACAAACTGGAAATGTGCTTGACGGATTTTCCAACGATCTATTTAACGCTTAATTAATTATTCCACCAATTTTTATAGATTCTATTTTCAATTATTACTTGTCACCGTTGACATCAGCAGCCGCAATTTCGTAACCGAAACTTGAAGCGAATTGTTCACCGTCCAAAGTCAAAGTTACGTCCATGTCGGGTCTGAGATGTTGGCGGGTGAGAATTATTACTTGGCCCGTGCCATTTGCACGGGGAGCACCTGCTGCATAGGCCAAATCACGGCCGAAAAAGTTGCCAACGGTCACTGACATGCCTAAAAAGAAAATTTTTATATTTGAAGATCCATCACATCATTTATTTCTAATATTCTTCGATTTAACGATTCGCAGTCTTTTTATGATTTTTGCTGCTGCAGTGAAATTTACCGAGATAGCTGTATTTGCTGACGGGCGAAGCGTCTTGCATCGGCGCGTGATAAGCGGTATTATCGCGTGTTAAAAATTCATCGGAAACACTGAAAATGTAAACGGTTCCGCGCCAGGTGTGCGGTCCTGGTGTGCCGATAACAACTCGATCATCCGATGTTAATATGCCGCTTGTTCCAGCTTGACAATAGCCAAATTGTTCGTGCGCTCTGGAAATATAAGAATTAAATGAAAATAGACTCAAAGCAAAAGTGGACCGAATACAGAAATTAAGATCGAAATAACACATAAAAAGAAAAATCCTGGATGTGCTGCTATTAATGAGAGAAAATACTTGCTTGGTAGTCGGTTTTCCAGCACAAGGCCTTTTTAGATCGAGGTATTTCAAGTCGTGCGTTAAAATATAACATTGTCCTTGTCCCCATCTGGAATCTGGAGTCTTGACGACATGTCGATGAGCGCAAACCTAATAAATAAATAAAAATTCATACTTGAGAAATATTTTATGCGAATAAATAATCAATACGATTAAATTTCTTTCGCAAATGCGATCAAATGTATTAAAAATCTGAAGTGAGACTTTAGCTCAAATTCAATGAATAATTTATAAAAAAAAGATGATAGAAATAAGTTGAAGATTATACCATAACTTTCCCACCGACACCTTGACTTTTGACAGTGACACCGAGCCATTGGTTATCCTTGATCTCGTCAGGTTTGGGAGGATCCAGTTTATTAGAATCGAAGCCTGTGAAAGAAAAATTAATTTTTGTTAATCATTAATTTTCGTAAACAGGAATGTCGTCAAATTCTCAAGTGGGGTAAAAATTGCACAATGCGAATCGGTTAGTAGTAAGGCATAACTCGCATAATATTATAAGAAAGAAAATCAGATAAAAGTGGTTTGAGTATCGGAAAAAATGCAAAAATCTGTTAGTCAAAGCTGGTAGAAATAATTTTCTTGGCGATCCATATTTTAGCTGCGGTGAACAAATAAAAATTGCGGCAGGCCCATTGTGCGCTGGTAAGTTTTTCTTCACTTTTTTCAATCATGGTGCTCTCAAGCAAGCTCAATTGAAAAATTGGCATTTCTCATGCTCAAGGACTTGTTTTTATTCATTTCTCAAAAATCCTGCAAAAGACTTGGTAAAAAAAATCGTGAAATAAAGAGCAAAAACGTGTCCAAGGACATCCGAATTCTGGCGAAGCCTTCTTCGATTCACTTACTTGGATCGCTCAGACCATCTTCCGCTGTTGAGACAATCAAAAGATATTTTTTCAACATAAATTCTCATGTAGGAATTAGAAATTATAATGAAGATGATGATGAGTTGTTACTCTATGGGATAAAGCTAGTTAATAATGGCTGAGTTTAGTTGATGCTTCTACTTATTTATTACTTATCATTCTTCAGCTTAAATAATAGATTAAACATCAAGTAACTATAAAGAATGAGATTAACTTAGAACAGCAATGAATTATCTAATGTATGATTTTGCTACTGCTATAATTCTTTAGTTCATTCAGTCCATTCGCTCGAGTTACAAGAATACTCAATTGCTTACCAATATTGTATACAATTATTTTTATCATACGTGTTTAATAGATTTTTATTGATATTTGTTATCCAATAGAAGGCTGTTCGAAGGGTGAACTAACAATTAGCTATTTAAAAAATAATTTTTTATTCAAACTTTGTTTTATATACGTGTTTAAATATTTTGATAAGGTTGAAGTTAAAATTTTAAATTGAATCATTCGACTTGTATTAAAGTGCCTTGATCACAATGAGATCAGAATAATATTGATTCGATAAAATATATTTATACGAATCTAAAGACCTCAATGGAGTCAAATTGAAGTTTTCACTCGATACGAGTATTAACCCTTTGAGTGCACACTTCTTGCGTCATCCATATGCTTATGGGGTCAAAACGACCCAGTGTGCACTTTAAGAGTTTAAATAGTACATCAGAATACCCTAATCAAATAAAAAATCTATGGAAAGTGATAATTTTTTCAAATATTACAAAAAAGTCAAAAGTTAAATGTTCTATTGAAAGATTAACAACACATGTTTTTTAGCCGAATTTAAAAAAAATTAAAATTCTAGTATTTTGCAGTACTGCAAAGATTCAAATTAATTCAACCAAAATAAATTAACAGATAAAATATGATTCACAAAATAAACTGCATTTTTCTGCTCATTATGCACCAATTAATTTTGTGGTATTTTCAACGTAATATAAGTATAGATAACTTTTTCCAAACTTTCAACACATCTGACTACTCGAAGCTTTGTCGAATGGAATCATTGATATAATTGCATGGGTGGTTCATCCTTAGATTTTTTGATGTCAAGGAATTAAAAAGAACAAGGATGTTTACTCACTAGCACGTCCGTCAGTTATAACTTGAGTGCAATCCTCTGTTACAGTGCTCAGAGGACATTGCCAAAGGGCACCCGACCTATTGGTTTGCGGTTGCTTGTTCTGTCCCAAGGGAGCACCAACCAACATCCTGAATAAAATAGCACAAAAATCTCATCATTCAAAGATAAAAAAATATCATTTTTCCAAAATTATTTGTGTGCCAATTCATGAAATTTTCGAGAGCTGCGAACTCTGCAAAGTTCTATTTATAATTTGAAAATATATGGGCCAAGAAATCCAGAAAGGCTTGACTGAAAAATAACTCACCGTCAAAACGGTTGTGCCTAAGATAAAACATGCGAACTGAAAAATACTTCTAACAATATAATCAATAACTATAAGTATATTGATAATTCAATTATGTCATGGAATGAGATTTTCCAAAATCATCAAAATGTTGGTTATTCATCAAAGTTCCTAATAATATCTGAGTATTCTACAGTTGTAATAGAACTGTAATTTGAAAAACAAAAAAAAATCGAAATATTCCGATTAGGATATTCGTAATTAAAACAAAAACATGTTTTTTTTTCATTTATTTTAAAAAACTTGTGTAACATTTGTAGAACACATAAATGAAGAAAAAAAAGATGTAATTATGTAAAATGAAAGGAGCCGAGTACGGAAATTACCATTTACATACATAATTGATAAAGTGTGATTGTGTGAGTCATGTGATAGTGAGTAATGAAAGGGGAAAGAAGTATAAAGAAAAGAACGGCTTACCAGCTTCTTGGTTTACCGCTGCCTTCTTCTGGCAGTTCCTGATGCTCGGCAACGGAATAACCGAAATACGAGCCCGCTGGTCCTCGTTTGATAACAGGTATTCTTGCGTCAAGGTTAAAAGCGTACGCCGAAACACACATTACGAGGATGATAATTCCGAGTTCTACCGACGTTGAATTCCATTTCGCCATCTCGTACTCCGTATAATTTGGTTCTATCTCGTTTCTTAACCCTTTCACTCTATGACACTAATAATTACGATACGGAGAAGATTAATTAACGCGGAGAAAATCCTTCGGTCCAGTCAGCATCTCTCATCTCAAAGAGATATTCTATATGCTGTATAATTCCGTAACTCTCTAATTTTGAGGCATTAACATTTGGTAAGAGACGCCGAGTTGGACCGACTTTTATTGTTACGAAGAGACTAACACTCGCGCAAACGGTTATAAAAACCGTGTATATACTTTCGATCGAGGATCCACCCACGCTGCGCGCAGATCGGCGGCTACAGCTCAGGCATAAGCAGAGACGCGCGAGGCCTACACACGGGAATCGGTTTACGCCTAACCTCAGTGACGGTACACAAACCCCGATGCAGTAGTACAATACACTGACAGTCGCCAGTAACAAGTAACAAACCGCGGCGGCACATGAGCCTCTCTCGGACTCTCGCTCTTATCTCCTCCTCCTTCTCCTCCTCCTCTTTCTTCTCTCTATTTCTATTTTCTTGTATGACGCATTTGAAGGATCATCCACACTGTGAGAAACTAATGATACTTGAAGGAAAACTATTTACTGCAAATTTAACACGCACGTTTATTTTTCATTTTAATTATTAATTTGAAAATAACAATAAATTTATCATATGTTTTGTAACTAAAATTAATTGAAACCAAAAGTTTTTCACAAAAACTGAAAAGGTAATGGAAGAAAAAATCACTACAATTAAATAACTAATCGATACTGAATAAAAGTGTTTATTCATTTTTTCAACTTTTACGAGTTGTAAATTTAATCTGTGGGCTGTCCGATTAATTTTGCATTTTTAATATAAAACCGTTATTTCGATTCTCGTCAGTAATAGCAGGTCACAATCGGCGCTTGTCGTCGTAAAAAATAAGTTAGTGAGAAAAATCAAAACTGAAAATCTGGGCGAAGTTTGCTGATTTTTTTTTCCAATTCAGAGAAACGAATTTCCAAAGGCCGAATTAAAACGCAATCATGCACATATTTGTCGGTCAGGAACATTATGAATAAAAAGCTTGTCGCCGCGATATCGGTTCTGTAGAAATATAAGAAAAAATCGTTTCGAGAGCTTCCTAGAGCAATTGTCGAGTTTCACTCTCATTACATGAAACAAAAACATATTTTATGTGTAAAGATGAAAAAACCAGTACATCCAAAACAGTCTTATGGAACGATTAAAGCCAATAACCCACAAAATCCTTACCACATACAATATTTTAATTCCTTGCAGAATATTCGTCAGTTTATTAATGATTACAGAAAATTGTTGGATAAACCACGAAATAACAGCTTACGTATACTGTAAAACAAGATAAGTCCGTAGATTTCCTCCAATAAATCATTCCGAGTAGCATATAAATCTAAGTCAAGACTTTCAAATTAAAACTAGTCAAAATATACATTGAAACTAATTTCAGGAACCTCCTAATGAGACTATCGAATTATTAAAAACCTCTGTCATAAAAAAATCCCTGATAAAATCTAAAGAAACCATAACCACTCAATATTTGGGTTAAAATAATGTATGTGGGCCATATGAATATTCCTCCAGTACTAATGATTATTATTTTCAATGGATATATAAATGTGAGCCCCAATCTTGCTAAATACAAATAAACCAATGGTGCTCCCTTGGCAATTTTTTCCAGTAGGCAAACAAAATTCACAATGAATTCATGATCATTTAATATTGCTGATTTTTCGCTAGCTCCGTTTGGTGTGTTTACATTCGTGGAACCTCGACTTTGTCTCCGTCTGTCCCCTGACTGACGACAATACCGTGATTTACGGTGTTGGGTGTTGGGTGTTGGAAGGGCTATTATGAACTCTGCAGTTTCGGTGTTGACACCGAAACTCGATGAATATAAATCGCTATTAAAGTGTCGACACTGTGCAGTTTCGGTGTTGACACCGAAACTCGATGAATATAAATCGATACTAGAGTGTCGACCGTGTCGACCAAGGAGACTATAGGGGGAAGGAGTCCAATCTCGGCAATCGGGCACGTCCGTAAAAGTGTCGGGAAAGAGGGTTCCTCTCGAGCGGCGCTGTTGTAGGTACTGTACGGGTTAACGCATGCGCATTATGTACACGTTATCACGCGCATGCGTTGCGGCCAGCTGACACTGTTGATAGTTTTTGTGGGTCTAACCTATCTTTGTAAAATGGAATACACTGACACAGTGGCTATTGCTGTTAAAATAAATTAACATATTGCAGTCATTTTTTATATGAATGAATAAAAAAAAAACATAATTCAACAAAATCAATTGATTTTTTAAAATTTCTGCTATAGTCAAAGAACAATAACTATCTATGATGAAAAAAAAAATAAAACAAAAGAGGATTTGAACCGCGGACTTCACGAGTATCAGCCTGTCATTGAATCACTACACCACGTAAGCTAATGACATCTTAATTAAGGTAATTCTATCGGTTCATATTTCGTTTTGTTTTCGAGGGTTATTCATCATGTCAGACTAGCACTTACTGATAAGTGGAAATATATTGTAAATCACAAATTTTCACTGTCAGCATAGTAAATTCTATGATAAATACACGAATATACACCAAATACGTGTGACATTTTACCATACATATCGTTTTTTTTGTCTTTTGAATAAAAGGGATGAGTATTGGTCTTTTTATTATGGTGGATAGAACAGTTCTTAATTATTACTGTCCCCGAGATACTATATTTTTAGTACTTTCCTCTAGAATTTTTGGTCTCGTTTTCTCCGTGTAGTTCCATCAAGCAAGGTTAGATTGCACGATAGATACTCTTAAGGAGGGTGGCTACCTCGTCAAAATGATAAGAAATTGATCAAATTTGGTGATAATGTTCTTCAACATCAAGTGCGAAGACACAATTTTTTTCAAAATTTCATCTGCTTAGTTATCGAGTAATTACGCATTAAAGCAGATTTATTATGTCCGGAATGTATACCTATATCTATATATATGGAATCGCTATGCTTATACACGTGAACTTTAGTGATCAATTACTCGATAACTATACAGAAGAAAAATCTTTAAAAATTTGTATTCTCAAATTTGGCACTAAAGAATATATTCACCATATTTTGTTAAATTCTTATCATTTTGAAATTTTTAATGTATATTTAACATGGTTTCGCATGGCAACATTGTATCGTCGCTAGCCACCCTCCTTAAACCAAGAGATAAATTGCTTTAAGGAGTTTCGGTACAGGCGATACAATGTTGCCATGCTAAACTATGCTAAAAGCATAAAAAATTTCAAAAACTTCAGAATTTTATAAAATTTGGTGAACATATTCTTTAGTGCCAAATTTGATAATACAAATTTTTATAGATTTTTCTTCTACACAGTTATCGAGTAATTGATCACTAAAGTTTACGTGTATAAGCATAGCGTTTCCATATATTTAGGTATACATTCTGGGCATAAGAAATCCGCTTTAATGCGTAATTACTAGATAACTAAGTAGAAGAAAATTTTGAAAAAATTTATGTCTTCGCACTTGATGATGTTGAAGAACATTATCACCAAATTTAATCAATTTCTTAATATTTAGACTTCTGTACCGAAACTCCTTAACCCATCGAAATATCAATACGAAGTCGGCGTTTCGTGTTGAATTGGCGTTATGTGAAAACCTAAAAGAAAAGTGGGTACACACATTTGTTTTTTATACTCCAAACGTTGTATCCTTTCAAAGGGAAGCTAATATGATGTATTTTAAGATGTCAGGTGCTAGATTAATTCGTGAATTTTTCTTATTTTATCCCCCCCCCCCCCCCCTCCAAGTACCTGGTGCTGCGCGCATCCAACATTCAAAAATTCGTATTTCCCAACAAAAAAATTGAAATGTCATAATGGATTCGTAAACTAGAAAATATTTTGAGATAATAATATGCATAATTTTCCTTCAACGTGAAATAAACACGAATTGTATGATAAATTCTCGACATGGAAAATCCTAGTGCGGTAAGTGGCGAGACTAGTCACGTCCGTGATGATGAAAATAAGATGTTTGCGAAATATAGATGATAATAATTATTATTTATTTATTATATATATATAATTATATAATAATATGAGAATAATCTATTATAATAGATGATTCTCAAGTGAAGTCAAAAATTGCTGGGTCGGAAAGAAAAATGGATAAAATTTCTAGCGCTTATCTTCTCATCGTTGTTACAACTTTCATCACTGATCAAGTATTTTGCGATGGGTCTCCGCAAGCTCATCAGATGCCATGGCAGTACCCAGGGGATCTCCGATCGAAACGACAACTGGCGTACGGCAACAATGTCGACTACTGCTATCTCTCATTTTGTAGACCGAATGAAGACACCCTCTGCCGATTCTCTGTAAGTTTTAGTCTCATTAAATCTTCAATGGAGCACAGTTACCACCATTTGAAAATTACGTGCTTGGCTAAATGATTGAACCGGAAAAAAAGACAAAATTTGACTCGTCTATTTGAGACTTTCAGTCTGACCGTTTATTTGCTGCTCTTCCAAATTTTTTCAAACGATTATCTTTATTCATTGTGCAGAGAAAAAAATTTTATTCACCAAACTTTTGTTTCATGAACTGAATTCCAATAAGATATTTAATTAATTAATTGTATTATTATTATTATTTTAATGATTAATTATTAATAAATATTAATATATAATAAATAATTAAATCCACTCGATATTGGTCCAAACTAGCTATAAGTATTAGGTCTACCGGAAAGTTCTGTTCGCTTTTGAAATAAAACAAAATACAAAGAAAAGGACAGAACTTTCCGGTAAAGCTAATATATTCACGATCATTAAAAAATCACCTCCCTGGAAAAATGAAAAAACCCCGAATATTGAAAATAAATTTGACTTATTCATTCCAAATTCCAAGGCTGATCGGACCTCAACTTACTCCATGTCTATTGAGGAAAAAAACCAAGTTCTATCCAAGCACAACGAACTCAGACAAAAAATTGCGAATGGCTATGAATCACAGGGTACGACCGGGGGTCAACCGGCTGCGAAGAACCTGTACTCATTGGTAAAAAATACAATTTTCTCATCGCGCAATACGTGTTTCGTCAAAAAATATTCATATTTCGATGATATTTACAAAAATATAGAGGTAGAACGATTAACTGGCAAGAAGCGCACAAGCTTGGGCCAATCAATGCATTTTCAAACGCGATGACTGCAACGCAAACGGTGAGAGTTCATTTTTATCTTCATTACGGTCCAATTAAAAATAGTGAGCTTTTTATGAACAACCGTTTTTCTTGATTTCGCAGTGAATGGTCTAGTTGGTCAAAACGTAGGTTATCTTGAATTTGAAAATTATAATGACCCAGCTCGACCCTCGGCTCGTTCCGATATCGTTCAAAGCTGGTATAACGAAGTCCGATTCTACAATGGCCAAGAAGTCGGATCTTACAAGTGAGCGATAACTTGTAGGATTTTAGAGCTTTCAGAAATCGTACATTTCATTACACAATTTGCGTTCGATATGATCTCGGATAAATCAATCACGAAACTCACGAATTCTATCAATTTTGAAATATATAAATTGGCTTTTAAAATCATTATAAATAAAGAAGTAAAATATTCATTACAATGTTACTGAAAAAAAAAAAAAAAATTGTAAAGCCAGTGATCGAACAATGTCAACCCATTCCCTCTGTAAATCATCTGGGTTCATCGACTTCTTGATGGAAAACTTATCGACTGTTTTCCGTTACCACATACAGATATAAATTGTTTCTCTTGTTCGAACATTACAGACCGAACAACAGAGCTTTTCATTACACCCAATTGGTTTGGGCAGAAACGACAGAAGTTGGTTGTGGCCTTGTGCGATTCAATGACAGATTTGGGAGCAACGGGCGGTACAGAACTCAACTCGTCTGCAACTACGCTCCTACTGGCAACCGAGTAAATCGTCCTGTTTATCAGACGTAAACGTTGGAATAAAACATGCAACGATGAAGGATCCACATTCAACAATGATACGATTATCCGGCTTGTGATAAAAT
The DNA here is from genome assembly GCF_019457755.1 of Venturia canescens. NCBI lineage: Eukaryota > Metazoa > Arthropoda > Insecta > Hymenoptera > Ichneumonidae > Venturia > Venturia canescens. The sequence goes on along the minus strand of NC_057424.1, from coordinate 7,729,332 downwards.
ATTAGAAAACAGAAACATGTTCAAGCATAAAGCTCATGACAATTGGTCGAATGTATAGAGATTATCATGCGTACAAAAAAACATGATCTTTGTAAAAAATCGAAACAGATAAATTACGAATAAACTGTATAATTAGCACATTAAAATATGAGAAATCATTGTGCAATATCATCATAAGGCCTACGGCTGCGCGTATGAAAAATTTGAGTAAAGATTCCGTGATTAATCAGTTGCATAAACGGGGGTTCGATAACTTTAATATACTTTCATATACTACAAAAATTACTTGAAAAATAATCTTGTTGCTGCGGATGTTTCTATTTATTCAAAGTACGCATGCGCAGTTGCTCTTCAGACCAGGAATCATAATGAAAAATGAACATTTCTGACACAGAAAAATTTGCATACATTGCGATTCGAGATAATAAAAGTTGCATCAAGTATTTGGCTATTGTATAAGCATTACTGGAAATAATACTACTTGTACAAAAGTACTGTTATTTCAGTTTATATTCACAAGTAAATAATTAAAACAAATGCCAACTTGGCAACATTTTGAAATCTCATGCCGTTTCACAACGCGCGCGTGAATGAAATTGAAGATTTTATTGTTTTAAAAAGTTCAATTTCCAACCGACTAATTACTTCAGCGCTTTAATCCGTGACGAATTTTACTAGATCTAATGCCGAAGGGACAGGCTGTGTGACTTCTTTTTGTACTCTATCGATTGCATGAAGAAACAATGATTTCAGCAACAAAAACACAATTGACAAGGTGTTAAATGTGGGAATATATTCGAAGATTCTTTTATCTCGGTTGATGAAGAATATTTATGGTTCTTTCATCTGAAAAGAGTGAAATTCAAGTTTATTTAATATTAAGATTGAAACCAAAATCCACAATAAGTAATTGTTTATTTCGAATAAATCATGACAGTTCATGACAACGAGTACGCATTAGGATTCTACATCCAACAAAAGGTCTCACAAGATTGACATATGACATATGACCTCCAAGGTGGCACGTCTAAATATCACAGTCGAAATATCACGCACACAAAATCTCACACGACCAAAAATAACTGTAACAAAATATCACGTCGAAAACATGTGAAGGGTGAGTGTGTTAGTGCGGCGCGCTAAAATAATTTAAGAGGATGGATCAGTCGGTATATCGCAACCGTGAGTGCGAGAGAGATAGCTGCAAATTTCGAAATCGAAATTCTTTGACACAGTTTGACCGATTAAAAAAAGGCTCTGTCAGTCGATTTTTGCCATCCTTCTGCGTAGGCTGACAGAGCCTTTTTTTAATCAGTCAAACCGTGTCAAAGAATTTCAATTTAAAAAATTCCAAAAAAGGCACAAGAGACACCTCATGTGCCTTTTTTCATACCCTCAACCTCATGACCGGGGTTTGAACGCACCCCACTCTTTTTCTGCTTATAAATCCGGTCCTACGATGCTAAACTGACTTTATCCTACACCATTTTCTTCGTTTTTTTATAACGAAAAGAATGATGTACGATAAAACTAATTTCAATTGAATTTATATATAAAAAAATCCGTCGATAATCAGTCGATAATGTGACTTGTTAGGACGGGAGCGTAGTTTGAAGTTTGCGTGGGGTGTGCTCACACCCCAGTCATGCGTTCTAGGGTTAATGGTGATATTTCGTCCATGTGATATTTTGTCGGTGTTATTTTGTTGTGTGATTTATAGTAATGGAACCGAACTCCAACTACTATTTTGTGAGACGATTAGCATCATCAAACGTAATGATCGTGGTTTATCGCTAACTAATACAATAATATATTAAATCAGACACGATTACCTTGGACATGATCAAAATTAATGTGTAAAATTGTTTGACCGTGAAATTTCTAATGGCATTGAAACCAATAATAAAATAATTTGATTTTAAAACTAACGGTTGAATCGGTTGATGTCGTGGTCTTATTTCGTCAAGATTTGTTAATGGATTAACAATTGAGCAGCCAAACAAAAGCCGCATTAAACTATTTTTCATTTAATTCTAGTTTCTTATGTTTTAGTAAAACATCAATTATGAACCGGCAATATTCACGGGGCCAGAAAGCTCAAAATTCACCCTAGATAATAAACGTCGAATATGTAATAAATCACGTGACATTTAAACATTTTAAACACAAGGAAAAGCCGAGGATGATGACCCCCAAAAATTGTCAACTTGTCGGAATCCATTTTACAGCATTGATGCTGAGGTTTCTGGATTATTATATTGAAGTATTGTCGTCGGATAATCCCGACAGCAAGCAGCTTGTCGATGGTTTCATCCAGGCTCGCTCGACACGGCGATCTTTCGGTCAGTCAAAAGCCCAAGTGGTCGGTCCAGAAACCAGAATGGTTTGGCTAGTTTTGTAGCGGGTCGTTCGTGTAACACGTATACTTATTGGTACAATTTTGTCCCTTTTACCCTTCAACACATTAGCAAGGAGACCCGAATGTCTTCAGATTTTACTGACCCCTATACGTAAGCTTAAAATCCTCCATCAATTGTTCCAGATTGAAACATACGCAGCACCTTTATTCCATTGGATTCGAATTGATTTTTTTGTTTTACACGCACCCTGATAGAAGCTTCAAAGCCATGACTCCTGTAAAATCGCCTACGGAGTAGTACGATGTAGCATTTATTCGAAATTAATTTATCCGTGACATTGCGACTTGCATTCTATGCATTCATCGCCTGACTCGCACAAATCATATATGCATATGAAGTATTTCAAATCACAAAGAGTCGCATTAGCCGAGTGTATGGAACTTTTTGTTTACCTTTTATTGTTGAAATTGTTAATTTTGATTGAATCGATTTGGAAAATCAGCCGCGCTGATTCGGGCGGTTATTATCTTCCTAATCGAAAGAATGTTTCCATTTTTTTTCGTGTAAATATTCGTGATTTTGTAAATATTTCTGTATTATCATCCATTACTGTTTTTCAAACTATTTTTTTGCTGATACACGAAGTTTTGTTCGAAAAGTCAAGGATAGCGTTATATCGCGGTCTTAAAAATGTAAGACCGTGATGATAGCAGAGGTGGCAGGAATGCAACGCTCGTCGCATACGAAAATTTATGATTCAAGTTTTCTATTATTAAAATGAAAATTATCACATCATTTTTATATTCACACAAAATGTAAAATATATTCTTTACATGAAAAATGCCAGTGCGGCAGACAACGAGACGCACCACTCGTCACGTACGTGATGATAAAAAAAGTATAAAATTTACTAAAGATTTTCTACCGTAAAAAGGATAATTATCAGCATTCTATAGGTGAAAAGCTGAAGTTATCAGCGCAGCATGTGGCGGAATGCCCAACGTCGTCAGAGAAGTTGATGATCATACGTGACAATTGTTGTATGCGCCACATTCTTACTTCATTGTCCGAAAAATTCTTCTGAGTTCGGTATATACTGTGTCGAGGATATAAAAACGAATCGATCGATGAGTAAAGTTAACAAACGAGTTTTAAGTACAGTGAAAGAGTTATTGGCTCAAGTAGAAAAATGAATCAACTCTCTATTTCGTATCTTCTCATAATTGGTGTAACCACCATGATCGTACATGTGTTTTGCGATGGGCCTTCCCAATATAATGAGGTATGGCGATACGAATGCAAATGGATACCAGTTTATAATTCAAGCTACTCACGACGAGGCCCTGACTCAAGCAATCCACGACGAGGTCCTAACTCAAGCTACTCACGACGAGGCCCTGACTCAAGTTATTCACAACGAGGCCCTGACTCAAGAAATCCACGACGAGGCCCTAACTCAAGCTACTCGCGATCGAATCAACGACCAGTGATAACTAACGTCTACTGCAATTTGAAATATTGTGATACCAATACGACGCACTCTCTCTGCAAATTCTCTGTAAGTTACCAAAATTAAGGATTATTTTTATGAATTTTTACTTAAAGTTGTATACCGGATTGATTACCATCGTCATCGCGCCAGAAAAAAAATGATTGCATACTTTCAGTCTGACCGTTATTCGCTTCTCTTCCAAATTTGTTCAAATGATTATCTTTATTCATTGCACAAAGAAAAAAATTTTGTTCACCAGACTTTAGTTACATGGACTAAATTATTTGGCTTACAATGAGATATATGCATCAGAGGTAAACGTAATTTCACACGATCATGTTGAATTTTGCGTGAGGGACGCATTAATAAACTTTTATTATTCAGGAACACAAATATATTTTGATAAATATAGATTCGATTTCAAAGATGTATTGTCTCTTCGATTTTCTCATTGACTGCTCCTCCGTTCTTCGTTTATTTTCTTAGTCGATTTTTCAAAACAAAAGAAAACCTCATCTTTCCGCCAATTCTCCGATATGTATGTAAAAAAAATAGATATTTTCTTTTCACAGAGCTCCAATGGAAATGGTTAGTACATAAAAAAATACCAGACTTTGAAATAGCGAATTTGAATTCGACAAAATTTTGAAAAACTGTTTTTGCAAAATACAGAATAGACAAGACAAGAATAGTTATTTTTAGTCACACATTTTTTAATCCTATAATTTATAGCTAAATATACAGAAAAAAAAGAAATAAATTATGCGAGGTAGCCTTAACATATTTTTAAAAGTGACAAAATTTTATTAAATTTATGATTCCAAGGAGTATATACTAACACTTTCTGCTATGAGAGCAAACAAAAATATTTTTGTCTCACGATTTTTGAGAAAAAACAAGAAAATATCAAAAAGTGGCTTGAGCACCATTTGAAATTTTTTTTTTCATCTGAAATTTTGGGAAAATTACTTTTTTTTTTTATTTACTAACGATTCCCGTTGGAGCTCCGAGAAAAAAAAATATTGATTTCTTTTACATCACTCTAATTATATATTGAAATCCACTCGATATTGATTCTTGATTCAACTAGCTATATGCATACACGGAGAGAAAATTTCACTAAAAACTACGATGGTGCCATAGAAGTAGGGTTCTATATCGTAATATTTATTAATTCTTACGAGCATACATAGTAATTTTTTGTGAAACGACTCGATGAAAATTGATGTGTGATGTCAAAATAAATACATCGGTACACATGTATACCGGTATATTATCGTACAATCGCGAATAAAATTCTGTTATTTACCATAGTAAATTTCGAAACACTTCGGCGTATGATCGATGCTAGTGTTCGAGCTTCTCAAATTTTACTATGTTCAACTGTAAATTTCAATTGTGAAAACGGTACTAAGCATAGCTAAACGACATAATAATTCTACTTGACAGTTCATCATCGAGTCAACATAAATTTTACAACGTTTCCTTGGTGAACTATGTAGGAAAAAATAGGACAGTTTAAACCTTTGTCACAGCAAAACGCAATTTAAAAATCCCCAAAATGGGCGATATAGAACTCCAATACCATGGCAGCATAGTAATTCTTACTATTTTTTCTCTCCGTGTAGTCACGATCATTAAAAAATCACCTCCCTGAAAAAATGAAGAAAAATAAATTTGACTTATCCATTTCGAGGTTGATCGAACTTCAACTCAATGCGGCTCAGTGTATTCTTACTCCATGTCTGCTGATGAAAAAATTCAAGTTCTATTGAAGCATAACGAACTCAGACAAAGAATTGCGCGTGGCTACGAGTCACAGGGAAAAACCGGGGGTCAACCGGCTGCGAAGAACCTATACGCATTGGTAAAAAAATACAATTTTCTCATCTCGCGCGATACATGGCCAAAAAATATTTATATTTCGATGCTATTTACAAAAATATAGAGGTGGAACGAAGAACTGGAAAAAAGTGCACAAGCTTGGGCTAATCAATGCATTTTCGGACACGACGAATGTCGCGTGAAGGGTTAGATTTATTATTCTCGATTACAATTCCATAACTAATAGCCAAGTTTTGAGAAACAACTATTCTTAACTCCACAGTACATGGTTCATCAGTTGGTCAAAACATAGGTTTTTCCTCATTTGACGATACTTATCGCACAGTTCTTCCGGATCTCGTTCAAGACTGGTATAACGAAGTCCAATTCTACGACGGTCGAGAAGTCAGATCTTACAGGTGAGTGCTAACTTGTAATATTTTAACAATACATCGGACGTCGAATATCGGTGTTATAGATCCTCCCCCCTCCCCCTAAAAATCATATCGAATTACAATATACGTTCAGTCATCTTGAAGAAATCACTCGTGTTTGGATTATCATGAAATTTGAATTCTACCAACAATGCTAAATAGAAATGGAATTATAAAATTATTTTGAAAAGTACATCACTCGGTATAATTTAATGTCATCCCACTCCTTTTGTAAATCATAAAAATTTATCGAATTTTTGGAAAAATTTCCGATTGTTTTCCGTTCCTAGATTACGGGTATGTATTTGTTTTCGTTGTTAAAAAATTACAGATCAAACGGAAGAGCTCTTCATTACACCCAATTGGTTTGGGCAGCAACTAAAGAAGTTGGTTGTGGCCTTGTGCGATTCAATGATAAATTAAAAAGCAAGGGACTGTACAGAACTCAACTCGTCTGCAACTACGCACCTGAGGGCAATCAGTTCGGACAGCCTGTTTATCTGACGTATTAGCGTTCTTATACGAAATAATAGTACATTATAACACTAGGACGAAAAAGTTTTTCGTACGCGTGTTATAAAAAATATTAAATAAAGAATATAGATGATACATAGAAATATAACGGCCGAAACTGATGAAATTACAAAAAAATGATATTTTAAAAAAATTGAGAGAAAGAAATTTCGAATGAACCTTTCAATGCTTTGGAACGTGAGCACATTCACTGTTGGTATCCTTGAACTCTGATAAATCCTGAAAAAAAAATTTAATTCGAACGTACAATAACAAGTCTTCATTTGAAAATTCTTGGATTTTCAGTTTATCATAAAATAAAAATCTCTATTTTTATACAACTGCGAATGACGCTGAAGTTTCCAACGTTGGAGTCCAACGAAATGACCGAAAAAAACTCTCCAATAATTCCAGTAATTCTTCTATTTTGTTCCCTGCCAAATTTGCGATTCGTAGTTTTTCAAGCTGCACCAACGATTCGTGAAATAAAAAATTGGTGAATTACAAACGTTTTTTTCCGTTCATTTCGTTGGACTCCAACGTTGGAAACTTCAGCGTCGTAACTGCGACGCATTCGAGAGCTTTTTCTGAAACAATTGATTTTCTGGATTTTTAACTCATAAGAAAATAACTGCATTCTGTATATTCGTTCGTCCCCCGCCGCCGACTTGTTTTCTCTACGATTCGCTTTTGGAATGAAATTAGTCTCGGATGGAAATGTTTTCAGGTTTATCAGCTTATCCGTTCTCTTATTCTTCAGACTATTTCGTGCTGCGTCATACAAATAAAGTTTTTCATTTCAAATCGATACACGATGTAAACACGTACCAAGCGGAATATGTACGTGTATATAGTTGTCCATAAAAACATTGGAATGTCTTGACGTATCGATTTTTGTGTGCAACCTTTTTCCTGCTCCGTCGCTGTATTTCACTTCGGTACCTGCACGATCTTCGTACTTGCAAAATGAGCTAGCAAATTTCACATATATGTCAGAGGCTCTTTATTCGCGAGGCTCATGTCTGCACTGTGCACACATTGTCATGCTACTACAGACATGCGGATGAAACGAAATATAAATAACCGCTCAATACATCGTTCATAAATCGATTCTTGGACTGTTCCTCGTCAACTCGAGCACAATAAATTCGGGAATAATTTTATTTCTCATTCGAAATGTCAGAACAGAGATATATGTCAGACGAAATAGCAAAAATTCCGTAATTCGTACCTACCTGTGTATGTTGTATTTATATGTAGTTATTTGACGAATTATAGGAAATAAGATATCGGGTCGTCGGTGCTCTCGATAGGATTTTCGACAAGCAGTCACGTTTGTGTACATACATGTACGTGAATGTTCACGTTTATATCTCTGCGATTCATTCCAATCGTGAACGATCGAAGATGGTTTTTTCATACATGACTTACAACCTGTTATTTTACAAGGAGAGAGAAACGGAGACAAAAATATAAACGTACACACAACGATCGAACAGCGACAGTACTCTCGCTTGTACTCGACCTTTATATCTGCAAGTGTGATCTGGCTTGTAATGCTTCTGCGTGAAGCCTCTGCTCTCCTCGCTGTTGTCGCTGTGTGTGCAAGGGGTGTCGCGAGACGCGCACACGAGGACGCACACGCATACACCCAGAACAACCATTCAACACACGTCAAACTCTCAGTATCGGAATTTTTTTCGCTCTCCTCTTCGTTCACGCGGTCCATCATCCCTATTTTTCCATTTCGTCAAGAATAAAAACATCATAAAGTCGTGCATACAAATATCTAGGATATAAGATTAATACTTCAAGAACTATATAAACATTCCGCAGATCGATGTATCATTTCAGTGAATTTCATAAAACTCGATATGTTATAAAGCTCGTGAAACAACGGAATATTTGTGTAAAAACCTCCCTCACATATTCTCGGGGACGAACTCGAGCAGCCTGGATACAATGAAATACAAGATCCTTCAGCAACGAGACTGAATATCGGAAAAAAAACTATCGAAATTTTTAAATTGTTATCATACAAGTGACAATCGGATTTGTAAAAAAATCGAAAACTCACTGTGATTATTGTTATTTGGGTGATGTGGAAAAAGCTATCGAAATCAGGATGTACGAAGCTCAAACGACAACGCTTTCGAGTGATTTTTCGTTTTAAGAAAGGCTGTCTTCGGGAGGGTTGTTAAAAAATATAAAAACTTGAGTTATTCATAAAATTGTGGAACAGGAAATGTCTTACAGCGATGGCGGACGTTCGATACGTAAATCCGGCTCGAAATCGCCGAAAAGGTTACGCGTAACAAAAACCGAAAACAGTGACAAAGCCACCACCACTATTAGTTATGGTAATGGCAATAATAATAATCGTTACCTCGATAATCCACTGTCACAACCGTCCGTACACAAACGCAATCTTTACGTAGTATCCTTCCCTCTCATTTTACTTTTCAACGCCTTGCGTACGTTGCTCTATCAGCTGTTCGTTGTTTTCAAATACATCTACGCGTCTACGTCACATCTCATTATAAGGAGACGTCAAGCCTCGCGTAACAATTGTCAATTGGAAATTGTTGTTGGACGCGAAATTGATAACGATCTTCTGGGTGTCACGAGTTCTCGTTCAGAAACCAACGAAATGTCGAACGCACCGAGGACCAGACCCGCGGGTCCTGGACCTGGGGATCCTCTTCTTGCCAAACAAAAACATCATCATCGTCGGGCTTTCGAATTCATTAGCAAAGCCCTCAAAATCGACGAGGAAAATGAAGGTATTTGAACTTTTTTCTTTGAACTTTTACTTCTTTTTCCCCGACTGCCCAAAAGCTTGATTTTCAAGTTGATAAAAAACAATTAAACAAAACACATAATTAACTATGAGGTTATGTTTTTTCTACGTCGCATTTTTTTCTTATCTCTGTCTCTGGAGTAGGTTTGGTCTAGGTTATATTTAATATTTTCATTCAAATATCTAAATCTGACATTTTTGACACTAAATCATTGAAATGAAAAATATTTGTTTCCTACTTTGCCACACACACACAACTTTGTCAAAATTCACTTTATAATTATACTGTCAAACCTTAAGAACATTCCTCCTGTCGATGACAAAACTTGGTAAAAAAATTTTAATGTATTTGGAAATATTCTTTGTTTATTGGAGGGTTTTCCTGAAAAGAATTCCAATTGTAACAGAATTTTTTAGGTGATAACTCATTCATAAAAGTTATTTTGCACGGTAAAACAGGCAGAAAGTTTGATCAAATTTAAAAAACTAAATGGCCGAATGGCAAGATAAACACTGGTGAAACAAGTTTTGAATTAACCTGTGAACAATCACAGAATTCACAAATGACAATTATTGGACGGATGAGAATATTTACAAATGATCGAATATGAAAAATTCATATTTCCAGGTCATAAAGAGATGGCCATCGAACTATACAAAAAAGGAATCGGAGAACTCGAAAAAGGAGTGGCAGTGGAATGCAACGGCGGCCGAGGGGAAGTTTGGGAAAGAGCTCAAAGATTGCACGACAAAATGCGTACCAATCTTGCAATGGCCAAGGACAGACTTGATTTCCTTGGTGAATATGTTTTCCTTGTTCCGTCAAAATGCTGAAGCAAAAAAATGAAATTAGGCAAACATTTAAAATCAAAAATTCTAATAGAAAGTTTATTTTTATAAGAGTTCCAAAAACCTCTGGCACTTCCAAAGTATGCTTTTTTTAAAAACAATACTATAAAAGTACTCAATTCTCGTTATAGTTTTTTTTAACCTTGTCACAATTATAGAAAAATTTCAACAGAATCATCAAACAATTTCGATTTTATAATGAGAGTAAAAGATCGATTTAGAAGGATGATGATGAGGGTATAAATTGAGAGAATATTTTTTAAATAAAAGAAATTGCGCTGTGAAATGAATTCGCTATTTCATTCATCAATGTGTCGTGTTTTTCAATAGCTAAGGCTGGCAGTGGCTTTTATTGAATTTTGAGCTGAAAAAGACCTATGTTTTTTTTCTGTCAAGTGTGCAACTCGCCTTTATATTTGTGTTTTCATCTCGGCATGTAATTGTGCTATACATTGTCTGCTAAATTTTTCTCCGTGTATATTGTATGAAGTGATGTATAAAAGAATATTGAGTTTGACAATAACGCAAATATATTAAATAAAGAAACGATTCGAGAAGAGATTCCATGGAAGATTGAGCTAATGAAACTGTAAATTATTTTCATTCAATAGTTCGATTATTCGTTTCTCTGCTTCCATTTCAAGTCACCCTTTATTTCAATGACAGAAGATTTTTTGTTTGTATCGACACAACTGTAAATTTTTCAAATTTATTATTCCAGAAAAGATATGCTTCCCTGTAAATAAATTTTAGTACTTTGATCAAGTTTTTATTCCATTCAATCTCGGGAATAAAAAATTGGTTCAAACCCAACCCTCTTGATGCCGAGCGTTTTTTATGGAAATCTAAAAACATTAGTAAACTCAGTACACACCTGTACATACACAAATATTTATATGTTAATATTTTTTTTTGTTTTTGTTTTTGTGTTTTATTATTTTTTTTTTTTAATCCAGCCGCAATATGCCTACATGCAAGCATGGCAGAGAATGTTTATTATTTTTTGTAGCGAGTGTTTGTGAGCTGAAAAATTTGGCGATTGACAACAACAGTCATGGGATAAATGGAAGATGTACGGAGGCAGAGCATCCTGGAAAATATCTAAAGGCCAGACGCAACGCCCAAACCGTACGATCGAATCAAACATTAACGAACGATGCGAGACACTCGAGTAATGCACAAACAATCAATGCGTCGCACAATACGTATACACTGAATCCAAAACCGGTGGTACGGTCACGTTCACCGAAAAACTCCTATTCTCGTATACCCGAAGGTATCGTGCTATTATTCCAACCTTTTTATTTTATCTCATTTATTTTCTGTTTTCATCTACCAAATATTTCTTGTCCCCCACCGTTGCAATCCTTTTATGTCTTTTTGTTGTGTACGTGTCGCATGATTTTGAGCTCAAATTTCTTTGTGATTATGATTTTAAAATAATTTAAGATGACTAACAATGATTCAGGTTTAAATTTGACAATAGATTTTTATTCAAGACCTAGAAATTTTTTGATCCATTCTCGGGTCCACTCAAATGCATTTTGGTTCATAGTGCTCAGCACTAAAATTCTATAAGTAAATTTGCAGAGCTCCACAGTCAAAATATGTTCGAGTAATACTGAAAAAAAAATCTTATTTTTCTTTTTCAGTCATACGACATCGACTGTTTTTCAATCGCATGCCAGACTTGAATTTCATGTCGCATAAACAATTCCATTTTAGCGCATTCAAAATTGAATAGATGCAAGTGTTGAAGTTCCTTCAATTATTTCAAATCTATAACTCATGGAAATACTGAAATTCCATTGTTGACAGTTATCGGCATAAAAACAAATGGTTTCAGGGATATCGAATCATCCCAGTTCGACCGACTATTATTTCAATTTGGAAATATAATGATCGATAGATTCGTTGTTTTTTGTTGCATTAGCATCCGGAAGAAAACTAAATGTACCGGGAAAACGACTCGCAGGATCGGTAATGAGCAAAAGTCAAACGTTGCCACGGAGCATGGGTCGATCTACGCCGACGCTTCCTTGCCACAGAACGACGCCGGTAAAACCATCGGGAACACCACCCTCGATAAAGAGACAATTATCAGTGCCTGGCAATGGCTCGCCAATTCGGCGTCCTGGCACACCAAGCGGTACTAATAGCAACCGTGGAACTCCGACGAGAAAAGTTCCTATCCTTAAAGGCGTTGATCCCAAACTCGCTCAAGTTATACTCGATGAAATTCTCGAGGGTAGCACCGCCGTACAATGGGAAGATATTGCCGGACAAGAGGTAAAGTATTATCGTCAGTGCGGGAAAAATATTTACGTTCGAAAATTCTTTATGAAATATTCTATCGAAAACATCGAAAAGTGCCAAAAATAAGATTGATTTCGAGCATTTTTTTAAATTCCTCATTTTCTTCTGTTTTGACAACGTCTTATGCATTTTACGAAAATGATTGTTTTGCGAAACGCTATTTGCACGGAGACTGCGCATCCGATTGGAACTGAAAAATAGAACAAAAACGTTTAACTTTTAACTTTGAAAAGAACTTTTGACACTGTAACGCAAAGAAATATTCTTCCTCATTTTCAAAATATTTTTATTAAAACTTCGGAGAGTCTGGAAATAAAAAAAAAATATTATGGCTGTTTTGACGTTTGCAGAAGATTTTAATATGAATTTTTATTTCTTAGTGACAATAATATATTTTTATGATTATTTCGTCAGTTTTGTTTCGGAATGGAAACTTTAACAACACTCGACATTTTTTTTTATAGATAGCAAAGCAAGCGCTCCAAGAAATGGTCATTCTGCCGTCACTGAGACCGGAACTTTTCACGGGTTTGCGAACACCAGCTCGCGGATTATTGTTGTTTGGTCCTCCAGGCAACGGGAAAACGTTGCTGGCGCGTGCGGTAGCAACACAATGCAACGCGACCTTTTTTTCGATATCAGCAGCGAGTTTGACATCGAAATATGTGGGCGAGGGTGAAAAATTGGTGCGAGCGTTATTCGCGATAGCTCGAGAGCTGCAGCCATCAGTGATTTTCGTTGACGAAGTCGACTCGTTGTTGAGCGAAAGAAGGGACAACGAGCACGAGGCATCGAGGCGACTGAAGACTGAATTTCTCGTCGAATTCGACGGTTTGCCTTGCAATCCTGAGGAAAGAGTTTTAGTTATGGCTGCAACAAATCGTCCACAAGAATTGGATGAAGCGGCGCTTCGGAGATTCACGAAACGCGTTTATGTCACTCTGCCGGATACTCAAACGAGAATAATGCTGTTGACGAGATTACTCGGTAAACACAATAATCCATTATCGAAAGAAGAATTGGAAGAGATGGCGGTTCTCACGGAAGGTTATTCCGGCAGCGATTTAACCGGATTAGCGAAAGATGCTGCCCTCGGACCGATTCGTGAATTGAATCCAGAGCAGGTAAAAGCCCTTGATTTGAATCTCGTTCGTAATATAAAAATGCAAGATTTCATGGATTCGTTGAAGAGAATTCGTCGTTCCGTGTCACCGGCCAGTTTAGCCGCGTACGAAAAATGGAGCCTCGAATATGGCGATGTCAGTCTGTGATTTGAATAATGCCCGCCGAACGAGCTGAGGCTGCGTTAGTTCCTTAATCGTTACTACAAACTTCCATTTATCCTTCGTTCTTGTCACGTTGGAGGAAAATGCTTTGTCTGTGTCGACAAATTCTCCAGGACTCGAAAAAGAAAGTTTGCCAGAAAAAATCTTGTTGTAATTGTTCATTCACAGCCAACAACTTTATCCTTTTTAAGCATTTAAACACATAAATATTCGACAAAAATCCGACAATGTTTCGGTTTTTAACGATGATGTTGATTATGATAGAGCATAAAAAATCTCACAGTATATCAATAATGGTTTCACTATTGTTGAACATTCAGCCATTAAAAAAAAAAAAAAAAATGAATGCGACATTATCCTGAACATCTTTGAATTTATTCAGAATTTTACTATCGAAACTTCTTCGGAGGAAAACATTTTGGGTAACGTTTAGGAGGCTCCAGAAAAATCGTCATATTTGTGTCATTTAAGGGGAGAAGGATATTTGTAAAGTCTTAATTACAGTAGCCGAATTTTTCAAGATTTTTCCCTAATTACTGGATATAGAAACTCCAATGAAATATCTTTTTTGGCTGAAAATTATAAGTAAAAATCCTCACTGGAGATATCATACACCAAGGCTTTTACCAATTTTTGCAAGCACCCTCGGGTTATAGAAGATCTTAAAAAAAATGTAAAAATTAAAAATCATACAAATGCAACCACGCACGTCCAAGGGAGATAATAAACAAAGCGATCGAGTAAATCGCACATATATCTATAGTTTAAAATCGAAATATCCACATGTACAAAAATCACGAAAAAATTTCCCTTGTATATCAGAACATATTGGTGCGTTTGAGAAAAGCGTGAATGAGAGTAAGAATCTGATGATTTGGTGAGTTTTCGTTATTTTCATAACGGAAAGCAGAATAATAATACAGGCCTTGCTAGAATGTCGATTTTGCAAAATATTCAGAAATCTCGGGAAGCACAAATCGAACGCGGTGTTAAGAAAAAACAAAACCCTTCAACTACAACGAAAAAAAAGAACGTCTGTGAGATTAACTCTCTTCCCTTTCAACTTAGTAATAAGATGAAGCGTAAATCCATCACCGTATTTATTTTGTCTCAATGAATTATTGTGATAACGATTGCTCTGTCGAAATCGTTCGTTTTTGTCATGTTTTAAATACTCCGTAGTAATAAGCAGTTATTTAATTATTTGTAAAGAAAAGTGCTATGCAAAGAACAGTTTTTTTGTATATTTCTTTTCACCAAAGATAATTTATTTAGTAATTGTCTTCGAGATCTCTGTAATAACGAGCATTTATGTCATTTCCTGTAAAGGACGTATAATGCGACGAATCGCACCTCTTTCACGTAAAGAAAAAGATTTTCGTGCATTCAGAGTTACCACTGTTCGTGATTATCATTTTCTTTTGAGCCAACGCGTGGAATAAAGGTTTTGATGTTTTGCCCTGTAAACGATGTGATGTTAAAGCTAATTCATACGTTAAATTGAAAAATCGATAACGCGAAGCGATCGAATTTTTAAGAGAGACTCTCTTCGTCGAAATGTTAATGGTACAATAGCAAAACTGATATTTACTTGTAAGTTTAAAACGAAGAGAGAAAAAAAAGAGTACAAACGCGGGTTGGTAAAAAAAAATTTCAAAGCTTTCTTGAGACAGTTACGATCTTTGATTTGTTAGAAATTTGTGACGTATTCAAGTATTCGCTTCGTCTTTGTATACCGTTATTTACGTATATACGTATTAAATTTTACTAGACAATTGCATCTGTATATGGATGTTTAGGTGTAAGATTCATGATATAAACTTGTATTTTCGTAGCCAACATTGCCCCAATTCAATTTCATTTTGATATAACGTTTTGTTTTCCTGTCAATTATAATATATGTTTCTTCGTCATGGATGTACGAAAGAAAAAATCCATTCAGGCGTTTTTTCGTTTCGAATTTAGCGCTGTTCCAGTAAGAAAATAATAAATAAACCCAAACGTATCTGTAATTTCGAGGATAAACAAGAAAACAAAGCAAAACATCCAACAACGCGAAGATACTATGTAACTCGAACGCGATCTTCCACAGCCTTCCGATTGCGAAACAGCTCAGCCTTGATCCGGTTATTTTGCTACTTTTATAAAATCATAGCAATAAGAAAAAAAAAATGTTGTAATATTGCTCGCGAAAAATAATCGGCTGATATTGTAATTGTTATATCAGCAACGTCACCAACGTACTCACGGGCTCACGGGTTTTTTCGGTGAGCAAAAAACTGCGAGTCGCTCGCTTTAATTTCTGCTCAAAACATGTAAAAAAAATAAAAGAATGATTTTTCTGAGCGAAAGAAAAAAATTGTATTTATACGTTCGAAAATTGCGTACGATCAATTCGCCAGACCTTTATTTATTCAAAATATTGTTGTAAATCAGAGTTGGGCATATTTTTGAGACGTAAGAACATAAAATTGTTCCTCTCAACAATGATATCTGTATATACTCGACTTGTCAATTGTAGTGTGCGATTTCTTTTTTGTACAGAGTTTGTTAAGTTAACTTTTTTTGCTTGTAAATAAATCATTTTCTCAGTGTGATTGAACCCATGTTCTCCTGGGAAAATATTTTTCGAGCAGTTGTTTAAATCTTCTGTTGTACTTCTCAAACTGTACGTATCATTAGCGAAACGAAATTGAATTTTCTACGGAGTATGTCAAAGGAATAATAAACATACAATAAGAATTTTTTCGAAATATCGAAACTCAATAACAAAATTACACTATGTAAATTGGAATGGAATAATTTTCAATCGTTCATGACTTCGAGCCCAACTCTATTTGAAAATTGTTAAGACGAAAAATCGCTCGAAATATTTCATAGATTATATATTATTCGCCTATTAATTTTACCTTCAGTCGATTTGCAGCCAATTGAATTGAATCCGAGCAAAACTTTCAGTCTTTGACTTCCGGTGCATAGTGAAATAATTCCGCCATTGACATAGATGTAAATTCATCCGTTAAGAGAAACGTTCACGCGATATTCAAGGAAAATACAAGTAATAATAATTGAGGATAAGAAAAAGAAATAGTTTAGAATGATGCGAAAATACAAATAAACAATAAAAAGTTTTATAACTAACATAGTTGGACCTCATTCGATTTTGTATATTTTACGTTGCATCGTTGCGTTGTTATAAGTAATTTACACTCCTAACCGTGTTGTTGAATAAGTTTTCACCAAAACAACTTAAATGGTATATATCTATATATATCACATATGCGACAAGAGGCACACGAATTAGTTTACTAGTTATAAACGCATCACACGATTCTATCGTTACCGATAAGAGTCCTGTTTGTATGAATTAAGAGGAAAAAGATCACTTTGCTAACGGATGAATATCAAAAATAAATAACAAAAGGAATGAAACCAAGAGTAATTATTTTACAATAAGAATCTCCGGATAAATTTATCTTTGATTTGAAGATGCAACGTTTCGTTGGTATACGCCACCGATATTATTTTCAGCACTGAAGGAAAGCAACCCGCAATCAACATCGTGTTTTTGTAATTATTTTTCAACTTTTCATTTGTATCATGAACGTTTTTGATGAAATCCTTCTCTCCTATGTTTTGAGTCCGTGACGTGGCATTCTCAAAAATTATTTTTCATCCAATTTTTATCAATTGTTTACCCGGTCTATTTGAAGCTCTCACCCTCCAGAGGACGAATACATCCTCCTCATTATAGTTTTCGTTCGAAATGATAAAAAAAGCGAACGAAAACGGGCTTAAATAGGACAACTTTGAGAGAGTAGCAATGTATTTTAAATATTTATTCCTTTTTCTTTCATCAAAGGACAATTTGTTTGTTTTTTTTTATTTTATTTTTTTTTTATTTTTTTATTATAAGATAACATTATCCTATGCATTGTCGAGGGGCTTCTCACCCTGCTGTACCTAAATTACTCTTTATATAACATTCTTTACTTTATGTCTTCCATCGCTTCACTGATTAGTTATCGATAGTCAAATTCTTACGCTCGCTTCTTTCCGTCATTGTTTCATACTCAGCCTTTTTTCTTTCTTTTTATTTCTCTTTAGTACGCCATTGCTATGTTCAAGTGTCGTGTTTTAATTTTTTCTTTTAATTGTTTGAATTTTTTCGTCACTATTATTCCTCTTTTTATTAACTCCAGTAACGGATGGTGATTACAAAAAATTTGGTTTTTTTTGTATACCGGATCAGGGGAAAGGGAGGGCTCTTCAAAAACGTTTTATCGTCGGTGGTTGCATTGTGCTTGATACTCATTCGCGCGCGCGTAAATTTACTTTAACAATGTTCAAAATACTTTGCATGTTTAAGTGTATTGTTTTTTAATCATTTTTTCAGGGAGAGGAACTCCTTTCTGTCTGATCGTGTAAACATGCTGTAAATAATTGCTCCCCGTTGTCTTGACGCAAATTTCGACCGATTCATAATTTATTCTTTTTTTGGGGAAAAAAAGAAATGCATTTGGAATGATAAGACTGTGAATATCGAAAAAAGACCCCCAAATATATCAAGCCCCTAAATCTCGTCGATATATTTAAATAGATAGAAATAATAAAAGAGAAATAAATATTAAAGCTAAGTGCAATCAACACGACGGCAGACACACGTTTATCCTCGCCTCTCGGTTACCAAAAAAAAAAAGAAAAACAGAAGAAAAATGCGATGCAATCCAAATCGGCGTTTATAATATTTAACATTGGAAGACACGAGTTGATGGAAACATATTACAAGTCGTTTTTTCCCCACCACCCTCTTTGACACCGGACATAAACAAACAATTGTTTCGTTCACAAGTTGCAATCACCCCAATTCACTAATTAACCATAACTGGACAATTTACATTCACACGTTTCTTTTGCTCTCGTTCGTTCATTAAAAAAGAGCGGGCAGGGGGGGTGGGGGGGGATTTATCAACGGGATATTCGGCGCAAGACTGGTAAGAATGAATAAAGAATTAATGGAAATATAAGTTTAGTTTCTCTGTACAACGGCGAAAAAAGAAATATATTCAGAGATTACTTTCGTTTCCTTAATGATTAGGCGCTCAATCCTGCTAAAGGATGTTGATTTCGGTGTTGTTGATGCTGTTTGTTGTTTCGATGGAAGAATTGATCCGGTCGTTTCCAAAGATTACATTTCATTTTATTCTAACAATCTTCTTTTATCAGTAGATTTAACAGAATCTATCGTTAATTTCGTCTGCGTTTTCATTCCTTTGATTTTTTACATTCCACACACAAGAGACGAAATTTCGTACAGTGTCCGACGCGACGTGTCGTTCGTAAAATCGTCACGATTGTCAGAAGATAATGTCAGGGCTGGGGGTACAAAATGACGGGGCAGAATGGATTATTTGAGCGAAACCGAACCACCGACGACAGTTACACGCATATCGTCAACGACTGCGTTCTCTGGTTTTCATTGATACTCATAACAAATTGTCTTTTGCGTACGAAATAAAGGACAATGACGGTGTGTCAGTTCGAGAAACCGCGCCTCGAAAAATGTATGAAAAAACTGTACCTTTAAACGTTTTTTTTCTTATTATTTTAGTTTGTTTTTTTTTGTTTTTACGAAAAACCACGCTTAAAAGAAAAAAATCAAATACAACTTCGCAATCATAAATCCGATCGTCATAGGTCAAAAAGGGGTCAACCAAAAGAGATTTCTCGCATATGCAAATATTTGCTAATCTAGCAAATCTAGCAAGAAATATTCGTAACTGAAAACGACGGTAATGAGAAGAGAACAAAAAAATATATATTCGTGTCTCGAAATAACGCAGGAGTTGCGTTCAAAAATTGAACGAAAACTTGTAGTTTTTGCGTCATTTTTTTTTGGGTTTATATTAACTGCAAATCAAAGGCCCTCCTCGTTGCGTATGACGATCGGAACTTACAAAAAGAAAAAAGTTCGAGGGCTGCTCAATCCGCAGAGTCAAAGTTCGATACTTCTTTTTCTGGCGGGGCGGGAGGGTAAAGAATACGAGAGAGTTTAGATATGCAGAGTGTTGTCGTCACAACAAAGGGACAAGGCTCCTTTCTCTTCTTTTTCGGCTAATTTTGTCGTGTGTATGTGTGTGTGTGTGTGTGTTTTTTTTTGCGTGCGCGTGTTCGTGTGTGTGTGTTGTGTGCGCGTGTGTGCTCACGCGCGCTGTAACTCTCTCGCTTTTATGTCAAATATGAATGTCACCGTTTTTGTTGTTGTCATCTTTTCATGTGTTTTTTTTGTTTTATTTAATCTTCGAAGAACAAACACCCGTATTCGTTGAAAAACTGTTGAGAAATGAACGATTTTCGAAGGAATCCCCGGTCTCAAATAATCCGTGCGAAAATTCTCCACTTTGTCGTTATCTTTTTTTTACCTTTTTTCTTTTTTACTTCCGTTTTGTTTTTGTTCATATATGTGTATGTGTGTTTATGTACGTGTGTGTATGTGTGTATTGTTTTTCCTTTAGTTATTTTGTTTTCCCTTGTATTTTTCTTTATGTTTCGTTATCTTCTTCTTGAAAGATTTTTCATTGCGTTGGGTATTGGGGCATGGTATATGCTACCATTGCCGGCTGTTGACCTGGTTGTAAAGGTGCCGATGGTGTCGGTGGCGCTGCCGTTGCTTGTCCAGGTTGCCATGTACCTGCTCCCGGTGCTTGCATCCTCATACTATTCATGTACTGTGGTTGACCATAGTACTGGCCGTAATATGGAGGTTGTTGCATAAACTGACTCTGCATCGGTGGATAACCCTGCTGGTACCAATAGGGTGTCATCTGCGGACCATATCCGTAAGCGTATTGTCCAGCACCAGCTGTCACCTATTTTCAAAACAATTCAATTTTCAATTTACACACATTGTGTCGACGATCAATTTAAGCGTCACAATTTAAGCGCCAATATCAATGATGGAACATACATGAGTTTCAATTTCTCATTTTCAATTCTCATTCTACACAAAAATTTTTTCACAATATCTTCAATTGTTTGATGTGAAACTTTTTTTTCTCAAGTTTTTAGGACAATTTGGAAAAATTTAATTTTGAAATTAGTAATGGAAAGAAATGTCATTAAAAAGTTGGTAAGTTAAGAATTTTACTGTAAATTTTAAGATTTTTAATGAACATAGAATTGCAAAATTCAAGTGAAAAATAAATTCGTTGGATGCATGAAAATTCATAAAATTCGTCTTTTCTCAGCACCGCTTATGCTAAATTTCTGTGAATTATTTCTCACTAATAATGTTAAAGTGATAAAATAATTATTGAAATCCGAGAATAATACAGCTGAGAAGAATTGAGCGGGACTCTCTCAATTTTTATGCTATTACAAAATTGTGACTTTGTTTAGATACTAAAAAAATTTGCATAACACCATCAAATACCTGTTGAGCTTGCTGGTTAGCATTCGGTCCTACACTGTTTGGATCGCCATTTTCCTTGCCCCAGAAACACTTAACAGTGCAACCATTAATCTCAGTATTATGCGTTGCTTCAATAGCATGCGTCGCAGCCTCTTTAGTTGTAAATTTGATGAATGCATAGCCCTTGTCCTTGAACACTCTTATATCCTGGATAGTACCGAACGGTGAGAATGTTTTCTTTATCAGGTCGTCGGTTATACCATTTGTAAAACCTCCACAATAGACCGTACAGTTCGTTGGACTGCTTAGATTGTACACCTAATAAAACAAAAGTAGGGAAAAAAATAATTTTACAGTTTCGTGACAATAAAATAGTTCAAAATACAGGTAACAATTTCAATATTTCAATTGTATCAACAACTTTATAATTTGGATATAGATATTTTTCCACAATAAACATACTCTGTAAAATAACATGTAGATTGAAAAGCCCATTTTAGTTTCCAAAATTGAATATTTCAACAAAAAAACCCCAATATCAACAGTAGCATACACAAAAGAGTAATTCCTCTGGATTAACAATGAAATATTTGCATGAAAATGAAAGTAATAGTATAAAAATGTCATCACAAGACAGATAAAAAGTTTCATTTTGATTTATCAAGCTACTTGTATTGCAAATTGGTACAAAAGATTCTACAACATTTTTCACTTAACGTACACAATTTTGAATACACGTAACGATAAACCTATTATTCTGCAGCTATGCCATCATATTTTTTTACCAAAAGCATAACAAGGATCCGCTTGTTCTAGTTTTTTGCACCAAAAAAATTGTAACCGCGAATAAATTGATGAGTGCAATTTCTGCAAGTCTTGTTCCTTTTCAAAATTCATTGGATTGAAATATATATACATGAAAATGCAATCACAGTGAGAGTTATCAACCGACGATCATTTGAGTTAAGTTGCCATATGTATTAATGAGACTGGAAAATGGATAGACATAGCAAATATATGATAATTCCTCAGGAAGATATTTGTTTTTTGGTTTTTTAACAATTTTCTATTACTACAAATTCATTTTTTTATGTGTGAAGAATATTGAGGTCCACTAAGTACGTCGAATGATGTATCGAGTCCCAGGCATCATGAGCTATTTTTAATAATTATAAAGCGATGTGGAATAAGTCTGAAGAGAAAAAAAAGGAAAATTATAAGAAAATGTGTCAGTTGCATGAAATTATACCTCATCGTAGTTAGGTTTGCTATTGTTGGAGTGTCTCGGCCTTTCAGTTCTCGGGGGAGGTGGTTTTCTGGTGGACCAATTTGTCCTAATGCTACGTGATCCTAGCCATTGTCCGTTCATAGCGCTTATCGCAGCCTCGGCTTCGGTTTTCTTAACGAATGAAACGAAAGCATATCCCTTGCTCTTGTTTGTTTGTGCATCACGTACGATCCGACAGTTGCTTATTTCGCCGAACGGTGCAAATGCTTCTTTAAGGGTGTCAGTGTCAATTTCGGGTGACAGGTCACCAACGAATATATGATGATGATTGCTCGTGTCGAGTTTTGGGTGATTGCCGGGACTCGTTGCCCAGTTAACCTTCATCTCACGATCGAGAAAGGATCTCTTATTCATGGCGGCAAGAGCGGTGGCGGCGCACTGATGATTGGTAAATTCAACGAAGGCGTAAGGATCATTGCCGGGTTCGCGTATTATCTTAGAGCCTTTAACCTCTCCAATTTGTGAGAAAAGGGCGCACAAAAGTTCGTCGGAAACCGAAGCGTCTAGATTTCCCACGTAAAGAGTACGGGGATGGCTTTCTTCGCTCATGCTTGTTCCGTTTTTTTTCCAACTCGCCGAACACACACACACACACTGTTTCTCTTTCTCTCACGCTTCGCACTCGCTACTTCGGCACTTTTTCTCTTTCTCTCTTTCGCTCTAGCTCACTATCTCTCTCTCTCTCTCTCTCTTCGTTGAATTCTATCTCTTTTTCTCTTTAGCTGTCGCACACGTTCTCGTTCTCACTCTGTACCCTCAACCACCTTTATCTTGTCTACGGCTTAATTTACGAATCACAATGTTTCTTGTTTCACCGTTCATTTACCTCCCTTACGCAAGCATACGCTTATAAGTTTCTTATTTTCGACCGCACAAGATGTATATTTGATTAAATATCGTAAACTAACACCCGAAAAAAACGTTTTTAACGCGAAGCTGTGCTACACCCAGCCTCTACGTCATACTAACATAAAATGGCCGCTTCCCACTCTAGTCACTCTAGTGTGTTTCTGTCGCCGCTGCCGTACTACTTACTCTATCTCTCTCGTTCGAGTGAATTTTTTTTCTCCTTTCTCCTTCTCGCTCTTTCTATCGCTTTGCGTTCAAAGGTTCTGTCTCATTTACTTGTGCCAACTTTCCCCCCCGATCGTAGCGCGAATTTTCCAACTTTTCTTTCGTACCGGAACAATCTCAAGCGGAAAAAGAGATTTAGGGAGATTTGTTTTTATACACAGTTAACATTCGATCCGATGCCAAATTATTTCTATAATACGAATTCGTTAATTTCCTCAACAACGATCGATTATCTAATTAAATGAGTTACACTAAGATTCGATGCGTAGATCATTTCTCAAATAGACACACGTGTTTGTATCACATTCGGTCTCTGATCAAGAGACTCGGTAGATTTTTTTTTTTTTAGTTACCAGAATGACAGAAAACTTATCTAACCGAAATTTAATTCTTTTTTTTTAGCCTTCTCATTGGTGGAAACAATTTTTGCAGTTCACCGAGTTTGAATCTGGACAATTTTTCATTTTCATTAATTTTGAAACGAAATTTAATTTATTTGACATATTATCGAAGATTGGGAACTATTAAAATAACAAATATACTAATTGAGCATATTGATCTATACCAACATACGAAACCGATTTTGTTTTGGATTTTTCGGACTATATATTTAGTGACACATTTTTTTGGTTTTAATTCTCTGCGGTAATTTTCTTCATTTATATTATTATTATTATTAAATAAAACCGCTGACGAGAAATTCTATTTCCAGGAAATTCGAACGAAGGTCAAAAAAAAATGAAGTCAAAGAAACAACAACCAACCGCGCTATATGGGGGCGGGGGGGGGGGGGCAATGGTGTGGAGTAAGCCAATGAAAGTAACGGGATGAAATAATATTTTCAAAATTCACCGGCTTTTGTTGATTTTCACCCAATTACAACACAACCTCTGCGGTAACAATATAAAAAAAACATTCTTGGCTAACTTCATGCCGTCCGATATAATTGAAAGATAAGAAAAAAAAACAGTTGGACGCTCATTTAACAGTGGCATTCGAATCTGGCAAAATCGAACGACAGAAGAAAAATTGGCTCTTCACGATGTAAAATGAAACGGAGTAGCGTTTGACATTAAATGTCTTATTTCTATATAAGTAACAATTTTTTTATAATATTTTCGTGATACTCCGTTTATTTGTCTCGGAGGTTATATTTAACCGGAAGTAATATTTTTTCTCTGCCTTAATTACATTTATCAGACTTTCGGCAAACTATTGCTCTATTGCATTTGAAAAAAATACTCAAGTAAAAATGTCACACACTGAATCCTGTCGTGATCGTCAAGAGAATGAACTCGAAGTTCTGAAGGTAATTTGTAAAACGTATTTTGCATGGGTACTTTGCAGTTTGCCGCGTTTTCTGATAATTTTTTTTTTTTTTGATTGTCTGACGTTGATAATTTTTTTAGTCCATTTTCGGTGACGAATTAAAAGATCTGCGAAAAAACAAGCAGAAAAAAAAATGGCAGCCGCTGGAAATTTTGATTACATTGATACCGCAACAAGGCATGTCAGGACCTGTTGAAGTTTATGCACAAATTGATCTCCATATATTCTGCGACGACAAATATCCTGTGGAGTAAGTTATATCTACTGTACTGTAACATAAATATTCTGCATTTTTATCTATATTTGTATCCGGTAAAACAAAGTGATTCCGAAACCAATTTATAATATTTCATCACCACCGATTTAATAAAACTCAAGCTATTTCATCACTCTACACGCAATATGTCAACGATATTTCAAAAGATGTCTCCAAGCTAATGATTAAATATCCAAAGATCATTACTAAATCATAGGCTAAATCGTATGGCATGCATGAAATGCCCTATCTATTGCACAATTTTTGTTGTAGATCTGTATCGGATGACTCATTCCACTGAAACTAATCATAAATTAACATCGGATCAAATTTGAGTCGATCATAACCATATTGTTATTTTGAATTATTTTGAAATTTGAGTATTAACTCATTGATTATTTAAGAAATCTGGTAGATTTTTGTTTATCTATCAATACATTATGAATTTTACTTTTCATGTTTCTTACATGAGAATTGAATCATTCGCATTATTGCAATTTTTTAAATGAATTTTTAAAAAATTGTATGTTTATTAAATGGAATTAATAAAAATCATGTTTTATGGAACGAAAACTTTTTTGTTTTGCTCATAATTGAATTTCAAAAGAAATTATTGTAAAAAATTAATAATAACTGTATTTCCACAATCTAGAGTTCCAACTATCAAGTTCAAAAACAGTAGAGGATTGTCCAACGAACAAATAGCAGTTTTGGTCTCAGAAACAGAACGTCTTGCGGATCAGTTGAAAGGGGAAGTCATGATATTCGAATTGGCTCAACATGTTCAAAAATTTCTTCACAAGCACAACAAACCTGGCTACAGTAGTTTTTACGAAGAAATGGTTTCCAGACATAGGGAACAGTTGCAAAGTGAGCTCGAAAAGAAACAATTGATCGAAGACAAAGAGAGACAGGTATGAAATATAATCTGTCTGGATGCATTCAAAGTAACAAACAGTTGCGATGGAATGGGTGGTTTAAATCAATTTTACATATTCGTATTACCGATCGTTCGCATCACAGGTGCTGCAGGATGAAATACAAAAACGTCAAGAGGCATTAAAGGCTGAGTTACGAGATCGTCGAGAAATGGTTCGTTTATCAATGGAATCGCGAACGCTGTCGCAGTCGATACCATCGTCACCGCATGAGCGTGTGCGAACATATTCTCGGAGACGTTGTATGAGTACGTCTGAAAGTTCTGAAGGCTCCTTATGTGAGCATCGCGGTACTAAACTCATTCACTTCGACAACAGCAGAGGTGAGAGACAAGTGCATCGTGGAAAATGTCTTGGTCACAGTACAAAGGGCTCAATCGTTTATGCCGGCGTTGATATGACAACTGGCGAATTATTGGCTATTTCCGAATGGTCCCTAAAGTGTGGGACCACCGGCACCAGCCTTGAGGGCGAAACTACCGATTTGCAACACTCGATGAAACAAATTGGAAGCATTGAACAAGAACTGAATCATCTTCACAAACTTCACCATCCCAATATTGTTCATTATCTAAATATGAAGTATCTTCAAAATAAGGACAGCATCATTATCTATATTTTACAGGAATTCGTCGTAAGTTTTTGGCGACTCTTCATTCAATAAACGAAGATTCGATTTACTTTACAGAATAAGTGTTTGAGTCTATGTCGAATATTGGGTTCATTTTCAATTTTCGAAAAAGAAATGAAAATTCCTTACATTTACAAATAAATTCGAGCTCTTCATTGTATTTTTCATTTCGCTAATGAAATTTTTTTTAAATCATTCAACAAATTCAAAGTTTTCGTTTTTATTTTCTAGAAATGTCTAGTTTACAAACTAAGTTTTGAATCATTCTAAGAGAATAATTAACGATATTTATGGTCGGAATTTTTCAGGTCGGAACGACATGCAGCTTTTTCTTATCGGATAATATTCCCGTAGCGGCTGATATGCTAAGGCACATAGCGTCTGGTGTTCTCGACGCTTTATTATATCTCCACGACAATAACATCGTGCATCGTGATCTGAGGGATACGAGTGTTCACATTGATACAACGGGAGTCGTAAAAGTTTCCGATTTTTCACTTAACAAACGTCTCTCAGACATTTATCGGTCGAGCTGTTTGGCTAAAGCCGAGCACGATTTTCCTACGATACAAGGGAGAGGCGGAAAAAAAACTGACATATACAGATTCGGTATACTTCTGGTGTCGTTGTTCCGAGGAGCTCTTATTTCGGAAAATGATACCGGTTGGGATTTGAATATGCAGGTACGAAATTCGTGCAGCAAACATTACGCCGATTAAATTTTTGGTTATTTCTACCGAGTTTCTTCACCCTCCAAAACTGGTACAAGGTGAAGAAGGTCACCTTGCAAAACTCTCTATTCAAAAGTGTTTTTTATTAATTTTTTATCCGTTGCAGCCCGACTTGAAAGACTTTCTTTCGAAATGTTTGAACAGTAACGAAAGATCTCGTTGGTCCGCGGAACAATTATTACAACACTGTTTTATTCGAACTCCGTTGGACCATGGAATGTCGCCAGCTCGGGTGGATCGTAACAAAGAGCAGGACATTTCGGAACCGGAAGAGCCAGCCTCGGACATACATTTTCACTTGGTTCCAGCCTTAGGTGGACAATCGCGAATTCAAAATGAATTCGAGATTCTTAAGTGGTTAGGAAAAGGAGCGTTTGGCGATGTTTTCAAAGTTCGCAACAAATTGGATGGCGGTGTATACGCGATAAAGCGAATTGAATTAAATCCGAAGAATCGTCAACTCAACCGAAAGATAACGCGCGAAGTTAAATTGCTATCACGATTGAATCACGAGAATGTCGTTAGATATTACAATTCGTGGATCGAAAGCGCAACATTGGATGATCCTGCGAGGCACAGCAGTTTAACACCTGCTGTTACACCGACCACCACAACAGACCAACACGATAATGATGATGTAAATATTTAATACCTTTTTCCATTA
This sequence comes from Venturia canescens, assembly GCF_019457755.1. NCBI lineage: Eukaryota > Metazoa > Arthropoda > Insecta > Hymenoptera > Ichneumonidae > Venturia > Venturia canescens. Next base: position 7,701,136 of record NC_057424.1, on the reverse strand, counting down.
CTTTCGCGCGGGTAAATTCAGCGATATTGAAAAGCTAAAAAAAATAAGATGAGAGCGTATTAAAAGAAAATATTTCTTTGCGTTATAATTGTGATCGGTGAGAGCAGCTTCATCGAATCGAGTCAACTTTCAGCGACTGAATGCTGATATAGAGAACCTTGCGCCTCCGATGCATGATGTCGAATGGAGTATTTCGTATGAATCCCGTGCCAGCGCTGCTCAGTCGGCCAATAGCGAGGAAGACACCAGCGATGAAAGCTCCACTAGCTCTGACAGTGACGAAGATTGGGCTTTTCTGTAAGATTCTTTTTTTTTCAACAATATTATTTTCCGTATCAATACCGTATTGCTCCAGGTAGACTCAATTTGAGTACATAATAATCCGACAATGAGTTCAAGAAATTCAACTTTAAGATTCGTAAAGTACCAACATCGTATGGTTGTATTAGCAGATGATTGCAACTATAAAAATGTTCACAATATCCGAAACATAATTTTCAAGAAAGGCCATAACGTTTCAGAATGCGAACAAGAATAGACAGCTCGGATAGTGTGGAATTCGAAAGAGATTGCATATCGCAGACGTCAGATTCGGATAAAGAATTGCGAGGTACAGCAGAGAAAAATGTGACCGCAAAGAATGAATGCCAGTTGGGCAATGAGATACAATTTATGTACATACAAATGGAATTTTGTGAGAAAAGCACCTTGAGAACAGCTATAGATAATGGATTGTATGAGGATGAGGAACGTTTGTGGCGTTTGTTTCGAGAAATGGTTGACGGATTGGCTCACATACATCAACAGGGAATGATTCATCGTGATCTCAAACCTGTAAATATTTTTCTTGACAGCAACGATCATGTGAAAATCGGTGATTTTGGTCTGGCTACAACGAATATACTTTCGTCCCTAACTCACCAAAGTATGGACATCGAAAAGGAAATTTTGTTGAGTGATAAAGGTGAAGATTCTACATTCTTTCCTCTCCCTATCTTTGAACTTACTGCTCCAAAGTTTTGTTCACTTAAAATTTGGTTGCAAGACAAAAACACTAATTTGTATAAATTTACATTTCATAGTAACGAGTTTCGATATGGAAGACGTCGGTTCGTTGACGGGACAAGTCGGCACTGCACTGTATGTGGCACCAGAGCTCAGTACTAAAGCTGCCAAAGCTATTTACAATCAAAAAGTGGATATTTATAGTTTGGGAATAATTCTTTTCGAAATGTGCTACAAGCCTCTGAATACTGGCATGGAAAGAGTGAAAATTTTGTTGAATCTACGCTGCAAAGAAATCATTCTTCCTGATGACATGACAGAAACCGAGATGCCTCATCAAGTTCATCTTTTACGGTAATAGAAACCATGCTTTCAAGGCTCTGCCATGCTAAAGAAAATTAAAGATACCATAATGTTAATTATTCTCCACGAATGAATTAATGAAAATACGATCGTTAATAGTTCTTAGAGCGAAAATCAAAAGTCGTTCGAAATCTTCTTTCAATCAACAACATATTTTGAGAATTCTTTTTTCTTTTCGCCATATTTGTTCAGTGATTTTTTTCTCTGATCAAGTTCTTAGATATATTTTATTGGTTAAAAATTCATGTCTGGATCACAAATTTGTTTACGATAGATGGTTGTTGAACCACGATCCGAGTCAACGTCCCACGGCCCAAGAATTACTCGCTTCAGAATATTTGCCACCGCCTCAACTAGAAGAAGCAGAACTTCAAGAAATGGTCCGTCATACATTGTCTAACAGTCAGAGCAAAGCTTACAAGTATCTTGTTGCTTGTTGCTTCGACCAACAAGTTACTCCTGCGGAAGACATTACTTATGATATGAATTTGCCATCGAGAGGAATCGCGAATTCTCTGTCAGCGAAGAGTCAATTTATCCAAGAAAACGTGAGGACAAAAGTCGTTGAAGTTTTTCGTCGCCACGGTGGCGTTAATTTGGCAACGCCTCTCTTAATGCCGAAGTCAGGACAGTTGTACAACCTAACGGACTCTTGCGTTAAATTAATGACTCGAGCGGGTAGTATCGTTTCCGTTCCTCACGATCTTAGGGCTCCGTTCGCCCGATACACCGCTTGGAACAACATCACAAATCTTCGGCGTTATGCCATTGAGCGAGTTTATCGAGAAAAGAAGGTAAGTAACTGAATTTTGAATATATTTATGAAAAAAAGGAACGGACTGAAAAATTATTTAATAATTCATTTATCTCCTCTATACAGGTTCACGGATTTCATCCTCGCGAACTTTACGAATGTGCCTTCGACATAATAAGCTCGGCGCCCAACAATCTCATGATGGAAGCGGAATTAATTTGTATAGCTTGGGAAATATTCAGTGAAATTCCGGAATTGCGTGATCGAAATTTCACCGTACGCATCAATCACACGTCTCTGTTACAAGCGGTACTAATGTACTGCGGGATTGAGCGTGAAAAATATCAAGACATATTTTCTATTCTTTGCGACGCGAGGGACGGCAAATTTTCGAAATTCCAAGTGCAGACCCATCTAATAAGTTTGTGTCTGACTGATCAAGCTATGGAAACACTTTTCAATCTATTTGAAACTGAGAGCTCGGTGGCGAAAATAGCGAGTGTTTTGCGAACGATAACGAGGCGAAAAGGCGATGCGGCTGCGTTGGCGAAGGAAGGATTGCGGGAAATGGAAATTGTCATTGCAAACGCGGAAGCTTTGGGAGTCAAGGTAATTTGCTGATGCAATTTCGACTGATATCTTGTAAAAAAAAAAGTAATTTTTTACAACTGTTTCTCTGATTGGTTTTTTAAAATTTTTTTTTATAGTGGCCCATTACCGTCGTGCCACTTTTGGTTTACAATACGCAGCAGCACAGCGGCGTAACTTTTCAGATAACTTGCGAGTCGAAGAGACGTCGAAAAAAAGGAGGTCAGGAAGTAATAGCTGCTGGAGGACGCTACGACAACATGTTAAAATCGTTACGTCGAGTATTGGAAAGAACAGGTTTGGCGAGTAACGAAGTGAAACAATATGGTGCCGGCATAAGTATTTCATTGGACAAGCTCGTGGGCATCGTTGCCGAGACGACGAAAGAATTTTTGGAGGGAAAATTTGGCATCGACGTAGCCGTTTGTTGTGTCGATGGTTTGCCAAAGCGTGAGAGAGAAATGGCCGATGTTCTACGTGAATTGTGGACCCTCGGACTACGAATAACGACATTGGATCTTTCAACCACCGAGGAAGTTCTCGAATATTGCCGTGAGAACTCCATAACTCACGTGGTTATGCTTAAATGTGGAGAAAAGGGCAATCTTCGTGTACAAACGTGGGAACGAGACAGATACCAAGAACGAAAAATTCATTCGATCGACGTATTGGATTATCTGCAAAGACAAACAGAAAATGTACTGCCCGCACTAAACAGATCTGAGAGTAAAATAAGCACCAACAACGAAGCCCCCGTTGTCACTTCGCATAATCCGGTAAACGTTAATATCAATTTCGTACTTTCCGAGAGGGATAAAATCTCTGGGAGTGGACGAAGAAGCTTCAAAAATACTATTCTCGCTCAAATGACATCGTGCCTACAAAGAATATCTCACAAAGTCACTATCGAGGTCTTCGCAGTTTTCCTTGAAATTTCTGTCATACGCACTATGGTCAGCATGCTCGAGATCGATGAAAAGGAGCAAGACTTTGAAAAAAGCATTCAATTAGTTATCGACAAGTAAGCATTCATCTTCTATTTCCGGGAAAAAATGCTTTATATATTTTTTATATTTACATCCGAGCAGTAGAAGCGTTTAAAAAATGGAATTGTTTAGATAGGAATCCTATTGTTTAAAAATATCTCTTTTTTTTATTACAGGCATCCACGACACAAGAAATACATTATACAAATTTGTGAGGAAATGAGCGACATTCGTAACGAAAAACAACGGCCAGTGGTTGGTCTCTACAGTCTCGTTGACAACCGATATATTATTTTAATGTAAATTCATCATTTATACAGAAATATGTACAAAAACTAAAATCACTCTGAAGTATACACACTTATATATATTTTCAAAATACGTTTGTCACGTTTATTTTATCAAGATTTCAGTTTCTTCGTTCCTTCTTCAAAGGATGTCCAATTCTATTTCGAACTGCCGCTCAGCTAATAATTAAAAAAAAAATCATGCTTTTCTTCAACTTTGAGAAAAATTTATGTTTTTGGAATATTTATAAAATTACTATAATCGAAATTATTGATGGTTATACATGGGCGGAAAAGGGACGACGAGTTTAAAAAGGCGCGCGTGAAAATATATTTTTAAAAGTGACATGGCTACCAACAATCTGATCAGCTGACTTTGTCTTTGTATCATAATCACTGCGACTCATGTGTTATCCACGATGCAACGTTTTTATTGCAGTTCCACTGAAATAAGCTCTGATCTAATAGTTTCATCCGATTCATAAAAGAATAATCTAAAAATTACCTCAATGACCTTTGAACCGAGTGATCGTAATAATAGAACAGAAAATCGGATACACGGCACGACGTTTCGAGCAAAGGGTTATGTTTTGCGACCACCAACGTCTAAACAAAAATGTCAAAACAAACGAATCTGATGAAACTCGAAAAGTGCATTGTCTCGCGACTTTGGTATGTCGCTACAGTTTTACATGAAAAAGAATCTACCGATCGTTGCAGACATTATCGTGATGTGAAGAAATTGATTAATTTAATTGATTCCTGGTGAGTCAGACAAATTTGTATCGTTTAATTTTTTCTTGTCACGTAGTTTGTTTTTCTTTTTGTTACAAAAGTACATTTTTTTCTGTCAAGACGATTATTTTTGCCTTTATGTTGATTCTTTATTCAATGACGATTTCTTGCAGCTTCGAACAACAACTCGACGAACAGAAATGGATTGCCTACAACTTGGCCTTTAAGCTCGATAAGAATGAAGAAGCAAAAAAAAGACTTTTTCATGAGGAATTTGTTCATACCGTCAAACTGCTGGATACTCGAATACCTCCGTGTACAAGAGAGGTAAGGCTTTATTTTAAAAAATACTTCTAGAAACCTTAATCTATTTTATTTGTTAATATTTCAAAGTTCCGTTATAGGTGCTATGGCAGGCACCTTTCTGTGCAACAAATAACTCAATAATTTGTTCTGTGGAGGATCTAGCCAGTAGAAAATGTTTTAAACTGAAATGGAGTTTGGAGAAATTTATATAAAATTCAAAAAAAAAACAATAAATGTCCAATTCCCTAGTAGCAATTTTCAAAAGTGTGCCAAAAAGTTACCTTAATGGAATACAAATGTCCGCCAAAAAGTTATCCGAAAGTTAACAGTTGTCTAAAAATTGACAGTTAACAGTTTTCTGAAAGACAACTTTCAGATAACTTTTTGGCGGACATTTGTATACCATTAAGGTAACTTTTTGGCACACTTTTGAAAAGTGCTACTAGGGTTATTGATAGATTGAATAATTCCTCGGACATATTATAGCAACTCTTCGACCCTTAGCTTTGTAACTTATTCAAGTAAACATAATAGTTTACTTTAATCTTCAAGCAAAGAAAAATAAGTTTTTCACTGTTCAAGTTACTTTTCTAACATCGCTCACCGTCATATTATTTTTTGCTTGAAGGAATTACTGAGACTGTTCAAAGCAGTTACAGCTGCTCCAGAGAATACTGAAGTTCCTACATGCATTTTATCTCAAGAAAGTCTGCAGTGCCTGGAAAAAAATATGTTGGAATATCCAGCATTGATTCATTGGATCGTTAACGCATTATTGTGTATCTGGTTGCCAACAAAATTTGCTCCAACAGATTCATCGTTGCAGCAAGTTTATTTGAGTAGCATGAAGCAATTACTTGAAACATTTCCACAGAGAGCTCATGAAGTGAATGTTAAAAATACAATTTCATTTCTCACTAATAACCTGATCAACGAAGTGGAAAACAAAAATTTGGGAATATTACTTTCGATTTTATCAAAACTCGAAATGACTGATGCTAAAGAAAACGAGATGCTTGAATGGCTGTTTCCCGCTCTATTAGACAAAACGAATACCGACGATATCGAATTAGCTTTTTATTCGAGGAAAAATCCAAATATTTTTCGTGCCTGGCACGAGTTTCTTGACGACATTTACGTTCGTTGTCACGAAGTCAGGGATTTGGAAAATTCCTTGAAAATCAGCAGGGTTATGTTCAAATCGAAAGACAATTTATCGGTCGCTTTCAACGCGAATGAAATTTTCAAGAGAGTACTTCGAAGGAAAACGCACTGGCTGAACGATATTTTGGTAAGTTGCGAAAACGATTCATGGTAAAAAAAAGATTTCCATTATCGCATTTTTTTCTACAATGAATTTTCACTTTTAGGATGTTTGTTACGTCCCACTCATGAACGAAGAGTACACAGAAGTTGAAAGAATATTGAGCACACCGGCTCTCGGAAGCTTCTGGTTGCCTCTACTATTGAAACTTTTAAAGGATTGTCCGAACGTGTTGATATTTCCGATTCAAGAAAAATCCGAAAAAGGTACAGTCGTTTGCGATGCCTTGAGATTCGTGTTGAAAAAATTGTCAAAGGAAGCACGCGATGATACGACGTTACAACTTTTAACAAGCACTTTGGAGAATCACTTGAAAGTTTTGGATTGGATATTGGAAAACAAAGCAAGTTCTACAACGGGGAGTAAAATCTCTTTGCCCAACACCGTTTTTCCAAATTTTAGTGTTAAGTACGCTCTGAATCTGCTTCAAAGTCACAGTATTCTCTCTGTATTAAAAATGACAACGAATATTCACGAAAAATCATCCAAAGACATTTGTTCTCTGCTCAGCGAGACTGATTCGAAGAACACTTTCCAAGCGTACCACACAATGCTGAGTGCGCTCAAGGGGATTCTCAGCTGCGAATATTACAACGAAAAATATAATGAAGTAGCAAAACATTTGGACGAAATGGAAAAGTCGCTCGGAAGACTTTTTCCTCTTGATCTTCGACTACAAGTGATCGAGAATATATTTTCGATGATTTTTTTACGCTACGAGCACTTCATCGAGGTCGACAGTGCCTCGGACATCGGCGAGGAGGATTTTACCTTGCGGGGAAAAGAGAATTCAATGACGATAAAAAATTCGGCCGAATCTGAAATTGGATTCGTTTGCAACAAATATGCAACGCGTGAAATTCTCATTCGTCTCCGACGCAGCCTCAATGGGCTTGTACTCGAAAGCGCCGATCAGAAAAAGGATGGTACGTTGTCGATGGAAACTCGTGATTATCTCGAAAAAAATACGAGTCTTCTTTCCAAAGCGTTGGTCGATGCGAGTTGGCGTTTGGAACTTCTGACAAGTGTCGATTTCGTCAAAAGACAAGGCACGCCGGACGTGGATTCCCAAAAAACTAAAGTTTTTAACACTCCCACATTCGGCGATGGAATGATTGGATTTTCAACCAACTCGAAAAACAAATATTCGTTTTACGAACCAAACGAAAGCTCCTCAGATGAAAGTGAGTTAATGAAATCTGATATTGAGGGAAGTTCGGAAAATGGATCTCAAGGGAACACCACCAACAGCAAACGTAGAAAGCGATCAAAAAATCTCTCATCACCGATGAGCAAAGGCTCGACCAACGCCTCCAAAGAATCCAAGAATCCGGAACGGACTTTGAACTCTATGTTAGCATCCAATGAAAGCCTCGTGTTACAATGCTTATGGAGATGCGATTACGATAGAGCTTTACAAGTTATTGAGGTAAGCACCGACTCTATGATATTTCGAAACATTTTTTTACATTTGGTTATAAATATCATTACCTGCCAAATTGCTATTTATATGAATGGAAGGGATTACAAATGTAAAATTAAGAAACAACGACATGTTAACATCAGAACTTTAAACCGTAGAATTTTTTTTCATTGCTCAACAATTTGACAATATTGATTACGCTAAGGAATATAGAATATTGCAAGTTTACAATTGAAATCAACACCTTTACAGAAATAATTTTTGTAGTCGAAATTAATACATTAATCGAAGTACAAAGAAAAAATTATTTTTCTCATATTTTATGATGAAAAAATGAATATGTTGAAATATTATAACAGGTTTCTGCTGCTTTCGTTAGAAACTACAAATTTCTTATAGCGCTTTCCAAATCTTCGTACGCATCAATTTCGAAAAGTGTTGGTTTGTAATGAAGGGGTTCTGGATTTTTTTTCCCGGGTTGATCGACGAGGATGCCTGGTTCGTTGCGAGCGTAGTACGCTTTTGCAACGGAAATCCTTTCATGAGGAAAACATACACTGCAACGAAAGCAACAGCAGCACCAACCTGCAATTGAGTGAACGGAGAATTCAATTAATAAGAATTTTTGGTTTACTTTCACTTTAGTCTCTGAGAAGTGATCAAAAATATTAATGGATTTCGATAGGACTTGAAAGAGATATATAATTTGCTGGAAAACCATTTTTACTGGGTTTTTCAAATTCATCTGTTTCAGAAATCTGGAATTTAAACGATGATTAATTGAGAGAAAACTCTTGCAGAGGAAAAATAAAATCTAAATATATTTCAAACCTTTTTGACACCACGCAGGTACAGCAATGCAGATGTAAATGCAAATCCAAATTTTCATCACTCGCCAAGTTTTGGAAATGATTTTTTGTACCTCGGTGTGATTTTTTGCCTTTTGGTAATCATGTGCAAGGCAAGCGAGAGCCTGCCCCCCAAATTTTGATAATTCTTCCTCGGTACAGTTTTTCGGCAACTCAAAGTCAACGATTTTCTTAATCGCGTCTTTTGAGCCTTCTTCGGGTTCCTCCATATCTGTGATATTGTAAGTTAAGTTATTTTTCTTTGCTTCCTCTATTTGCAGCTCGTACTCGACACGCAAGCTTTCGTAATCGTAAGTTTCTTCGGGATTTTCTTTATTTGCTGATTCGGAATCGTCGGAAGTTTTCATTGTTTTTCCTTCGGTTATGTCCTTATTGACATTTTTATCATTAACCGGAGAGGCGTTTCCAACGGTGGTGGTATGTTCATTCTCGAAATCCTGAATTTTTTCTGTCTTCGGAACCGAAAACCTCTCTGGAAGATCCGAAATCGCGTGAAAATCTTCCGATGAATAATTTCTCGTACTCGTCGTCTTTTCGTGATCGTTTTCAGTGTCATAAATTTCTTCATCTTCTTCTTCTTCATACTCGTCTTCATCTTCATCCTTTACTTCGTGTTTTTTCTCGTCGTCATTCTCTTTATCCTCGTCTCTTTTCCCACGATCCTTCTTTTTTTCATAATTTCTGCGTACTTTTTTCTTCTTCGATTTTCTAATAGTTTTACTCATCTTTTTCGCTTTCGATAAAACACGAGATTTTGATTTTTCTGCTGTTATAGAATAGTACTGGAACAAAACGGTGGTAGTGAATATTAAAAAAATTTTCCTTCAAGTGCGAAAACATTTTTTTTCTAATTTTGAAAGTTAAATTGATTGAAATGTCGAAGCATGAATATGTAACCTTATCCAATTCATGCTTGAATCCAGCGATAAAAGGTTTTTCTTCTTCAATGAAGTGATTTTCTTTCAAATTTATTTCTAAATCAGAAATATAAGAGGAATATTTTTTCGCCGCTTCCGCTGCGCGACGATTGTAATGCTCGACGTGAGAATGCAAGGGCTTGTATTTTTCATCATCTTTTTGAAGGTCTACAATTTCCAGAAGATCGTTCGGCCGTATCATTTCGATTTCTTCGTCCTCGTCACCATTTTCACCAGCTGTTATGACAAAAGTTTTTCGATCGTTCAACTCAACCTGTAAAATAAAAAAAAAAAAATTTGACAGATTTTCAGTCGTTTTTTGTCGAATTACAAAATCTTGGGGGCACCTAGTATTTTTTCTAACCCTGTAAGGAACGGGCCAGAAGGAATTGGTAAATTTGGAAAATCCCAGAATTGTCATAACAATACAATAGTAGTTCATTATAAATGACGATGTCACTAAAAACTAAAACTCATCGATTGTTTATTAATTACGGATTTTTATTTTTCTACGGACCTCCATTATTTTCGACGCGATTATAGAACTTTTGTCTTGATTTTCAGATGTTTCAGATGAAGAATACTCCACTGGACGGTGAGATTCTTTTTTCACGAGCTATGCGGATGTTCAGGAAAGATATGAGAGCACAATGGAATAATTCGAACGGCGTTGATTCTACTGATGGTGTTTCGGAACAATCGACACTGGAGGTGAAAAAAATCATTATTATTCCATCCGTCTCTTCTGTAAATTTTTAAAAATTTTTTCCATACAGAACTGAATTCATATAATTTTTTTAAATATTTGATCTGAATAACATCTTATAAAAATATTAGTACTAAAATTCATTGATCTCATAAGAAATAATATGTGCTGATAATTTGCAGAATATTAGAAGGGCTGTTCAGGGCGGATTTCAGACCTCCCGTACAACGAGCCAGATAGAAACGTTCTTAGCATCTCAAGAGTCGTCGATTCGTTCGTTAAATGCGGATTCAATGAGCGCAAAAGAATTATTAACAATGGCATCGTTGGATCTCGCGCTCACGATGGCGCGAACGCACCAGGATTCGATAAATTTGAGTGATGTAACCATGAAGTATTTAAAATGTTGCAAAAAATTAGCAAACACGCGTTACCACGTATTTTTCGATAGTATTTATGAGTTATTGTACGAGAAGGACGATTTATCGATGAAGGAAATTCTCTGTGACGCTAGAATACCATTGTCGGTGAAGGAAGCTCGAGAAAAGAAAGAATTTTGGTCACGTTTGAGAAAAAAATTGGACGACTTTCATCGATCATTGGTCGAACAGTACGAGAATAATTTCGACGAAACCGGGATAGAGAACTCGACGGAAATTTGCGACGAAAATTTCCAAGACGTCATATCAATGTGCGATAACGGTGAATTGTATTTGTTCCGAGTATACGCTCACTTGAAACTGCTGCGTACAATCGTACCGGACAATTTCGAAACTTTAGGCGAAAATTCGCATCTGCTAGAAATTTCCTTGGACACTTATATCGGCGATCAAATATTCCGCTTGAACGCCGAGCTCGAAGAGATCGAACCAATCGCGTCGCAACTCCGAGTCAATCTCGTTCACAGTATTCTCGTTAATTGCTGTCCAAAATTGTCATGCTCTTCAGAAATTAGTACGAGGATCAATGACACTTGGGGATTTGTAGTACTGAACAAATGTTGTGGAACTGATGGTTCATCGAATGTCAGTTACGAGCCTAATCAATGTGTAAAAGATATTCTGTCCGAGCTCATCGAAGCGATTCAAGAAGAACTGCCTACGGGCAGCTCTACACTGAGACGCGTAGAAGCGATAGAAATGGGTGAAAAAGAGAAAATTCGTGAAATCCTCAGAAAAAGCGAACGTCTCGCCATGCTGGATCTGAGCAATCTTTCGTTCGGTCATCACACGCTCGCGTTTTTCATCAATGTGTGGAATCTCTTGATGATTCATGCGCTCCTCGAAATATGGTCGAAAGATCCACCGATTGATGAGCTTCGTCACGAAATATCCTTATCGAGCGTTGGTTACAACATCGGTGACCTCGGAACCGTGAGCCTTGGTGCTCTCAGATCAAAACTTATTGGACAATCGCAGCTTTGGGGTACGCGATATTTTTCTCAAACGGAAGAGCTCAACGAGCCTGCTTGGCAGGATTTGGATGTGCCTCACGAGCCCAGAGTACTTTTTGCCATGGTAAACGAGCACGAGAATAGTCCGATCATTCGAGTTTACGATCTTAAGACTCTGGACGATGACCTTCGAACATCGATGATGAATTACACCAGTCATCACGAAACTCGAGATACAAGTATGCAACGTACCAAGAAAAAAACAGCATTTGCATCGGAATTATTACAATTTTACGACGATTTAATCGCAAAAAGAACAAACAGTTTAAACGACGAGAATAATTCAAGCACGGAAAGAGAAAGTGTGTCTACGATCGATTCCAAATCACCAAAATGTCTGCCCTGCTTATATCACGTGAGTTTTTCATACACCGAAGAATTTACAGAAACCGAAGATGACGAGACAAGAGTTATGAGGCAAAACGACGATGAATTCCCATGGCAAAGTCGCTTAGTGCGGCCCAATTTGTTGCAATATCTTGAGGGACATTGCTGGTTGCTGTCCTATCTGGTGCAGAGAATTCACGAAGAGAGTCCAACGATATTAGATAGCAATTGTGAAAACCTCGGTCGCACCGCAGCCCTAGAGAATCTCTTGAAATCATCGTGGATCAACGATCTCAAGTATTTATGTGATAACAACGAGACCGTCGCGGGTTTACGTAATACAACAGCATCGGAAGCGATTTGGAAGATTTTCGAGACTCTCCTCGTCAATGAGGAATTTTACAAATGCCTGGAAATTTTGCAAGCACTGCCAGAATCTCTTGTCACCAGAAACACCGAGATTCAACGTTTGACCGACAAAATTCTTGTAAAATTAATCACAAACCCGAACGATCGGAATATCTCCGAGACTATGAGCTACGTCTATCGAATCAAAGACGTGCACGTTTTGGTACAAATGATTCTCGAGAACGCGAACGATTTGCCGGTAAAGGTTTGCCAGGAATCTCTGAAACACATTCTCAGTCATAGAAACAAAGACAAATTACCAATTCACTGTAAATCACGAATGAACGAAATACTTTGTCGAGTTACTGTTTTTTATAAAATGTTACCCTACTGTGCGAAGAAAAACAGCGAGGACGGTGAGAGCTGGGGTAACCTCGTTTATCATACCGAAAAAACAAATCCTGTGCGAATCGTCAAGTCTCTTATCGATGCTAACCAATACGAACTTTGTCTCGAATGGCTCGAGTATCAAGCAGTATCATCGGAAATCCATTCTCTCATAACTCAGGATCTTCTCATCGGTTTGTTGAACAACGACGAAAATGATTATAAACAATCCTTGAAATTATTGCGAGCTTTGCCGACGAAGAAATCGGTTAATCTTTGCTTAGGCGTGCTCGGGAAGCTCGAATCGATCGGCGCATTACGTTTTGTCGTTGGATATCTTCAGGAAAATGTTTCGTCCATCGAAGTCTCGAAATATCGTCGTGCTTCGCTTGGAATCGACATACTCGAACAACTTGACGTTAAAGAAAGACGTTCTTATCTTCATCTCATCGAACAACCACTCCACATGCTTGAACAACTGCTGATGAATTGTCGTCTCGACTGCCTCCAAAAAATCGTCCTCGCTGCCCGTGAAAAGCACCACGATAAATTCAATCTCTACACCGAACATTTCGACGAGATTGTCAGGTTTTATGCTAAAAAATCGTTGGATTTTCGCGTTGCTGTTCAAACGGATGCTACTGATAAAATTAAGGACGCTTCAATCTCCAGCAATAAAAGCCAGAACGGTGATTTCGTTATGCCTATCAATATTCCCACGAAAGAGGAATGGGTTCCGAACGACAAGGTTCGTTGATCAAGTTAATCGCATATTCATCACCAATAGTTTATTTTTCCGTATTCGGAATAAAGTCAATGAATAACGAAATATTTATAATTATCTTCATTTAGAGCAAAGACGATTAATCTTAAGAGCTCGGAATAAATTCAACAATTTATCTCAATGCAATTTCGAACGGAAGGAATTTTTTACAGACCAACTTGGAGCTTAGAAAATCTGAAAAAACATCCGCACAGAGTTAAGAACGACACGGATTCAATAATTAAACATTATAATAACAAATTTTCGAGTCGAAATAAAAATGACAAGAAAAATTTCAAATGTTATCAAAGATCAATTTTAAGTTTCCTCTAAAAATTGTGAGTTTTCCAAAACAAAGAAAAACGATTCACCGAATTATACGTTTTTTTTCGATTTACAGGCGAGCGAATGCAGTTGTTGCCGTGTCGTGATATTCTCGATGTTCAACAGACGACATCACTGTCGTCGTTGCGGTCGCGTCGTTTGTGGCGCTTGTTCACCGCAGCGAATGAGACTTCCGAGCTATTCGACTTCCGTTCCCGTTCGTGTTTGCAACGATTGCAAACGTCAGAGTCTCGTTCAAATGCAGACTGCTCCGTCAACACCGAGCAGTGAGACTTTCGATTGTTGGAGGTTGACCGTCGACGAAACGCACAACACAACCCTGAGGGAGGAATTCTCTTTCGAAAATGCTCCAAACATATCGTTGTGCTTGGCCATTCTAAATTTACATTCCGATCACGAAGCGTATTCGAAGTAAGTGATCAAAAAAATCATGAATGTTCACTCGTTGGTTAAAAATTATAACGGATACAACGAAAAAACCTAAAACACCAAGTTTTTTCAAGTTTGAAACTGGGGAAAATTGAGTATTTATTGAAGATCGCACGGTGAAAAAAGGAATAATTGATTTTTTAAATATGTAATTAATAATTTGTTTATTGTTTCCAACAGCTTTCTCTTAGACAGGTGCGATGAGATGAAGTCTCTTTTGCGACCTGATAGCAAAGGTCGGATAAATCCTGAGGTCGATCACGCTCTCATAATAAAAATGATAAAATCTTTGTTGGTAGCAGCAAAAGTAAAATGTGCTGAGCTCGGCCTAAACACAGGATTTACGCATTGTGACCGTTTCCTATCGCAAGTCGATTTGATTATGACACTCGTTAATTCGGATTGTTCGTATCTGATACCGCGTACTGACGCAGACGATCACTTGGACGAGCACACGTTACGGAGATTGCGAGATATGCTAACGGAAAAGGAACAATGGACGATCGCATTGGACGTGAGTACAAAAACGGGACTGGATACTCACGGGGTTTGGGCCGCTTGGGGAACGGCCTGCCTCAAAGTCGGTAATTACGAGCGTGCACGAGATAAATTTGTTCATTGTCTCGACAAAGTATCGCGGGAGGATTCCGACGATTGGGTAATGTTGTCATATCCGAGTGATTCGTACGGGGAAAGAAACAAGAGACTCAGCGAATCGTGGAATTCGGGAGAAGATTTTCGAAGAAGAAATGCGAGTTTCAAGTCGCAGGAAGGTTTGAAAAACCGTCCAAGCAAAGATCCACCTTTGCTGACGGAAATATTGCAGATTCTGGAAAGAATAAACCCCAATGATGCTTATGCTCATGCGAAACCGAAGTGTAACGGAGCTCAAGAAATATTAAATACATTAAACAGCCTTAAAGCAGTAAGTCAAGGACAATACACGATCGGTCATACGAATCTTGCTCCGAAAAATGTTCGTTATCAAGAGAGTCTCTACTATCTTCTGATGTACGGCAGTTTTAATTCGATTCTCGGATTTTTTATCAAACACAGCGAATACGAAAAATGTCTAGCTTACATTCTCGAGAACGAGGTTGAGCCTGAGCTCTTCATGAACTGTGTCTTTTTATCCTGTGTGAAGAACGGCTGCATGATGAATCTTTGCGAATCGATGAGATCAAAAGACCCGAGCCTCGGAGTTTTCAAAAAATATCTTCTGTACACTTGTCACAGCTTGGAAAGAAAACAATTGTTACACACGTTACATCAGCTCCAATTGTTCATGAAGGATTACGTCAGGGCAGCAATGACTTGCATACGTTTTTACATCACTGACGCAACGAGCTATGAAGATCTTTGCTCGAGAACGCAGCTCCTTGTTGAAGCACAAAAACATCTCGAATCGGAACTCCAAATTGAAACATTCGGTAAAAAACGACGCAAGAGCGTCACCTCTTCACACAGTGGACAAAATAATCTCACCTTGGAAATGGATCCCATCGAAATCGATCGACACATTAATACCATCTCCAGACAAATGGAAATCGCTAAATTTCTCAGTAATCGCGAACAGGAAGGCAAATCCGTAAGCGAGTTCATGAACAAACTATCCTACATGGACAGCGAAAGCTCAAATACGCGAACCGTTCCTACTCTCTTCGGCAATCAACAGGAAAAATCCTATCTCGCTGTTTTGGCGATTCTTTGCGGGCGCGACGTCGAGGAAGGCTTTGGTATTGCATTTCGAATAATGCAAGGTAAGGTAGCCAATGATTTCACTTATTTTACAGCTGTAAAAACTCTAATGGAACATGAATTTTTCGTCAACGAACGAATAATCAGTCGATCGAACTTTCATAAAGATGGTTACAATTTTAGACTACAATCTGCGGCCCCAAAAAATCTATTCTCAGGTTGGTCACATGTTGGCTCTCGATCGAAAGGTCAGCTCGATCGAGCAATTGATAAAATGTTGCCGCAGCTCGGGTGCACCGAATTCAAGTGCGATTTCCGATCGTGTTCTTGCTCATTGCGTCAAACTGTTGCTCGATAGATCCCGTACAGATTCCGATCCAAGTCCAAAAGATCAAATTGATAGTCTCATTCGCATCATAACCGATGTCGAACTGAAGGTAATTAAAAAAATTACAATAATTCTATTTGACAATATAAAAGCTTCCATTCTCACTCGTTAAAGAAAAAAATACAGTTTGAAACATTTTATATATTTATTTAAATTGCTGATTATTTTTTTCTCTAATAAATTGCTCCGTGAACATCCCGATTCTTGAGAACGTTGAAGCGTGAAGTGAAAAGGAACAAAATATGAATGCTTTGTTTCTTTTTTTTTGCAGATTGAATCATACATCGAGAGTAGGCAATTAAAGGCCGCATATTTATTGGCAGTAAAACACTCGAGAGCTCAGGATATAAAAAAAATATTAAAAGAGGCCGACAGACTGGGACAAATAGCTATAAAGTCGATTTGCACAAAGTGGCTTCAACAAACACAGAAATCGCGGGACGATCTGCTGTAAATTGAGCCGACATGAGTAACATGAAAATCCTCGCTCCTTCTTTTTTAACAATCGATTATGGGTTAAACCATTGATTGATTAATCGTGATAATATTTCGTTGCCTTAAAATAAATAGCAGTAATGTTGCGATAGGGCTGTAATAAAAAAGAATTAGTATAAATTATTCCTTCAATACCAATGAAATTTCAAATGTTTACTTCGTGAGACTAGCTCAAGGATGAGAATATAAATTTTTTATAAGACAAAAATTCTGTATAATAAAATTGATTACTTTTAATAATTTATTTACCAATCTCCAAAACTATATATTAATAAGATGAAAAACTTTCTTCTCTTTATGCAAAATTGAGACTCTGGTCCAGGTTAATGGAAAGAGGAAGGGAATTATAAATTTGAGTTTATGTCAACGCAGTTTCGTTGGATGAAATTCACATTTTTTCTTTTTCAATCAGCTGCCATGATTTTTATTTAAAAGTTTAGTAAATTCATTAATGCGTGCTAGGGGTTGCCGCCAATGAATAAACTGCTGGAAATTCATTATACGTAAAGTATTTAAAAACATTTGTAGAAGGAATGTACTGAAGCTCAGAAGTATGTTCTTACAAATATTTTCCCTAAGGGAAACAGATCACTTATTTTTCACGAGTGGAGTATTTCTTACAAAATCGCACGACGAGGCAATAAAAAATTATTTGCCAAGTGTGCAATGCCAAGGAATGTACCCAATTCACTTGCAACTGAGTTCATTTTCTATGCTCGGCCTCTGGTCATATTTTTCAGCAAACTTAGGATCTATGTTCTTTATCGATGACACGAGCCCGTCTTTCTCTTGCTGAGACCAATTTTGACTCCATTCGTGAAATAATTTCACCCGACATTGGAAGAGACTCGGAGGTCGATTGGATTCTTCTTTACAACTCATGCTGTCTACCAATGATGCTAGCCCATTAACTGAACTTGGCTGTCCACATCTTTCCGCTAGAATCTCTAAAAAATCTGCTCGCTGCATTTCAGACCATTCCCGAAACCATTCCACCACATAACGCAGTTGCTCTTCGTTTGACAGGGTTGACATTTTTCAGCTGGAAAAATCGATGGATGGCTTAGCAATTAAGGAACCAAAAAAAAATTGAATATTACATTTCAAATTTATTCTACGATGCAATTGAATTTCTCAAATTTATAGCGTTTATCATTTGTACAATTTAACACATCCAGAACAAATATTTAGGTATAAAAATGTTTGATTCTGAGCTTACTAGCACTTCATTTTATTTTTATTCAAATTTCTCGAAAATTGGTGAACAGTGTCATTGTAAAAAAAAAGGGACAGTTTATGAAGGAATATGGAAACTGCCAGCACATGCTGTCAGGAATATAAGAGAAAAAATGTTGATCACAGGTTAGGAAATTCGTGTCATTAAAAAATCTAATAATGAGGTTAAACAAGTATATTTCTGAGAATCTTGAAGAATAAACATTACCAGTTATGTGTCGTTCGCTTGCCAGATGATTTTCGTGAGGTTAGAAACGTCAACTTTTTATTTGTGTATATACAATTATTTTTATTATTGTATATTCGCAGTCTCCCAAGCGCCCTATTGTCTCGGTTCCAATTCGCCCGTTACTGAAGAATGCGGGAAGAATGTCAGAGGTCAAAAAAAAACAGTCGAAAAAGAGATAAAAAAAATTCACGTCGAAAATTTTTGAGAATTACTTGCCAGGAAGTGGCAAATTGGAAATTCTTTATTCAAAATCAATTGGATAGTTTACATTTTTTTGGGTTAACTTGCGAATCAAAATCATCGTCTCCGTCTGAATTGCTTAACGAGTCTTCCCACTGATCTGAAATTAATTATAATATTGAAATTTATGAGGCTTGATGAACGGTAAAAATAAATTGAGGACACAGTATTTTGTATTTTTTAATTGAATTCCCGTTAATTCTTTCCTAATCGCGTGGTTACCTTTCGAAACATCATTTTGTTCCTGTTGGATGAGATTTGTTAGAACATCGTTCACTTTTTGTTGGGTTATTCGCAGAGTTTCAATTAAATTATTGTACTGATTCTTTTCAGGAATTTGCAATTTATCTTCGTAAATAGAAGTATTATTCTTTTTTATTTCAATTCGAATGTTAGTGTCACCCATGCTTCTGATTGATCGAGAACTCAAATGATTATTATAACAGAATTTCAATCAATTCCCGTAACCAATTGGAAATACTCCATCAAGACGAAAAAATTTACGTTCAAATTAATAAAATTATAGAATAAATCGAAACATTGAATTAATGAAAGTTGTAAAATTGTTTATTTATCACAAAAATTAATAACCAAATTTAGAAAATGCACACAACGCTATCTGATGGTATATATACTAACAGATTATCGACAGCGGTGGAGGAATCTTATAGCAGTAAATATATATATACATCGAAATTAAAGACCGAAATGCGTCGAGACGGAAAAAAAATTCTACGGTCCCCACCAACACTAAAAAGAGCATTCAAATCGTGAGATTTTGCAGACTTAAAATGATCAGTACATGTTCAGTCTTTAGTTTCGGTTTCTCCGTGATCCCGCAATAGCGATTTCAACTATATAGCTATGATATAGTATGGTTCAAATAGGTGACCGCCAAAAGCTGCGCTGAGTGATGCACCGGCTCCAGTTCAGGTCGCTGCGCAGTTTTTTTGAATTTTAATTGTCAGAATCTCTACACTCTACACGTTCAGGAAAATGCAGTGAAAGTGCATTAAGATTAGTTTCGTACAATAGTTTTCAGAGAGTTTTATAGGAACATAGAAATCAATAAAATGTCGGATAGAAGTATTTGAAATTCATGAATATATACCAACAGTTGACTGCAAGTCAGCTAAAATAAATCCACAATTGACGTGTCAACCATTTTTTATTTATAGCAAATTGCTAACTTTACATTTGACATTTGTAACTTCGATGATATCAATAATCCTTATAAAAACTAGAGGAAACATTTTACACAAACCAACTGATAAAGCATATTATCGTAGTACAGTACTCAGAGCATGTCAAGTCTTATTCCGCACTTCATGAGCTCCAAAAAAATCGTAAGCATTAAACGTACAAGGAGAGGAAAGATCTTATAATTATATTATAATACAATTTTCATTGGTATATATATATATATTCACTTATCTATATATATATATATATATATAACTGTAAGTTCAAAAGGACTGTGTAGTTCTCAAAAAATATATGTATTCGAGTTTTTTCCTTTCGAAATTGTTGAATCTTTAGAACTTTGAACTCACATTACTCATGACCCCAAAAAGGAATATAAATTCTATTCTTTTCTGAAAGAACTTCGGTGCTATCAATGTTGTAAAACAATTTGCGTATATTCATATAAAACGAAAGAATTTTCAAAAACTCACAACATATTTCGTTGGGAGAGTAAAGAGGAGTCTGAAGGCACTGAATTTAAGATCGAGAGTACGAGAGTTGCACATACGGTAGTTTTTTTTCTGTGAAATATTATTTAAACCTTATTTCTACGTTACATGTCAAGGAAAAATATATATAAAATAATTAAAAAAAGAAAAAAAAACAATCGTAACTTTACAGACAAAAGCAAAAGTAGAACAGAGTTATTCATTTCAGAAAAATAATGTTGTTGGTACGCATTTCAAGGACAAAGTAGCACTTTTTAATTTATATTCCGGGCCTTCATTATCAAATCGAATCGCCGATTTGTGCGCACACCTTTGAGAAGGCTTCGATTTTCACTCTGCTTCGTTTCCCTGTAGGGTAATAAAAGTTATAAATTCATTATTCATTTTGAGTATTTACGTGTTTGAATCTTTGAAGGATAACTTATTGTTCGTAATTTCATCAATTTGAGTTATCAAAAAATGTTCATAGTTTTCCTCGTAATAGCAATTTAAAAGATTTTTTTATTATATTTAATATTTATAACCCGATGAATCGTAAAATACAACAACTATAATTATTGTCCAGAATTTTGCTGTATTTTAGAAGAAATCTTTAGTCAGGAATGAACAAAGGGAGAGAAATGTACCTTTTTGGAACTGGCTGTTGTTTCTGCGAAACAATTTTGATAGCCTCATTCTTCCTCAATTTAAATCCATATCGATTGTAAGCACCATTTACAGGGACACTTGGAGTCGAACTTTTCGGTGACATTTTTGGCTTAGAACGAGTGGCTGTATTAACTGTTGAAAACCAATGTTAACAATAAAAGTATAATGGAATAATATTGGAAAGTAAAATCAGACCGGATAATACAAACCTTTCGATAAACTTGTCGGGATTTGAGTGCTTATAGCCAAGTGACGTTTTTCGACTCTCCTTTTGGCGTCGACGAGAGATTCCATTTGGGCGAATTTTTTCTGGTGAATTTGAGCGAAATTGGGAACTTTTCTGGCAAGTGGCGTTTTCGACTCTGCATAAAAAGATGGAGAAATAGAAAATTGTAAAAAAAAAAACAATAAGAATTCGTCAGTTTTCTGGGATTTACCTGTTTTTTTGTTTGATTGGTGGATCGAGAGTCTGGGTTTGCTGAGTCTGTTGACAGATGCAAGTTGAGCGGATTTACTAATCGGGACAACGTTCGCACCGGTGGTGGAATTCGATCTCCTTTTAGAACTGGCGGCAATCGGCGTTTTCAGAACAGAAACGTCACTCAAAGAGTTGGATCTCTTACGGTCAGCGATTTTCCTCGGAACAGTAACTTTGCCGCTTCCGGGAGTGAAGCGTCTTTCACTAACTCGTGGTCCAGGTGTAGCCGATTTTGCTCTTCCCGTTTCGTGCGGCTTATTTTCTTCGAGGTTGGGTGGCGGACTTGCAAATCTTACTCGACAAGCGCGTTTGGTTATTCTTTCATCGGTGCTCGTGTCAATCTCTGCTATACTTCGTTTGGCCGCTTTACGACGCAAAACCGGTGTTTTTGGCTCGATCAATTCGTACGTTCCGTCAGCAGTTTTCTCCTCTTCAGCCTCGTCGCTGTTTGATACATTTTTCTTGGCTATTTCAAAGGTCCCGTCTAAACACGTTTCTTCTCCTTTTTTCGAGGCTTCGATCAGAGAAATTGAATCATCGTCCTCGCTTATAAGCGGATTCGATATGTCCTCGATATTCAAACTCCGGTTTGCACGCCCTTCGGTGATTAGTGTCGAACTGCCAACAAGTCGCCCGTTGATGGGAGGACTGTCAGGAATTGCGGTTAAAGACGTACCAAGACTCGGTGAAAGATTCAACGATCGACGAATCCTCTCGCGCGGTGTCGACGATAACATTCGTACGTTGTTCTCCCCCACATTTCTCGTTATTCTTGTCTCTGCTGGTGTGTTCTTTTCTGATCCAAGAGAATTGACGATCGATATCCTCCCGGAACTGGTACGAGGACTTTCGATCGGTCTCAATGGCGTACCTGAATCTGTGATCGGTGTACGTTTTTTCACGGTTGATTTGGGTCTCCGCGGGCTTTCTCCACCTTGAGACATACGTTTCTCGGCACTTGGGGTTTTGATCGGTGTTACTTTCAGGGAACTGTCGATCGAGGCGTTATTGCTCTTAGGCGACGAAGATTTCCTCGTCTTTTTCGGCGTGATCACTGTTTCATCTTGCATTTTGTTAAGTACGACTATCGGCAAATTCGTTTGACCGCTCGGGTTTACGTATTTAGGGGAGTTCGAGGGTTTAGAAGTTTGCGGCGACGCTTTGTTACTCTGTGACTCGATTCCTCTGAGATTTAACGCACTTGAAGGTGTTACGGATTTCTTTGAACTGGCCGGTCTTTTTTCTTTCTTCGCACTTGCCGGTGAATCGATTTTATCAACAATTGCATCCTCACTCTTTTCTGTCGGGCTCTTCAGATTCTTCAACTTAATTGGACTTTTGGCAGAAGATTTTAGCTTTGGCGATTTCTTGGCTTTGCTCGCAACTACCCGAGGACTCTTCTTCTGTGATTTTGCTTTAGGCGTTGCGAGCACGATTTTCGGGGATTTCGAGAATTTGCGCACTACGAGATCCTTCGATGGAGTTTTACGAGGCGATTTCACTGGTGATTTTATTTTAGGCGTACGCTTTTTTTTACTCGCGCTGTTCCCCCCGACGAGATTTGTATTACTTGGGCTTGTATGATTTGGCGATTCTTTTGATGTACCGTTGATCGACGAATCGATCGACTTTTCCGAACCTGCAGGCGATTCAACGACGACCGGCAACTTCCTCGGGGTTCTTGTCAACCGAAGAGGCTGCTCGGCGTGTGACTTTGGCGAACCAAAATTCATGGGTGATTTCCTCGGGGTTTTAGTTGTACGATGTGGCGATAAATTTATCGCTATCGGGCTACTCTCTGGGGTAAAATCTTCCAGTCTTGTTTTATTAGTAGGACGACCTCGTCGCTTTGCAACCGAACGTGCACTCGATGGCGTTGAAATCGACGGTACTCTTGAATCCGGAGTTTTATCAGAAGCATGTTTAACTTCCGCGCCCTCGACCGACATTGGAACTTCTTCGGTTTCCGAATTCGTCAAAACCTCAGTATCGGTTCCTACTACCGATACATTTTCTCGAATCATCCCGTTCCTTCTCTTTCCTCGCCTTGCTTCCCCGCTTTCCTCCGCGCTTTTCGAATCTTCTTTTTTTGTTGTTCTCTTGCGCGATTTTGTCGCTTGCACTTTTTCAACTTGTGAATCGTTCACATTCGAATTGTCCAACAGAATCGACTGCTCGATTGGTCCTTCGTTGTTCTTCCCTCTTCTACCACGTTTCATTGTTCTTGACGATTCGATATCTTGAGCGCTCGA
Source organism: Venturia canescens (assembly GCF_019457755.1). Classification (NCBI taxonomy): domain Eukaryota; kingdom Metazoa; phylum Arthropoda; class Insecta; order Hymenoptera; family Ichneumonidae; genus Venturia; species Venturia canescens. Next base: position 7,677,463 of record NC_057424.1, on the reverse strand, counting down.
CTCATCAAGTACAACTACATCTGCTTTTGCCTTTTTTCGTGATTTGGCAGCTTTACTCCTCGGTGTGTTTTGGGCTAACGTATTTTGTGTTTTATTAATCTGTGGCGAATCTTCTACGTCTGAATCTTGAGATATAGTCTTTGACAATTGACGTCCTTGAAGAATCAATATGTTGCAATAATTAATAATTAATTGGATAAATATTATTTTTTACCATTATAAGTTTGAGAATATTACCAGAAACTATAGCAATGTAAATAGTTTATTTGAACAAAGGAATCTCAATATTACTAAATAGTTCAAGTAAAAAATCTGACTAATTTACTTTTAAAGTTACTCAATTTTGCAGCAAAGATACAAAGATGCTGTCACTGCTTCGATAAAACCAAATCTTGAAAAATAAAGATTTCTTTATGTGATTTTATAACGTACAATTTTTATATTGTCTGGCAAAGTAAATGTCTTACGTGTTCGTAGTGTGCGTGCACTGGTTGGCGGAGAACATTCCAGAGACTTTTTCATGGTTGTTTCTAAAAGAGTTTCATTAGCATCGTCGATCTTTGCACCTGTAATAAATATTCCAATTGCTGAATGAAGAGCACCAAAAAAATGAATGACATTTTGTCTATTATTATTAGATTAGAAAAAAATATGTAAAGTTTGGAGGTTCATAGAGCTTAAAATTCTTCAAAATTATTTACCTCAAAATAAACAATCAATACTTGTCCCAAGACGCTCCCGAAACTTTATGTATTTAAATAAATTTCTGCATAAATGTTCATGACGAAAATCCTGTCAGTAATTTATACGAACATGATTTTACATTAGAATTTAATAGTACGATTAAAGATTTCTATGTTTTGACGAAAATATGATGGAGAATTTTTGTAGAAAAAATTGAGAGAAATCTATTGTGAAAAAATAAAATTGCGGAAAACGAGTTTGAGCGGGAAAATCTTGCATCATAACAAAGAAACAGTTCATGCGAACCGCCGAACCAGCGGCCATCTTTAAGTTTTCAGCCCGCCCAAATACACACCAGATGCACGCGCATTTATTTTTTTTTTCATGTGGAGTTTTGGTGAATTCAACGAGATAACCTACGCGGCGATAATAAAAATTTAACAAGCGTACCTCGTCTCGTTTTTCTTGGCGACATTCTTGCTGAATTTTTGAATACTTCAGTTTTTTTCAATATATATATCGGTTAAAAACGAAAACAAGGGCCGGCTTCGATTAAAATCGGCGTTGTATTATACTTTTTTTTATCTTATCGCGCACGGAAAACTAACACGCCACAGGAAACTACCGCGATGCTTTTAAAACTGCCGTTCACGGCGCTGTCGAGTGTCGAGAAATAACAAAATTCGCAACCGACTTTCCTTTCACCCCTCTTTTGCCGTCACTTCATTTCATTCGTTGATACCAGAGATATTCAAAAATTCTCATTGGCCAATGTGGGGCCTCAGTGACTGTTAACCAATGGTGACGTTGGAAGTGAATCAGTCGCTAGAAGATTACCTACTATTACCATGCAATTCTATTATTTTATTCTCGACGTTTTTTATTTAACGTGTCTTTGAAACCACAGCTGTAGTCTGAGATTTTATTATTGATGTTGAAAGATCTTCCGATTGAATGAATAATTTTCCAAGAATAATTTTAACGTAAATTTTTCTTAAGCACTTCAGAAATTCTTGAATGAACAGAAATTAAAAATATACGTAACAATCGATTCCGTGTGTGCAAATATATCTGAATCCAATAAGATGAAATAAAAAACTGGGAATTCAATTAGGGGGCGGAGGTGTACTTGAAGTATAGACACTTAAGAATTGGGAGAAGGGAGAACATCGCATCATCACTCGAAAACAGTTGGAAACTTCCTGAAATTTCCAATTGGAATTCGCGAAGGTGTCCAGTAAACTAACCAAAGTGAATAACTTATATATAAAACTCTATAAACTTGAAAATTTATTCTTATAAATATCCGTTATGCAAGAAAAAGAAATATTTAACAAAATAATAAATAACGTAACATAAAAAATTATATAGATATTGTAGTCTCTGATGGTCTGTTGACAAACCAATTACTTTTGAAGTAATTTAACCAAGTTACTTGACCGTTTGCATTGTTCTCTGATAGCTCCTCTGTATCACGGTCTTACATACAGGTCTGGAAACTCTGCCCAAATTTTGGTGGTGGGGGTAGGTCTCTTACACATGAAAATTTTTGTCAAAAAAATCGACACCACGTGGTGTTGAGATCTTGCCTACCGGATAATCATAACCTTAAAATCTAACTGAACGTGACGTATAAACAAACATGAATTATTTATATCGCATTAAATCGTTGAAAGAAAAAAAATGCCGATTGTTTGCGTCATTGTGTATTGTTATTTATTTAACCATAAATATTAACGTATAACGTCGGCCAATAAATTATTGCAAAAAAATATCTATTCAAAAACTTATTCGAACTTTTTACGTTATTGTATATTGATTGCTATTCAACTATAGTAAGCTCTTGTGAAAAAGCATTTCAAAATTGAATTAAATTATCATAATATTGGAAAGAATGAATGGTACTGTCAGCAAATTTTAAATAAAAATGAATCAGCATCACGTTTCAAACATTGGGGTTAGGTGTGACGGATATAGGCAGATGTGGGATTGCGGTTACTAGTGCTGTCTTTGTTGTTCAACACCCCCGCACCGTCCCGCACCATCGTGGTTTATAAGATAGCTGCGCCTCTAGCGGTCAATGTAGTAAAAAAATTTCTTCAATAAGAGACCCTCGCTCGAAATCTGGCCGAGTTTTCAGACCTGTATGTAAGTAAGACCGTGTCCTGTATAGAGGACATAGAGGAGTAGAGAAATCATCAGCTGAACGAGTTCCATTACGTAAAAGTTTTGCCGTGAACGTATCCATCGCAAGAGATCCGTCAAGTGCAGACCGAGGTAAAAAAAGAACAATATTACTTACATTTATTTTTCGATTCTCGGTTATAGAAAACGTTCACATGAGTTTCATCAGTTGCATAGGCAAAATTTCCGAAGAAACTTAAAACATCGATGTCTTCAAAATATGCTGAAGCACGTTGGAAACTTCTGTGTCCAAGCTCAAAAAAATATTCCACATGCCCAACGATCTCCACTGACCTCGAAGTTTCTTCGAAATTCCTAACTCTTTAGTGTTTCACAAAGATTTATTAATTACTCTCATCATTACTAATAATCAAAGTTATCGGCATTCGTTGCTATCGTATTTGAATTTTGTTATTACTTAACAAATATTGTTTGGAAAAAATCTTTAGTTTTGGTCTTTTCCTGTGCAGCTCATCATGTCGCAAATGAACCCTGTGGACCGTCGGATGAAATATCCGTACACTTATACCGCCAAGCTTATGAGCTTTCCTTTTGCTCATTATTACAAACATGCTTGGGTTGCTAAATATTTCGTATTTGGATTCCTCCTGACCCTTCCGGTCATGGCTAAAATCACTACCGCAGGTAAAACATGAAACTACTTAAATATTTAATGTGACTATTGCTGATCGATCAGTAGAATTGTATTCAATTTCATACAATCAATTCATGAAAGGATCGAAATGCTTCTGGAAAATATACACACTTCTCAAATTTGGTTTTCATGTTTCTTCTTCTTTTTTAGTCAACAACCCTGAAAATGTTGCTAAATGGAAGGAAATCAGAAGGAAGCAATTCTCCGGCGAACACTAAGGTGAAAAAAACATAGATGTCGGAAAAAAGTTATCCGTAGCAATCTGTAAATGCAATCGATTAACTCGAGTTATAAAAACAACAGGAATTCGTACATGTAATTCAGACATCAATAAATAATGCAATGAATTATTCCCTAAACCAATTGATACATCGAATGTACTCTAATCTCATTTGGTATGCAGTTAATTTCTTTTGATAGTCAAAAGATTTAAGTGAAAACATGAATTTGTCCGATGTTTGCAATTTTTACAGAGATTGTTGAATCATTCTCAAAACTGGGTTTCCAATGGGACGTACGTTCGGAATTTCGTATTCATCACTCATTGTTAGAAAAATTACTCACCTCCATGAGAAATTAAGTTTTCGAAAAAACTCAACGTTGATGAGATGTTGATTAACATTGAAAATCAATTTCGGATTATAAGGATATAAGAAAAGGTGTTTCGTTTAGGACAAGCAAAAATATCAGTTTTGAGGGTGTTTATTACCAAATTAATTGTATAAAACATACATCATTCTAAACGACCGTCCCTCGATGATTGTGGTGTACAATTCAATGGACAATAACATTTCGTGAATCTTAAATTGTACGTGTAGGCCCAGCCTAAATGTCAAACAACTCGAGGTTTAGCGGATGTTGATGGTAAAGAGAAAAAAATATATATATCAATGGAAAAAAAGATAAGTACCGTCATTTTTGTCTAATCGTTATATTGTTACAACGAAATCATATTAATTTTGGAACATAGTTATGAGCCGCGCGAGGTCACGAGAACTTTTTTTCAACTGCTAAATTCGAGTTGTTAGTTTGCCAAAGGTGACGGTGTGACAGGGTGAAAATTTCGCGTCAAACTGAATCTGCAATTTGATCAGTGATGGTGAAATTTTACAATGAAAATTAATATTAATAAATAGTGCCGACGATGATGGGAAAAGTGATTCTGGAACGAAATCATATTTACTTAATGAATAACTACTTGTGAGAAGAGGAGATGAGAGAGGGTATTAATAATTACGATATTATAGGTCTCAAGCGTACCGAGTCCTCTCGCTTGTACTGGCTTCTTAGTTACAGCAGAGGATTTCTACAAATACACATCTCAGATTCTTCCGAAGCAACTTTTTTTGTATACCTTTTTTGTTTTCACTTCGCCACGGCTCCAATTACAACCATTCGCATTAATCTCTGGTAAATAATACTGCGTGCATCCGTGTCACGAATCAGTCTCGGATAGAAAGCAGAAAAAAAAGAAACGTAATTAAAAAAAAATAATAATAATTAGAAGCTACAAGTATCAAGAATCGCGTTCGATATTTTTGTTCGTTTTTTTCTTCTTTGTTTGCATTTTCGTGTTTTCGCAGTGGTAAAGGTACAGAAAATCACGGAGCGCGCTTACGATGGTTCTATAATACAGTATACATATTTTTGTTTATAAGGTACATACGATTCATCATTTTAATCGCGTTTTTCAAATCTCATCAACGATTCCTCAGAATCGATCGTGTTTCCCTTTATTCTTAACTTCCGTACGTTGAATCGTTGTCATCTTCAGCTTCTTCATTTTCTTCCTCGTCTTCGTCTTCCTCATCCTCATCCTCATCCACCTCCATCTCTGCATCGTTCCCTTCATTGTCCTCTTCCTCGTCGCTCTCCTCTTCCTCCTCATGAAGACCGTTGCTCGCCAGTCTCGGCTTTTTCTCAGGTGGCTGCTCCTCCGCCTGATCGATCTCTTCTTCCACCGTTAAACCCAGTGCTTTGCATTTTTTCTCAAAGTACGCCGACAGTCGCATACCGGCCCTGTGAACAAAACTATTTTTACAAGGACATAGCCGAATTCTGTAGATTGAGCGAACGCTTCGTTCGTTCGGAGGCCAAAGATTATGGTTGCGATACTTTCAATCGAAAAATATTATGAAACTCGACAAATCTAGTGTTCGAACATTACTATAATCCAGACTTGAAAATCCAACTTGATCGCTGCCGAGATTGATGGGCACTTTAAATTCGTTAGTTTTTTATCTTCTGCCCCCGTTAAATTCGAACGGAAGCTTCGATCTTGCAATCACATTTCATTTTATAACACAGTTACATTGATTAGCCAAACTACAGAATTATTCAAATGAAAAATGAATTTTGAAAATCGGATACAACACGTTGAATTTACTGAACTCACATGAACGCACTAATAAAAAATATCATTGTTTTCCATTTGTTACTTATTCGTTCCAATCAGAATCTGAAAAACTTCTTTAACGGTCTGAATTATGAATTAAAAGAAAAAGTGAAATGAGGCAAATTATGTTCAGGGTTATATTAAGAAATACACATTCTGGGTTAGGCAGGGCCCCACATTTTTGGTGGGGATCCGCCGGCTTATTTAGTAGGAGATTCAAGAATAAATTTGATGCGACATAAAATTTTGGCATGCGTAAAAAAAATGCAATTATTCTTTTTTGGCCAAACATCGTCGAGGCGAGCAAGCAGGAAACGAGCATGAGAAAAAGCGAACAAAAGTGACGTTAGTCTGAAGGACAAACGACTGTTATACGACGACACATGTAGGGTTAGTAAAATCATATAAAAAAAAAAAATTGAAGCTTCGAGTTGTCTCTGGCGTCCGAACCCAAAAAACAATAATCCGGTGAATTCTTCGCTACGTATACTCACTTGTACACGACACTGTGCTCTTGATTATAAGTGTCACAGTTTTCAAACACCAATTGACAATCGGTTACAAATTCTTTAACGTTCCCATATTTGCCACTCTCGAGTTTAGTCTTTATTGTGCCAAAATCCATGGGATTTTTAATGTAATCGTAGTAATCCGGAACCTCGTCAATCGTAACGGGTGTCAAGAAAGGCCACGAGTCAACATGTTTCATTACATCCGCCAACAGTTCTTTCAGCTGAGTTGTTGTCGACTTCTCTTCGAATGCCGCACGCTTTGTTGTTCGTCTCGTTTGGCGAGCTGTAGTTTCCTCCGACGCGCTTCCGGCTGTTTTTAACAACAATATCATCTTCAATATTCTCTCGAGATCTTTACTAATTTCGTCAAATATACATCGATCAAAATGTTCCGAAGCAAACATATTCATGTTTTTTTTATAACTTGAAAAGAAAACTTTAATTGAATGATACTTCATTTACTTTTTTAGCAGGACTAAATAAATAAAATCACTCAATACACGTGCTTTGAAACATTTGACCAGTAATAATAAAACCAAAAGCAGGATAAATTATCGATGATAAATTGCTACTTGAGTGAGTGGTGCTGTAATAATTTTATCGATGTGTGTTATTGTTTTAATCTGATGATATCACCGGAAGCAAAATTCACAATATGAAATGAGTAGAGGTTTGGGAAATAAGGAAAGCGAGAATTAGAATCAAGTAGATCTGGATTATCATTTGAATTAGATTTGGATAGTTCGTGGTTTTCACGAATTGTCTCCGGTTTTTGAGAGATTTCATTTTTGATTCCCAGATCAAGGTTCGTTATATTCGCAGCTCAAAGTTAAAAATGTCTTTTGAGTACGGCTCGAAAGGAAGGATCTTTGTTGGGTTCCAATTTTGAAAATTTCGATCGTATTATTGTTCGAGCATTGATTCAGCGAAGATGAATCGTATAAAAAAATGCACGATTTTCAATTTTCATATTTTCATGATAATTGAAAACTTCGTTAATATTGACTTTCAAATAGGAAGTAGCTTAATTTGTGAGCATTGGTTATCAGGATTTCTAGCAGTGATCAGCTCGTGGGTATGGAATGAGCCGATGATTTGGACGAGAGTCAATAATTGAAGTCTTAACGCGGCAGAACCGATTAGCTGTAAAATCGGATATCCGAGAGAAGGATTCTCCGAAAATTTGACCAAAAAAATTCATGCACAGAAAACCTCCAACAAAGGGGATACGACGGTGCTGCCGCAACGAGACCGAAATGAATGAAGAGAGAAAAATGTGAAACCAGTGATTTAATGCCAAATTGAAGACGATTTTAATACAGACCGTCCCAATCAGCAGAATCTGTAGTGAGAAGAGTCTTGACGAAGCCGTGAATGCGCGAGCGGGCGGCAGCCGCGCTCAGCCTCTCATTGTCCCTCTCTCTTTCTCGCCCTCGGACTATCAAAACACATACACGGAAAAATCATTGAAGAATGCACTAAATCTGAGTTCAAATGGGCAGAAACGAACTCTTGTTAGTTGGAATCATTTTTCCTTGGAAATTACGATATTTTTGGCTCCTTTTACAATACTAAATCGGTGATAATAGAGAGGGGTCGATGATACTGAATATATCTTGTTTTTATGTTTGCACTAACAAAAAGTTCGTTTACGAGCCTGTGAACTCAAATTCGGTCCATTCGCCAATTGTTTTCCTTCGGCGCACACCCAAAGCTAACTCTGACTTTTCGAAATTTCGTTTAAATTGGGATAGACTCTTACTAGGGGTAATAAAACATACGATAAATTCGTTGTACACATAAGCGACCGACGCCACAAGTAAATTGATGGGACGAAAACAGGTAAAGAAATTATACTCCTGTTCAAGAAATTTTGAGAAAAAAAAACCGAACGAGACGAGACAACATTGAAATGCGAAAATCCCAAAGCAAAAATAAAATTGTTATTTTATTCATTTACTTTGATGAAAGTATTGGTCTTGCATCTTCGGTCCAAAGATTGCAATTATTTGCGACCGATTGTCTTACCTATTCTGCTGGAGTGTTTACGTGGATTTCTACAGTCGTGGCAAGTCCACTTGCCACGAGGGATTCTGACCAAAGGTGGCTCGAGGCAATCGATGTGGAAACGCTGAGGACACGAATCACACGAAACCAATCGACCGTTACCTCGGCAGCTTGTACACACGGGTTCCGCTTTCGAGCTATAAACGTGAAAAATACGGTTGGAAGAAATTCAACTGATTGGCAAGCTTTCCTCGGAAATTGTGCTATCGTCGGAATTTCTAACGTTAAACTGTTAACAATTATTTTTGGTACGGACCCTGCATCGGTATCTTCTTCTTTATCGTCGTCGTCACCATCTTCATCCCCGTTTTCCACGTCGCCGCAGTCACTGTCAGGCACGCGTTTCGCTCGATTGTGCCTGGTTTCTTTGGTCAAAATGACCGTTTCTTCCTCGGACTCATCTTCGAATTTCTTCCGTTTCTTTATTTTTTCTTTCGGCTTTGTTTCACGAGGTTTGCAGCTGGAGCAGAACCAATCGCCTTCGGGTACGGTCTGTATGTTGAAAAAGTAGGTTACAAGTCGAAAATAGTTTTTACTAAATAAAAAAAATTGAGTTTTTGAGAAATAAGAGCGATCTCAACGAACCGTTAATTTAGGCTTCAAACAGTAAAGATGGTGGCCTTTGTTGCAGCCGTCGCATAGGAGCATAATTTCAGCATTCTTTCTCCTTCGACAAACACGACAACGAGCGTGAGTGACGCTTTTTCCCCAAGCAACCTTGTTCTCGAGTGTATTGAGATGAACGAAAAGTTGAGACCAGCTTGTCGAAGCCATCAACGATTGTTCCCATCTTTCGCGACTTTCTTCGATCGAGACTTTGTCTTTATCGTCAGCGCCGCTTGGTTTTTTCAAGAATTTCGGTTCTACGGCGTTAGACAGTTGGAGAATGGCGCACGCCATTTGCCTAATGCTGGTTTGTTGTTTAGGATCGGGAGTAATGTCGTTTTCACCAGGAGGACCGAGGTATTTACCAGGATCTCTGTAAACTTTTCCGATTGCACTGCCGACTTCCGAATCAGGAGTGCCGGGTCGGCTGTTTCTTGATTCGCTCTTTATTTTGTCGAGAGTTGAATTGAAAGGTAGATCAACTTCGGACTCGTGCGGACCGTAAACGAGTTTGTCACACTGTTTATCGTATTTGCCATTTGTTATTGCATCTCTCCAGGCATCACGATCTTTCACTTTCAAGGAGCCAAGACAACCAGCTGACAATTTCTCCTCGAGATCGAGTATCGAGTCTCGTAGCGTCAGCTCCATGACGTCGTCGATCGCCATGTCTGCGGGGAAATTCAAATTGAAATTTTCGTTTTTGTTGCTCTTCTTAGACGTCTTGGCCGTAGTGTCCTTTGGAGGTGGTCCAAACTGCAAAAACATGATAAATAAATAAAAACTTTAATTTGCAGAATGTGCCAAGTTGAACGATCGATGATAGAAACTTAGATGTATGATCAAATTTCTATGTTACTGGCCGTTCGAGAAAGGATTTTTTTATCTATCAATTTTCAAGGTGCTCGAATAACGCATCACAGTGTTTTATGCTTTGGAGCAGAAAAAATGAAAAATTCGCAAGTGGTGAAAAAAATTGGTATTAAAAAAATCTTACTTTTTCGAGAAAAAAAAGGTTGAAAAGTGAAAGTTTTGAGTATTTCCAATATATTTTCAAATTCTAAAAGTTGCCGAAAATCAGAGCAACAATATTACTACGATTCGTGAACTCACCAATTCTGGATTGAGTTTGTATTTCGGACAATTTTCAATAACCGAGATCAAGCTATCGGTTTCGTGAATGAGATTATTCTTGAGTTCGCCTTCCCGGATGCCACGTTTGTTTAAACCATTTATCACAGCCTCAAGATCCTCTCGTATACCGTAAAAACTCCACTTTGGTTCAGCTCGCTTCCGGTGAACCGGACATTCGGCATTGCCGGTGCAACACATGAGCTTCCGTCTAATTTCGTTGAAATCTTGTTTTGATTCTTTTCTCGGTGATTTTATACCATTCTTGTCAGCGGTACCACCTTTTTTGGGAGATTTTGATGCCTTGTTAACGCTGTTCTCCTTGTCGCTGAGCTCGTCTTCGAATTTATTTCTTAGATACGTATAAGTTGCATCACCATCCTGAAGTTCTGGTAAATACGGAGTTCCGTCTCGAAGACAAGTGCCCGGCCACCATTCATCGTTTTCCACAAAAAGTCCTGTTTTTCAATATAACGCTCATCAGTTGTATGATTAAAAAAATACTATGAATATCGAATCAATGTACGAAAATGAAAAAATAATTTTTCGTGTAGTTGGTGTTTTTTTTTTAATTTTCTTTTTTTTCACAGATGTGGGATAAACAATTTTTTGAGTGTCAGCAAAATGTAATCTTTTGCGTTTCGGAAAAAAAAGCAGGAGGAACTTACCAGGGATAGAAAGGAAACGCCAATATCTGCGATGAGAACGATCAGAGCCCAAATAGAGCATCATTTGATCATCTTTCGAGGCTTGCCGCAATTCCGTTAATTTATTTTCATAATCCTCTCGCTTTTTCTCCTCGCCGCGATTGCCGCGTGTTACCTTTTTCGGTTCTTGTTCTAAATCCGGCTCAACTTTGTTGCCGTCTTTTTCACGTTCCTTCATTTTCTCTTTTTCTTCGCGTTCTTTTTTCTGTTCGGCGAGGAGAAATAATTTTAGCTCGCGTCGTGCTTGATGTACTTTTTCATGACGTTCCTCGATCACGTCGCGTATTGACGCAAATGTGAGCAGTTGATTTATCAAACATATTGTTAAGGTGAGACGATCGGCAAGATCGAACTCGCAGACGCTACGATGACCGAGTGTGCGAAGAATTCTTGCTTCGTTCATGCGCAGTTGTAATGCCGGATCGTCATGATTTGTATAACCCCCTAGGGAATAATATTTTTCACAATTTAATCAAAATTGAATTTCCTAAAAGGAAATATTGTATATTTTTTATTATGTATACAAAGATTGTTACCGCGTTGAGAGTATCGCCATTTGGAAGCAGCTTCGCTGATCCGTCCACCCGAGCTGAGAAGGTGTTGTCGCAAAATCTCACTTAGGGTAACATGATCCAACGTAATTTCAGAGAGCTGGCAGCCTTGCTGATTTTGGCACCAAGAGGAAGCCATGGTAGCGAGTTTGACGGCTTCGGCCATCGAGGAAACCCCATGTTCCATATTGACATCGTCCCCACCGTCGTCAGCATGAATCTCATCTTCTTCCTCCGCCTGATACTTGAAAATATTTGCTAACAATAGCTGCAACAATTCGCTCCACGATCCTGAAGTCTCTTTGACCATCATGGCTCTTTCCAGAATATCCAAGTTGATGCCATTCGGGAAATACGTTGAGACTTCAAGTTCTTCTTTGAAGAATTGTAAAAATTCAAGTATCATAGCAAAATCTCCGAAACTCTCGTTCGGCACGCCACATTTTATCGCTGTGGGCTCGTGCAACGGTCTCAAATCTTCGCATTCGAGATCCTCACGAGGTTTGTTCCATTCACGAACGTAAGCCGCTAAAGCAGCGAGCTTTTGTTTCTCCTCTTTCTTTCGCTCCCGATTTTCGTTGCGTTGCTCTTGCCTCTTTGCTTTGTTCTCTAAAGCACGAGCTTTCAAATCTTCCTTGACTCTACCGTTCGTTCTGTACAAAATATAAATTTATTCAATTTCATCCGCTTTCACATTGCCAACATTTCGGCTGGTTATCATTTCATCCCAATGAATCACTTTGATATATATTTTTTATTACAAACTTCAACCGGAAAAAAATAAATAACCAGTCGAACTGAAATATTCCGCCGTGTAATAATATACTTACAATTTTTTAGAACTTTCGAATAGGAATATTCAAAGAGAAGCAAAACAAAAAACATACAACACACGGTTAGAATGCGCTAAATAATTTAACGATAGATTACTGTCACGGTAGAGTTTTCAGCTAAACATAATTTTTTTCAAAATTTTACCTGGGTTTACGAAATTTTTTAACGACGATCGAAGTCTCGTTGAGTTTACGGAGCGGATCAGGTTTCTCGAACTGTCGGTGTTTCGTTGTATCCGCCGTTAGGAATTTATCCAATGTTTCTTGCTTCTGTTTGATTATTTTTTTCGGTTGCGGGGTGAAGTCTGGCAACGGTCCGGCAAATATTGTATCGAAACGGACTTTCGCTATGCCGTATTTTTGTTGAACGCTTTCCTAAACAACGGAAAGGCGATTAATAAATAAATGAATGCGAAAACCAAAAAACTTTTTCGGAAATTTCGCTTTTCCGAAATTCACTTCGAACATAAACTCGAAAAACTGATTTCTCTTTTCAGAAGTCATTATGAAACAAACGGATTTAAGTACACTCCTTAATATACTTTGCGGCAAAATCTTTTCATCGTAGTGACTATTGTTTGTAATTTCAAGAGAATGCATTTAAAATGAGTTGAGAATATATTCAATTTAGGTCATACAATCAATGCATTGCCGATTTCCATATACTTTAGAGAAATATTATCAAATGTATTTGAAAATGTTTGAAAAGCTTACTTTTATGACCCAGATGCCATTGCTGTTCAATTCACAGAGAAGTCTAAGGAAAATCTTGTTTCGTTCTCTGCTGTACTGTTGTTTTCTTCTTCTAACTTGGGCTGCCTCAACAATCATTAATTGGCTAACGTCGGAATCTCCACAATCGAGTTGTTCAACCTCGTATCTGAATAGTTTTGCCGGTGGATGGTAATGTCTGTCCTGTGGATTTCTGTAATAAAATGAAGGAAAAATACATATCAAACATGAAACAAAGAACATTTCACGGTAAAAATTAATTTCTATTAGTCTTTGTTACCTATTGGCTTCTGGAACATATGCTTCTATTTGAGCCTCCGTTGGTTCAATGACCTGGAGAACGTGACACTCGCACCAAGAATCTTCTGTGAAACTTGCCTCCACCATTTCTCCAACAAAAAAACGATCTCTTGCAAATTGGTAAACATCTTCTATCATTTCGTTAAAAGAGGTTCTGCATGTCCGATTTGCCAGATACAATATTGGGATTCTCAGCTGAAATATTACAACTCGTATCATGGTGAAAAAAATCAGAAGATGAAAATAAAGAAAAAGTTTTTACAGCCGAAACATGATTCAATTCCAATTTTCAGGATTTTTTCAAGCAATAATTGCAAAAACCTGAAAGGTTTGATGATGAATGTAAAATAGAAAATCAAGTTACGGTTATTCCATAGAAATGTGTTTACCTCCATGGGAAATTCCTTGAGACTTTTCTTTGCATTTTCCTCGCATACAAGAGCTTCCTCGAATGTCATGTTGGTTTTTCCTGTGATACTGCATGACCATATGGTCGAGTTGCATAGAATGATTCTCTCACAAAATTCACTGAAAGCACGCAGAACAAAATATTGTTAATAAAATATTGCAAGAAAACATCTGTAAAAACATAAAAAGTTTATACCGAGATTCATTTAATAATTACACACGTTGAAAAAGACCTTGAAATAGTTCTTGACTTTTAAGAGTTCAAAAATACATTTTTTATTGCCCAGTAGAATTTTTCAGCTTAGATAGCTGAACACAATGAAACTTTTGATATTCAAATTTACATTTTTCAATAATGTCTATTCAGAGCCTAAAAAATTACCCTACAATACAGAATCATGGTAAATTCAAAAACAATAAAACATTTTTTTGCAGCGTTACAGCAACGCAAGCTCCAATATTATTTTGAAGGAAAACATCATTATTTTTCAACTTATATTTTTGCACTTGTGTTCAATTTGATTGTTAATAGAATATCAAATGTCAAAAAAACATTCTCCTCAATATCTTTATTGCTTGCAAGTATTATTGATCATAACAAAGATTTGAATTCAGCATATACAGTAAAATACATTGGAAATTTTATTGAGGTCATCGGATGATTATCTTCCAGAATGGGATTTAAAAAAATATCCGTGTTTTACGGTGAAATGAAATGAAATTTCACTCATGGAATAAAAGTTTTTTAAATTATATTTCATGACATATACCCTCTGAGAAGTTTGAAAATGACTCAACTATTTTTAGTTTTTTGCCACTGCCTGGCATCATCCCTGTATTGACTGTTAACAATTTTTCATTTTAATATAAAAAATGAAATAAGATTAGATTGTATGAATATTAAGAAAAATCAAAAGCTATTCGGAACCTTTAAAAAAAAAAAACAAGAAATGAATCTTTACTTTAGTGAAACTGAGTTACATATTTGCTTCATATAGTAAAAAAAGTTGGAACAGTATGAATGTATGATTCGTTGGTAAAGTTCATTGCCGCCTGCAATGCGCGATCTGGCAAGAGAACGAAATGTGAAAAAAAAAAGAATTTGTTAGAACGCCGTTAAAGGCGTTCTAACAGTGACAAATCGAAGTCGTTTCTCGAGCAATTGGATGAGAAGTGAAGGGATAACAATCGAATGGTTCAAATGTCACGAAGGAAATTATCGCCACAGAAAATGCTATTGTCTTTTTTAACAATCCGGAAGGACTGTCATGCCCATAAGAGGGATAGACTTACTTGTAATCTTTGAAGACTTCGTTCGTAACCTCGCAATGAAAGACCTCATCGTCGTCCTTATAGTCGGAGGAAACGTGAAGCCGTTGAAACGGTTTTTTCCTCAAATACGGCATTGTAGAGCGTCACTGTTTTATTATCTCTGCCGCGATTCCTCTCGTCCGGAATAACGAGCAGTTTGATGAGATACTTATCTTTTCTTTCTTACTTTTTCACTCTATTAAAAGGAAATCAATTGTAAAGATTGGCAGCAGCAGAGCACGCCGAGACGTTCATGCACCTACGTTCTTTCCGGAAAAGCGCGGACCACCTAACCCACCACTCAAAAAACACATACGCAGTAGAACAATACCCGCGTTCGCTGTCGAATTACGAACGAGCGAGTGTAGATAGAAAAATCTTCTCGAACCGTGCACACGATATTATTTCTTCGGTCTTCCTTTCCCCGAGTCTATGATCAAACGGGATTTTAAGATGAATCGATCGTGCGTCTTTCAAGCGATTTTAGCAGCATCGTGAATCAATGGAAAAAAACGCCGTTGTTGTATCGCGTTTTAGTATGACAGTGGATGTCTTTTTTTCTTCGCTTTCTCGCCGAAGAACGTTCCCGTTTTGCCAAACGCGCAATGTACACGCATATATAGATATATCTATAGGAGCGATACACACTGGTGACCGTGCGCCTTGCGTCTGTGAACTGACTCGCGCGCGACAGACTCTTCCTTTTGACTGCTTTTGACCTATCGGAGCTCGATTATACCACGAAGAAAAAATGAAAAACTCGTTTCTCATTGGCTCTCGGCTCCCCCTCATACAGGAGTGCCAACTTTTCGGAATTCGACTTTGCCGCCACGGATGCATGACGCTTGGAATCTTAAATCAAGCTCAACTATTGACAATAAATACTTTATATATGATAATCTTTAATTTATTAAAATCGAAATTTGTGGCCATTCCAATTAATTCATGACATTTCACAATCTGTCAGTGTGGGCTTCTTGCGTTTCTTGTGACAGGTGGCAAGCGACATTTTGGAAATCCTCTGATGAAGTTGGTAAACGTCAATGGCTCGACGAATTGTAAGAAAATTTTCGATTTGGCGGGAGTTGGCTCAATTCATTTTTGCGATTCGGAAAATGAGCGGGAATTTTCATGGAATTTTGGATCAATTTTCATTTGTGTATTCGTATGCCGGTTCACTATAAAAGGGAAACGGAAAAAACTCATACTAGTGCTTTACGTGGATCGTAGTGGAAAACCGTGATCATTATCGCTATAAATTTTGAAAAACAAGTGAAAACAAACTTTCCAGAACAAATAATTACAATAATCAATTCAAGTATAAAGTCAAAGTTGAACGAATCATTTTCTCATTGATTTTTCAGCCCAATGTTTATTACGAAGTCTTCGAAAAATTGGTTCTTAAGCTAATTTAAAAAAGTTACAAATCCAACCATTCCGTGATGTATTGGCATTTAATTGGCGAAACGTCTCCAACGTCGCAGCAGTTTTTCCTCACCTAAGAATGAAAATAATCGTATGAATTTTTATTTCTCCGAAATACCGAGCATTTCTGAACAATACAAATATCGGCTTTTAAACTGACCGATCAGATGCATGACTGAAGAGTTGATAACCGAAAAGTAGATACACGTCGGTTTCTGATAAGAAAATAACGTATAATTTTTTTAATTTTTTTGAAATATCAAGCATGTTCAAGAAAAAATATGTATCTACTTTTCAGTTTTACTGGTAGATCACCTTGAGGTGAGATACTTTCTCCGACTCGTATGTAATAGGAGAGGCTGATATGCCTCTTCGAAACAGATTTAAAAAAACGATTTTTACCGGGCAAACTCCACAGGGAGTTTTTATGAGCCCTGGTGGACTCAACATTGGTTGTATAGCTCTGTATAAATTATTTCCATCTGACGAAAGTATTCTTTCAACTTTACCATCATAAACAAGGGTATTCAAAATCATTTCAAGGTCTTCCACTGATAATTTCACCTGTAAAAAATAGAAAGTCATAAAAAATTTTGAAAGTATGCGATAGAAAAAAATTTGAAAAACACAAAAAATAAAGGGGGTATTTTGTTATGAAATAATTTTTCAATTTGATCCAAAGTATTTCAGCTCTTCGTTCAACTCTGCCCATGAGATAATTACTTTTGAATTTTTTTTTTCAAATCATATCAGAGTTTTATCCACTATAAATACGAAAAAAGGTTCCGAATTTTATGGAAATTTCTAAAGATGTACCTTACTAATGCCAAGGTCAGAAATAAATTTCCAAACTTCTTTAGAAGATGCAAAAGTGGAATTTCTTGCATCGATCGGGCCAAGTCTACAGTCTTTATTATCTTCTCGTTTTTGATCAAGAAATCTGAAGCATTGTTGATTGAGAACATCAACAAATTCAGCTTCAAAGTCCTGATCCTGATACCAAGCACCACCAGTGATAGTTCTGTCTGGCTCAAGGTTGTAAAGCATGTAAACTTTCTTTTTGCTTGCTGCTACAGATTTCACAGCTTTGATAAGTTTTTTTGTCTCTAAATTTTTTAATATTTTATTCAACTGGGTCAGCATGAGATTGGACTTGAAGCGAATATCTCGTATCCATATTCCCTTGCTGCCGGCATCCTCTATTATCGAATAAACTATTTTTTCCTCGTTGTCTGCTCCTTTTACAGCTTTTCCTTTGTTAGGATCTTTCAATCGATAAAGCAACGATCCTCCTTGCTTGAACAAATCGATGTATCCTCGGGACAAAAGCTTGTTCACTATTTGGGCCTTCTGCAGAGGTTCCAAATCAGGCATTTCCATTGATATATCCTTATCAGATATACCCTTTGGTTTTGTTTTTGCAAGTGCAATCATTCTGCAAATATAGAATATATTGTATTTATTTGAATTTTCATTTATTGAATTTCATTTGTGGATTTCCAATTTTAATTATGAGAAAGCTGATGACGATCCCAATGTCTTGTTTTTTATTTGCAAATTTCATATGCACGAAATTTTTTAAGATTTCATCATACTTTTTGAGATTTGGTATTATTGTGTACTGTAAAATGATTATAGGATCATTTCATTGTTTTTTTCCAGAATCGATGTTTCTCAGCATTTTTTTCATATACCTGAGTGTACACATAACCTTAAAATCTTACAATATATCGCTTCGTGAGGTGTCACCGAATAGTAGAAAGTAAATAATTTACCTCTGTTCGATAGCCCCGAGATCATCGGGCTCACTAGAACTCGTCGGTTCCGGATCATCGACTAATTCCGAATTTTCATCCATTTAAAAAAAAATATTTTTCGGAAAACTGTCAACACTTTTCTCTGCTTTTCTCGATCGCAGTTTTGTAAACTCGCGCCTTATTTAGAGGTTAGGCCTGACTTGAAAGTTGTTATATTCTTAATATACAACATTTGTCATTTTTATTTCACATATTGTTTTCGTATGCATTATTTTTATGAGAATCCCAATATTTTTCTGGTCAACTTTAATTCACGCAAGAGTTTGAGATAAAAATTTCTATTCAATTTTTTCCTATATATAGCTTTTTCATTGAATGCCAATTAAAATTATTTAGGCAAATGTTAATTTCAGATAAAGAATTTAATGAGAAAAATTCAATTATTAAAAAGCTCCAATCATTCAAGATATTTTCGAATCTAACCTCCAATACATCGGAGTCTATTTTTCGAAACGTGGATTTTGAATTCATGTACGTTATGTAGGGAGGAATGCGAATTTTTCATTCCGTCTTAATTTTGTCTTATCATAAATTGCTTCCCAAATTCAAAATTTTTTTTTTCATGAGTCATCATGATTCGTGAATTCCATTGATTTTTTTCAGATTTTCTTGAAAATTTGGAAATTTGGAACAAATCCAGTCATCGCCAACGCCATTTTCAGTCGATCGCAATTTATATGTGTATGAAAATGGACGACCATAGCGATTCTGAAGATTCACTGATGATAGCTCAAAAATCGTGGACTCGCGTAATTGATGCTGCTTCTAAAGTAATTATTTTGTAACGACCGTTGTTGGAGTTTTCCCTATTTGAAGGATGCCTTCCTAGAATTTTTCGCATTCCATTCCATTGCCCAAAAATTTAAAACGTTTCCAGCTTGAATATTTGAACAACTTGTCATATCGAAAAATCCTATCTTTTCTCAAAGGTTACAAAAATTATGGACACAAAATAATAAAAAAAATGAAGGCTTCTTGAAAATATTTTTGGATAACTTGAATATCGAAAGGCCCAAGGTTTTATGGCCAATTTTTATTATTTCTAGACCGGATATCGTGACGGAATTGAAGAAGGTTCACAAGCGGTTCTCCAAAAAGATTTTGATCAGGGTTACGAGGATGGTTTCAAAGCTGCTTTCGAATTGGGAAAGTACAAAGGTCTGTCGTCAATATATTTCAAAGATCATGCACATCCGGACGAAATAGTTGGAATACTCGAGAAAACAAGAAGAGGAGCGTGTCACATTTGTATATCGGAATCGAAGGAAAGGGCATCAGGGGACGAGAATTCATCAACGACGAAGATAATTGAAGATCATCGAAAACACGTAGAATCGAGGTTAAAAGTTTTGCGAGAATATTTCGAGCCTCTCATGAAGGAAAAAAGGATAAATGTTGTTTCGCTCGAAAATTGAACTCCTAAATAAAATTGTACATATTTTAAAAATATTTTGACGACTTGGCTGGAAGAATAAATTTGGACATGAAAATCATTGGATGTTTCGACAAGGTGTTTCATTTATTTTTATTTATATATTTAACGAATACGTTTGCGATACAAAAGAAAATTTGATCTGCGAGAAAAATGTGCAAGAATTTTCTTACAAGTACAATCCTTCAGGAGATCCTTCCTTTTTGCGGTACAGTACGCTCTCCTTTGATTTTTTGAAATCCTCGCTGGTCACTTTCATTCTTCTTTCACGAAGGGCCATCAATCCCGCTTCAGTACAAATCGCCTAGAAAGAATTTTACATTTTATCTGAATATTTTTTTAACGAATCTCCCACTTACGTACAGGCACATGATTTTTTCATTTTTAATTTGAATCATGAATGAGTTAACAATTAGGAAAAGTATGTCAAAAATTAGTAATTTTTTTAAGAAAACATTTCTTGATCCGAGACCAAACATTTTGCTGATCATTGAAATGTATTCTTCCAACTAAATTCAACCATTAAGAATTTTTATTTTCATTATTCGAATTCAATATGCTGAAGATTTCTCTGAATCCAATTTTTCGTGTAGATGATGTAGGCATATGAAATATAAAAATATTCTTTCAAAGATTTGTAATGAAAAATCTTATTGATATGTATTTGAGGGTGTTTGTACAATCAGAATTTTTTTTCCAAAGTTTTTGATGCGCTTAAATCACGAAAAGTTGCTAATTCACCTTGATGTCAGCGCCTGATAAATCGTCTTTAGCCATAATAAGTTCCGCAAGATTAACATCGGGTGCGAGTGTCATTCTGCTTGTGTGAATGCTGAATATACGTCTTTTCGATTTCTCATCCGGCAGTGGAAATTCGATTTTACGATCGATACGACCAGGTCTGATCAATGCGGGATCCAGAGTTTCAATTCTGTTCGTTGCCATGACAACTTTAACATCACCACGACTGTCGAAACCTGAATTCCGAATCCACAGGTTAAATATAAATGAAACAATTGTAGGGCTCCTCGTTTGAAGAGTTCTCAAAATTATATATCCACTTGAATAATGAATTATGGGAATAACAGAAAAGACAATGTGAAAAAACGTCTTTCTTCCATCTCAAGACCAGATCAAGATGAATTAAATAAATAATGTATCAATAAAACCAGGTAAAAATGTTGAAAATTCCGTTTCTCAGTTTGTTTCCGTACCGTCAAGTTGATTGAGTAATTCCAACATGGTTCTCTGAATTTCACGTTCTCCTCCACTATTGCTATCGTAACGTTTTGTGCCCACGGCATCAATTTCGTCGATGAAAACGATGGAAGGTGCATGTTCTTCAGCCACTCGGAACAATTCGCGAACAAGTTTAGGCCCATCACCTAAATATTTTTGGATAAGTTCCGAACCGACGACTCGCAAGAACGTCGCGGATGTTTGATTTGCGACAGCTTTTGCCAGCAATGTTTTTCCCGTTCCAGGCGGACCATAAAGAATAACACCTTTTGGTGGCTTTATGCCCATTTCCTCGTAATACTCCGGATGGGTTAGTGGCAATTCTACAGACTCTTTGATTTCTTGAATTTGTGTGTCAAGGCCTGTAAGAATGTTTCGAAAAAAAATAAAACAATGAATAACACGAATAAAAGTCACTTTAAAGAGAAAACTAGAACTTTTTTCACTCAATCAATTGTGCTCCAAGTCTTCAAAACGAAGTAGGATTATTTTAAATATACTTGCGATAACTATAGGGAAAATTGGGAGAAACGTTTTGACAATATAGAAAAATAAATGATATTCATTTTAAAATGTACTGTTATAAAATTCCAGCTAGCAATATCATAATTAAAAAAATTTCAAACCTCTGAGGCTTTCGCATGAAAAAAATAATAGTTGAAGTACAGTTTTGATCTTGAATGGGTAGAAAAAACTAATTGGGAAGTGGGAAGAATTGACGAAAATTGAGTTTCAAATGAAGAGAAATAAATAATTACCGCCAATGTCGGCATAAGTTTCTTGAGGTGCTTTTTCCAATTTCATTACAGTGACCATGGGATCAGTATCATCGCCAAGCACTCCGACAACAGCGTGAACTTTATGATTAAGAAGGACGGAACAACCGGGCTCGAGTTGATCTTTGTCAACGAAGGATAGAATGGATACATAGTGTTCTGAGCCTACAGAAGTTGAAACTATAGCATGATTGTCGTCAATTATTTCTTCCAATGTTCCGACTGACATTGGAGTTCCTCGAAGGTCATCGACCTTGGATCTTTCCTCTTCGTTCTTTTCCTCCTGAGGTTTTAATCTCTCCTGGTTCCTTATAAATTCTTCCTCCATCAGAAGATAATCCTTTATCCTCTCGAGCTTCAAAAGCTTCAGCCTGCATCTTGTATGTGGTGTTACCTGAGGCAGCTTAAGTGCCACATCCGGTCCCTTTATGCGTCGTTTCTTTTTACCTACTCTCGTTGGAATTGGAGGTTCATATTTTTTCTTCTTGTCTTTGTCGTCTTTCTTGTCACCCCCTGTTCCACCTGCCCCTGACTGATTCTGACCCTGGAGTTGATAAAAAAAAATATATGGTATGCACATTTTTCTAAAACGTACATAATATATATAAAGTATTTTAAGATTGATTTTAATTTAAATTCATAAATTTCATTGTGCATTAAAAAAAAACCTCACAATGGTATGGCTTGATTCAAACAAGACATTATTGTTGTAAGTCAATTCTAAATAAGTAATCAATACGACAATATACAAGAGATTTTGGAAGTCCAAGCGTAAAGTTTTTTATCACAATTATATATTGATGTTTCATAAGTGTTTCCAAATGAAAACAGAAACAAAAAAAAGTATATTTTGTGGTGGCTATAGAAAACATTGTACGTCATGGTAAAATTTAATAATAGACTGACAAAGGACAAAGCAAGCTTTGATTAAAAGTGAATTTTCAAGGATTTGCTCATTGAGTCTGCAAATAATTCGTTTTATTCTCTAGTAATTTCATAAAGGCGTTTGTGAAAATATTATAAACACTGAGCGAACTTGTGAAGTCATGAGTGTTACATTTTTCTTTTTTCATGTCCGTAAACGATTCGTTGTCAAAACATGTCGACATGAAATTGAATTTACGAAAAATGTAATCCAATTTTGAAAAATTTCCCCAACTTTAATCACAATGAAGCTAACCTATATATCTTAAAATTTTTAAATAAATGAATGAATGTGAGATTAAAATAAAAATGGAATATATCAATTGACGTTTGCGCATCGGGATATTCGAAACGAAAATACATGAAATTTAGGAATGTTTAGAGAACTTACCATTGTCGCGAAGTCTTTTTTGACAGTAAACCCGAAATCACAAGTCACTGGATTTTGTTAAAATCAGAAGCAGCAGTGGCCATCTTGAACTTGAGTGCCATCGATAACAATCGATGTCGTTCGATATATAATTTTATTTTATCGATATAAATATATCGATCGATACGTATATGCACCTACGTGAATTTGTTCGTCTGCTTTTGGATTAATTTCTGGATTTTTTTTTAGTATTACGGATTCCATAGATAAAAAGTTTTTTCTATGTCCGTTCATTAGAAAAATATGAAAAAATAATTTTGTGTGATTTGTCAGCAGATCTTGTCCGAATTGGAAGTAATTTATATATTTTAATTCCGAAGCCTGGCTAAAGTGCGAGTGGCTATATAAATAAGTTTTTTATCAGTTACGAATTTGATATAATTAAAAATATTGTCGGATGTCTGCTCATTGGAAAATTATTTTATAAAACGATCAAAATTGATTGCAAAAATAACCGATTTTAAAAAATATCCTATTCATTGTTTATATATATATATATATATATGTATATATATATATATATATAAACAATGAATAGGATATTGTGGATTGTGCTTTGTGCTACAAAAATATATATATATATACATATATATATAGCGCAAATACGAACAACAATATTATTTGCTTTTAACGCAAATAGAAGCATCTCTCTATTATTGAGAGCAAAATCATTAATTGGGACCGGCTCAGTATGAAAGGATTAAAAAAAAAAATTAATTGAGTAAATAAAACCATGAATATAATTTTGGAATTGATCATCAAAATTTTTGCCCATTGTGCAAAACCTAAAATTTAATCTTTTCTTGAAAGTACGGACCAAGTACACCTGCGACGAGGCTTCGTTTGGTTTTGGTAATTTACATCAGAGCAGAAAACACACATTGCACGAACTCATTATGAACGCATTGCGATTTTTGTTGACCTACTGAAAAAACCGCCAATTAAGCGAACACTATTAGATTTTTTTAATAACCACTGTTTTTATCGTAAAATAGACAATCCATGGAGCTACAATAATCAGGCTCTAATAAGAAATATGTTATATTTTTCAAATGAACAAGTCCTCAGGATTTGTGAACGATTACCCTTCCATTATAACGGCGTTTGAAAATTCATGATATTAAATCTCAAAACTGAAAAAAATTAGCCAACTTCACACGAATTTTTGTTTCCGATTTTTTTAATAAACTAATTTCTCAGAATAAGCATCGATTTTGAACCAACATTCACCGACAAAGTTCGCGACAAAAAATAAACGTATAAATTCAAAATCAGTCGGCCAAGCTCATGGAGGTCTAAAGCTTTGTGCTTTTTTTTAAAAATAGACCGCGACGCTGGCAATCGTGCGCCACCACCTCGAAGAAATATCGAACAATTATAGGAATTTTTTACTGATGGGAGCTACGGAATGAAAACCCTGATAGTAATAAAAATGAGAATGAAAAAAAATTGTTCGGTCACGTGAGTTTTGGTCGTAAGGTGCGGCAGCACAACAAAAAAGTGTAATCGCGGCGCGGCGCTATCCCCATTTGGCTCCGCCCGCCGGATCTTTGGCAAACTTACTATACACCTTCACACCGCTTCACTGTCCACGGTTCATTTTTCCCACCTACTATATTCCCGTGTATACCCATCCTCCACATAGGACTGTGTCGGTTTTTTTTCCTCCTCTCTGTCATCACGGGGATCCTTCACCGAGAGTGTATAAACGTTTAACTTTAGTCCCCGAGGATGGCCGCGATGCTGTCCAATTGTTCGCGGATCGCTCCGCGGGCTTTGACACGTTTATCAGCTTCACGAGTCAAGGTAATGACTTTTTATTTAATACAACAAAATATCTTTCATCCGTAATCTTAACCTTAATTTTATCGGCGATCTCATAGCAGCCGACAAAAAGTCTCAGAGTTAAAAAAAAACGAAAAAGTAATTCGAGCCTCTTTTTCAACTACACTCGTGTTCTACGAAATCCTCATGAACTTTTGTCATCTTTCTCGCATTATTGCCTTCCGCAAAAATTTCGATATTCTTACTATGTTTCTCAAGACGTTACATAATACTCGATTTTCTCAACGAACTGATCTGTGTCATTTCCTCACGTTTGTTCGCATAACGGCTGTGTAACTCGGCTCTGTCAATCAATCTTTCATTACTCCAATCTTTCATTTTATTGCTGAATGTTTACCTCAGTCTATGTAGTAACTATTTTTCGAGAACTCCATAGTCCTTGTGACTTTGGTAAGGATGAATCCAATTTCTCTTTCCTTATTTTATTGCAATTTATTTTTGACCTGTGCCCACCCACACATTTCTTTTCAACCTCAATATGTTTTTTTCCCATTGATTATGTCATCACGAAAAAAATTACGATAAATCATTTAGCCGAATTTGACAGAGCTGCTTTTAGCCTTAAATGTGTGCTCAACATTTTTCTTGCTTCAAGAATTCTTAACGCCCAGTTTTCGTTTTTATTTTGCAGATTGTGAGAACGTTTCACCAAGAAGGTATTTGCAAGATTTTTTTAAAATCCAGAAGCCTTTGTAGTTTTTTGATTCAATTTTGACATATTGATTTTATTTTTCCTTATCTGTTTTACCAGGGCGCATTATTCTACTGCAAACAAAATGCGACACTATTTCACCACGGTAAGCTATGATTTGAAATATATAATTTCTAAATCAAAATTTAATACCTATTTTCCATAACATTCAGATCCAAGATCCTTTCTTGAATTGTAGTTATTTTAAAATTTGATTCACTTCCATTCACGTTTAACTAGCAAAATAGATAATAAAAATGATAATGAAAATGAAAAATAATGATAGTGGAAAAATGTTCATTTACAGTTTGAGCAAGTGCGGGGTCCCCCATTGCTGGAAGTTACAAACACGGCAGATTCGTTCGACACAGGCCTTATGTGAGTTTTCTGTTGAGTAAATGAGTTTTTACATTGATTGATAATTAATGTTACTATCTCATGGTCTTTCAAACTATTCATAAAGGGGAGATAAAGGAGGTGGTGGTTCCTGCATTTGCGGACAGTATCAGCGAGGGCGATGTCAGGTGGGAACGAAAAGCTGGAGACCAAGTGAAAGAGGATGATGTTTTGTGTGAGATCGAAACTGATAAGGTAAAGCAATCGACCGTGAAAAACAATCTAAATTCAAAGATATTATGACGCTGTGTGAGAATTTTGAACAAGCATTGGAAATCACATAATTTTGAATAAACAGTGACATTGGATTTGCTACATTATTTGGAAATGTTTCCTTTGCAGACCTCTGTCCCTGTACCATCACCCGGACCTGGTGTCATAAAGGAATTGTTTGTCAAAGATGGAGATACGGTGAAGCCCGGCCAAAAGCTTTGCACCATCGATATTGGAGCAAGTGGAGGAGCTGCAGCTGCTGCGCCACCCAAAGCTGCTCCTGCTGCTGCTGCTGCTCCGCCATCACCCCCACCTTCTCCACCAACGCCACCGCCTACTGCCTCAGCAGCCGCTGCGCCGCCACAACCAGCAGCGCCGGCCCCACCAACTCCACCTGCTTCAAGACCTCCGCCACCCCAAACACCCACTGCCTCAATGCCGGTCGCTGCCATCAAACATGCTCAGGCAAATAATCTTTACGCATTAAAAACAAATCATTGCTCATGTACAATATCTTCTTTTTCGTTTTGATTCTTACATTTATTAACGTGATCAATATTGACGTCAAAAATACAAAAACTTTGAAAGTTTGCTGCGTTATTTAGTGGTCAGTTTATCAAGTTTGTTGTTCATTTACTTATTCGAGGGATTTTTTTTCATACAATTCGTTGCACTTGAATTTTTGCAGTCTCTGGAAGGAGCAAAAGTTCAACTGCCTCCGACCGATTACACGCGCGAGATAATTGGTACGCGAACGGAGCAACGTGTCAAGATGAATCGTATGAGACTACGTATCGCAGAGCGGCTCAAAGATGCCCAAAATACCAACGCTATGCTCACCACTTTCAACGAGCTCGATATGAGGCAAATTTATTTCGCATTTCTCATTTCTAAATCGCCATTTAAATTCGTTTTATTAAATTTCAATTGGGTAAAATTAATTCTCAATGCATCGTTCACATCGCAATTTCCTTTTGGTGTCATAACGTTTTCAAATTGTTTTATGAATTATTTTCGTGTAGTGTGCAGAACAACACGGAAATGTCGTTCTGACAATCAAATGCTTGTTTTTTTCTTTTTCAGTCGTATCATGGAATTCCGTAAGACAAATCAAGAGGCCTTCATGAAGAAGTACGGTCTGAAATTGGGCTTCATGAGTGCTTTCATAGCCGCGAGTGCGTACGCATTGAAGGATCAACCAGTGGTCAATGCGGTTATCGACGGTGGCGACATAGTGTACAGAGATTACGTCGACATAAGTGTCGCCGTGGCGACACCGAAAGGTCTCGTTGTACCAGTTTTACGAAGCGTCGAGAACAAAAATTACGCTGAAATTGAGATAGCCCTCGCAGCCATTAGCGACAAAGCCAGAAAAGGCAAAATATCTGTTGAGGACATGGACGGTGGAACTTTCACGATAAGCAACGGTGGAGTTTTCGGTTCTCTTCTTGGTACACCCATTATAAATCCACCCCAGAGCGCTATTCTCGGTATGCACGGCACTTTCGAACGACCAATTGCGGTCAAGGGACAGGTTAATATTCTACCAATTTTTATCATGTACTTTACTACCAAAGTAAATCAAGTGAAACATCAATTCCTGGGAGCACCGATTCCAGGATGGATGTGCACCTTTCTTCGCTATAATTCGATTCTATCAGAATTTCAAGGTCGAATAACAGTCAATAAAATCAGAATAATATATTGAAGTGACAATGTTTTGAGAGAAAGTATCTTAGAGACGCCGAGATTCGTGTCGTTGAAGTGCAACGAATTTTATATTTCCAAAAATATCGATTATTATTTCATACACATTTGAGCAATGAGCAATCAGCGAATATCGTTGACAGCTTGATAAGTAACAAATCTACTGAAGAACCGAATAATATTTCGTTGTACTTAAACGAGGTGAGCTCCAACACCACAAAAATAACGGGCTTCATATTTCGTATAGCTCATGAATTTAGCAACAAGATTTTCCCTGGGTCCGCAGAAGATATTGAAAATAACGTTGGGCATAATAGCAAATTTTTTAAAAAGGCCGCTTCAGGTGTGAAAAATATGAGCTTTAATAATATCCTTCGAAATGATAATATTGACAGAAGAATTTACCTTTTCCAGGTTGTAATTCGTCCGATGATGTACATCGCTCTGACCTACGACCATCGATTGATCGATGGACGTGAGGCTGTTATGTTCCTGCGGAAGATCAAAGACGCGGTCGAAGATCCCCGAATTATTTTAGCTGGCCTTTAAAAAAATTAAAAAAAGACACAAGGATATCTGAAGAAAAAATAACAACAAAAAATAAGTGCCGCGCTAACATTCTCGTCGAATCGCTTCGAAGGCGCCTCTCATCCCTTCCAGGACGAATGTACAGTAAACTATAATTATATTACGTTCATCGAGTTTCGATTCGTTCCTCAAGCTCTTTTATTTCATTTATTTCCATTAAAACGTATTTTTATTCAAATTCTTTAAAGAAAAAAAAAAAAATCTTCTCAAATGACTTATTGATATTCTCGATATTCGAAAATAACTATAATCCGCCCAACTACAAAAATACTCCACGTTTTCTATCGTTTTTCGATAATTTTTTGTCCCCGAGAAGTATTGACGCGAGATGACGAGTCTCGGACTCTAATAACCTTTGAAAGGTCTTCGGGAGTCCTCGAATTCGCTATCCTATTTTTTTTCACTCCTCATCTTCGTTGTTGAACGTTGTAAATAAATGTGCGGAGAGTGTTACCGTTTGCGTAAGAAATTGGTGTCTCCGCGAGGGGTTGCGAGGCAATGAGAAGATTTTCTGACTGAGGATAAGCGCGAGTTATCAAACAGAACGCGAAATACGAGCGAACGATTGTTTCGGCAGAGATGAAAATTCGAACAGACGATACTGAATTTTAATTGATCAGGAAGAAAATCCTGCGATACTGTGGTGGTTCAACGCCGAAACAATCGTTCGTCGAGGCTCCGGATTTTTCATCGAAAGATTATAGAGACGGAAATGTCGGTAAAGTCGAATAGCGGATAAATATATGAAAAAAGTGTTCTCGAAGATATCATGGTCAAGAACACGATTTTTGTTGGAATTTTCGGAAGCTGTGGTGGCTCGAGCGAAGAATCATTTTATATCACACCACTCGTTCGTATCGTTAAATTTTCACGAAGCTTTGATCCTGCCTCAAACTTACTTTAACCATCGTTTTAATATTTATATCGCATTGTCAAACAAAAATAAACAAACTGCACCGAGAGCCGTTTCATCGGCCGTTGACTCGAGAGAAGACACGAGATCAAATTCGTTGAACGGTATGTTTGGCGGTAGACATTCGTAGTTCATATTTACATCGTTTCCCGCAAATAGTTTATTTATTTTTACTCCCCCAACGTATCTCGAGAGGAATTAATTGAGACTCCAAGGAGGTGCGCAAATTACGTTGTAGAACGAAGCTCAGATTTGTTATAGCTGTAACCGAAACAAGAAAGCAAAAAGGAAATAAAACAAATCTTTACCTTGGATACGGCTCGTTTGATCTTCGATACCCGTGCAAGTTTCGCTCCTAATTTCCTTGAAAATAAAACGCTAGAGAGCCGCAAAGAATGATTAAATTTTAAGACAAAAATTTCATATTATGTAAGAAAAACGATGAAATCACAACTGCTCGCAGAGGAGAGCTCATTTCGCCTCGTTTCTTTCCTCGGCAATCTTTCAAATCTCTCGTTTTTAAGGGCGTGCCAGCCCACAGTCTCCAGTCTGAAAAATTTATTAAAAAAAGTCGTCATTCTATTTCAAATGGCGGATAAAAAGTGAATAACGATTTCGAAAAGCTGAGATCCTCAACAACGACCTTCGAGTGTTTCTTGTCGCGTCTCTCTCTAATTTTTTTATGTCTCACAATCCAAGATTTCTTTTCCATACCTGTGAAATTTCAAGAACCCTTATCGATTAAAACCATTATTTATACGAATTGAATCACGCGGAATCTAATGGTACGTTAAAAAACGGGGGGAGTCAACGGCCACCTGAATAAGAAATATCTAATCTGATCTAATCTGTCAACTGACTACGGTCAACTTTGTCAAAAGTTGCCTTTTCGCAATGTATTATCGAATCATGTAAAAGACTCGGAATGAATATTATGTTCTGCAATGAACTCAACTTAATAGTATATTACACACCTAGGGAGGGAAAATAGACTACTTCAAACCGCGGGCAGAATTGTCACCCGAGCCGAAGGCGAGGGTGATAAGCACGCGGTTTGAGGTGGTCTAATTTCACTCCCGTGGAGTGTATACGATTTTTCGGTCCGACGCAGGCGGAATGCGGCAACTTCGGCACGCGCAGCGGGCCGAAAGTTGCCACTTTCCGCCCGGAGGGCTGAAAATATTATTTACGATTTAAAAATTAAGGTAACGCTTTTTTACTAGTATTCTGCTGTATACGAATGACCGAGGTAATTATTTTTAAAAAAATATGGAAAGACTGTCAACTGACAAATACGACGCGCGCGTACTTTCTTAATCGAGTGAATCTCGAGATCTGCCTACGATGTTTACCGACTTTGGAAAAACTGTTTCGGGAGAAACCTTATGTTTTTTGCTCGTTTTTCTGTATTATTTTTTGACTTATTTAAGGCTCATAACGAACGATTGTTTGTGTCGAAAAAAAATGAGTTTTTTCGCCACTAACCGGTTTGCTTGAGAAAAGGATAAAAAGTAAGACACTCTCGTCGAGCTCCACCTTCGATCTGCTTGTTTTTTTTCTCACAAATACGTTTCAAGAACATTATTTTGGATCGAATTCAGGGAAGCATGAACGAACAAGAATTCTCGTGAATGATTTTATATTCATACATATGAATATATAGATATATATTTTCTTTCAATAATTCACCTTCCAATTATTCGCAACTTTTACTTTAGTCCGTCATAACACAATTCAGTTACAATTTACATTGATTTACGAGGCTCGATATCCGGCGGCTACTTCTACCGATAAAACATAACGAACTGTGAACACGCATATAAATATTTGATATACGCATCGTGTTTAATCGTAACTCCAGTCTTGCAACGCGTCATAACAATTATATATATATATATATATTTGTATAGAACGTTTTCGTCGTCGTTCGCGTCGGGTCTATAATTTCACTGATCACAAATGCATATTGATCATCCGAATATCTCCCTTCATTGGAGTTCTCCTCTAATTTTTGTCTCTACTCATATACCGATCGAATCGAACCGGGAGATCGCTCATTTTATTTTTCCAATTTTTACATTTAAATGCATTAACACCGATAACACCTAAACAGTAATCGTATACCTTTTTTCTCGTCTCTACATGACCTCAGCAGTATTTTCTGCGTCAATAACCGAATGGCATCTTTGCCGGAATATGTCAGTGTCAGAAAAACGTAAAATTACTACTGAAATTGACTTCATCAACGTTTCTCGAAAGCCTCGGAAAGCTCGGTTAAAAAATCGTTTTGTCATCGCTCTCTTCGATGCTTTTTTAACGGATAAATTATCGCGAAAATTTAACGCTGATTATATTCTCCAAAATGAGAAAGTCTCTCGAAGATCAATCTTTTTTTACGAATCTTTAGATTTTTGGTGGTAATATTTCGAAACTACTGTACCGAATGACCGTCAAATATTTCAAAACAATTTTCTATGAAATGCGAATCAATACGTTGCCAAAATGGAACGTTTTCTCCAATTAACCTAATAAGTATCGATCGACACCTTTCTTTTTACTCGGGAAAACACCGTTTTCGTCGCTCTGTTCAAATCGCTGAAGAATTTTCGACTCGAAGTATATTGCAATCTATCGATGAAGTACAGTGGGAAAAACGTTCGTTACAATCAGCGAAAATGTGAAATGAATAGAGACCCATAAATCATCGAGATCGAGAGCAGTTGACAAAATTCTTTTTTTTTTATCAGAAATATAATTTTTTTTTGTTTTGTTTTGTTTTTTTTTTAATTATTATTTTCTATGGAGAATTAACATTCTTCATGGTGTAATGTTATATTGAGTTTTACCATTCGGCAATGAAGCTCTTGATTACGAGAATGATCGAAGCCACTTTTAACTTGGCTTTTTTCAATGGTTTCGCTTCTTCTCTTGTAACATAAATCCATAAATGTCGCGCTTAGTCGCGTTCCAAACGACGTCGAGCCACACGAATATCAGCTTTTTCTATAATTGTTTTTTTAAGCCTTCTAGATAAATGGTTTACGCGAATGAATTGTTTCGTCGTTTTCATGAATTTTCGAGTGCAAATTTTCAGAGTTTTCTTAGGTTCCTGGCAAAAAACGATTGAATGTTTTTAGGTACGCGTAGATATGCACTGATTTCATTGCGTTCGTACGATCTCGATATCTTCGATCTGCGTTGAATGAACGAATTTTTTCTTTGGCTGAATATCTTCAAAGCCACTGGCTCAATTGCTTGTTCTTTTGTCGTTCAAATTTCAAGCCTTTTTCTTCAGATATTCGAAGTTTATAATGTTTTTTTTTCTAACGATCAATCGGTTCACCGAATCTGTTCAAATAAAATTGCCAATAAATTCGAATCCCTTGCGAATTCGACTCCTGCGAAAATCTTCAGCGATGTCGAACGCAATTTTTCCCATTTTCGATCTGCGCTCCCCCGTCCCCTGCCTCCCGCTCTAGAATTCGGTCTGTGGCCGTTTTGCAAGCCACTCGACGATAGCTGGGATCTCATGAACTCGCTGCTTCAGCCCACGCAATGCTGGATAACTCTCGAGCGGTGCTGTACCGAATATTTGCTCGAAATTTTCGAGAGCAACCGCAAAGACGAAATCCGCCCACGTCGTCTGAAAAAAATACACGAAAATGGAGCTAAAAATGATTGAAAAATCGACTTTCGAAGAAACTTGATTTTTTATAACTTTCAAAAAAGTTGTCAAACAATGGCGAGAAGAATTAAAAACAAGAAAATCGGGGTCAGGCAATTCTCATATTTGGAATTAAAGCAGCCGCGCGAAAGCTGTGAAACAAAATCAGAAAAGAGACAGTTTGTGTTGACAATAAACTTGGTAGAATCGCGGAAACTTTTATGCCAAAAACACGTGAGAATATATCGCTCAAGGAAAGCATTGGAAAAAGTGTTTACTCACATTGGAACCGACAGCAAATCCATCGTTCTCCTTGATGGTCTGTTCGAACTTGTTCAGATAAAACGGTATTGTTTCCCTGAGGAGTTTCACTTTGCGTTCTTCCTTTTTGAACAGATCCTCCTCCGTTCTGAATTGGAATAGAACTGCAATTTTTCAAATCGTACATTTCGATGTTGTGATAATTCACAATTTCGAAAAAAACGTCTGTGGCTGGATCGATGAGAATCGAACTTTGATCTTTGCAACGGTTTTCACCGGACCAATATAAAAAAATTTAAGCCTTTATTCATTTGTTGTTTCAGTTAAGACCAGTGTAAACGTTGGAATTTTAGGTCTTTTTTGTTTATTTTATAAATAAACATTGGTTCGATGGATTTTTAATAAAACCAGAAGTACTGGAAAATTTATTATTTCTTTATTTTTTTCATCGAATTTTTCTGTACAATGATGTATTGAAAATGGTACCCCTTGATTCGCCGCTGACAACAAATCTCAAATTTTTAAATATTATTTGGAATAAAAATGGCGACCATTTGAAGAAAAAAATTACAATTTTTGTGGATTTCTCAGTAGAAAATTGTTTATAAAAGAGAAAGAAAAAAGTTATCAAAAAACGGCTACGTTGTGCTGAAAACACGCGTTTTCCCTACAAAATACAATTTTAATCAAGTCAAGGGTGCCATTTTTGACGCACCATTGTCCAAAAATATATCATTAAACATTTTTTTTTAAATTATTTTCCAGTATTTCTGACTATGTAATGAAAGATGTGTACACGCGGTTTTATGTAAATCCATCCAACCAATTGTTATTTATAAAAGAAATAAAAAACACCTAAAATTCCAACGTTTGAACTGTTCATAATCCTTAAGGGGGAATATCCTCCAGAACTTTCAATTTGTGCATGTTTTTTGCTTTGTAAATTCATTTACAACAACGGTCCTATGGCATTGGGGGGATAAAGCTTGAGTAACTAAAAATTGTTTCTAACTCGCACAAGAACGTTTTAAACTTTAATCGCGTTTGTTTAAAACCATGGTTTTTTCTGCGTTGTCGCGATTATGATTTAAAAAGTAATGAAGCTATCGACTTGAAATTAAGCACAAATATTTTTAAATGTATTGACCTTTGGATATACACACTTAATAAATTTCTATTAATTATCACTAGTAATATTGTTTTCAACACTTTTTTTCTTGTCGTCTTCAAATATTCATTTTTTCCGTTAATATTAGGTACGCGCAAAGTGAAAAAATTTATTTCATAATAAAAAACTTTTGTTTGGTTCGTTTCAATTGAGCTGGGCATCCCACGGACCAAATCAACGAAGCCAAGATTTTTTATTACAAAAAAATGTGTGTTTGTATATAAATTTAAACATCAATGTTCCATTCGATGTAATAAATACTCTCAGTTTTTTCAAAAAAATTATTGAAAAACGTACTGTCCGAGGAGGTTTTCCCCCTTAAATAATTTCGTCGTTTACCTAATTTGAGATCGCCGACAGTGTCGACGAGAGCATCACAGAGCATGGACTCCCATTCGTTTTCGCCCGCGAGACCGTGTTTCCGGGCCAAATATCTGGCGATTGCGTTGCTTTGGGCGATCGGTTTTCCATCAATTTCCAGCACGGGTAACATGCCATAAGGCATCGCTAAATGCACGGGAGATCCAACGAATTAAAAATTTGTCAAAGATTATCACAGAAAGGGAAAAAAACGAGTGATATTTGGGCTGCCGGCCAATCGATGCGCGAGTATTAGAGCGTCGGAAACACACGAGTTCATTGAATATGTGAAGCACTCCATTAGCTAATCCGGTTTCATGATAAAAAGCAGTGAACTTACTTTTTTTGAGCTCGGGCCAACGCTCTTTCGGAATTCTCTCGTCGACGTAATCTATACCGGCGTGAGCGAATATGTAACGAATGTGCTCGGCTCGACCGCGAGCATTAAAGTAGATGAGCTTATAGTTCGGTTTGTCCTCCGCCATTCTCCGACGTTACTGCACGATTTATGCTGTAACTAAAGTAAATCGAAATACATTAACGATCGTTCAAACATCTTCTGGCATATCATGTTATTTCGTAATTTTTCATATTTTATTTTTTTTTTTCGTTCTTATATTATTTTGTATTTATTTTCAAATATATTTTTTTGAAATGACGATCGATTTAATTCGTTCGAAAATAAGGATGTACAGGCGCCAGGGCTATTTTTAGATAGCACTATAATTTTTTTTACGTCTCACGATCCAAGATTCTTTTCTATAGCTGTGAAATTTCAAGAACCCTTATCGAACAGTCGAAGAGTAAAGAAATTAACATGTATATTTCGTATATTTATAAATTACATGTAAAAGATTAAAACCATTATTTATACGAATTGAATCGCGCGGAATCTAATGGTACGTTAAAAATGGAGGGTCAGCGGCCACCTGAATTAGAAATATCGAGTCGAAGACGACAAATGGTTACAGAATCTTGAAATTTTGCAGGTCCATGCGTCACTTGTCTCTGTGATCCAGTGATCTCTGATTATTCACGATTAAAAAATTAAGGTAACGCTTTTTTAATGACCAAAAGGTAATTCTTCGAAAAAAATATGGAAAGACTGTCAACTGATTAATGCGACGCGCACGTAAATCTTTTTTTAATCACATTTTTGTACGATCAAACGGTGTTTAAGGTACACCACTTTTTTTCAGTTTGCAGTTTGCAGTTTCGGAAATTTTTCCTGATATTGAGCTGAATACTTTGTTTTTCTTGGTGAATGAACGCACGAATGCAATTTTGCGAATTCAGTTATTGCGTTGACGTATATACGAAAGCATATCTGTGAATTGATTTTCATGATTTGAGTGCAAAAGTGGAGTTGTGAAAAGTGATTGAACATTGGTGTATAATGAAGCATTGGAGCGTTTTGATCCAAGTTTTTCGAGACTAAAAACCTTCATTTGTAACAATAAAAATTTGAAAATACAATGAAAAACAAATATTTCTTTGGGGCGAAATGGCAGGATATTTTGCACCCAAAATTCGAGCTCCATTTTCAAAAGCGTTTCCCAATTTGCATTTTCAACTTTGGCCGCCTTTCCGAAAACTTGCCTACCTCCGTAATTTTGTAAAACGTATTATTAAAAAGAGAGAATGCGACAGCAAGAAAAGGCATCCGATTTTTCCGAGCGACTGAACAAACCTTTTTAAGCGAAAGAAATACGAGTGAGAATTCCCGCGTGTTTCTTTCGATCGGCAGTGTGCGCCGAAAAAGTACCAAGTATTTTTATTAAAAGGCGGAAATATGTGTGCGAAGGAAATGGAAGAAACAAATCGTACTAAATTCCCGGCTCATTGGCGAGAGTCGAGAGCATCGCGGGCTCGATATATTAAAAGCGGGGGAGGGCAACCGTATCGCCATGCAATTCTATAGGAATATTTGAGCCCCGCTTCTCCCAGGCACAGCCGGAAGCAAGTGTACGGTTTCGACTATTCCGGCCTATGCAAATGTGCGTCTATGTAATCAAGAGCATACGTGGATGGACAAACGTACATTCCCATTTCCACAACGCACACATCTACCGCAACCTGCCTATGAACACGCATAAAGCCCTGTGTATTGTGCACGCTCGTGATAATGGTCGTCGATTCTCGATGTATGATAAGCCATGCAGGTAACGCACTCGTGGCACGCGATCCGATCGTTACCCTCGAAATAAACCGTGGCTATCTAGCTCCTCCGGCATCGACATAGACACATGCACGCTGCGCGACATACCAAAGACCGCAATCTCCGATGTAACATCGAAATCGAAGATTGTATCGGTTGATGAAAATTCGTGAGTTCCAACTTATCTCGCCATGGGAAATTCGTCACTTTTCATCATTTTGGGTTGCTTCACTCCATATTTTCCGCGGATGTGAGTACGGCCTGAGTCATTGACTACAGTTTATTATTAAGGGAGGGAGTAGAACTGTATTTTCATAAACAATCGAATTCATGAGTTTCAAAATTTTTTATTTCATTCATGAGTGTCAACGAGACTCTTTAGGGGGAACAATTCCTTAGTAATCGATTACAATGATTAAAAAATAGAAAAATGGAGTTTTTTTTAAATAGAAAAATTGTGAAATTGAAATTGAAGAATGCGACGAACGTAGTTCGATTTTTGGCAGGAGCTCAACAAATGCCGATAAAATTATCGCTCGATTAGATTAAGCAAAGTGTTTGCAGAAGCCGAAAACAAAGGGTGGGAGATGACGCACAGAGTTTTTTTACATCGTTTCGTTCCTGCGCTTGGAAGTCTTTTCAACAACGATTTAAATCTTCGCGCAAAACAAATATTTACGTTTCATTTCCCCGGCTATCACTTCGATCGCAAACTGCTGATTTCATGAGACTTTTGCTCGCTTCGCTGAGACTTGTTTTCGATGCTAATGAAATCTTCGTTGTAAGACTTTCTCTGAGGAGTGTGAAATCTTATGAAAATCCGATCTCTAGTAACAAACAAAAATATGAAGTTTTACACCGTGAAAAAAGTCATTGGGACGAACGAATAAAATATGGTTTAAAATCACACTGCAGATTCATTCTTTGCAAAAACATTGCAATCAAATGAAGAAAACTCTTTCAACAACATTAATTGCTATTGAATCAACAATTTTTTTTTCACAGTCTTTGAGCAGGATGCCACTGAAAAATGAGAGTGCGAAATGAGAATTGTACGGGTTTTCCGTTTTTATTAAATCCCAAATCAGTATCAATGAGCTTTGGGATAACCGATGAAAATGAAGAGGTTAAAGTGAACTCGCTGAATGGGAAATGACGAGGAGCGAGTGGAATAAAATAACACGAAATCATGCCGATTTGTGTGAAACGTGGACCTCGTCTCGAGGAAAGCTGCAGGTAAAATGTACGGATTTGGCGAAATTGGGTCAAGTTGTAAGCAGCAAGTAAGTTCGTACTCGAGAACGACGTACGGTCGAACAATTCAGTCTCGACAATGACTCTCCGGTGAAACTTCACGTTTGAGGGTGGATAGAGCTCAATAGCAGCAAAAAGGTGGAAAGAAAGAGCAGAGTGAGGAGGAAGAGAAAGTTAAGCGATGAGAGGAAGAGCTGCGGAGACGGTGCGGACGCGGACGGTCACACAGAGAGAGAGAGAGAGAGAGAGAGAGAGAGAGAGAAAAGCACGCGAAGGATCTATCGATATTGCGGGGGATTCGATCAGGCGAGATCAACCGAGGAAGAAAATAATAAGAACTTCTTTAGCTTCGAGGCGGATTATCGAGTTCCTTTTCAAGTCCGAAGAATACAGAAGAGCGTCTTATCCCGCGATGCTTCCCTCTCGGGACACGAGTCCATCGTGATGAAATTTGTTGTTGAAACACATCAATGGTAGTCATTATTAGAACGATTTATTAGCTAATTCGTCAGCTCGTATGGCTCGTGTACGATTACAAAAACAAAATAAATCAATCAGAATAATTGCGGAAGTTTGTTGACGCGAGCGCACGAAGAGAAGCGAGGAGAATCTTGGGTGATCGAAGATATTCGATAAACTCCCGATTCAATTTGACGATTTAATCTTTTGCAAACATTTCGTTGCGTGTACGTTGTGGAAAAAATTCACACTCTCGTAAGCCGACCTTTTTCTTGGTTATTTCGCACTTTTTATTTTATATCGCAATTTCCTCACGTATGAGACGGGGCGGGAATGGGCGAGGGGAAGAGTTGGAATTTCCATTTGTTTCGCGAGGGATAGACGAGAGGAATTTGCAAATATTTTTCATTTCGCACACGTTAAGTAAAAAAAGAGAGAACATATGAAAGCGATATACATACGGAGACTGAATACAAGTCCGACTCGCTTGAGAAGAAGTTTCGCCGTTGAAATATCGCCGGCCTGCTATTTTTCACCCCGAAAATCCCTTTTTTCTCCTGGCAAAAGTTTCCAAGGGAAACGCAATTTCGCACACGGTCGTTCTCCGTAAAGACGCTCGATTCACATTCGGACTTAGTCTACCGCGGACTTTTCTTTTCTGATTCACATCGACGGCGACCTATTTCGAATCTCGGCGCCGCCTGGCGTTCACAGAAAAGTCGATATCATCGACATTCTCGTATCTTCCTCACGAGCTCGAAACTTGATATCAAACCACTATCGTTGCTACACCTTTGAAAACGATATTCTTGGCTTGAGCTCGTTCAACCTGCTTTTCGACCCCTCGCCTCCCCCCTTAACACAAATCTGGACAAATTAGTTTCTTGTGCTTTCATTTTCGTCGCATTTCCAAGCTGCAAGCTGCAAGGTCATGAAAGGCAGCAGCCGATCGAAAGACTGCGAAATTTATTTTATTTCGTACTCTCGTCGTTTCGCTCGTGTGAATTTAATCGAAAATGAAATCGAACGAAAACGAGGAACGAAAATTATTATCATGGGGATACTAAATTATTGGTATTAAGGGTGTTCGGGCGAGAACGATTAGAATTTATATCTCGCTCTAGACCCACACTATAGATCTCAATGAAGAAAAGTTTTTCCTGGTTTTTCCTAAGGAGGAGCTGAGAATTGGAATCGATGCTTGAGAGACGATCGTATATTTGCCATGTATTCCAGTGTTTTTCTCGCTTATAAGAGACAGCGAACCTCCGGGAATATACGAAGATGTATAACCCTCGGTGCGAAAACTTTCTATCCCTTGGTTTCTTACTCGAGATTTTTCTCGTAGCATCTCTTGGGATTTTTCAATGTGAAAAGTACACTTCGTTCTATCGCCAAACAGAGCGCATCGAAACATCATTCCAATGAAGAAATAAATGAGATTTATCTGTTCTCCTTCTTCGCCAGAGACAATAATCTTCGAGATTCCAATCTAGTTTCTTGATGACTTTTTTTTTCATTGCCAAAAGTAGCCAGCACGAGTTTTCATCGCGAGGGCTCCAAAAATGTTGTTTCTACGATCCTCTTAATGAAAAACCGTTTTAATTCATTGGCTCGTTAAATTCTCGCCACGTTCGAGGACATCGAGTATTAGCCGCATACAACCAGAATTTGAATAAACGATTCATCAACGACAGGATTTTTTTTTTAGTACACTCGTTGGAGGAAAACGATAATGCAAATCTCTGGTTACCAGTTTTTCAATGAATCTCGCTTGCATGATTTCCACGAAGAGCGTGCTATTTTTTCATATCCGCTATAAGAAGCCAGACACACGAAGGAATTCCAAATCTCTTTTTTGCCTTGATTTTTGTTCAACAATTTTTAAATTTCCATTACGGAATGGCCCAAGTGCGAGATCGTTTTTTATTTCTCGGATCCCCGGAGCATTTTTGCAACGGAGAATCGAGAATGAAATTTGTGTCGTCGTTGAGATGCGATGAGCCTCGAGGGTGCGGAAACCTGTGAATTTTGTAGCGACCCTGCAAATTAATGATTTCTTTTTCAAAGCGGGAAGAGCGAGAGCGGAGCTTTTCAGTGGCAAAGGAAAAATGTGTCGAGGCCGCTTGGAAAGAAGAGCAGCAGAAAGCTCGAAGGGGAAGCGATAAGGGAACGAATTTTCATCGATGGACGAACATGACCCGCTGGGTCACCGCATGGAATGGTAAACTCGATGAATATTCCGTTTAGCGACAGGGGGTTAGTGAACCTCCACGGACAAAAGCACCCGCACCGGCATTACAGGAGAAAGAGTGCGAGGGGGAGAGGGGGATTCGCGCGTCGACGTAAAATCAATGTCCACAGCTGATGTTACGAAGGGGCCGAAACACGAAATTTGGCGAGGAAGCAAGTGACGTTATGGTTAACCCGCATAGAGTTGTGTCGAGGTGAAATTCGCCTAATTAGCGCAAAGTTCAAAAACTTGCGGAGAAGACGGAACTCGATCGAGGAGGACGATTAACGTGAAAGGAACAATCGTAAGAAAGAACAAAAAAAAATTGAATCATCGTGTTTCAGACTTTCGTCGATTCGAGTCGATCTCATTTCGGAGAATTTCGATAACAAAATTCTTCCAAATAGTCCGATACACCGGGAAGAAAATGCCGCTGGTTGACCAGTCCGCGACCGCATTTGTACGATGGAGAGCAGAATGAACGCCGAAGGAAATTCTATTCCGCTCGGTATCGGGACTGATGAAAAAGTAACAAATGAAAACGGAGTAAAATCCATCGGGAAGCATACAAAATTGTTTTCATTAAATCCGCATTATCCAATCGAGAGAATATTCCTCGAGATTGCAGGACGCAGAAGATTACGTGACTTGTAAAAGTATTAGTTTCGCGATCGTACTACGTGAGTGAATTAAATATTTCCCTCCCCACAGATATACGCGGATACTGGTACCATTATTTTCCTGCACACCCGAGTACTCATCCGTCTTGACCCGACATCCTTTCGTAATCCTCTGTTCCATGCGACTACAAGAGAAGTAGCCTCGTCGTTAATACTCCGTGGGACGCGTTTTCTCAGGAGCCTGCTTTAAGGAAG
Organism: Venturia canescens; assembly: GCF_019457755.1. Lineage (NCBI taxonomy): Eukaryota > Metazoa > Arthropoda > Insecta > Hymenoptera > Ichneumonidae > Venturia > Venturia canescens. The sequence continues at coordinate 7,635,559 of NC_057424.1, read as the reverse complement.
CTTCAATCGAGACGATGAGACGTTTTTTTTCAGTGCTGAACGAGAAGACTGATGGCCGCGGTACAAAGAATTTGTCTTCGGCGTTTTCACGGCCAATTTCACACTTTTGCGTTTCCCTTTTTTTCTCGAATTCTCGGGGCTCTAATCATGATTTTTCTGTCTCCGGAGACATCGTGCCCTCCCTCCTTCCCTTCGTAGCCTCCTCCTCTTCCTGTCGAACCGCGCTTGGACGAGGGCTCAGAAAAACTGTGTAAAATTTGCTTGACTCGGGCGACAACACTTTTTGCTCGCAGTTTTCAGCGAGTTAACACGCTATCGGAAGAAGAGAAAAACCGGCTTTCAATCAGCAATCGAAACGCGCGCGAGGCGCTCGTTCGGCGATCACCGAACCGAGTATTGCTCGCGGAACCGCTCGACGTACGCATTCACCGGGTGAAAGAAGTGGCACGAATTCAGGGTCCAAAATAACAGGAAAATTGCTTCCCCAAATTGACTGAACCTGCTCCTCCTATCGCTTGGGTTCTGATACAAAACTTTTAAGGTAGTTCGTGCACGAAACGATTTTTTAAAGAAAGTCTTGAAATTTACACAGAGTTTAAATGGGCAGTCGACTGAAACGGGTATCAAATTTTAAAGGGTTTGTCTTATTATTTATTGACATAAATGTCTTTAAATATACGGAGAGAATTAACGAGTTTCGGTACAAAAGTCAAAATATTAAGAAATTGATCAAATTTGGTGATAATGTTCTTCAACATCAAGTGCGAAAACACAAATTTTTTCAAAATTTTCTTCTACTTAGTTATCGAGTAATTACACATTAAAGCAGATTTCTTATGCCCGGAATGTATACCTATATATATGGAAACGCTATGCTTATACACGTAAACTTTAGTGATCAATTACTCGATAACTGTGCAGAAGAAAAATCTTAAAAAATTTGTATTGTCAAATTTGGCACTAAAGAATATGTTCACCAAATTTTATAAAATTCTAAACTTTTTGAAATTTTTTATGTTTTTAGCATGGTTTAGCATGGCAACATTGTATCGCCTGTACCGAAACTCCTTAAATGGTAAAATCCACCGGATATATTTGACTGCGGGGACAATTTAACGAAAAATATTTATTCCGCAGTAATGCACTGTAAAATTTTCAATATTTTGCACAATTTTCAGTTTTATAGTAGTAAATATTGCGGATTGTGTAATTTCCTGTACGTACATTAAATTTGCAAAACGTTTAGTAAATTTGACGGTGCATCACGGTAAAATGTCTTTGCTCTGACGTAGGTATCGAGGAATTTCGTAGCATACTAAAACGTTGATCTACACACTTCAACAAAGGACTGAGCATATATAAAAATAATGGGGAAATAGGCCGATAAACATTCGTACGGAAATTTGTACAGTGCAGTGCGGTTAAATTCACCGTGACGTAAAAATTTACTAAATACTCTGGTGAAAGTTCCTACTGTAAACAATGAATATCATTTTATTTATAGGAAAATTCAATTTCTTTCCCATAATAATATTATTAATCGCGGCTCGTCACCGCACCATCGTTACTAGACGCTAATTTTTCAAATTTAATTCTCTCCGTGTTAATTTAATTAACTCCTTTTTACGAAGTTTATGAAAGAGTACACAATAACGATTAAGCATTCAGGGAAGATCTGGAAAAAAAATCGAACCGATTGTTTTACAAGTAATAAAGATTGAACCTTAAAGACTGAACGAAATTGGTAACGAGCACTCGTATAACCCCACATATCCTCGTTTCGGCATTTTGTTTCTTCTTGGCTTTTGGTCCATTCCTGTCATTGTCTTTTGTCTTCTTATTAATTATTTTTTCTCGTTCCATTTCCCTTTATTGTGTTCTCTCTTTGCGGCGCTCTCTAAAGCGATTTTTTATATAATAAGTATAGTATTTACGCCGGAGACGAATGAAATTCAATTTTACTCCCCAAAAGATAAGTTGAAAAAATGTATTTACAATTTTTAATGAATAACTCTGACATGAATTTGAAGTGATTATATCTTTAATTATAGGCAGTAAAAATCGGTCCAATTTAAAAACCCATAAAATACAATTCTTCGGGCATGATCAACCTCAATTCGAATTTTCTCAAGAATAATATTTTCAACAGTATTCAACGAAAGCGAACAAAGAATCAAAGTCTTCGAAATTGATATGGAAAATCGTGAAATTATTGAATAATAAAGATTCTGAGATGCCACAGAATTTGGAGTTGCGGTTCGAAGGGAAAGTTCAGCGCTGCGTATTTATTCGATTACAAATACGCGGTATTTCGGGAAAATGGAGAAAAAGAAATACGTTTCCTGCGAGCTCGGTCATAGTTCGTGACTTACTAAATCCCGAGAAAAATAGGTTGATGTTCGAGAGTACAAGCGACGGGTGGAAGGCCGCGGGAGGTAGGGAGCGGAAAGAAAAATTGTGCAGATTCAATTGCGCGATGTCAGAGAATGGAGAAGTGAGTTCTCTCGTCATCGTCGCGGAGAAAGAAGAGCGCGAGAAAGAATTAAGTATATAAAGGTAGGTGCGATGACAAAGGAGAGTAATTTTCAAGAGGTTTCAACCCCTCGCACTTTCCTCGGTGAGTGGCGGAGTCACGGAAGGCTCGGAGATTGCAAAAGTACGTCCATTATATTCTCATCAAGATTTGCTTCATTTGGCACCGGGTTGTGACGTCTTCGTGGATTTATTTGACGCTCGCACTCCGAGCCGGACGAAGAATTTCTTCTTTTTCCTCGGGATGAGTCGTGTATCTTTTATCCTCGCGCGTGCATGCTCTTCACATCGTCGTTATCAAGCGCGCCGCTTGGCGGAGGTAAAAAAAGGCCGAGTCGACGCGTCGACCTCGGTGGAATTTTTAACGAAGCGCATGTAAGAAGAAAAAGAATCTGCCAGAATCTCGACCAATTTTTATTCCCGTCCTCTTCTTCGACGCCCTTGGAAGCCCGATCTTTTTTCCGTCCTCATCCCTCTTCAACATGTCACGGCCTCGAGGTAGAATCCCCTCGTCAGGCACGTGCACGCGCGTACCAGTCGCCTCGAAACCTCAACGAGACTGACGTCCCTCAATGTACTTCTATATACTTCTCGATAAAAAGGCGGCGTTTCTCTTTCTCCCAGCGCCATGACGAGCTGTCAAACGAGTATTTATATTTACGAGCAAATCGAAGCGAATAATCCTCATGAAATAATCGATCGTTGGACGATCATCCAGCGACGCGGAAAAGCTGCTTTCAACGACCATCCGAATTCCACTAAAGAAGAACATTCAAACATCCCCGAGGCTTGTTCATCGTCCGGGCTAATTGAAATTAGCTTCTCGTGGGCGATGGCAGTTTCGAGCGAGAACGTACAACTGTTTGTTCGCATACAGTTGTACATACATATTGCGTACCTGACAAACACATTTAAGGGACGTTAGATTTATGGGTCCGTGAATTATACTGCTTCGCCGTTGACGACGAGAGAATCCAACGGTGGGTTGCAGACAGACGTATCTTCGGATGTTTACGCACACGAATGTGGCATGCGGAGTCAAATGGAAGCTCTCGAGGGTTGGAAATTCCTCTTGAAATTTTGACCAACTCCACTGGGAATTTCGAAGCAATTTATTATTTATAGTTTATGCAGATTAATTCCCCGCACGCTCAAAGGTCTCGTTAACGCGCCTCCGTTATAATTGAAAGCCTGGGAAATTTCGATCGCACTCACTCTTCCGAAGAACGATTTTCCCTGACGTGACTCATCGCTAAAAAGCTTTTCGGAGACACGAAACTCTGCCATTATTCATAATCCGTCAGTGGCTTCCAAGGAGACAGATTTTTCAATTGATAACGCTCGTCAGTATTGCCACAAATAGCTACGAAGATTCGACTATTCGTCGTCAATAATTTGACATTCTTTGCGTGACTCGCTTGTGGGAGATTATTGGGCAGTACCGCGTTGGGAATGATCGAAAGTATTCGACTTTCAATTTCAAACATTTTATGTCAGCTCAAAGTTTTGGTGCTCCCGGATGCTGTAAACGCCCGGAAAGTCACAGCTTCGAATCTGATCCGTACAATAAAAAACGTCATTCAGAGTGTGAGCTTCGCGATTGATAAAATTGATAAAAAAATCCACCATCGGTGCATCGTGAACGATGGTCTTTGCTGTTTTAACAATTCATTTATAATCGTTATCTTAAACCATTCAAGACAAAAAGAAATTCAATATTATTGAATGAAAAAAGAACTCTCCATCCCTTCGCAATAAACATTTCTGTTTACCATATCCAGAATCGTTCCAGAATTGGTAATTCATTGTTTCAGGTTGCTACACACGAATACACTTATTTTTGTATAAAAAAAAATGAATCACGAAAAAAATTTGGAAGGTTATTATGAAAAAAACCAAGGTTGACGCGATACGTTAAGAGAAAATATATTTTCATTTCGGGTCTCGCGGAATGAGACGTCACCGGTAAGAGGGTGGAAAAAATGTTGGGCTGCTATTTAATTGGAGGAGACTCACCGAGTAATCGACGCAAGTCCAAAATGCGATAGGCACTCGAGCGGATCTCGGGACGAACTGAGACGTCCGAACTCGTATGAACTGATCCCTAGCTGGCCGTTAGTTTCGGGCTTGGTGGAGGAGTACGAGGGTGGTTGAGGGTGGTTAAGAATCGGGTAGTCGAGCCCTTACTCCTCCTCGTCTGTGTACTTCGTTTCTTCGTCTCAGCTTTTTCCCGCGAGCTCGAGGTGTCTTTGTTCCTTTCGCGCATTTCACTCTACAAATAGGAACGCGCGGCGTTAAAACCCGCCGCGCAACTTCCCCCGAATTTATGACGTAGCACTTGCGGGGGTGGTCTACCCCCGCCGAGCAGCCCTCGTGCTTTGCAACCCCCGCCCTGAGCCTTTTCGGCGAGCACGCCATGGGAGCGCCCTCTGGCGCGCTTCCATTCTACACATGTAACTAGGGTGTCCTCAGAACCGACGCTGACCTTCGCTCTGTCGCAAATCCGTGCTTTCAACTCTGCCAAATGAAGATTTTAAGATCTCTATTCCGCTAAGAACAAAAGTCGAAGAAAATAATAATGTTCTCATTTCAAAATTTCACATAACTCCGCTAATTTTTAACATTCGGTTTTATTCGAGGCTTGGAAGGGGAGAAAAAATCTCGTAAGAGGCCACAGAAGTTCCGAGGGTCGCCTGCAACAGTAAAATTTTATCTCGATTTTCGAAAGTTTTCGAATCCGCTCTTGGATTTAGAAGGTTTTCGAAAAAAACGTTTGTCTCATATCTCACGTACCATATGAAACTTGATGGAAAACCTGGTACTGTGCAACAATATTCTTTCAAATTAGTAAGAGAAATAATAATCGATGAAAGAGAAAAAACAGTGAGAGGCGGCAGTTTTTCTGTTACGTCAACGTGTTGAAATGTTTGCATTGAAGCTGAACGTGAATGCGAAGAATCCAGCACGTACGTGATAAATAAAGCCTGAAACAATTTCCCTCCGATGTTCCACGGTTCATATACCCTGAGAATGAGAACGGTAACGGGCTTGGGTTGATAATAACAGAGTAGGTGTTGAGCCAGAAGCTCTTTAATCTGCACTGTCCCTCCCTCCCACTCTCTCTCTCTCTCTCTCTCTCTCTCTACCTCTGCTGAGTCCATTTTCATTTTTCGTTTTCCACGTCACAGAGCCCAAGAAGAGAAAGAGTACCGATAAATGGTAGCGCCACTTACGAGCGATTACTTGGTCCCCTCGAGTTCATCTTTCATCGAGAAGTCTTTTTACACCGGAAAAGGAGATGCGGAGAAGGAATGCACGGGGAAGAGCAGGTGGAAAAACGGTCGGATAATCGCCCAGGTTTTATTCTTGTTTTATTTTCGTGCTAAATGTCAGCGTACAAGAGAAGCTTCTTTTTTCAACAAGGTTTAAATCTTTTCCTGCTACTCGAAACGTTGCGTTCCAATCCGCATCAACGAAGCAGGAGACAAAGTTTTGGGATCACATATGAAATAAAAGTCGACTGTATATGCGATTCCAGAAACCCGAGTTCCGAGTCTCGTGATATGTAGCGTGTGCGCGCAGTTATCCATGCGGGGTCGAAGCTTCGAGGGAATGAAAATACGA